>NC_084646.1:8465987-9157487 GCF_019802595.1 Syngnathoides biaculeatus
CAAATATTAAATGCAACACATGCACCAGATATGACAATTATTCAATTTATTAATGTCTGGAGATAGCTACAATCCTGTTTCACTTGTTAAGGGTATCAAGTTTTGCACTGGCCAACCAATCACTGGACAGCACAATGCTGACATCATCTTGTGCTACCACTCTGGCCCTGTGAGGACGAATTCTGAAATCTAATTGGACCCCCCCCCCCCAAAAAAAAAAAAAAAAAAAAATCACAGTCAAGAGAAACACTACAAAATGAAGAGTATAGAGTGTTTGTTCATGGACCAAATATTAGAATTCTAGGTTGTAGTAATGTAGCTCGGTGCTTTGAAGGCATTGGCAGCTTACACGTCTCATGGACCTCTTCTTTCCTTTTCTGTTCTAGCCCAACTTCAACACCAACTTTGAAGACCGCAACGCCTTCGTCACGGGCATCGCTAGATACATCGAGCAAGCCACCGTCCACTCCAGCATGGTGAGCTACCTCACTCCTTCGAAACCATGTTTGAATTTATCGTCCCCACCCCACCCATAGGGAATAATGGAACTTGTACACGGAGTGTTTTTAGGAGTCATTTTTACACCGATCACATCAATTCAAATATGGGACAAATGTGAATATTAACGCTAAGTTGCAGTTTTCTGAGGACAAGTGTATGCCAGGGGGCATTTTGGCAGGTCTCAAAAGGTTTTGTGTCAAATTGGAAGGCCGGGGGGGGATGGGGTCATAGCTGGGTTTTGGAATCAAACGGCACTTTGTTTGGAAGCAGCACTGCCACCCCTTGCTCTCTCCAGTTTCCCTGCCACCTACTGAGAGTAAATGAGTCACGCATGCCCGATGCTTTTTGGAGTGTGTGTGTGTGTGTTGGGGGGGAGACAGCGCAGCGACTGAACACATCATTAAGTACATTGTTTATACAACTGTATCAAGATAGCATAATAATCTGAAAAGTTCATCACTGTCAGTTTGTGTTATTTTTAGGGAAGTCAACATCGATAGTTTGCCTTCTTAAAAGTTCAACACCAGTACTTTTGTCTTCTTATTTGGAAAGTCCTTCACTGATAACGCATTGTCTTGTTTGGCAACCACAACATCAGTAGTTTTTATTTTTAGGAACATGCAGCATCGATATTTGGTCTTCATTGTTATTTTTTGTTTCTATCCCCCTGTTTTGAATGTTTTATTTCTTTGTATGCAAATGCTTTTAATCTTGCAAAGCGCATTGAAGTACCTTGTGTATGAAATGTACCAAATTTGCTTTGCTTTACAGGAAAGTCCAACATGAATAGTTTTCTTCTTTTTAGGAAAGTGCTACATAGATAACAGACATGTAGACACTTGTAACAGTTACGCAACATTGTTACGCGATAATTTAAGTACAGTGGTGCCTCAGTTCTCGAGCACAATCCTTTCCAGAAGTCTGGTTGAAAACAGAAGGGTTCGAAAACCAAAGCTCGTTTTCCCATCACAATGAATGGTAAATTAACTATTACGTTCCAAGCCTAAAAACTAGGTTTTTTTTTTTAGCATTTTTTTAAAGCTTTTCTAATAATAAACTGCATAGTAGAAATACATGTATAGTTTAAATACTTTATATAATTAAATCATTTAAGGAATATATTTATTTTTTGCTTAAAATGTATGCTTTAGTAGTAGAGTATGGTAGGCTGGGAGTGCATTGCCGTATCTGTAGCGACTCGGCCCCCAGCCTTGTAAACCTTTTTTATTAGCAAAAGTGCAGAATAACTTTAAACAGGCAATAATGAGGGGGGGAAAACAGACACATTGTTTTTTTTTTATTTGCACAGAAAGTGCGTAAAAAGCAAAAAAAATCTCAATTTTCATTCGAAAACCAATTTGTACGAAAAGAGATGTTCAAAAACTGAGGTACCACTGTAGTCTTTTTTTTTTTTTTTAATTTGCAATTTAAAAAAAAAACACTTGATATTTTTGCACGAGACTCATTGAAACTAGTCTGTTGTGAGGGATTCAAGGCAAATGATGAACCTCATGAAGTTTCCAATGAGAGTATTTTGCGTCTTGACGATAGGCTTCACAGTGTATTTATTCATTTATGTTTGTGGCTGTAGAATGAGATGCTGGAGGAGGGCCAGGAGTACGCGGTCATGCTGTACACCTGGAGGAGCTGCTCACGTGCAATACCCCAGGTAATCGGCACTAGTCTTGATCATCGCACCGCGTTTACTCACTAACTGCTCTCCCGGTGCAGGTGAAATGCAATGAGCAGCCCAACCGAGTGGAGATCTACGAAAAGACGGTGGAGGTGCTGGAGCCTGAAGTCACCAAGTTGATGAACTTCATGTACTTTCAGGTACACACTGCAAATGAACTAGGACTGCAACTCGAATCTTTTCAGAACAGAGTATTCAACGTGTTACTTATTGAGTAATTGGATAAGAATGGATTTTGTATCATTAAACACTATAACGTACTTGTGAGGTGGAGGTATTTTTTTTTTGTCGCACTCGATGTGAATGTTCTACTGTAGTATCTGTGACTTTATAGGGTGGTCAAACACACAAATGCCAAAATAAATGACTTCCCTCCCTTTATGGTCTAATCGCTATATAGCAGATTTTCACTTATTCCAGGTGAGTCTGGAACATATCATCAGTGATAAATGAAGCTTCACTGTGTTAGACTGTACAAAGCTGAATTATTACCATAATTTCCTTCTTATAAACTGCGACTTCTTTCCACACGCTTTCAACCCTGCGGTTTATGCAGTGATGTGGCTAATTTGTGCATTTTTTTATCTAACTGCCGCAAGGGGGGTACTTGAGCGAAAAAGGTTAAGTGAGATCGGTGGAATATACAGTATGTGCCGAGGAAGTGACTTTTACCGGTCCGGCCCTGTTAGCGTTGCGCTAGTGTGTTACTGCCGTTTCTCAGTGATTTTTACCAGTATGTTTTTTTTTTTTTTTTTTTTTTTTTTTTTTTTATAAACTGGCTCTGTTAGTGCGCTGCTAGTGTTAGCATTAGTGCGACGGCGGTAGTGTGAGTGTAAGCACGGCGGTACTAGCATTAAACTCTCTGTGTACCGTCTTTCTTTGTAAATATCTTGTTTCAATCTGGGTACTTGCAGCTTTTACATAGCGGTGATGTATGTATGTACCAAATGGTATTTCCTGTACAGGGTGAGGCTTATCACCAGGTGCGCTCTGTAGGCCGGGAATTACGGTACCTTTTCTTTCTTTCAGCGCACCGCCATCGACCGCTTCTGCGGGGAGGTGCGCCGGCTGTGTCACACCGAGCGACGCAAGGACTTTGTGTCCGAGGCGTACCTGCTGACCCTGGGGAAGTTCATCAACATGTTTGCCGTGCTCGACGAGCTCAAGAACATGAAGTGCAGCGTCAAGAACGACCACTCGGCTTACAAGCGGTGAGAACGACCAACAATCCTACATACAAGAAAGGGCCGGGTCTGCACCTAAATATGGGAACATTTCAAACAGATGAAATGGCATTAAAAAGTAATTGTCAATTTTATGATTTCTAAATATTAGTCAGCGTTTAAGAAGTCTGAATTTGCACTTAAAATGTCTTCTTACTTCCAAAAATATGAATTGAACAACAAAGCAAAACAAAAAAATTTCTAGATCTACACCTAAATTACATAGAATTTAAAATACTTTAATAAAGTAGAGCAAGTCTATATCTCAACTGTTAATATTTATGATAGAGGAATTTTTTTAAATCTTTGACAAAACTGTTTTTTTTTTAAAAAACAAAATAGTCATATCTTGTATGTTTAAGTCTGGATTTAGACCTAAACTAAAAAAAATGTCTGGACAAATTAGTTATTGTTTTGGCAAATATTTTTCTGACAGAATAAGTGAGGATGTGAGGATGCAATCTTTCCCTGGTTGTTTTTTTTTTTTTTTAATTACAAAAAAAAAAATTTCGCAAAGGGAGAAAAAGGTACAAGTCTAAAGAGTTTTCACCCAGCTTGAGTGGCAGCGGAACGAAACAATTATCTATGTCCAGCTGCTCCAAGCATTACGCAAGCATCTGGTAGTCATAACAAAATCATAACAATAAAGCATGTGATGGTTGTCTAAAACTACTAGATGTAATATTTGATTTCCTATATAAAACAACTTTTTCAAAACACTATTTTGGAATAAATGTTTATTACTCACAGGTTTTTTTAAAGTTTTTTTTGAAAGATTTTGGATCAAAACCAAACCCTGCTTCCTTGTTGTCTTCCAGTGCTGCTCAGTTTCTACGAAAAATGTCTGAGCCCTCATCCATCCAGGAATCCCAGAACTTGTCCATGTTCTTGGCAAACCACAACAAAATCACTCAGGTTGGCCTCCAAGACAACAAGTGGCATCAATAGTGTTCAGCCTCCATTGAGGTGGCAGAATAAGGCAATATTCAAAGTTGGAAACTCTCCATAGAAGTTCACGAGAGTTTGTGAGCATGCACCAAGAATTTACAGAATGTCGGTCATTTTAAGATGTAATTCAATTGTGTTCTACATTTTAACATAATCCTTTATTTAAAAAAACAAACATTTCACGCAGGTATGGTTGTACATTGACTTTCAAATGCCCAAACTTTGGATTTAGTATCCGTCGATGGCTGAAATAATAACTCAAATAATTCGAATACAGAAAAAAAGCTCGATGCCTCAAAGCTTTGCAGGGGTTGTTGTTCCAATGACCACAACTCGGGTATTTCTCTAAATGCAAATTTGCTAATGGCTGGCTATCTTATAGACAATCGTTAAGCTGAGATAGTAAAAAAAAACGTCTGCTTATGACAAAACCATTTTTTGTATGTCAATACTTGACTATGATACCCTTCCATTAAATTATCCTCAATTCCCAGTCGATTCTATGAAGTTCCATTTGAGAGTTTTCAATTTGGAATATTTCTTAGCTTCCCATTTCTTTTTGTTTATGATCGATGCGTGTCCACACGCAGTCGTTGCAGCAGCAGCTGGAGGTGATCAACGGCTACGAGGAGCTGCTGGCCGACATCGTCAACCTGTGCGTGGATTATTACGACAACAAGATGTACCTGACCCCGAGCGATAAGCACATGCTGCTCAAAGTGAGTTGTCCTGGCCAGCTCAACAGAAAAGAATTTTACTCCAGTGTATTGTGAGTGTGAGATACTGAACCCCCCCCCCACCCCGCCGTCCAACCAGGTCATGGGCTTTGGCTTGTATCTCATGGATGGAAACAGCAGCAACATCTACAAGCTGGATGCCAAGAAGAGGATTAACCTGACCAAGATTGACAAGTTTTTTAAGGTATGCATTGTCATGGAACAAATAAATTGCAAAGGTACCAATATCATATTGCGTTATATTGTGGTATCGTGACTTGGGATATCAGTCAGGTATTTTTATTTTTTTGAGTTTCAACATGAGTTTTCCCTTTTAATTTTCCTGCATGCTCTTAGCATTTGCGCTCCCTAAACGCGATTGTTTCACTTTCCTCGTGTCGTTGGCAGCAACTGCAAGTGGTTCCCCTTTTCGGCGACATGCAGATTGAGTTGTCCAGGTACATCAAGACCAGCGCTCACTTTGAGGAAAACAAATCCAGGTGAGAGGAGAGTGCACACATGTAGCCATTCAGAGTTGAAGCAATGGAATGATTTCTGTCTCACCTTTACACAAGTCTAATTTCAAACTGGCACATGGGCCGTATTTGTAACTGTGTCTTATTGCTTCTGTTGGTTTTAGTCATATGTCCATATATCCTTTTTTGTCTTCCATTCTGCTGTCTTTCTGTAACTGACACAACTTTCCTTTTCCCCCCCTAGGTGGACGTGCACATCCATATCCAGCAGCCCCCAGTACAACATCTGTGAACAGATGATCCAGATCCGCGAGGATCACATGCGCTTCATCTCTGAGCTCGCCCGCTACAGCAACAGCGAGGTAGGTGTTGCATTGTGGGGAGATTTATTGATTGGTGGGAGCTGGTCAACCTGACCTAACCCAACCTGTCTTTGAGATCCAGTGGCAGCGCAAAACACAACTTGATGAACTTAAACATGTATTCCTTGTCCTAGTGAGAGGAGCTATGGGGCATATACACAAGATTTTACGGGCTGTTTTTCTCCCAGGGAATCCAGATGTCTTAAGTTGGTTCCTGTACATACAGTTGTTTGACATATATGAATGTATGTAATCATCCTTAGGTGGTGACCGGGTCGGGGCGTCAAGAGGCCCAGAAGACTGATATGGAGTACAGGAAGCTGTTTGACTTGGCCCTGCAAGGCATGCAGCTCCTATCGCAATGGAGTGCTCACGTCATGGAAGTGGTGAGTCTCATAAAGTAGAACCAAATTATGTAAAGTAAAAAAAAAACAACAAAAAAAAACATACAAATTTTATCATGGGGGTAGAGATCATACAAAAAGGATAGTTTTTACACATTGTACATGCTTTAAATAAAACTTAGAACATTTTTCAAACATATTCCTTATCACCTGGCATCACTCCTTCATTCTCAATAAATTGGAGATGATTATATAACATCACTCTGAGGAAATGAAGACACTCACTGGCACAGTTCTTCAAATAAGAGGAAAGCTTGCCAAATGTTAAAATCCTTTACATGTCATCTTAAAAAAAAATGTCCACTCACTTAATGCTAACATAATGAAAAATGCCTTGAATATTAACAGTAATTGTTAACAAACGTTACTTTACCACATATGGAGCAGCAACACATACAAACGGAGCATGCAACTATGATCACAGGAATACTGTATACACAGTTTTTTGGGAACAATGAAGATTAAAACTGAAAAACACGGTACCTTTTTACACTGAGATGTCCTTTTCATCGCTTAACAAGCCGTAATATCGGAGGTGCATCAGCATACAAACGACTTTCCTGTAATTCTAACAGCTCGACAACCCTTTTTCTCTGCAGTATTCCTGGAAACTGGTTCATCCCACTGACAAATACTCCAACAAGGAGTGTCCCGACAATGCCGAGGAATACGAGCGGGCCACCAGATACAACTACACCAGCGAGGAGAAGTTTGCCCTGGTGGAGGTGGGCCAATACAGACGGACCTTTTCATTGAGATGATGCCACGACAAAATCACGTGTACTTCTGGGTCGCAGTAGTGTTGATGGCACGACTAGGAAACAAACCCGTCACGATGTCATTTGATCAAAGCCAAGCGAGTGAGAAAAGTAGCAAAATTACCCGATTGGTTTTTTTTTAAATGCTTTTTTTGTCTACCACGGTGCTGTACTTCACTCGTGTGAAATGTCGATCTAAAAGATGTCACGTGAGGAAAATTGCTTTCTCGAGAGCTGTAACACGGGCTGTAATTTACATTTAAACAGTTTTACATAAAGCACCTGAAACTTTTACACAAGTATACCTATTACATAAAATAACTGGTGGAAGTTAAAGCTACCTGTTCCCAGTACATGAATAAAAGTATCTCTGATATTTGCTGCACTTTTATATGACAAGTATTGGACCTAAAAGTATTTTTAAACTGGTGCTTGTTTAGAATTTTGTATTTTGCTAATTTAAATTTGATGTCAACAAAATTCTTCTTCTGGTTTTATTATTTGGCAACCATTAACAAAAGGAGGTTAGGGAAAATGCATGAGGGGAAAAAAAGCTTACATTTTATTTGGGGAATTTAGTGGAGTAAAAGTGAAGTTTCTGGAAGGTAAATTAAAGTAGATGTATAAAATTCTTAAATACAGAAACAAAATATTTTTAACTAGCTACATTACAAGACTGACAAGATCTTTTGACGCTAAAAATAGTTGGCACTTTCTAGACCTGACATTACCTAACAGCTTTGTTTTATTTGCTCAGGTACTGTGAGATCCCAACCAAATATTTTTCAGTACCAGTTATAAAATGCCTTCCACAAACCCGATAATAGCATTTGACATCCACTCGATTTATCCTCTTCACCCATAAGGGCCACTCAGTTAAATTCTGCTTTTCTTGGAGAAAATTGAAAAGACACCAAAATATTTTGGGGTTTTAGCGGAGCAACCACAAACATTTGTCATTATTTTTCATTTGAAGATACTGGTAGTCATTTCCTTTTCTTCCACCTGGAAGTGCTCTGGCGCCTTTTAATGGCGAGCCTCATGAAATGGTTGTATTGGGTGCTTACCTCTGGCAGGTGATCGCCATGATAAAGGGCCTGCAGGTGCTGATGGGCCGCATGGAGAGCGTGTTCAATCACGCCATCCGCCACACCATATACTCGGCCTTGCAGGACTTCTCGCAGGTGACTCTGCGCGACCCGCTCCGCCAGGCCATCAAGAAGAAGAAGAACGTCATCCAGAGGTGCAAAAATAAAGAATTTCAAAAGCTTTTGCACCATTGAAGATGAGATATATGTCCCAATGTAAAATACAATCCCTAACATTGTTTCTGCTCCGCTCACCAGCGTCCTCCAGGCCATCCGTAAGACTGTGTGCGACTGGGAGACGGGCCGTGAGCCGCACAACGACCCGGCCCTCCGCGGGGAAAAGGACCCCAAGGGTGGATTCGACATCAAGGTCCCACGACGAGCCGTGGGACCCTCCAGCACTCAGGTGACATTTCCTTGCCCACGTGCATGACCCACCCCTCATTTTGGCCAAGCTAATGTGTTCACCATCCGCTTAACTCATGTCGAAGCTTTACATGGTGAGGACCATGTTGGAGTCCCTCATCGCCGACAAAAGTGGCTCCAAAAAGACCCTGCGGAGTAGTCTGGAGGGCCCGACCATCCTGGACATCGAGAGGTTTCATCGCGAGTCCTTCTTTTACACCCACCTGCTAAATTTCAGCGGTGAGCCGCCACAAGGCACTCCATAGACCTTTTCAGTGTCATGAGAGACCGTCACGAGTAAACAAACACTTCTGTGTGATTTGACTCAGGCAGAGCGATTGAGAAAACAGCAAAAATGGCTTGAATTATGATTTTTGGCCTACTTTACAGTTGAAGTTTGAGTGTGTGCCGTGCCAGTCGGAAAGAAGATGTTACATAAGTAAATTGCACGGCACAGAGGCAGCTGATTTTATTTACATTTCAACAGGTAAATTATTCAAAAAATAGATGTCGTGGAAATTCAGGCATACTTGGCATTTTCTTTGATGGACTGGCTCGTTTGGTGACTTTTCTCTTGCTCAAATACATGACACAGATGCGCCTCTTTGTTGTATTGTTTTGGTTGTTTTTTCAGTTCAGGTCAACAGTAATCACTCACTTTCTATCTAGCGCTAGGAAGTATCCCGGCACTTGTCATTTATAACTCTCTCGCTCTTGTCCGCATCTTTGTAGAAACCTTGCAGCACTGCTGTGACCTCTCCCAGCTGTGGTTCAGGGAGTTCTTCTTGGAGCTGACCATGGGCCGCAGGATCCAGTTCCCCATTGAGATGTCCATGCCGTGGATCCTCACAGATCACATTCTGGAGACCAAGGAATCTTCCATGATGGAGTGAGCCCCCATACATGTTTTTTTTTTTTTTGCTTTGTCTCTGAGTTATTTGACAGCTTCAAGATGCAAAGATGTCTTTATTGACTATTTCATAGAAGGCACACTTACAAACTTAGCTTATTCTATTTTAGGTATGTGCTGTATCCCTTGGATTTGTACAACGACAGCGCACACTATGCCCTGACCAAGTTCAAGAAACAGTTCCTCTATGATGAAATCGAGGCTGAGGTAATGAATTTCCCATTGCATCTGTTTGTGGTCAACTAATCCAACGATGGGGATTTGCTGTTATTTTTTTTTCCGTTCTTTCTTCATTTTGTGTTCTTCCAGGTGAACCTTTGCTTCGACCAATTTGTTTACAAGCTTGCTGACCAGATATTTGCCTACTACAAAATCCTTGCTGGAAGGTATCTTGAACACATTTACTTCATGGAGCAAGAATACTGTTTTTTAAAAAATAAATATTCGTCATAGTCACTGTACAAGTAAATTGAGTTACAAATTCGCAGAACAAATCCAACTCTTTAGTCAAGGTAGCACTTTGTTTTTATCTGTTTTCAACGGGATCTTTTTCAGTGCCAGTACTTGGCAGCAGTGTTCTGGCTCCTCATCATTCCCCTCCACTTCTCTCTCATTGTGGTCCATTGATTAAGAAGTGTTTGATTCCTTCTAGCCTCCTGCTGGACAAACGTTTGCGGGCTGACTGTAAGAGCCAAGGGGCCAACATTCCGTGGCCGGCCTCCAACCGCTATGAGACCCTGCTGAAGCAGCGCCATGTCCAGGTACCTACAACTATATGAATATAAAAAATAAAATGAGAATGACCAAGGCAAAGCTGTTCGGGAAAACAAGGTAAATGGTTTGAAGATGAAACCTAATCGCACAAGTTGGGGGGTACAAAAAGGTCGCCATTTCGAGGAATTGTTAATCTCAAATCCTGAGACATCATTATCGTGATCATGTAGGGACTGGCTCATTATTGACGTTCCTGTTACTTAGATTAAATAGATGGTGAAATGCTTAATGTGCAAATGTTTGATGAAATTACTTAAAGACAACCCAGTGTAACATTTTATTGTCCATACCTCTTCCACAAACCAAGTAATGGAGGTTATGTAACTAATTTTATCCCTTTAGACGTGGCATCTCCGGCACTGGACATTCTTGCGATCTTTGCAAAACTATTCAATTTATTCTCTGCAAGTTTTTTTTTTTTTTTTAAAGTACATCAAAAACAAAACTAAACCTATTTATCTGTTGGGACCGCATGTTTGTGTCATTGTTTTCTATTCAATTCAGCATTGTTCATTCACTGTTCTGGCACCTATTGTCTACGAACACGTAATGGTCCATAGCATTTTCATCGCTAAATTACATGTCGACGTCTCGCAGCTCCTCGGCCGCTCCATTGACCTGAACAGGCTCATCACTCAGAGGGTCTCAGCCGCTCTGTACAAGTCCATGGAGCTGGCCATCAACCGCTTTGAGAGCGAGGACCTCACTTCCATCATGGTAAGCAAATATCTGTTCCAAAAAATTGTACACTTGATAGGATGATGATGTGATGAGACCCTCACATCACCAACGTGGGGGAACATCTACTTTCTACCATTCTGTTTCATCTAAATGGGCAGCACACATTTTCTGTTTTGTAACAAAGGAGGAGGTTTTCTCTTATTATTTAAAACGATTCCCATGTGGCCATGTGTATGTATGCCTATGATGTGCCGTCACGTTTTCGATAAAATGTCTCCTTGGATGAATAATCACAGGGTTTTCCAAAAATTTTGCATCATTTCAATATACATGAAATATGTGCTAGGCCAGTGGTTCTCACTTTTTACATCAAGTGCCACCTAAAAATACTTCTCTTCAACTAAATTAAGTAAATAGAGTATGTCCAAGTGCTTATCAAAAGTGATTTTTGTTCCTAAAAAGTATATTATTGTAATATACACTGCACTTAAATATAGGGGAAAAAAATGGGCTTAAGCAATGCTACAATTATTGTACTCGACATAAGTTACATGAAAAAAAATCTGCTTTTGATAATGTTTTAAAAACTGTTTGACAAGATTGATAGAATAATGTATTATACCTAAAAGCTAAATACAATTAAACTGAGCTTTGAAAATGAAAAGAGAAAAATTTACTAGACTGGATTTTTTTTAAAATCAGCTGTATGAATAGGTGCAAGCGTCGTTGTTTGTTCATCCGTATTTGATGTAAATGTTGCAAATGTTTGTTCCCCTGAACGCACTTTTGAGAATTTATTGTACTAGCCTACCATGTCAGACAATGTGTGTAAACAAAAACAATTTTCAAAATTCCAACATATTCAAACGATTTTGTCCAAATCGTCTAAGAAATTGAAGTATTTTTATTGATTATTATTTATTTCCTCAAAAAGTATTGCAGTGACTGTCATTGAAAACACTAACACAGAATGGCTTTTCATATATGAATGCTGTATGAAATTAACTCATGTTTATCATGTAACTCAGAAAATTTGTAAGTTAGGGGCTCTCATAAATCAAGGTACCGATTTAATCAGCTTATCAGACCCCATTTCTAAAGCAAAGTCTTTGGCGCTTAAAGGAACTGGAAGGCCTCCTGGAGATCAACCGCCTGACGCACAAGCTCCTCTGCAAGTTCTTGACGCTGGACAGCTTTGACGCCATGTTCCGCGAGGCCAACCATAACGTGTCGGCGCCCTACGGCCGCATCACGCTGCACGTCTTCTGGGAGCTCAACTACGACTTCCTGCCCAACTACTGCTACAACGGCTCCACCAACAGGTAGCGGGGGCACGGCGGCGGCCAGTGACTTGCTAGAACGGGTCCGTTTGGTCTGAGCTCTTGACTTTTTGTGCTCAGGTTCGTACGCACCGTCCTGCCATTTTCTCAGGAGTTCCAAAGGGACAAGCCGCCCAATGCTCAACCCCAGTATCTGTATGGTTCTAAGGTCAGTGGCACTTTACCCACCTTGAGTTAACACCCGTATACATACAAATTGGAGCTAGGTTAACGTCGTAGGGACGGTAAACTCGTAAACTGAAATCCTCACTTAGGAATGAAACCTGGTCTCTCTCTCAGCCATAGCTTCACTCAGAACAAAAAAGCCTGACAGAAATCATGCATAAAACGGATGCAAACACAACAAAAACAAATCTGACTAAAAGGTAGAAAACTGACACAAGAACTGCCAAAACTCACTACATTTAAAAATGTATATACAAAAAAATTGTGAAGATGCAGTAATAGGTACGTCAGATGTACGTCTGCCATACTTAGTCAACTCATGTTATGACGTTGATTTTAAGAACTAAACTAAGCCCCCACCCCCACACACACACTCTTCGTATTTGAGTTATTATGGTAGGTTCTTGGCCTATTGACACGGGATTCGAACATGGACTCTCATCCACAACTGCTCCACTTTACCTTACTTACTAGGATTAAGAGATTCACTCATGCAGATTAAAAGACTGAATTAAGCAGTCAATTTGAATTGGCTTGGTTTTATTTCCCGACACATAGGATTCCATAATAATCCATAATACACGACTACATAATTCGTTGGGCCGGACAATACGGCGATGACCTCAATCCAATTGCCTCAAACCGGCTCGCTCCCGGACAGCCGAGCCAGCGTCCTGAGCTCGTGAAGGTCGCCGTTGTCGCAGCTGCCCCTGGGCGTGTAGAGCCGACCGGACGACGAGCGACCCGACCGGACTGCGTCGGTCACCACCGAGCAGCCTCCTCCAATACCGACGCCCCCCCGACCCGTGCAGACCCCTTGTAGGCACCCCCACAGCAGGACGGCAGCAATGACCAGCAGCAAAATGCAGCAGGTCAACCAGGCGCCTGTGCCCAGCTCCCAGCCGGTCCGGTCCTGCCCCTCGCCGCTGTTGTTGAGGGTCACGAATGCTTGGCACTGGTCCCGCACCGGGTTGGCGGCCTGGCACGTGACGCATAGTAAGTAGGTGGTCTGCGGGAGCAAGTTGGCCAGGTGGGTCGCGGTCTGGCTGACGGGGATGCGCTCTTCGTGCATGAAGCTCTTGCGCTTGAAGGCCATGAGCAGGCTGTTCCAGTTGGGGCTGTACATGACGCTGTAGAAGGTGTCCAGGCAGCCAGCCAACGGGGGCCAGCTCACCCTGGCAGAGGTAGCTGAGATGTTATAGACTGCGATCGCCATGAGAGAAAAATGCTCCCTGTCTGGGGAAAACGATAACCTTATTAGTAGAAAAGACCTTTGAGAATAATGCAAGATCAACACTTCAAAAATGTCTTGGACTCTTTATATTTAGGCTAACCCATACACAAATCCAATTCCAATGAAGTTGCAACCCTGTGTTAAACAAATAAAAACAATACAATGATTTGCAAATCAGGTTCAACCTATATTTAATTGAATACACTAAAAAGAAAAGCTATCAAATATACTAATTTAATGTAAATAAAAAAAAAACAGCATCTTTGATGGTATGGGGGCGTGTTAGTGCCATTGGAAATTTGCACATCAGTGAAGGCACCATTACTGCTGAACGACACAAAACTGTTTTTGGAGAAACATATACTGCCATCCAGGCAACGACTTTTTCTTCACATTATGAGGCGTAAAGTATGACAGACTTGTTCAACTGCTGACGCTGTACATCAAGCAAAAATTCAAGATTTTGTTTATCTGTTCCGTGCATTATGTGCCGTCTTTCACTCAACGTGTCTCTCAAATCTTTTTTTTTTTTTTTTTTTTTATTTTTTTTTTTTAAAATATAGCTTTGTCAGCCATTCAAAAAGACACAATAAAACTTACATAAACATCTCGAAATAAAAATTTGTTTTTGGAGTCGGATATACTGTGCACGACAGCGATGCAGAGTAAATGTCTTTCTCTGAGCTGATCTGTGACATCATTGATCGGGTCAGCGAATTATGACATCAAAACCGATCGGATGGACAAAAAAATGCCAGTTATCGGTGTAAAGTCTCATAAGCAAGCAGTTATCATCTGCCTTGTGCAACTGACGCTCCACCAATTTGTCTCACAGCAAAATGCTAACAAAATATCAGTGCGCTATCCGATGCCCCGCTTGAATAACCCACGCCTTATTTTTGCCATTAATTACAACTGTCAATAGCGCCACAATCCCGCATGAGGATCAGGCAACGGGATGTAACAATGCCAGAATAATAAGCATTCTGTACAGGGGATTGTTGGAATAAAGCCCCGGTCAGTGGTGGGATTAAATTACATAATCTTGCTTGGTGATTTGCCACGAGGTCATTGAGTCACCGCTGAACATTTGGCTCCTTTTAGAATATCCCAATTATTGCCCAAGATCAATGCTTTCCAAGCCTTTTGCACAACGTTCCGCCTAAAATAAATAAATATTTAGCGTCCAAGAACCACCATCTTGACTGACATGATTAATAACACATTTTCATCTCATTTCATTGAATTTTACCTTTATTTTTATTGGACATTGGACTTTGTGCATTTTAAAAGGTATTTATTTACATTTTGTTGTGAATATGACAATATCTGTCTGTGCTTTTTTTGTGTTCTACTCCATCTGTCAAAGCATTCTGTAATAATGTTTTAAGAGATGTTACATAAATTTATATAAAATCTGGGTTTCCCCGCTAAACTACTGTCCCTCGATAAGTGGAAGATGGACGCCTGGATACAAAAAGTTGTTATTATTATTATTATTCAAATAAAGTAGTATCATTGGCATAGTGCTCATCAAAAATGACACAGGTGTTATTCCCCAAAAGTAGATGTAGTAATACAAGAATCCACTATAGCATTATGAACACTAATACTGCACTTGAATACTGCAAAATAAAGTTTAAAGAAATCGTTGACAATTGAGTTAAGTGAAAAAATGAAGCATTAAATGTAAAAAAAAAAAAAAAAAAAAACTTGGACCATGTTAAATGCATTAAAGCAAAACGTTCTTAAAAATTAAATGCAAATGTAATAATCATTAGTTAAATAAAACTGATCTGCAATCAAGCAGTGATTTTTCTACGTACAGCAAGAGTAGCGGAAGTTCCACGACTATTTTTGACAGTCACTAATGTTGATCTGAAAATCACCATCACATTGTCAAAAAAAACAAAACGTCCCTTCAAATTTCATTTGTGACGTTAATTTTTACTGGTCTTGCGCATTATTAAAGTCGTTGTTAAGCGTAAAACACACACACACACACACACGTCCATGAGGAATACTAAAACGCATTCCAGGTTTCGCACAATAATTGACCGCAGAACACGTGAGACTTACCGAGTCTCAACCAGTCACATCTGCGATGCCGCCGTCGACAGGCAGCCTGGATGAGCGCGCCCTCGTTTTAGCCGCCACGTTCGGGTGCATGCGCAGTCGGCGACGGACTGGTGGGAACGAGGGGCGGGGGAGGCATCTGAGGTGGATGGCTGAAATGTGAACAATTCCAAGTTCCGAGACTTATTACGAGATTGACGGAGAAGCAAACATCGGCTCCTGAAAAGCAGACATACCAGCAGTTTCCTATTGAATATTTAAAAATTTTTTACAAAGCACCATTCCTGAAATGATGCTGACATGCCGAGTGCTTCATTTTTTTGAAGGGGAAAAAAATGAATATCTGCTCTCCGCATCCTTGATAAGTCCCACAGTGACACCTTGTGAACAAAGAGCGCATGTGACTCATCCGTCGCCCACTTTAAGCATAATTGTATGCATATTTTGAATTTTCCCACTTTATATTTTTATATTTCTGGGATCCTGTCCTCTGTTTTTAACTGGAAAAGGCAAATGCAATAACAGCAGTTTGATGGCATCGTGTTAAGTTAACGGGAAATTCCATTTAGACTTAAATTGTCCTTTCCCACTTTCTGTAATGTACAGGAAAAGCATTTTCAAATTTTATTAGTGTCTGTCAGTCATTCACGTATTTTCCCTCTTCCTCACCTGAGCTTTATTACTTCCCGATGCAGCTCGTTCTTGACCGTTTTCCCCACGTATGTCGCGACAGACGCTAAACCTGACGTACAGCAGCATCTTCAGCTGCTACCGCAACTTCGTGGGCCCGCCGCACATCAAGGTCATGTGCCGGTTGCTGGGCTACCAGGGCATCGCCGTGGTGATGGAAGAGCTGCTCAAGGTGGTCAAGAGCTTGGTGCGTCCCATCGAAAGCGTTGCGACGGCGACGTTTGGGCGGCCGTTGTGTACCTAATGAAGTGTCCGCTGTCCGGCCGGCCATTGCAGCTCCAGGGCACCATCATGCAGTACGTGAAGACCCTGATGGAGGTGATGCCCAAAATCTGCCGCCTTCCTCGCCATGAGTACGGCTCGCCAGGTTCGTGTGCGCTCTCATTTGCTTCATTTTTGTCCAAGATCGCATGCATATAGGAACAAACAGGAAAAAAAAAAAAATAGCATGGATTTTTCTGCTTGCTGAGGATTTTTTTTTTTTTTTTTTTTTTTGAGTTGGGGCTGCAATTGGTTGTGGAACTAATAATACTTTTCATAATCGATTAATCTGTCGATTATTTGTATTCAAACTTCCACCAGAGACGAGACCTTATTTCAAACTGTACATTCTGTCCTTTGATTCTGATGCCCAAATAAATTGCCCAAAATATTGAACGTTGTTTTCTAAAAGGGCGGCACGGTGGATCAGCTGGAAAGTGTCGGACTCACAATTCTGAGGTCCCGGGTTTGATCCCAGACCAGCCTGTGTGGAATTTGCATGTTCTCCCCGTGCCTGTGTGGGTTTTCTCCGGGCGCTCCGGTTTCCTCCTTTATCCCAAAAACATGCAACATTCATTGGACTCTCTAAATTGCCCCGAGGTGTGATTGTGAATGCGATTGGTTGTCTCTATTTGCCCTGCGTTTGGCTGGCGACCAGTTCAGGGTGTGTACCCCGCTTCCTGCCCGTTGACAGCTGGGATAGGCTCCGGCACTCTCTTGCGACCCTTGCGAGGATAAGCAGCTGAGAAAATAGATGAATAAAAGCAGACATTTGCAAATGTCTCATTTTGATTAAATATAAAGATAAATTAGTCTGCTTTTATGGAAGACTGCAGAATTCTGCGAGTATTCACTGTTGACAGGCTGAAATTGTCAGCATTTGAATAATTGTAAACAACGCCTCTTCACGATTAATAAATTATCAAGATAATTGTCGCTTCATCGGGTAACCGATTAGTTGTTGTTTCATTGTTTGACCTTGGATGTCTTTGCTAGGCATCCTGGAATTCTTCCACCACCAGCTGAAGGACATCGTGGAGTACGCCGAGCTAAAGACGGTGTGCTTCCAGAACCTGCGGGAAGTGGGCAACGCCCTCCTCTTCTGCCTGCTCAGCGAGCAGAGTCTGGTACGGGCACAGCCGCACGTTGGCGTCGAAATCGCGCCATTCATTTGGGTTTCGGCTACCTAAAAGTGGCCACGACAATGTCCAATGATGCATTTTGATCTCGACAGTGTATTTGTTGATCCGATTGAAGCGCTGAACTTTGAAAAGACACAATGAGAGAAGTTTCATTACATTTTCATGTTGAAGAAAAAGCAAATGAGGTGGAGACAAATGGCCGCCACAGAGCCCAGACGATGATTGGGTGTAGCTGATGAAGCGCATTGTTGTTTTTGCGGTGCAGTCGCAGGAGGAGGTTTGCGACCTGTTGCACGCGGCGCCTTTCCAGAACATTCTGCCCAGAGTCCACGTCAAAGGTAAACTGCGAAACCACCCTCATAAACATTTTGTCACATAAAGCAAAAATTATCAAATGTGAAGGTGCTACTATAGTAGAAATGAAAAAGAATTACATGGATTTAAGTTGAATGTAAATCAACTTCAGCCACGGTAATAACGATACGACTAAAAGAAAAAAAATGAACGAGAGAACAATTGAATTGCAATCATCTCCAACAAAGTAGTAAGTGTATTGTTTAATACATACAAGGATAAAAAGTGCAGCTATTAAAATTGGGGAAATAAAAAAAAAAATGGTAATAGAGGTAATATTACAAGAATTTAAAAAAGCTTCACGTACAATAGTGTACTTTTCATATCCCGTAATTATTCAAATAATTAAATGGATAAATGTATACTAAAACACAAAAATACTTGTTCCTCTAATAAGAAAATACATTGTGTGCTAATATACATATTTTTATCTCAGTGAAATGAACAAACATGCTATTGTTGAATTTGGGCATTCATTAAAAACAGATAACGTTAAATGTGTTCAGAAAAAACAAATCTGAGTATGGAGTAAATACAAATTAGCTAAAAATAATGATGCTGTTAATGAACTAAAAATGGAAATAATTGAATGAATAATGTACCATAAGTACAAAAAAATGTATTGTTTAAATTATTATAAATGTATGATGCTTAAGCAGAGTAATATGAAATTTATTTCATAATAAGCATATAATATAATGAAAATTACCTGTTGATAAAAATATAACTGCATTTAATAAAAACATTGAAGGGTTAAATTGAATTAACTATAACCTTTAGTAATAACAATATTGTTCAATTAGAAAAAGTCACCTTGTGAAAATGAAATAAAAAATAATATACAAATGAAAAGCCAGTTAAAAAAATGCACAAAGCAATCATTAATAGATTGTTCAGTCAGAATGTGCATGCAAGCGTATTTCATGAAGTGACCGGTCGTCGTGCGTGCATGTTGGCAGAGGGTGAGCGACTGGACGCCAAGATGAAGCGCCTGGAGGCAAAGTACACGGCGCTGCATCTGGTTCCTCTCATCGAGCGTCTCGGCACGCCACAGGTTTTTTTTTTTTTTTTTTCAACTATTGTTGTTTGGCAACACAAAAAATGCTTGCGATATCTCAACGTTGTCATTTAACATATGACAATTTGAAATTTTGGTACAGATTTTTAATAAAAATCATGGGAAGTTTATACATGTGATTTCATAAAATCATGCGGCGGCCAGATCTGGCCCTCGGACCTTGATTTTGACACCAGTGTTGTAAGGCATTAAACTTCCTTTTATTCCTTTTATTAAGTACAGTTCCTCTGTGCACTAGACCCTCACATATTCATGATTCAGCATTCTTGGATTCACCTAATCATACATTTTCCATAAATTTTATTTTTTTTTTTTTTATATACATATCCCTGCATATTCTTTTTTTAAAATCCTACAAACATCAGGGCAATTCTAACGTGCATCAAATTCTTGGGAAAATTTGTAGCTACGCGCGGTTGGGCCACTTTATTTCACTTTTACATACAATATGAACACATTTGCATTTAATTTTTTTATAATCAATTTGAGACTTTTTTTTGTCAGAACAGTTTTTATTCGACTTTAACATGCAATACATATTTTTTTTTCCTTCCTGCATTCAAGTGCAGCGTTAATGTTTAACCTATGCGTAGTTACGGCTGCCTGAACTTGAGTTATAAATTAACTTTTAAGTGCAGTACCTTTGCCGTTAGTCTCAAAGTTTTTTTTTTTTTTTAACACATATCCGAGTAAAAAATGTTTTTTTACGTTTTTGAGTACGATATGTTTTGAGTCATCGTTTAAGTACAATTTTTGTAATTTTTCAGCAAATCGCCATCGCCCGCGAGGGCGACCTGCTGACCAAGGAGCGGCTCTGCTGCGGCCTGTCCATGTTCGAGGTGATCCTGGCGCGCGTCCGCGGCTTCCTGGACGACCCCATCTGGCGCGGCCCGCTGCCCAGCAACGGCGTCATGCACGTGGACGAGTGCGTCGAGTTCCACCGCCTGTGGAGCGCCATGCAGTTCGTCTACTGCATCCCCGTCGGCGCCCACGAGTTCACCGTCGAGTGAGTGCCGTACCCCCCTCCCTCTCACTGAGCGGAGGGAAATAACAGAGGAAGCACTTGGTGTACTGAAGTAGAGGTTTTTTTTTTTTTGTAGGATTAGTTTATTTTGACACCTATACATTGCGCCAAACCATTGTTGTCTTAATCCTAACATCATTTGAAATGCCATAGAAGGGCTAATAGAAATGAGCGGAGATTACGGCTATTCTCTGCATTCTCAAGGTCCCACAGACGACAAAAGACAAAACGTTGAGCTAAATCACAGAAATTTCCGCTAACTTAATGCTAACATACAGTTAAATTAGTGCTAAACGTCACGGACAGGCTTATGAAAATTTGCATGGATGCTGTAATTTCTGGCCTATAAATCGCGGCTTTTTTCAGCCCTATGCGATGATGCAGGTAATTTCTGCGTTTTTTTCTAACCGCCGCAAGGGGGTACTCGAGCGGAAAAGGTAAGAGTGAGACCGATGGAATATATGTCCCGAGGAAGTGACTTTTACCAGTCTGGCCCTTTTAGTGCTGCGCTAGCGTGTTACTGCCTTGATTTTTACAGGTATTTTTTTTTTTTTTTTTTTTAAGTGCGGCGCTAACGTTAGGTTTCGACGTGGGCACTTGCGGCTTTTACACAGCTGCGGTGTATGTATGTACCAAATGGTATTTCCTTTACAAATGTACTGGATGAGGCTCATAACCAGGTGTGCTCCGTAGGCCGGGAATTATGGTAATGTGATCATTACAAACCTTTAAACAGTTGCTACTTTACCATACGTAGAGCAACCAAACTAGTGAAAAGTGACCTGTCTGCTGTCACTGACAGTCACGCGGTTCCGGTCCGGTTTTTAGGCAGTGCTTTGGCGACGGCCTCCACTGGGCTGGCTGCATGATCATCGGCCTTCTGGGCCAGCAGCGGCGCTTCGACATCCTGGACTTCAGCTACCACCTGCTCAAAGTGCAGAAGCACGATGGCAAGGACGAGATCATCAAGAGCGTAGTGAGTACTTTACTGGAGTACACCTTGGAGTGGTTACCGGCACACACATATTCACACTCGGGGACAATTTAAAGGCTTTAATGGCGGCACGGTGGATCAGCTGGTAAAGCGTTGGCCTCATTGTTCTGACGTCCGAGATTGAATCCGGGTCCCACCTGTGTGGAGTTTGCGTGTTCTCCCCGTGCCTGCAAGTGTGGCTTTTCTCCGGGCACTCCGGTTTCCTCCCACACCCCAAAAACATGCAACATTCATTGGACACTCTACATTGTCCCAAGGTGCGGTTGTTGTCTGTCTCGATGTGCCCTGCGATTGGCTGGCAACCGGTTCAGGGTGTACCCTGCCCGCCTCCTGCCTGTTGACAGCTGGGATCGGCTCCAGCACTCCCGTGACCCTTGTGAGGAAAAGCGGCAAAGAAAATGGATGGATGAATAATGGCTTTAAGCATGTTAAAAAAAAAAAAAAAAGCTTTAATGTACAAATGCATTTAAATCATTTAAAAATTACTTTGTTCTTCAAAATCCAGGTTAATTTATTACATATACATAATGCAAAATTTAAGTTTTGTCATAAATTATTTTACTTCAATTTAAAAAATCATTTTGGTTACAAGTTATTTTATCACCTATGAATTATTTGGTGAATTTACATAGATTTTTAAATGCTTATTTGTATAATTGTGGCAAGATTTTTTCTTCACCACAGTTTGAAAAAATATCCTTTTTTGTACATATTGAATACATTTAAGAATGTAATATTTCTTGATTTAAGAATTTCTGAAATTTTACTCTAATCAATTTTCACTTCAAAAAACCTTGATAAAATATTCAAAATAAATTTAAAGTTTTAATTTAAATAAAAAAAATTCTCCGACCTCAGCTATTTTAATTCTGCACGATGGAATAGATTGAGCTTGACAACAATCATCTTTTTTTTTCCCCCTCCCCGCTTTCCATCAGCCGCTGAAGAAAATGGTGGACCGCATCCGCAAGTTCCAAGTGCTCAACAACGAGATCTTCGCCATCCTGAACAAGTACCTCAAGTCGGGCGACGGCGAGAACATGCCGGTGGAGCACGTGCGCTGCTTCCAGCCGCCCATCCACCAATCGCTGGCCAGCAGCTGAGCGCAAACGGCAAGAATTTCCCTCTTACATGTACAACACAATTATTTCCTTTATGTATTCCCATTTTTTTTTTTTCGACTTTGTTAGCAAAGACCACTTGAGTATCATTCCCGCAATAAACTTTTTGTATTCACACGTGCCTTATCGGGAAATAGATATTTTATACTTCTAGATGATGACTTTTTAAGAGATTAATATTTAAAAACTTTGTGGTGATGGTGGAACATTAGAGGTGAGGTGAAGTTTTTCTTTTCGTATTCTGCATGCTGAACGCATTTCTATTCACTGTGCCTTGACTTGTAATCATTCTTTTATTATTCCAATAAATATGTAACAGAGTCATCTGCAGAATGCATTCATTTTTAAATTGAAAAAAAGTTACATACATTAAAATATTACAACAATTTTATAGTGATGGCAACACCTCATTATAAAGTATATTCAGGATCATTCCAGTGGGGTGAAAATGGGGTTCAAATCTCCTCCTGTTCATCTTGCGGGTCAAATTGTTGCCCCATTTTGTTAAAAAAAATAAATTGGTATGAAATATCTGCCTGCGTAAAATAATGTTATCTACATCTACAATAGAAAAGCTTCATTTCACACATTTTCAAGTTTGGTTTTTTTTTTTTTTTTTTAAACCTGTCCTTGGTACCCCAATCATGTTCGGGGATCGACGTGACCAGTTGCATGCACGGTAGGTGAAAAGTTTTGCTTAATGCGACATCAATGCTAGTTTTATTAGCTTTCCTATTGTGTTTTACATTGTGGGCTAGCATTATGCTAGAAGACGTTGGGAAAAGTTATGCGGTTGTTTTAGATACACGTGCCGGCTTTGTTTAGTTGGGCAGTCTGTAATTTTTGCTCTGAAGTGAAAAATGTTAAAAATACAGCAGTGCCTTTAACTGATGACTGCTCACAACTTCAAAATCCGAGCCTTGGCAGATTTTGCCGAGTTGTGAGCTGAGCAATGAGCGCTAAATGTTGGTAGTGAGCGTCACAAAAAGCAGCAGAAATGGAAAACTACTCCCCCCCCCCCCAAAAAAAGTGTATTAATCAGATTTGTCTTATTCTGTCCTCTAAACGCAAAACACCACAAATATTATTTGTATTTGTTATAAAGTATAGTAAGGTGCTACTTTCAAAAATTTGTTGGCATTTTATTGGGACACTGCAACCAATAAATTGCAACTCCACTCATTTCAGGAAAGTTGATTTGTGATACAAACTTGGTCACAGAATGAATCGAAGTCTTATCTCAAGGCACTGCTGTATTTGGGAGTTTAGGGTGTCAGCATCTCATGGAACAAAAATAGAACGTTCATTTTAGTCAAGTACATGAATCGCTTAACGTGAGAAATGGATCATTTTGCAGCGAGCTTGTCCCCCCCCACGCAGGGGCAATTGTGAATAACAATATAAGCCGATAGTTTCAGGAGATGTGTGTATATATTTTTTGCTTTAACCGTTCTCGATGTTCCTTCATAGCGAGTGATTCCCAACAGCCTTTTTTTCCAGTGCTACAACTGAACGGAAAAGTGAGAAGAGGAGAAAACGTGGAAGTAAGGCAAAGGAAAACGAGTACAATCCATTGGTCCCGATTGTCTCCATTTTGGCGTCCTTACGACGCCAGGCTCCCGTTGCGCCTGGAGACGGCGTCGAACGGCACGTCGCGCTCCTCGCCGCCGTCGTCGCTGCGGAGGAGTTGGTAAGTCCCGTTGGCGTCGGGGTACGCGCCGTTGGCGTTCCTTTGGTCCTTGCGCACGGCGGTGGCGGCGAGCGCGGCCAAACTGACGCTGACGTCCTTGAAGGCGTGCAGCAAGAAGATGCCCGCCACGATTGTGAGGAAGCCGGTCAGCGTGCCGATGACGTCGGCCGCCCCCATGTGCTGCCACTCCTTGAAGAGGACGGCGGAGCAGGTGAGCACCGACGTGGTGAAGAACACGTAGTAGACGGGCGTCACCAGGGACGTGTTGAAGATGTCCAGCGCCTTGTTGAGGAAGTTGATCTGCGTGCTGACGCAGGCCACCAGGCCCAGCAGGAGGAGCCAGGCCAGGGGGGAGCGCGCCACGTTGGTGCCCCCCACCGCCTCCTTGATGGCGATGCCCAGGCCCTTGACGCACGACACGGACAGGGAGCCGATGAGGGAGCAGATGCCGATGTACACCAGGATGTTGGTCTGCCCGTGGCGGGGGGCCACCGCCAGGATCAACACCAGGACCACCGTCACCACCGCCATGGCGAAGATGAAGAAGCCTCAACGAAAGACGGAAGAGAAAAGGACTGCGTTAAAAGGCTGAACTTTCAAGAAATGGGGGGGGGACGACTCCCTCTAGTGGTATGTCAAAGAATCACTGAAATGTTCAAACCATTCATTCAAATTACAGTAGCTTGATGTTTTTTAATTCAATACAGAACATTTCAGTACACTTCAGTTTTATTTTAAAAGTAAATTTCCATGAATATTTTTTTACCTGTGTTAAGACTTCATTTTTAAAACTTAGTGAGCAATACATTTTTTTTTTTTTTTGCCTATAAACTGCGACTTTTTTCACACGCTAAGGGCCGCAGGGGGGCACTCGAGCGGAAAAGGTAAGAGTGAGACCGGTGGAATATATGTGTCGAGGAAATGACTTTTACCGGGTCTGGCCCTGTTAGCGCTGCGCTTGCGTGTTACTGCCCTGTGTCTGATTTTTACCGGTATGTTGTTTTGTTTGTTTTTTTCTAACTGGCCCTGTTAGCACGGTGCTAGAGTGGCGGCGTTAGCAATACGCACTGGCACTGGCACTAGCGTTGAACTCTCTGTGTACCGTCTTTGTAAATATCTCGTGCCTCAACGTGGGCACTTGCGGCTTTTACACAGCTGCGGCGTATGTATGTAGCAAATGGTATTTCCTTTACTAATGTTACTGGGAGAGGCTTATAACCAGGTGCGCTCTGCATGCCGGGAATTACGGTACTTTGACAGACAAGTATTTTTTTTTTTTTTTTTAAGTAAAAAAAGAAAAAAAAAAAGGTGTACAGGATAAAGTTGTTGCACTTAAGAGAGCCAAACGGTAGTTTGATGTAAACATAATACTGATAAGCAAAGCGTTAAACTTGAAAATGATGAATTTAGACAAAAATCCCTACCCTTGGGTACAGCTGGGTATTTCCCCATTCCAGTACGGCGTTGGCGTTTTTTTTTACCTGGGTCGACCAGCTTTTGCGCCATGTCCTCCAGGCTGCTGATCTCCTCCTCTTTGGGGGCGTGGATGACCATGCTGGTGGAGCCCAGCACGCTCAGCAGGCAGCCCAGCTTACCGTGAAGGTTCAAGCGCTCGCTCAGGAAGTACGACGACAGCACCGCGCTGAGAAAAAAAAAAACAAACAAACAAACCAAAAAAAAAAAAAAAAATCAAAACTACGGAGATTTCGGTGAAAATGGGAAAAGTCATCAGTTTTTTGAGCCGCTTATGCTCTCAACGGTCACGGGAGGGCTGGAGCTTATCCCAGCTAACTACGCCACGAACTGGTCGCCGGTCACTAATAAGTGAAAAGTTTCTCTGCGTACCTGACCAGCACGCTGAGGGCGCCCAGGGGCGTGACCAGAGTGGCGGGGGCGAAGGCGTAGGCTGCGAAGTTGGCTGCCTCACCGGCACCCACTGAAACACAGAAAAATAATAATAATAATAATTCACTGAACGTAAATAATAAATTTGTGTTGAATTTCATGCTAAAAATAATTGAGGGGTGCGACGACAAGTTTCATCCTTGAATCTTTTAGAGACCTTGTTTCACTTGAAGACTCTCCCCAAATTTCATATGTACAATAAACCCTCCAATGTGAAGCAATATTATTATTACATATAATTTGGACATTAATTGAAAATAATATTTTTGTAATCCAAGCAAAATCGGAATGTGTGCCAGCTTTCACAGCCAAACGCGGAAGAAACATCCTTGACTGGGGCTAGCCCAACCCTTGTTGTTCGTCGTCAGCACCACGCTCCTCCCAACACGTCGGCTTCCACCTGTTTGCATTCTGGCTCAAACGCTTGAACGTTATTTTTGTTTTCTTTGCTCAATGGCGGGAGTAGTAATAGCACGGAGCGTCGACTCGTTGTTATACTCGCTTTGTTGGCTCTGAGCACACAACACTTCCTTTTTACTATTTACGGCAATCCGCGCGTGCAAATAGAGTGGAACTGACATATTTTCGGGTCATAAATATATAATATTGATGGACGTGTCCCCCCAATCCTACGTGGCGGCCATGTGATGATGCTTCTATCTACTGTTTACTGGGGGGCTCTGAGGAATACAAAACTTATATATGGTGTCTCGAACCTGCCATTTTTGAGTCAGTAACTTTTTTGTCAAGCCGTTCACCTTTGTCAACAGATTTGGAACTAGGAAGCGCATGAAAGCCACTCGCCTATGATGAGTACAGTACGTCAACAATGTCACCATGTCCAAGCACCCCAGCGGGGGTAAGTTGAGATAAAATGTGGAACTTGCAATTTTCTATGAACCGCTACCAAAGTTCCGACGTATTTGACCTGCAAGCTGAAATGCGAACAACACGGGAGTCAAGCTGGCTTCCACCGGGGTGCATGCAAACGACGTTTAAATTCACTTACTTGAAAGTAAGCCAGCCCACCAAAGCCACTCCTTGAGATACGCGTGACCGCCCTGACCTGAAAGGTGAACGAGAGGGAAAAACAGTTGAAAAGAAGCGCGACATCCCATTTGCATTGCCAGATGGGAGGAAGAATTCTTGTTCAAAAAAGAAAAACAAGAAGACCAAAAAAAAAAAAAACAAACAAAAAAACGGGCAGGAGTAGGTCTAGCGCAACCGGTCCTAAGACTGTCGTCAGCAGGGTGCGACAGAGAGACTGCAAGAGTACCAGAACGGCATAAAATGTCCTCGGAAAAGGTGTCGCTCAGAATCAGATCAAAGACGGCTGTTGAGGATGTTGCCGTTCACTTCCTAGTTAGGGAACGGCAACTTGTGCAAAAAAAAAACGTCAAATTACCTTCAGCTGTATTGTGAGTTATGTAATTAAATGACTGCGTTCAATAAACAACGCGGGAGAAGTCCGCGTCTGCTTTTCGTAAAGTGTTGCCGCCGCCGCAGGTTTTTCTTCCCCACATTTGCGGCTATCCAGTTGCACAAACACTAGCAGGCCGGGGAGGGATAGTACCTCGTCACAAGTATGTTTACTTTTTTTTTTTTTCTTAGGTTTGTGTAGGTTGTGGTTTTCTCGTATGAATGTACATTTTGACTCCTCAAAAAAACCTCCCGAACCGTGAGCGTCACTGGACTCATCCGCAGCAGTGGAAAAGTTTTATTCCATTCCAAATAAATTGCACGACGGTGCTTCAGTGCGCGTCTTTTGCTGTGGAATCGAACGTTTGCTGAACGTTAGCAGTCCGTTCATGTTTTTGTTTGCCTTCAAACTTTGCGTCCATCACTTCTCTCCTGCATTCTTGTATTACTATTTTTTGTTTTGCATATGACAATCCCCCCCCCACAATTCTACACCACTATGGCTATGTTCACCCTGCAGGGCATGACACCCAATTAGGATTTTTTTGGGGGGGAGAGGCAATCTTTTTACATAGTAGAATGAATGCAAATCTTTTATTCTTCTTTTTTTTTTCTCCTCGAATTGCAGAGTTTCGCCCTTCTCACCCGCTCGCATGGATCCCTTCCTGGCCAGCCGCAGCAGGCCTTTCTTCTTGAGGATGAAGCTCCCCCCGATGAAGACGCTGGAGCTGACGGCCAGGGCCAGGCCGATGTAGAAGTCGTACTCGCCCCGGTCCAGAGCCATCCCGAACCCGGACGCGCTGCTATTGCCGCTGCTGTTGTCGGCGGCGTCGCCGGCCTGCGTCACATTGACCGCCAGGCAGCGAAGACGTTTCTGCTGGCCGGAAGCGCAGCTCAAGTCGAGCCACACTTCTGAGAGAGGGGGGCAAAAAAAAAAAAAAAAAAAAAAGTCATTGCTCTGAACACATCAGCACATTTGCGTCGATGGAAAAGCGAAACCAACAGCAGACTAGTTTCACTACTTTTGGGCACCATTGCAAAGACTGATTGGGGGAAACCCAGACGTGCATTACAAGTCCGATCACATCAGGATGGGATCCAAAAACACAAAAAACTTGACAATTTACCAGAATTGTGTGCCTCAACTAACCCAATGTTCCCCCCCCAAAAAAAGCTCAACTTCCTAACAGTAACAAGTGGATAAAAAAACAAAAGTTAATTTTTTTTTAAGACTAGATGAGAATTTTTTTAAATGCCAGTAAGGAGTAGAAAGTAAAGATGTTTTCAAATGAGGGAGTAAAAGTGAAGTCATTACAAAAATAAATAAAATTTAAATCTAAAGTACAGGAACAAAATATTGCCACTACTGCTTGGCAACAAAGACAAAAAAAAAAAAAATCTACATACAAAAATAGTTCCTTTTTATTTATTAACTCATTCGTGGGCAGCGTCCCATTTTTGGGACATCATGATTTTCACGCATTATGTCCTTCAGTGTATCAAAATATTTAAGTGTTTTGATCTGAAGCCATAATTTGGTATCGGGAGAGGATAACTCGTCGTTCAAAATTAGCACGGAGTTATTTCCCTTTCCTTCCTGACCCAACGTTGCTGCCTCAAATACAAGAGGGAGAAAGCTCAGTATACAACCAACTTTGTCTTCAAAATGCTAATCCATCAGTATTATTAATGCGTAAGTGTCGTTCGAGAATAAGAATGAATTAATAAACATATCTCTAGTATGTACCACTTCACAGAACTGATAACATCTGTCTTTTTTGCCCTAACCCTGTATGCATTAAAATGAAAAAGATGTTATTTCCTTCATTGTGGCCTGTTAGGAGACTTTTATCTGACTAAGGCAAAAAATTGCCACCCTGCCCATGAATGAGTTAAATTGTGCTGATATGAGAGAAGTGGGGGGGGGGGGATCTTATCACCAGATACTACAATAGAAACAGCTGCGCTGACAAGCTAAATTCTGGCAGGATTATCAGGACTCAACTGACATGTCTTGCAAGAGCAAAACAACAACAACAAAAAACTATTGTCGACATGCAACTTTACCTGTGCACCCTCCCCTAAGATAAATCTTGACACCGAAAGCTCGTCGGCACTAGACTCGTTTTTAAATTGTCTTCAATAAAGCTACGGACGAGGAATATTTTGCTTTTCTGAATTTGTTACACGTCGTTAGAGCTACCTGGGTAACGTTTATACAGTTGCTGCTGTTCATGTTTTTTTTTCTCCACCTTAAGACAAAGATTCTTTTTACATGTACTTTTTTTTTTTTTTTTAAACAGTGTCATCATCCTCAGAGGTTGAAAAACAGGAAAGTAAGTGGCTTATTTTGACCAAGGTAGCAGCAAGTACAGATATCTGTAAAATGTCATCAGAAAACTCAACATTTAAATACAGATAGTTAAACAAGCAAATGTATTTTGTAGTAAAGTACAGTATATTCGTAGTTTTTTTTTTTTTTATAGCTTCCTACCAGTGCAGACATTTATTTTTGCCAATAGCCAAGTCAAGCACTTGAAAGAAGAAGTGAAAAACTCCCAAAACATTCTGTCACTGTATTTTTTTTAACGAATTAACCCACCGTCCTCGCCAGCAAAAGTCCAATTGGGCCCCGAAAACAAGTTCGAGTCCACCGCGTTGACGCCGCACTCCATCGCGAACTCCACAATCTCGTTTAACCGGCTGGCTCTCCCGTGGAAACGCCACAGCAGCCACCTCACGTCCCACTAGGTGTCATTTTGACAGCTCGTCACGCGCCGCGTTATGTTAATGAAGAGTCCTTCGGTTTGTTTTTTTTTTTTTTTTAGTTTGTTCCTGCTTCATCGTCGTGAGACATTCAGGTGACCTCGGCAGGTGAGCTCAATTAGCTTCGTGGCTAGCTAGCGCGCTCGCATCGCGCACCGGCAAAGTTGGACTTAATTTCATCACATTCGCTGAAAATGTGCAAAACAATAAAGTGATAAATGGTCAAATGTAAACATTGGTTTGGAGTTCGGTCGGACACAAAGGCGAGTAAGCAGAACTACTCCCGGATGCACGCGTGAGCTAGCAAGGTGCTAACTCCGGCTACCCAAAGTCGTTCACCGTTCCTTAAAAAAAAAAAAAATTAATACAATTTAAAAAGGCTACTTTATGTTTTCGTTATTCATTTGATGGGAAAGTACCTTTCTAGAGACAGCCCACGACAACCGGCTAATTGAAGCTCACACGCGGGGCCACTTGGTAATCGTCGCTGCCTGCGCCTCCATTCCCGTCAAGCGGCCACCAAAGCCGGCGATGACGACTGGGTGGGTGGCTGGCACACCGGGCGGACTCGCTGGGCTGCTTTGGCCGCCTGTGGAGGAGCCGGCACCGGCCCAGCGCTCCAAGGTGTTCACGCGTGGAATCACACGCCACGCCCCGACCCGACCCCACGCCACGTACAATACAGACCTGCGTCTGTTTCTTTAACAACGGCCACCTCGCACGCCACTCAGCATTTCCCAATCTTTATTAAAAAAACGAAACACATGCAGTATTTTACTTCATTAAAAGCTTATTGGACGGACCCACAGAAAAGTCACAAGAAGCAGATTTACGTCCAATCTAGTGGCAATTTTGCATATACTTTTTTAAAAGGGCAGGACAAAGCAATGTCTAGTGTAAAAATAGTGCTTGGGTGCCAAGCGATGCATCTTGTTGCCAAGCAACCATGTTGAAGTAAAGGGAGAAGCTTCATTTATTCTCACCATAGCTTTGTCTAATACATACACACAAAAAACACTTTTCTGCCATCTAAAACCAAATTTTTGGGGAGAGTCAATTACACAAATAGGTTCATTAAAAAGGCTTAGAACGGGCTATGGCTGCCAGCAATGTACTCAACTGTCTCCCTCATCTGTTGACTGTTTTTTTTTTTTTCCAGTTATGTGCTAAAACATACAACAGGTCAGTTCTCTTTATTTCTTTATATTTATCAAAACACACAAGTTATCGACAGTGGCAAAGAGAAAGATTGTGAGTACAGCAATACATGGTCATAAAAGGCAAAGGCACTCGGTGCTAAAAACAAAACAAAACAGGGAAACAGACTATTAAATAATTCAATTAAAATGTAGAGTTTCGTATAAATAAAAATACATATTAAAAATATAGCTCTTAAATATTGAATTATTGAACTTTGTTAAGTTAAATACAAGTGAAATGCAATGAGGAAACGAACCTTTCGCGTACTACAAAAGGAAATGTAATGCATTTAGTGCAGTGTTTTTACACATTTTCATCCAAAACTAAGATGATGAGAGCCGAAACTGTCCAGTGGCCCATTTTCATTGCATAGTATCTGCTTGGCAGCTTTCTCACAGCGGAGATTTTTTTTTTAGATTCCTGTATAACATTCCCGCTGGGGGTTGTATTTGTTTATAGACGGACAAAACACTTTAAACATAGATGATCATAAAGCATCAACATTATGCATTTAGAATGTACACAATCACGACCCTCCGGTACTTAAATGTTTTGTTATTTAGGTACTTTCATCAATACAATAGTATTACCTAGCATACTAGCTTCAATAGCACACTGGAATAAAGTGAACTGATATCATATATGCTAGCACTGTAAACCAAAGTTAATAAGAATTCCACTTTTGGCATTTAGACATCCATCCATCAATCCATTTTGTTAGCCCCTTATCCTCACGAGGGTCGCAGGAGAGCTGGAGCCTATCCCAGCTGTCAACGGGCAGGAGGCGGGGTGCACCCCGAACTGGTTGCTGGCCAATCGCAGGGCACATCGAGACAAACGCTCGCAATCACACCTCGGGGCAATTTAGAGTGTCCAGTTAATGTCGCGTGTTTTTGGGATGTGGGAAGAAACCCGAAAAGCCACGCAAGCACGGGGAGAACATGCTAACTCCACACAGTCGGGTCCGGGGTCGAACCCGGGACCTCAGAACTGTGAGGCAGACGCTTTCCAGCTGATCCACCGTGCAGCCCATTTAGACACATTAATAAATATAAATAAAAACTGTATAGGGGTGTGCGAATCCTGAACAACGTCTATGCAAGGGTTACATATTTGTCACATATTCCCTGCAAACCTGAACAGAGGAAAAAATGTGTTAGTTCACACGAAAGCGGTTCCTCTTGGTCTGCTTCCGGGCAAAATTGCGACTTCTGAACCGCGCGTATCCGGGGAATCGCTCTGGACCCGAGCACCAGAAAAGAAAAATGTGTTAAAGCCCGTATCACGCCGTCTTTTTGGTTTGCTTCCAGACGAGCGAGGTTTCCTGCGACAGGCGCAGCATGGCGACGCCCACGCACGCCGTGACCCAGCCGCAGAGCCCGGCCGCCCAGTCGGCCGCCGTCGGCGCCGTCCACTCCCCGAAGAGCAACGCCGACGACACCGGCGCCGCCGCCGTGAACGCCGCGTAGTAGACGGCCTCGAACACGTGCGAGCCGAACGCCTCCAGGGCCTTGTTGATGTAGAACAACTGCAGCAGCACGCCGGCGCCCAGCGTGGCCAGCAGGCCCAGGAACAAGGCGACGGACGGGCCGCCCGAGAGGAGGTCGCGCGCCGCCACGCCCAGGCCCTTGCTGCAGGGCACCGTGAAGCATCCCAGCAGGGAGCAGATGGCCGCGTACGTGCCCACGTCGGGCCGGCCGGAGGCGGGGGCCGTCCGTCCCATCAGCGCCGCCAGCGTCAGCGCCACCAGTACCGCGTAGGTCACAAACACTGCAAAAAAAAACACATCACTGCATAAAAACACCTTCACGGTAGAGTCCCCTAAAAACGAAACGACAAACGAAATCTTGTTACGAGCTTGTACTGAGCGAGGCGATGAGGCCGCCGTCACCTGGGTCCGCCAGCCCGGCCTCCAGCTGGCGCGCCGTCGTCACGCTCTGCGAAGCGGGCGCGTGCAGCACCAGCGCCGCCGAGCCGCAGCAGCACAACACGCAGCCCAGCTTGCCCAGCGTATTTAAGCGCTCCTCAAGGATCCGAGACGCCAGGACCGCTCTGATCACGCGAGGAGACAATATTAAATATTATTCTTTACATCTAGATTTTGGCCTGTTTTACTGCCATCGAGCACCCTCCCCAACACACATAATACCACATTTTTAGTTTTGTCCAAAATACACTTTTATATTTGTACTTTTTGAAAATACAATACATGTGTCATTGGTCTAAAAAAAAAAAAAAAAGAATTCTTGAGTTGAGTCCAAAATACATTGGTTAGACTCTGATTTGAGAAAATGTTTAATTGCTCCATATTAAACTTAACACATTGAGAAAATCTATTTATTTGAATTTTTTTTTCCGAAAATTAAAACTCTTTTGGTTCAAAATGCTCTTTTTAAAATATTATTCAACAAAATCTAAATATAAAATATTTTATTTCATTTGACGAAATCTAAGTTTGGTACAGAACATATGTTAAATCATTGGTCTAATTACCTGATTTTTTTAACTTATTTTTTTTACATTAAGCTTAATGATATATCTTAATAAATATTTGATAAAATAGTTTGAAAATATCCCAAATACCCTTTTTTTTTATTTTATTTGAGCAAATCTGAGTTGATTTTTTTTACAAAATATATTTAAGTTACGCACGCCGCCAAACTATATTTTTAAAACGTTATTTGTAAAAAGTATGAAATTGTTAAAAATACACTTGTTAGATTTATCAATTTATTTATGTATTAATTATTAATTTATATTCAATAAATCTGCTTGATTAGTCAAAAACCACTTTTTTTTCTACCACTGGCCCCATTATTTTGATTTAAAAATGGTCTCGCTAGCTTTTAAGCAGGAGCGGAGAATCTACAACCCAATCGTAAAAAGCCTCGTTTTAAAAATGATAATAAAAATTGGATGGTATGAATGCACGTACGTGACATACCCAAATAGAACTCCAAGCGCCCCCAGCGGCGCGACGATGACGGCGGGGGCCGCGTTGTAGGCCAGGAAATTCCCAATTTGACCTACGACCACTGAATGTCACGGGAAAATGAATTTCAACGTATTTCAGGTTCCACAGAAAAAGGAAAAATCAGGAATTGGTTATGAAAAATTATTCAACACCCCCCCCCCAAAGGCCTACCAAGAAACAAAATCTTTCCCCGTTTCAACGGCAGGGGTCGCCAAACTCACTGGATAACGTGCCGCTCCACCACACCGCATCTTTCAAATATGAAACCCCTAAGGGAAAATTAAAAAATAGTGAATGTCCGAATTCGGATCACTTGAATCCATTGGAATTGATCGGATAGGCATGTTTTTTTTTTATTTCTTTTTAAATCCAAAGTTATGAAAACTTCCATCCGCTTTCGTCCCGTCGGTACCTCGTTGGCGTGATCGTAGTATCCCTTTCTTCTGAAGCACAAATGTCGAGCCGTTGATGAAGCTGGAAATAACCGCTATGGCTATACCGACGGCTGGCTTCGCCTCCCAGTCTGAAAACATTCCGATGTCCTTCGTTCTATTTTCCACAAACTACTGGAGAATGTTCACTGGACTCTCTATGCCGGGATATGAGGACCAGGATGTGGAAGGGTGCGCATGCGCAGTTGGCTTCAATTCCGTTTTTTTTTTTTTTGGACGGGGTCACTGCTTACACATCTTGCCGCCATCTTGGTACTCCCAAACCGTGTGGAGAACATGGTTTACAGGTTGGATTATGGCGAAGTTTTTCCTCAAATTTTGACATGTAGAATCAAAACTGGTCGCGTGAGCTTGACATTTTTTCAGTTATGGTAACATGAAGGATTTTTAATTCGACTCGGTAAGCCGAAAAAAGGCCAAGTGCAAAAGAAAGACATTGAAGACCATGACTAGCAAGAAACCTTCCATTTTACCGAGGGCCCGATTTCCGTGACATGTTAACCTTTCTCAAAATACGCTGTGAAGGACTATCCTCATAACAGCAAAAAAAAAACACAAACATTTTTCGTCATAAAAATGTTCAATTTTAACTCAATCAGTTTGATATATTTTTGGAAATAAGGACTTGCTATGGGAAAATACATGCTAAACGCATTGTTCATTTGTTCTCTCTGCGACGTCCTATTTCACACAGAAAAGTTAAACTTGTTTCCTCGCATTTGAAAATGAAATTCACTTTGCAGCGTTCTGTATTATGAAATTCATCAAAAACTTCACACAAGATGTGTTTTCTTGCTTATCCACTGATGAAGTTTGGGAAAATATTGACATCGCTTTTTCGCGAAAAACCATCGGCCTATAAAGGTGAAGCGGAGAGTGAACGGTGAACAACAACAACCGGAAACAAAACTTTGCTCAAGTGAATTAAGCCCATCACAAAATAAAAAAAAAACAAACTTTACATACAAACTTTAACAGTTTCAAAGTAATTTATTTAAATTTACCTGTGGAATATTTTCTCACAGGCACGAAACTGGCGATTAACTGCACAGGTCGGCATGGTTGTTTTAGGAGTGTCAAAATGGCGGATGGCTACTTCAGTTTTGGTGACCAATGAGCTATCCAGTCATTTTTTTTTTTTAGATTTGTAGTTTTAGCTCAAAACAGACTTGAACGACAAAAGGTGGACAATCTCAGTCCATAAAGTTACATCATTCTGGATGATTATTAATTGAAGGAATTAATAACACAGGTGTCTTTATGTAGAGGATTACTATTTGAGTAAATTAGTTCATTGAGATGTGCGAATAAAAAAAGGCTATCTATCTATCTATCTATCTATCTATCTATCTATCTATCTATCTATCTATCTATCTATCTATCTATCTATCTATCTATCTATCTATCTATCTATCTATCTATCTATCTATCTATCTATCTATCTATCTATCTATCTATCTATCTATCTATCTATCTATCTATCTATCTCCGTTCGTAAACTCCAAAAGTCGTACGTCGAGTCGACTGCATGGACGCACAGCGATTCAGCTAGCGTCGGTCCCGCCTTGAATTCGGAAGAAGCACTTGATTTGTTTACCACCGTACGCCGAGCGGACGGAGCGGCGCTTCGAAAGCAGCAAGCCTCGCCGTCACCAACTCCACCCCGCTTCCCTCGGGAGGCCCCGCTCAAATAACACAAGCAAACCCGATGGGGCTACGTCACGTGTCTCCGTGCTCTGCGCCCCTGTCGGCGACCCGTCAATCAACTAGAAATAATGCAGTAGAGTAGCGAAGGAGAGGACGGCGAAGACGTCAGCGGAGAACCGCAGGTAAACTTAACTCACTCTCTGGTGATTTGTGTTGTCTTTTCATTGTTGATTCTCCCCTCATAAAAGAACCGTTTACTTCGGATGTCACTCCTCCAGAAGTGTGTTCCGAACCGGGCTAGCATGACGGTTGCTGGTTTAGCATCGCTAGCCGTGGCTAACGTGCAGCAAGCTATATTAGCTTTAGCCGCCGAGCGGAAGGGCTGCCTACCTTGCGGCTTTAATTCTAACTAAATATTAATATGATTTTTTTTTTTATTATTTTTATTTTTACCCGTCTGCGTTTTGAATTTCTTAACCGTGGCAGGCCGGGTTGCATTATAAAGCCACGGCGGTGATGTTTTAGCTCACATTCCCATCGTCATGTCACGATTAATATATATATATATATATAGACACATAAACTAGATATTACCACGTACATACAAAAAGAAATGTAATTCCACCCCTGCCGTTAATTTGCCCTGTTCATTTTCAACGTTGCGTTCGCGCAACGATGCAACGACCGTGTGACATTCGCGTCGCGATCAAAATAAAAACACCTAAATATAGACGCAGCAGCAACCTATTTTTTTGGTGGGGGATGGAAGGAGGGAGGGGGGCTGCTGTTAAATCTTGTAAGTGAATATCCTAGTTTTGCAATCATATGATGAGGAGATGAGTGGTGTTTTTGTTATATGCATGTAATAAATTGGATGGTTTTTTTTTTTTTATTCCGTTTGTTTAGTCACGTCTGGTCTGTGGATGAACTCATGTGTCATCTGATTTGTATTGCAGACAAGTCTTTTTTTTTTCTTCCAATATTTTCAGGTTGGCTGCGTTTGCAGCCGAGAGGGGAGGGTGGGGGAAAGATGCCGTCTCCGTCTTTTAACCTCGATGCTCAGAGCAGATTTCATGACAAATGGCTCAAGATAGATTTACAGGTATGTAATTCAATATCCCAGAAAAGCATCCTGCGGTGTGTGGCTCGTCAGGGTGCAAAATTCTATCTTTTTTTTTTTTTTAAATTTGGAAACCTCCCGTGAGAATTCTCTGCCTTTCTTGGATGTGGGGAAGGAGAATGACCTCTTTTGCATGCATGTGGCGACCCCGAAAGGGACAAACCGAAAGAAACTTACTTTTTACTCAATAAATCACAATTAATTCTTATAATTCCCTTGGAACATTGCCCAATTTGGAATTTTACTTTTGGCCCTGCAACCTGTAACCCAGTGATCGTACCTTCGTGAATGCAAATGATGCCTGGTTAATTTTCTTCCCGTCTTTTGAATTCATATTTTGTTTTTCCAATCCCAAAGTGTTTGGTCTAATCGTTTTCATATTTGGACATGATGGTGTGTGGTGTTGAAGCGCCCGTGCCTCAGATAGCGACAGTTGCTTTCAACACAAAGTGGCTCGTTTAGTGGGCATTGATGCCAACGTATTGGCAGGTGAATCTCAACCTGGGACAAGTCCTCCAGCCACAGGCACTTACTTTTAGTTCAGGGATTCAGGTTATGTGAAAATTATAAAATGTGAATGTATGGATATATAAAAATGCATGCACGGTATGTTGATTTATTCATTTTTTTGGCTTATTACCTCTGGTAGTGGGCCTTCTCCGCAGAAGGACTGAGCGAAATGTGGAACGAAATGGTGAAGGATGAAGAGATAACGTTCAACGGAGAAGAATCGGCGTACCCAGGTATGACACAATCTTGGCATGTTTAATTTTTAATTTTAATTTTTTTTTCCCTGCGGAACACCAAAATGCTCTTTGCTCAATTTGACCCATGGTGTGTTTCAATTATTCAAAAGTGTCAAAAACAGCAAGGGGGGGGGGGAACAATAAATAGCATTTTTCTCATTAACCCCATTACTAACTGCATTTCATTGTAAACATATTAAATATATATGTTGGTTCATTTTTTTTAAATTTCATTTTTTGAAGCATTCAATATTTATCAGTATTTTCATGTATTTGCTGTCGCTTTAAAATTCAGAAACGTGCAGAATTTAATTTTTCTTTTTTTAATTGCCGTCATGGCAACACTTTGAGTCCACAAAAGATGTTGGACCATGTAAGATATTCCAAGTTTTGCGGTGTGGAAATGACTCGATCGAAGCAAATTAGTCAGGTCTGAATTTATTGATGGGATGAAAACTCATTGAAATGTAAACTTTCCTCACCTGTTCAAAAGGTCTCGCGCATTTCTTTGCTCTCTTCATGTTTTTGACCTCTGTGGTAGCTTAAAACTGAGAATACTAAACCGGATTTTTTTAAAAATTTGCTGCACCATTACACCTTTAACACAAAATTGCACATAATTGCGCCTCTTATAAAGACGACAATTGCCAGCTTCTAAAATCGGATCCACGCGAATGATCCTGACGGTGTCTTTACGGCCACGCAGAAGACTGCTCTGGCTGCTTCGGAGGTCCGAAGAAGGATGAAGCCAACGACAAGGAGAAGAAAGACGAGGAGGAGGCGGCGACCGCCGCATCCGCGGCCGTCCATCATTCCATCATCGAGACCTGGGACTGGGGGCAGCAGCCAGGTGAGACCCTCGGCCACGTCGCCAGCGGTGCAAATTGGTCTCTGTGAAATGACAGCTTTGTTATTTTTATCCGTGCTGAGTGTCATATATTGTAGGTCGTATTAACTGACGGGACTGGGTGGGACGGCTTTTTGCTGCAAGGAGATAAGCTCGGGTTGAGTTTGGGTCTGGCGCGTGGGGGTGGGGGCCTAACAGTGTCGGAGGACTGCTTCTTAATAGTGATTCAGGAAATGACATCATCAGTAACCGGATCGCCGCATGGACGAGCGCGCCGCTATCCGGGCTGAGGGTTCAAGCGGCGCACTTCCTGCTCGTCCCCACTCACTCGTATCTCGGACGTCAGCAGTTTTCAAACTAAAACAAATATTGATGTGGAACTCCACTGACAAAGCAGTTCGGGCGCCGTATTTGGCTCGCTTCTGGTTTTGATTTCATCAGTTGGTCGTTTAAGCAGCAGATTAGTTGAATTAGTCCGAATTGGTTGATGAGATGAGGTCCTGTTGACTGTTTACTTTGCTCAAACATCAAAATGGTCTCCGATCATCATACTTTGTCTTCCTCCCGGTTTTTAGCGCTTGGATGGCTGATTTATGCAGTTGAGCGGGTCGGAATTAGTCATGATATGGACATATTGCTATGCAAACTGTGATTACCCAGGGAACCACACTCCATATATTCTTGGCTCAAGTTATTTTTTTGTTCTCAAGGGCTGCATATGAAATTTCCGTCTTTTCCCGCCAATTCCTAGATTTGTTTTCTCTCCTCAGCCCATTTACGCCGCTAACTAGTCGATTGATTGTTGCCTGCTGTCAAGGATTCCAATGAATGATGTGTCCTTTGCTTTAAGACTGACTCAATCCGCAACTTTCGTTCATTAACTAAAACGTCGCGTCCGTGTGGACGACCAAGTAGTGTGTGTTCGCTGTGCATCCTGACGGTTGGGCACAGCTGAGGTGATGTTGCTCCCGCAGCCTCTGGCCGTCCCACCTTACGTAAAAGATTAAGTGGATTTCCGAGCGGCTATTTTGGCCTTCTTGTCCGTCCCCTCAGCGCTGGCTGCCGTGACCACGGCCAGTACAACGAGGGCCTCCCGCTTGAACGTTCATTGAGCCGAAGGCCGTGCTCCAGCTGTAATTCTTGCATGAGTTGGATGAATAAAACCAGTTCAGTTGCCGATGTAGCTGCTACCCTCTTGGGATCTAAGTGACATCAAAAGCACCATTGAAGTCTAAAGTCTAAAATAACACAAAAAACCAAATTAGTTGTTGAAACCCTAACTTGAAACTCTAAACATGGCTTGAAGCCCTACTTTGAACGGCTGCTGGCACGGCTTTGAAACCCAAATTTGTGTCCTTAGAACTTGTTTGAAACTTTAACCAGGATTAGAATCCTCAACCCAACTATATCAAGTCAGAATTTTTCGACCTCACACACCAGCTCGTGTCCTTCCCTGCCAAAGACGTGACCCAAGGACCAGATTGATCAGATTGCCGAAGTCCCTGCCTTCGGCTCCCACCAAGCTCACACGGCACCCGACCCCTATGGGCCCTCCCACAGGTGCTGAATCCATGTGAAGGGGGACCCACGTTACCCTTTTGGGCTGTGACCGGCCGGTCTCCATGGGTGAAGGTCCGGCCACCAGGCCTTTGAGCCCCAGGCCTGGGTCCGTGGGAATAACAGGGGCGGGGGGCACGTCCGGGCAAGGGAAAGCATCTTCTGAAATTTGTAATCATCGTAGACGTTTTAGGAGCTGTCCTTTGTGTGGTCCCTCACTGGTGACCTTGCCAATGGCGTAAAGCTCCAGACAGTTTAGCACCTAGGATCATTGGGACAGACAAAACCCCTCCACCACGATAAGATGACAGCTTAAGGAAGGAGTTTGAAACCCTAACACTGACTTAAAACCGTAATTCGAATCTCTCACCGTAACATGAATCCCTAACCCAGACTTGAAACTCTAGGTAGAGTATCACGGGCGACTGAAGGACGACTGTGTGTTTCCAGACGAGAAAGAGCTAAAGGACTGCCTAATGGTGCTGGTGGATGACCAGCAGAAGCTCTCGGCCCAGATGGCCAAGAGCACGTTGTCGGCGCGACGTCTCTGCCAGCGTCTGGTCATCCTGGAGCGCTACCACATCTCGCTGAGCTACAGCATGGTAGAAAAGGACAAGTTCTCCTGGAAATTCCCCGTATGCTCCCCGCGGCCTGCCTCCGACAATAAAAGGTCTTGTGACACAAGCGTTACACAGTTTGAATGTGTTTTTTTTTTTTTTTTTGGTGCTGAGTACAGCGTTTATATTTTCAGCCCGCGTCCGGACAGCAAAAGCGTGGAAGGTTTGGCTGTGGTGGGCTCCAGGGCGGCACTCTCGTTCGCCTTTGCCTTTCTGCGTCGGGCCTGGAGGTCAGGTAAGAGAGGTTCCAGTTTTTATGAGTGGGTTAGTTTTGCTAGCATTCAAAATTTGAATCGCAAGTGAATGGAATTGCATCATCGCAGATGTACTGTCCAATCAAAATTGCCAAGATGTAACGGGGGATTTTTTTTCACCAAAATGATGCTTCAGATGCAGCCGGCGGCTGTCAAGTCATGACGATGCAGCATGTAGGAAGACATATATTGTTTTACAATAATACTTAAGTACTTTTGGAAATGTACATGTAGCTAAAAAGCAAAGCATGGAGAGTCTCTATTCTGTGCCAAATGCAATGTGTGCTGTGTCTTCCATTCTGAGTGCACAATACATGTATGAAATGGTCCTAAACCCGAACCTTTGCCTCAAACCCTTCTTTTAAATCCTAACCCTTTTTTGACAGCCTCATCCTGTTTTGAAAAGCCACCTCATCTCTGTCTCTGGCAAATCTTCAACCATAACCGTGGTTTGAAACCCCTAAACCTTAACCATTGTTTGATATCTTCACCCAGGGTTTAAGCTGAAATCCAATCGCAGACCATGTTTTAAAAGCTGTTTTTCAAGTCCTAACTTCACTTTGAAACTGTAACCCTTGTCTTGACACCTTCATTTAAAATATTAGCCCCGCGTTCAAACCCAAATCTGAAATTTTAAACCGAGTTTTCAAAACCAACTTTTAAATTCCAGTAGTTGTTTGAAACCGTCATTCTAGCACAAAACGCTACTTTGAAGCCTGAACACTTGTTTGAATTCTTAACACAGGCTTGAAACATGATTTTTATCCCCTGATCTAAGGTTTGAAATCATAACCTTAACCCTGGCGTCAAACCTCATTTTAAAACAATGGCACTTACTCGAAAGCCTAACCTAGCTAAATGATACGTTTCCGTGCTTGGGTGCAGGAGATGACGCAGACCTGTGCAGTGAGCTCCTTCAGGAATCTCTGGACGCTCTCCGCGCCCTGCCCGAGGCCACGCTGTTCGACGAGGGCACGGTGTCGTCTGTCTGGTTGGAGGTGGTGGAGAGGGCCACCAAGTTTCTCAGGTAAGCAGAGCCGCGAGCGCTTCTTTTGCAACACTGCGCCGAAGGCGTTTGCGTTCTCACGCGTTCTCGTCTCCCCCCCGTGGAGCAGCGATATCCACGGAAACGCCACCACCAAGGCCAACATTCCTCTTCAGGACCAGCACCTGGCGCTGGCCATCCTGCTGGAGCTTGCCGTGCAGAGGGGCACGCTCAGGTACCCTCACAAACCACAAGTACCCCCAGTACTACCAGAGTTTTTCCTGGCCCAAACTGTGACGGCGGTAGAACCATTCTGATCGTTCATGTCGTCCACTTCGTCAACATTTCTGTTCATCAACTGAATTTTGACTGTTTACCGTTTGAACTCGTACATTTCTGTCACACGTTTTGGACCCAGAGGTGTCCCAAAACAGGCGACCTCACCTACAGCAACTACTGTAATCTTGCCCCACATTCAATGCCAACTTCTTCTGTGCAGTCAGCTGCTGTCCGCCATCCTGCTGCTGCTGCGACTGTGGGAGAGCGGCACCCGAGAGATGGACAACGAGCGCTCCACCCAGGGTACCAGCGCCCCGCTGCTGCCCCTTCTGCAGCGCTTCAAGAACATCTACAGCAGCAAGGACGAGCCCATCCCAGACGAGGACCCAGAGGTCAGTGTTGTGGCTTACAAATACGGTACAGCCTCGGTTCTCGAACGTCCCCGTTCTTGGAACAAATTGGTTTTCGAACAAAATTTGAGAAAAAGAATTTTTTTTGCTTCTGTTTTTGAACGAAAATCGGGACTCAAATGCCCCCAACAAAACCTGGAAATAACGTAACGTGCGTGGCTAGACCAGCTGACCCACCCACGACGCGCTTTGTCATTGTGAATTCGAATGAAGCCCCGAAAAAAAACCCGCAGAAATAACATAACGTACATTGCGGCTGATTCGGTTATCGAACAAATCACTTCTCGAACCGCCTTCTAGAACGGATTCTGGTCGAGAACTGTGGCTGTACTCTACACTGCCACCTCTGAGTTGGAACAAATTGTCTTTTGGGTAGGTGGTTGGCTGACAGTCCGTTTTTCCCAGAGGAAATAATGTGAATGAAATTATTCCTTATCAGGGTCAAACGGTTGGCTTCATAAAATGCTAATTTTAAAACTTCACCCTTGTTTAAAAACCTAATTCAGGCTTGAAATAAACATTTTAAGTTAAAAAAAAAAAAAAAAAGATGTGACATTCCCGGCCCAAAATGATATTTGTAGCACAACTGCTCATTTTATACTAAGACAAGTCCACATTGTGAGCTCACAATATTGCGATATTGTGTCATCCCTATAAATTATGGACCGGAAGCGATTTTTAGAAATGATCAATTTGTCGTTTCCAGACCCTTTCGGCACCACTGAGTCCAAATGAGAGTTTCCTGCGCTACTTGACCTTGCCCCAGGACAACGACCTGGCCATTGACCTGCGGCAGACCGCCGTGGTCATCTTGGCCCACCTGGACCGCCTGGCCACACCCCGCAGTCCACCGCAGCTTAACTCGCCCACCACGCACAAGGTGACAGATTATTTTCTTTGATTTTATTTTTGTGTTTAGAGATACGTTTTTCATTTAAAAACATGCTTCAGCTACGCCGTATACGATGTGGATGTTAATGTGTTTGTCTCATTCTTTGTCAAAGGGGAACATGCAGGAGGTGATCGCCTGCGGCCTCCTGGGCTGGAAGCTTTATGCCAACTTGAACGGGCCCATCCAGTGTAAAGCCCTCGCCAACGTGGGCGTTACCCAAGTGGTGTGCTCGGAGAAGGGCTTCCTCATCCTGTCCAACAGTGGCGCAGTCTATGCCCAGAACTACAAGAGCACCACCCTGGTAAGAAAACACGTGCTACAGCTTCCATGGGTCTCTATCGTCACATTTAATTTTTTTTTTTTTTTTTTTTCTGTTTCCCCCCCACCACACACACACACACACACACAACAGGCACCCATGCTCATCTACGGGCTGAGCTCCAGGAAGATCACCAAAGTGGCGGCCCACCCGGAGGGGCAGCACTATTTGGCCTTGTCGTCCAGCGGGGAGGTTTTCTCTTGGGGGTGCGGTGACGGCGGCCGCCTCGGACACGGCGATACCACGTACGGACCGCGCTCTGCTCACGTGGCAACAAAGATTGTTACATCTTTAAAAAACATGTGCACTGCAATTTTAACTTTTTTAGTTCAGGGTGTAGTCTGCCTTTCGCCCGAAGTTAGCTTGCATAGGCTCCAGCACTCCTGTGACCCTTGTGAGGATAAGCGTCTTGGAGAATGAATGGATTGATGAATTATCCATTCAAACAAGGGTTGGGGTTTAAAATACCAGTTGAATTTTCAAATTTGGGTTTCAATCCTGGGGTAAGGTTGAGAAAGTAGGGGTTCAAGACAGGACGAGGTTTTCAACATTTGTCGAAGTTAAGGGTTAGCTTGAACCTTAAAGTAGGGTTTTACGCCTTGGTCTGGCTTTCAAAGTATGTTTTTAAACCAGTGTTGGCAAATAATGATTACATTTTGTGTTTTTTTTTTTTTTTTTCATTTTATTGTTTTACAAGGCAAATTTTTAAGCCCTTAAAAGGTCATTTTAGTAAATCATATGCTCAGAAAGTTATTTCCGGAAAGTGGACAATCACAATTTCAGTGACCTCAAATGCTGTTTTTTGGATTCAGGTATCTGGAAGAGCCGACCATGATCACCGCCTTCAACGGGAAGCAGGCGGGGAAGCAGGTGGTCCACGTGGCCTGCGGGAGTACGTACAGCGCCGCCATCACCGCGGATGGTGAGCTCTACACGTGGGGACGTGGGAACTATGGTCGCCTGGGCCACGGTAAGCGCCGCCTCCCTTTACACTCACAGACAAACAAAAAAATGATGCCTCACTTGTAAATATGACATCTGAGTCGCAGGCTCAAGCGAGGATCAGCTGACGCCCATGCTGGTGACGGCGCTGAAGGGTACGAAGGTGGTGGACGTGGCGTGCGGTAGCGGCGACGCGCAAACGCTCGCTGTCACGGAGAACGGTGAGGGGAGGCTTCAAGCTGTTTATTGCCACTAGCATTTTACGCTAACTAAAACAAACTTTCTTTTGGAGTGTCCACTAACATAATGTTAGCAAACAAATTTACATGCCATAGATAGGCTAACAAAACTTCCATTAATGTTGCAGTGATATAACCCTTCATTCAGAATGCTGCAGCTTGCGTTCTGACCAAAACAAAGCGGTCAGAGTATAAAACTCCAATCCTAAAGTCCTTGCACTGGCTTCCAGTCAGCTTTAGAATAGATTTTAAAGTTCTGCTTCTGGTCTATAAATCACTAAATGATTTAGGTCCTGAATGCTTGAAAGAAATGCTTACGGAATACAAAGCCAGTAGAGCTCTGAGATGGACTGACTCAGGTCAAATAGTGGAGCGCAAAGTTCAAAGCAAACATGGTGGAGCAGCATTTAGCTATTATGCTACACACAAATTGAATAAGTTGCCAAGTGTGAATGTTTTTAAATCCAGGTTGAAAACTTTTTTTTTTTCCCTCATGCTTTTTAGAATATATCCACTTTTTGATCATATGGCTTGCACCATATTCGGTTTTAATTCTTTTTTTTTTTAATATTTTGTTTGTCATTTTTATTGTTTTTATCCTGTTTTAAATTTTTTATCTCTTTGTTTTCAAATGCCTTTAATCATGTAAACCTTGTGTATGAAATGCGCTATACAAATAAATTTGCTTTGCTTTGCTTTAAGCAAAAGTACATTTTTGAATGAGCAACACAATGTCCATAGAATTGAAGCAAAAAAAAAAAAAAAAATTGCCATTAGTGTTTGCGTTCATATAGTCTAATATAATAGTGATATTTTCCTTATTAAAACACATTCAAACAAATGAAAATGTGCCATCTTGAACCCAAATAAAGTTCAGATGTTCAAGTAGACTTTTCCCAACATTTTTGAATTTTGAAAAAGTTGTTTATCTACACGTATTCCCAATCGAATCCTGATTTCGCTCCTGTAAGCAATAAATTTTGCACCTGTTCTTGTACATACAAACAGATAGTAAATCACGCCCCACACTGTATTTCCTGGGGTTAAACATCATGCAAACGTCGCATCCTTTAAAGTTCTTCCCGGTGCGTCCAGGTCAAGTTTGGTCCTGGGGCGACGGCGACTATGGCAAGCTGGGCCGGGGAGGCAGCGACGGCTGCAAGACGCCAAAGGTAGTGGAGAAGCTGCAGGACCTGGACATCGTCAAGGTGTGCTGCGGCAGCCAGTTCTCGCTGGCGCTCACCAAGGACGGACAAGTCTACACGTGGGGCAAGGGCGACAACCAGCGGCTGGGGCACGGCACGGACGAGCACGTGCGCTACCCAAAAGTGCTGGACAGTCTGCAGGGTGAGACTGACCGAGAGCAGGCTCTTCTGAACTCCCGTGACCGAGTGGTTACGTCCATGTATTCAAAATTACATCCATATTTTGTACAAATCAATCGTCACGGCCTTCTGCACTGCACTTTTATTGAAAGGTAGTCAAGGAAATTTGGAGACATAAATCCCATGTGGTTCACCAACTTAAAAACTAGTAAAATATGTAAACGGTTTTGCTAGCGAGCTGCTCGTTGTGTTTGCATTCAGGTAAGAAAGTAGTGGACGTGGCCGTGGGCTCGTCGCACTGCCTCGTCCTGACCGACGACGGCGAGGTGCACAGCTGGGGCAGCAACGACAAGCTGCAGCACTTTGACACGCTTTTTTACAACAAGAAGAATCCTAAGGCTCTGCCGGGTCTCAAGTCCAAACACATCGTGGGCATCTCCTGTGGCCCGGGACAGGTGATTATCCATTTTTCACAATTTAAAAGCAATTTGTAGAGGTTCTCAAAGTCAAAATACACTGTGCAAAAAAACATGGTGCATTTTTCAGACTAAACCTCGCCTGTTTCTGGTTTGTCAGGATCACCAAAATTATTTAAGTTTTTGCACAGTGCATGTAAACTTCTGCCTTTAAATGTGTGTATCAGTCACCACGCGCCTCCGTGCTCGCAAATCTGCACAGTCGAGTACGAAAAATCACGCGCGTAAAATTTGTTACGAGAAAAAAAAATTGATATTGAAAGACGTCGCTTATTTTGTGTCGTCTTGACATTAATTTACGTGTTAATTTCATAAATGTTCTTAACTAAACAAGCCTGCTCCAAAACAACCGGTTTTCACCCGGAAATAGGAAATGCACGTTAACCGTACTGAGCATGTTCCGAAGTGATGCCAAAAGCGTATGTTCAGAGCTGCTAAGTTATTTTAAGGTCTTGAGATTCCATCCCTAATCACACCCGCAACTTTTATCTGGGAGCATGACTGACCACACCTGTACATTTTTCAAATGTGAGTGACTGATATATGTAGACACACACACACACACCCTTTTTCTAATAGGTCAACATGAAATAAAGTGCTCATCTTCAATTTCCCAGAGTTTTGTGTGGTCTTCATGCTCCGAGTGGTCCGTTGGCCAGCGCGTCCCGTTCGTGGTGGACGTGTGCCCCATGACCTTCGAGCAGCTGGACTTGCTCCTGCGACAGGTCAGCGAGGGCATGGACGGCAGCTCGGACTGGCCTCCTCCGCAGGAGAAGGAGTGCATGGTGGTCGCCGCACTCAACCTGCTCCGGCTTCAGGTAGTTCTGACATAAACACGTTACCCTATGGAGCACTAAAAAAAAAAAAAAAAAAAAAAAAGAGTTGCACCGATGAGTCAACTCTTAGACTAGTAATCACTCGTCATTTGATAATTTTTGATTTCGAATTAAAAATGAAAAAAAAAAAAAAGAATACTCTAAAAGTCGTTTTATTTGTCCCTCCAGCTCCACGCTGCCATTAGTAACCAGGTGGACCCAGAGGAGCTGGGCCTGGGCCTCGGCAGCACTCTGCTGAACAATCTCAAGCAAACCGTGGTGGTGCTGGCCAGCAACGCCGGCGTCCTCAACATGGTGCAGGCAGCCGCTCAGGCCGTCCTTCAGAGCGGGTGGTCCGTGCTGCTGCCCACCGCCGAGGAGCGGGCCAGGGCCTTGTCCTCATTGCTGCCCAACACTGGTAAGTGCAACATAATAATTACATTCTATAGACATTTTCATGTTTGTAAAAAAAACAAACAAACCAAAAAAAAGGTTCCAGGGTACTTCTGGGTGACGTAAAACTGATTCATTACATGGCGCGTTAATTTTGAAAACAATGTTATTGATAATGACCTTTTTGTGCCTTTTCAGCTTCTGGAAATGAGAGGAGCGTGACCCCAGGCCGTCGCTTTATGATCGACTTGTTGGTCAGCAGCCTGATGGCCGACGGCGGCTTGGAATCCGCGCTGAAGGCGGCCATCGCTGCCGAGATACAGGTCAACTCTCAAAACCTAACTTTGACCCCATTTTTTTTTTTTGGGTCAATCAGGAGCCTGCAGAAAGTCATTGCTGGAAAAAGCGCAGGGGCAACAGTTGTTGATAAAGCCAATGCAGATGATTACTATAATTTTTTTCCCCCATTTTATTGTTACAATGCTTTAAATTAAAGGAAAGAAATTACTAGGATGTAAATGTTGTGGTTTGTCGTCACCCATCTGTCTAGGACGTAAGACCTGTTTGTAATTTAGGTTCATTTAGATGAAGTCCCTACGAGGAGTTTTTTTTTTTGATGTACGAGTCCTGCAATTCATCCAAAATAGCTGTTTTGTATCGAAATGGCTTAATTTGGGCGGGGGATGTCTCCACAAAAAAATTTCAGCTATCCTAGCAAGATAGATGTGTATCCATTCGCGTCCTTCCGTGAAACTGGTGTCGGGAAGTGAATTTTTCTGACTTTCCTACCGAGTGAGTAAATTTTGGAATCTTTTCCGACTTGCTCACCGGTCTCTCTGACAGGACATTGAAGCCAAAAAGGAGGCTCAGAAGGAGAAGGAGATAGACGAGCAGGAGGCCAATGCTTCTACCATGCACCGCTGTCGCGCCATGCTGGACAAAGATCTCATCAACACCGGTATCTACGAGTCGTCCGGCAAGCAAATACTGCCTCTGGTACAGCTTGTCCAGCAGCTTCTGAGGTATCTATAACTTCATCCGGACCAGTATTCTTATGGGGACAGAACACGGCGGCAGGCTAACATGTCGACTCATGTTGCAGGAATATCGCGTCGCAGACCATCGCCAGGCTGAAGGACATTGCCCATCTACGCATCTCTAGCTATTTAGAGGCAGAGCACGACAGCAAGGAGCGCTCGGCGTCCTTGGACCTGCTGCTGCGCTTCCAGAGGCTGCTGGTCAGCAAGCTCTACCTCGGCGTCAACGATGAGGTCAACGTCAACGGATACAGTGAGTTGTGCATTACACTAAGCCCGCGATTTAACGGGACTGAATTATCACGCGATTGCTACAATTTTTTTTTCCCCAGTGCCTGACTTGACAAATTTTTCCTGTGATTTTAAGGTTAGAGTTAAAGCCAAACACTTAAATCACAGTCAGGAAGTCTATATCTTCAAGGAACAAATTCATCAGGTCATTCAGAAAGAAACCCACCAATTATTTAGGGAAATGTACTAATAAAAATAAATACATTTTAATTAATCAATTGGGAAGAATCCAGGTTTAGAATTGAGGGAAAAAAACAAATTTAACTCCCCTCGTGGTAAGCAAACGGAACAGTTCGGTTGTATGTAACTTTTAAGTTAAATATATTTTCATTTAATCTATTAACATTTTTGTTTCTAAAAATCCAAGTAAAAAATTTCCCATTTTTAATCCTGTGCTTGTTACAAAGATGCATGTGACAGCGGTTTACATTAACATTAAGTAATAAATAATATTGTTTTAGGAAAAGAACCCACCTAATTTTTTATATATTTACTTCCTGCTGAGCTATTGTACTTGAATGTTGTTCCTGATGATGTATTTTTTTTTAGGTGCTACATGTTGTAAAAAATTTGAGAAACGCTGGCCTGAAGTATTTGACTTGAAGGACAAATTCCCTCTGTTTTCTTTCTCAGATCGTGAGCTCCTGGGCGTCGGCTCGCTGCTGAAAAAGTACATCGCCCTGCTGTGCACCCACATCTGCGACATCCTCCCCGTAGCCACCAGCATTGCCTCCACCGGGCATCGCCATTTTGCGGAAGTATCTCACGTCATTGAAGGAGACCTGACAGGTAAGAAACTCCATTGGGTTTGGTTGTTTTACATGAAGCGTTGAATTTTTCGGTCTTTGTTGGTGCGGCAGGTGTGCTGCTGCCAGAGTTGGTCGTCTCCATCGTCCTCCTCCTCACCATCGACGCCGGCTTGATGCAGGAGACGGGCTCCATCCCTCTCCTGGCCGGACTTTTGGAGCATCTCGACCGATTCAACCACCTGGCCCCCGGTCACGAGAAGGACGACAATGAGGACCTGGCGTGGCCTGGCATTATGGGTACGCAAAGATCTTCGTATATTATATCCATTTGACTCTCTACTTTGATACTTTTCAGTCCTTATTCTTATTTACTAAGTGCAGCAGTTGAATCACTACTTTTTTTTTTTTTTTTTTTGCTGAATCTGTACGTGCAAGGGGACTAACGTTGTTTGTGTTGGAGCAGGATCGTTTTTCACGGGTCAGAGCTCTAAGAGCAACGAAGAGGTGTCCCTCATCCGCAAGGCCGACCTGGAAAACCACAACAAGGACGGGGGCTTCTGGACAGTCATCGATGGGCGGGTCTACGACATCAAGGACTTTCAGGCTCAGTCCCAGTCGCTTACGGGAAACAGCGTCCTTGGTAACTGATCTGATGTGAAAGTTATTTTCATACTTGATGTGGTTATTTTACAGTGTTTTGCCTCTCTCACAGCCCAGTTTGTGGGAGAAGACCCGGTAGTTGCTCTGGAGGCTGCCCTACAGTTTGAGGACACCAGAGAGTCTATGCAGGCCTTCTGTGTCGGCCAGTATATTGAGGTACGTGCATACCGAGAATGCCAGCGTACTTTGGACCAAGCCCTGCTGCACATGGCTAGCATGCTAACTTAAATAACATGCAAAGATAAACAAAAAAACTTTACACAGATGGCATTTAAACTCACTTCTTGTTACCTTCTTTCTTTACCCACAATAATAAAATTGAGGTAACACGGGCATATTTTAATGGCAAAGTAGATGATCCCATGTATTAGTAACTAAATTGGAAGAAATGCCAAACCATGCTTTCATTTTCACTTTTGACTGTGTACAAGGAGAATTTAATGAGCGCCAACATCATAATAATCAAAACACTATTAATAATTAAGATTTCTTGAAATGGCACCAAAATGGCCATTTTGCTGCTTTGGCGTCGTCACAAAAATGGAAAAATGCAAAGTTTTTCAACGCATAACAAGGATCAGTTGAAAAAAAGAACCGCAAACTTGCAAATCCCAAACCATAAATGTACAGCCAAGCATCATGGTGAAAATGAACTCAAGCGGGTTTGCAAAAGGCCGCTTTTCTATTTCCAGCCGAACCAAGAGATGGTGACCACTCCGGACCTTAGCAGTCTGTCGTCCCCTCTCATTGACACGGAGAGGAATCTGGGCCTGCTGCTGGGGCTCCACGCGTCCTACCTGGCCAAGAGCACGCCACTGTCACCCATGGAGATCGAATGCGCCAGTAGGTTCCCCGTCTCTCCTTAAAGTTAAATCTAGAATGTTTTTCAGATTTCTGGTTTGTGCAGTTCATTTGACTAACCGATTGCCTTCAACCGTGCTCGTTTCGTCCTTGCAAAATTGTGAAAAATGACAGAGACCGCCTTTCAAGTACTGTAGCTACTAAGAAAAAAAAAAAAAAAAGAAATCATCCTGACCTAAAAACTCAATTAATCGACTAATGGTTGATTACCCAGCCCTTTCTCTCTTCTTCGCATTTCAACACATGTCCCCCTGATACTCTGCACAGCATGGTTGCAGTCCTCCATCTTCTCGGGCGGCTTGCAAACCAGCCAGATCCACTACAACTACAACGAGGAGAAGGACGAGGACCACTGCAGCTCCATGGGAACCACCGCGCCGGATAAAGCCAAACTGTACTCTCGCCGGATAACCCTCAGCGACCACGCGCAGCCTTTCCTGCAGGCCATCGCTGACAACAACACTCAGGACCACACTGTGAAGGTAAAGTCCGGCCCACGCCGAGCACCGCAGCACAAAGTGCGCAAGAACCTGCCACTAGTTTTCCACGAGTGGCCGACCATCAGCAAATACTTTTGCTTCCATTTGAAATTTGAATTTGCAGGTGAACGGTGTTGTCACGCCAAGTCAAAAATGCCATGAAGTATCATCTGATCTTTCACAATGGAAATTATTTTTCCGGGTACTAAGTGGCCTCACTTGTTTTTTTTTTTTTTTTTTTTTTGTTAACTCGCAGGACTTCCTATGCCAAATAGAGCGCTGCTGTAAGCAGTACCACCTTATCACTCCCATCACCTTCCCACCGGAGCACCCCGTGGAGGAAGTGGGCCGCCTGCTGCTGTGCTGCTTGCTCAAACATCAGGACCTTGGTAACCAAGCAACAGGCCACCGTTGCCAACTGGTTGGTTTTCCTTGTGCCTTTTTTAAAACGACCTCCCCGCCCCACCTCCATCAGGTCACGTTGCTCTCTCGCTGGTCAGCCAATGTGCCTTGGGGGTGGACCAAGGAAAGCAGAGGTCCCTCCCTAAATCTGTAATTGACGTGTGCCGTATGGTCTACCAGGCAAAGTGTTCTTTAATAAAGGTAAGGATGATCGACATGTTGATTGAACTAACAAAAATAGCTTGAACCCGAAATGTGATTGATGTTGAAAACAACCTGACTGTATTTTTTTGACAATTATTGTGCATGTTAATGTTTTTTTTTTAATAATATTTTCCCTATTTTTTAAAATCTCCTTATTACCATTTTTTGTATTTAAAAAAATACTTCCCTTCTTTTAAACTGTTTTTCCATACTTGCTTTAAATCTTGCTGATATTTTAATTTAAATTATTTTCAGATTTTTAAACACATTTTTCCAGATGTACAATTTTTGTATTTAAAAAAAAAAAACATTTTCCTGATTTTATGGTTGTTAAGGTTCAACGTGGAGCAGCATAAATTTGACTGCAAGCAACGCCACATTTCTGCTCATTTAATCAAGTGGCGGGCCGGTTTATCTTTTTAGACCCATCAGGAGCAGGGCCGCTCCTACAAAGAAGTGTGCGCCCCGGTCATCGAGCGACTGCGCTTCCTGTTCAATGAGTTGCGTCCGGCGGTGAGCAATGACCTGTCCATCGTGTCCAAGCTGAAGCTGCTCAGTTCTCAGCCGCGTTGGCGTAGGATCGCGCAGAAGCTAATCAGGGACCGGCGGAAGAAAAGAGGTAAGGGTGGGGCCAAAAGTCCCACATACAGTGATTATCTTGACTTGGTAATGTCAGTGTCTTGTTTATTTATTTAAAAAAAAAAAAATGTATCCTCACTTATTGAAGAATTTTGTGTTTTGAAAGTCAATGCAATTATAAAAAGGTGTCAGTTACCTGCAGATGTTTTTTTTTCTTTTGGCTGTTCTTGGGTTGCTACCCAACCCCCCGTCATTTCATCTAATTTCAGAGCTGTTAATTGAGTTACGAGCTTGGTAACGGAACACTTTAAAGCCATAAGGCAGGGTACCACAATATTTCATTCTTAATATTTCTTTGGTATTTGTCTTCTCCAGTGCCTAAAAAGTCGAGTGACGTAGGAGAGCCAAAGCTGGAGAATGACGCGACCATACAAGGAGAAGCGGATCTCAATATCAGCCCCGCAGTGGCTGACAGGAAATCACCTACAAGCAAAACCGCTAAAGTACTTTTTATTTTTTTTATTTAATTTTTTGTCTATTGGTTAATTGCAAGAAGCTATAGTATAGCTGGGCAAGTCATCCTTCGCGGGCGAAGTATGGCCCACCAACCCTTTATTCCTGTAATATTTGTTCCATTAATGTAGGAGGGATTAATTTAAATGTTTTTTTAAATTTGTATTTATTCATCTGATTTGAGTTATTGGTTCGTTAAAAAAATATTGGAAAATGTTTTTTTTTTGCATATACATCTAAGATTTTTAAATAAATTATAAATTATTTCATTGGAATTATTATTTATTTAAAAATATTATCTTAAATGACAATTGTGGTTAATCTAATTTACAAATATGTAAATGTTACAATAAACTGTTTTGCATGTAAAGTTTAACATTTATGAAGTATTTAAAAACCGGTGAGGTAATTATAAAACTGTTGATCATAAATGATAACATTAAAAATATATTATTTTTGAACCATATATCATGAATGAGCTATTTCAATACACTGTCTTTAACTTTAAACTAAGTTATTTTTATGAATCCAAAGTAAGCGAAAACATCGACTTAAAATTTTCAAAGAAGTGGCTGATCTATTTTATAAACACTAACTTAAAACAACTTTGATTCATCTGATTACATAATTGATTAATTATTTATACTGATAGTTTGTTCAAATTATTTTGAATTGAATCAATTATTACTTGGAAAAAGTATTAATTTACAAAATAATTTCAACTTTATTTTTACTTTATATATACAAATGATCTGGCTCAGCTCTTTTTTTTTTTCTTTTTTTTTTTTCCCTCAAGTAAATGAATAAAAAATTGGCCGGCCGTATTGCTGTAATCTGACACAGTGTTATGGTTCTGTCGCTGCAGGACAAGTGGGAGCCCATCCTGAGCACGGTGGACAACGTCAACAAGTACCGCTGGCTGAAGCACAGCGTGCACGGCGCCATCCCCCAGTCCAGCCTGATGGCTAAAATCGTGGAGTTTGCGCTGAAAGAGGAGCCCCTGGACGTGGAGAAGATGAGGAAGTGTCTTCTCAAACAGGTGAGTCACCAAAAATGTCACTGTTGGAGTGAAGAGCAAGCTAAACGCACGTTTGTCGATAGCTGGAGAGGGCGGAGGTGCGGTTGGAGGGCATCGACACCATGTTGAAGTTGGCCTCCAAGAGCTTTTTGCTGCCATCGGTGCAGTACGCCATGCTGTGTGGTTGGCAGAGAGTCATACCAGAAGCGACCAACATCGGGTAACTTATACATGCTTGGTGGTATATTTGTTTATTTGCGTGTATGTCGCGCTTTTCTCAACGTCGTCACATGTACCGGCACCCATTGTTTGCAAACATTATTAAAAGCGCTAAGGGTGTTTTTGATCTCCAGAGAGCCGCTTTCCGACTGCTTGAAGGATGTGGACCTGATTCCCCCCTTCAACCGCATGCTCCTGGAGGTGACTTTTGGCAAGTTGTATTCCTGGGCCATCCACAACGTTCGCAACATTTTGCTGGAAGCGAGCATCCGCTTTAAAGAGCTCGGTAAGCTCACCATATTGTAATGTCAACAAGTTTGTCCTCATTTTAGGAAAGGGCCACATCAGTAGTTCGTCTTTTTAGGAAGGGCAACGAGTACCGTAATTTCCGGCCTATAAGACGCGACTTCTTTCCACACGCTTTCAACCCTGCGGTTTATGCGGTGAGGCGGCTAATTTATAAATTTTTTTCTAAAGGCTGCAAGGGGGCACTCGAGCGGAAAAGGTCAGTGAGACCGGTGGAATATATGTGCCGAGGAAGTGGCTTTTACCCGCGCGGCCCTGTTAGCGCTGCGCTAGCATGTCACTGCTGTGTCTCAGTGATTTTTACCGGTATGTTTTTTTATTTTATTTTATTTTTTTTTTACCGGCTCTGTTAGTGTGGCGCTAGCGTTAGCGTGGCGGCGCTAGCGTTAAACGTGTACCGTCTTTCTTTGTAATTATCTCCTGTTTCATTCTCGGTTTAAATGTGGGCACTTGCGGCTTTTACACAGCTGCGGCGTATGTATGTACCAAATGGTATTTCCTTTACAAATGTACTGAGTCAGACTTATAAACAGATGCGCTCTGTAGGCCGGGAATCACGGTAGTTTGTCTTCTTTTTCACAAAGTAAAGACGATCTTTTTCAGGAGGTAACAAACGATTCATTTTCTTCTTTTTTTGGAAAGTGCATGCAATTGTCAATATTTTAATTTTATTTTTTTTTTAGAAAGGAATCATTTTTCTTCTTTCTGAAAAAGGGCAAAGTCAGTATTTTATCTTTTCAGGAGAGATCAACACCAGTGGTCTTTCTTTTGTGGGGAGGGAAAGCGGCGCATCAATAGCATTTCACCGTTAAATTCAAAATACATGTACTGCTAATCCCCAATGTTGTTCTGGCGACTGACCAATATGAAAAAAAAAGCATATTCATATATAGCATCAACCTACACAAGAAAACAGTAATACTGTGACTTGTACTCCAATGAAAGGCTACATAAGAGTTTTATCGTACAAATTTGATACTCTGAGGCTCTTTACAATGGAAACGCTAAAAAAAAAACAAAGTGCAAAACTGTACATGTATTTTTCTAAAAACCAGGTGTGCAGCCCGTTCCGTTGCAAACCATCACCAACGAGAACCCTGCGGGGCCGAGCCTGGGCACCATCCCGCAAGCCCGCTTCCTTCTGGCCATGATACACATGCTATCGCTCAAGCACGGCGCCAACAGCTTGAGCCTCCTCCTCAACTCGGGCGTACTGGCCCTCACGCAGAGCATCCTCAGGCTCATAGGTGAGTCGCCGTCATCGTAGACGTCATCAATCTTATGCAGGCTAAGGCAGTGAATCTTTAGTGGTACACGGGCTCCCTCTCATGGCACCTAAAAGAATCACTGCCAAGGTACTGCTCATTTTAACTTTAACTTCAGTATCAGTACATCGACAATTAATCTTTAAGGACTTTGTTGTAATTGTAAGGTAACAGTTTTTAATTTATCCTTTATGTACGGTGTCCATTTTTTTTAAATTTTCTTATACCGAATTTTTATGGGCTTCCTTTAGTAGCGGAAGGCAAGGCGCATTTCATACATAAGTACAGTTTAGTGACATATTTTTAAAAACTTTTTGAAGTGGACTACATTTGCATTTTTAAGAACTGTTCATTTTCCAACATTCAGGTTCAATTTAACTCACGTGCAATAACTTTTAATGCTCTAATTTGTTTAAACATTTAGGTTAAATTTTACTTATGTGAAATACATTTTAATTTTACAATTTATTTTCCTTCTTTCCCTCTAGTTTTTGTACAGTACATAAAAGCATCACTACAGTTCAGTTGTGTAATTTTTGAATTTAAATACATTTGCACTTAATCTTGAAGGACTTTGTTTTTTTTTTTTTAACATTTATTGAGATTTTTTATTTCACTTTAATTAACTACTTTTTTTTTCAATTTCTGAGAAAGTAATCACTGCACAAATACATTTTCTTTTTTGTTACCATTTTCTTACATTTCAATATAATGTTAATGTTGAATACATAATGGTACAGTAATGTTAGGTGTACTTATTGGAATATTTGAATAGAGATCGTGATGGTGGTACTTGGAGCATAAAGTAATCTTTTAGGTGGTGTCAAAGGAAAAATAAATTGAGACCCATGTGACTTGTCCACCAGGACCGAGCACCGACAGCCTCGATGAAGATCTGAGCTTGTCAGCGCACGGCGGCTCGGCCACCGTTCTGGAAGAGTCCAGGAAGGAGGCAGCCCCCACGCCCGTTCCAGCCTCCGGCCCGGAGCTGGCGGCCCTGATGAAAATAGGCACCCGGGTCATGAGGGGGGTCGACTGGAAATGGGGAGATCAGGTATGGATGTAGTACGTATTTAATTGTGGTAAATGTTGTAGGCAGCATGTTTTCTTAATGTACGTCGTACATTTGGCATCCAGGACGGTCCGGCCCCGGGTCTCGGCCGGGTCATCGGCGAGCTGGGCGAGGACGGCTGGATCCGAGTCCAGTGGGACACGAGCAGCACCAACTCCTATCGGATGGGGAAGGAGGGCAAGTACGACCTCAAGCTGGCCGAACCGCCACCCGCCGTCCAGCCGGCCGCCGAGGACTCTGACACGGAAGACGACGCGGGTCAGTTCACGTGCGCGTTCCGCTGTGAAGCATGGAAATCTGTGAAAACGAACACGTCCTGTAGAAATATTTGAAGACGGGGAAGATTGCAAAAATTTAGTCAACAGCTTATGTTCAAAAGAGGTTGGTTTGGCAGAACACATTTCTTTGGTTTTTTTTCGATGCGCTGTCCCATCTTTTTGAAATTTGATGTATACGTTTTCAGTGCAATTTTCACTTGACTTTGTGTGATGAGTCATTTGAGTTTGTCAACATTTCCAGACGGATGTGGAAATTAATGACAATTGAGAGTGACTTCTAGATCTTGAAAATATGTTTTATGAAAAGTGTATACCAATCCAGGGTGTAGTCTGCCTTTCGGCCGAAGCTAGCTGAGATGGGCTCCAGCTTTCCCGCAACCCTTGTGAGGATGAGCGGCTTGGATAATGACATGACATACGGTATATAGATTCAATGTCATCTGTAAATTGCATTTGTAAATGTAAACACTGATTCATAATCTTGAAATTACAACATTTTTTTTTGAGTTAGTAATTTTAAGAGTAATATGATGATCGTGAATGTTTTCGCATGCATTTGTAATTATTTGCACCAAAACTGGGTCCAGCTCACTTCAGATCCAACGGGGACGAACGAATGTGGCCCGTGAGCTAAAATGCTTTTTACTGATTGCAGGTGGGTTTGGAGCTCATTACCCTCAGTAGCCCCTTTAGAACTTTCTTGTCTTTGTTCTAGAAGGCGAGCCAGTGGAAAAGAGCAGCCACCCAACTGCCATGATGCTAACGAGCACCGTCAACCTGCTCAAGACATTAGCGTTGTCCTCGGGGATCCACGCCGACGTGTTGCAAACGGACGCCACGCGCACCCTTTGCGGCCTCCTCAGGATGCTCGTGGAAAGCGTGGCTAACGACAAGACCGGTAGCTCATGTTTGTTGAAAAGAAATAAAAGGCGCTCGGTGTAATTCTGACCGGCTCGCTTGCTGTCAGGGTGTCACACTCACAGGCTGGTGTCCCGGGAGCAGCACAAGAGCTGGTGCACGCTGGGCTTCATCCGCAGCATCGCGCTCATGCCGCAAATGTGCAGCACGCTGAGCACCTCGGCGTGGATCGGCCTCCTCATCCGCATTGTGGAGGGCAACCAGTCCTTCAGCGCCGTCACCTTGCAGCGACAGGTGAGGCCCGGCGATGCCACACAAGTAAAAGTCTTAATAAAAGAGTCTCAAGCAGGTCTGAATTCACAAGTCGCAGTCGCTGTTGAATAATTTTGAAACTGATTGTTCTACCAATTATGCAAATGAGTAATTGGCTGAAAAACACATTTTGTATGATTAACAACAAAAATATGCACGTGAGGTGCTGGTATTATTGTTGTTCACACAATATAATTTCTTTGTTCTTGTTTTTTGCAGTTGCTCGACTTCCTTGTCTTTGTCTTTATCTGTGTCCTTATTTTTTTCTTTGTCTTCCGTTCTTGGTCGTCATCTTATTTTGGGCTTTTTCTTGCTTGGTTTTTGTCCTCATCTTCCCTCATCCTTCTCGTTCTTTTAGCCTTCCTTTGTCACCTTTTATCTTTTTTTTTGTCTTTAGTCTTTTTCTTCGTCTTCCTTTGTCGTCATCTTTCTTTCATTCTTTTTTCTCCCATATTTTTATTCTTATCTTTCCTTCTTTGTCAGGCATCTTCCTTCATCTTATGGTCTTGCCTTCCACTGTCATCTATTTTCTACATTGTCATTCTTTGTCATCATTTGTTGTTATTTATCTTCCTCCTTGGTCTTTTCCTCCTTTTTCTTCATTTCACCTTTTGTCATTTTAACCAATCTTTTTTTTACCCATTACCCACTTTAACATCAGTCTAATATAAATAAATGCGTCCGCATCTGCAGCTGATTAAATATATAGCAATTTTGATAATTTACATGTTCCTCTTGACCTTTTCTTATGTTTTTTTGTTGTTGTTGTTTTTGTGCCTTTTTTTTTGTTATTTATTGTTTGTGTGCATTTCCAGATCCTCGCGCTGCGTCTCTTGCAAGCCGTGCTGCCCTCGTGGGACAAGCTAGAGCGCTCCTCGGACATGAGGTTCCTGGTGGAGAAGCTGTTCAATTTTTTGGGAAGCTTACTGAGCACCTGCTCGTCGGACCTGCCTCTGCTCCGAGGTGCGCAGTTTTGTAAAGTCCGACATACCTGCCAATGAACACACGAGGTCTTTTTTTTTTTTTTTTTTTTAAGTTGTTCCGTCTCCCTGGCAGAGGGTTCCCTACGACGCAGGAAGTCCCGCCCTCAAGCCTCTTTGACGGCCACTCACAGCAGCACGCTGGCTGAGGAGATTGTCGGCGTCCTGCGTAGTCTGCACTCCCTCACTCAGTGGAACGGTCTCATCAACGAGTACATCAACGCTCAGCTTAGCGCCATCAGAGATGTTATGACAAGCTGCCAGTCAGAAGCGGTAAGATCGTACACTTGCGATGACTCTATTTCACTTAAATGGTCTGAAAAGAATTGTTTATTTTCTAATAAAGAGTGTAATATTGTTCCTCTATGAAACTACTGCATTGTATGCTACTTTAATTTAGACTCACATTGACACTTTCCACCTCCTCGTTCCAGAGCTTCCTGGAGGAGTATTTCCCCGACGCCGAGGGCCCCAGGGTGGGCAGCCTGATGGCGGTGCTGGCGGTGATCGGAGGAATCGACGGGCGCCTGCGTCTCGGCGGCCAAGTGATCCACGAGGAATACGGCGAAGGCACCGTCACACGCATCACGCCAAAAGGACGCATCACAGCACAGTTTCATGAAATGCGCAACAGCCGGGTCTGCCTCCTCAGTCACCTCAAACCGGTACGGAAGACGGCAATGTTAATGTCCTTTTTTTCAACTAGGCTTTCATCACGGCACAATTTTTTGGTAGGAGTTTTTAATGTTTTTGTTTCTTTGTTTTGTTTTAATGTCCGTTAGTGTCCTGGGGTATCCTTCAGCGTGCAGAACCTGCCCTTCTCGGATTCCATGCTGGGGGTCTGGGCTCAGCTGGTGAGCCTGGCTGGAAGCAAACTGGAGAAACAGCGGATGAAGAAGTGCCTCAGTCGAGGCCTTACAGGTGCCACTCACTCGAGCCCACTTTTATCGCGATTAAAATAACTATTGGGGATTATTTACTGGTGCAGTCCCAAACAGGTTTTTGTAACTCAGCACTACCTCAGTACTGATTCTTTACAAAGGTGAAGAAAAGGTCTGGAGCATTTGACATACTAAAGTAGTCACATCTTTGGCGTGTCATTCAGCGGACCAGGTGGATATCCACTTGCTGCGCTGGCAGCAGCTGAGGCTGTACATCCTAAAGGCCGCGCGGGCGCTGCTCTTGCATCAGGACAAACTGCGGCAGATCCTCTCCCAGGCAGCCGTGGTGGACGTCGGACCCAACCCCGGCGGTAAGAGCCTTGCAAGTAAATGTTGCCAGTGCAATTGAAAAGTCAGCATTTTTAAGGTTCACTACAGAAATTATGTATTTGCTCAGATGGTGTCTAGGTCATGATTTGGGTTTGTGAAACTGTTGCTCATCAGATGATGCGGTGGTGTCATCACCCGACGTTGGAGATCTGTCCCCCGAGGGTCCTCTTCCCCCGATGATCCTACTGCAGCAGCTCCTGTCCGCCGCTACTCAGCCGTCACCCATTAAAGCCATTTTTGACCGTCGGGAGATGGAGGTGAGTTGAAAGACCCTGACGGTCAAGTCCAATCCATCCGCACTGGCTATGACCCTCGCCTGGTTAGTCTGAAATATCTACAAAAGTACAATAATGAAGTATTTGCACTTGGTTGCTTCACACTAACGGTGTTGACCATTTAATTTCCTCGTAGGCCGCAGCCCTGGCGGTGTGTCAGTACCTGGCCGTGGAGTCGGCCCACCCGTCCTCTCCTCTGTTTGAAGAGAGCAGCTCCAGCGAGGCCACCACTCCCGTCACCGTGCAGCAGCAGGTCAAGGCGCCCAAGCAGAAGAAGCACAAGACCTCGCCCGTCCCGCCTCTCCCCATCGTTCTGCAGCTGATGGAGATGGGCTTCCCGCGGAAGAACATTGAGTTCGCCTTGAAGTCACTGTCAGGGACGACAGGCAGCGCCTCGGGTGTCCCCGGTAGGGCTGGCTCATGATTCCGTTCTGTATCGGGTTACTGACTGGAGTTGGCAGACTCATCAGAAACACACACACTTCTGTTCACTTATTCGAGTTAATAGACTCACCACTAACAGTAGAGGCTCGAATTTTTCGTTATCCCGTTTCATTGACTTAAATTTGCGGATTTGCTGCCAACTTGGACTGTTGTATTCTATTTGTCTTGCATTATCAACCTATGTTACACTTGATTCCTGATTCATCAATTGAATCTACCATTCTCCTCAGGTGTCGAGGCTCTGGTGGGCTGGCTGCTAGACCATCCAGACATTCATACCTCAGAAGTCTCAGACGCTGACACAGTGTCGGAAGAAGAGTCGGACGAGGAAGTGCTGGAGGAGCTGGAGGACGCCGAGCCGACATTTCCTGTGGTACGCCATCAGTTTTGCCTTTTTTCTCTCAGTGCAATTCGTTTTTCAGTTCTTGGATTAACTGGGTTCATGACTCGAATTTTGGTTGTGAATCAGGAAGTCCTCATCAACATGGGTTCGATGAGTCTTCTGGGTGGCTTGTGTTCAGATGATTCTGAGCCACTTTTTACTGTGTTCCCTTTTAGCCTCCAGGCGCAGTGGTAACGGAAAGCCAGACATTCAAGAAGCGATCGGATTTTCAGAGCAACGACGACTACGCTGTTTACGTTCGAGAGAATATACAGGTGAGAGGATGATTTCCAACTCCTACCATGGACGGTGGTTGACGTGAACATTTCCTTTCAGGTGGGCATGATGGTCAAATGCTGCCGGACGTACGAGGAAGTGTACGATGGAGACGTGGGCAAAGTGATCAAGCTGGACCGCGACAGCCTTCACGATTTAAACGTACAGTGCGACTGGCAGCAAAAGGGTGGAACCTACTGGGTCCGCTACATCCACATTGAGCTGCTCGGTGAGCTGCTTTGGTTTGGTTCATTAACATATGCTAGCTGACTCACCAAAATAGAACTTGAGTTGGCAGACTCAATGGGAACACCGCAGTCTGAGATGATTCATGCATAATGCTTCACTTAAAGGAATTTTTCTGACTTAAAAAAAACCCCACATCATTCGGGTGAATTGGTTTGCCGAATCAAGTATGTGGAAAACCGCTGTATGCGTTTGGTTATTCATTTCTGGTAAACACATTCATGTACTTGTTCCTTCAGGGTTCCCGCCTCAAAGTTCCCCTTTGCACATAAAGATTGGCGACAAAGTGAGGGTGAAGCCTTCCGTCACCACGCCAAAGTACAAATGGGGCTCTGTCACCCACAGGAGCGTCGGCGTTGTCAAAGGCAAGCTCGCATTTTCGTTTTGATGAATGATGATTTGTAACAAAGAAGGAAGTCCGTAACGGAAGACGTTTGTGGCTGTCACTCAGCTTTCAGTGCCAACGGAAAAGATGTGATCGTGGACTTCCCTCAGCAGTCGCACTGGACTGGCTTGCTGTCCGAGATGGAACTGGTGCCCAGCGTGCACCCCGGAGTCAGGTTGGGTCACAACGGCATGCGAATGAAAGCCTTGTACATTGAAACCCTGTTTGTTAAGGGAGGAATATTCCAGAGCCACCCTTGATGAGTGAAAATCTATAATGTAGAGAGAGCATATGAAAATGGTTTTGATAAATCGATTTGGTTACACTCCCTTTTAAGACCAGATCTGTAAACGTTTTTCCATGCTCCACAAACTTTACTGAAGTGAGTCCCAATCGTAATCCTAGACAGATGGCAATTTTTTTTTCAGAAAATTGTGAACGTTTTTAAGTCATCAGTGTAGATTCTTTCAAGGGACGATATGCGAAATTCAGACCTAAAATGGCCACGCTGCTTTTCAACCACAGGTGCGATGGGTGCCAGATGTTCCCGATCAACGGTGCCCGCTTCAAATGCAAAATCTGCGATGACTTTGACTTCTGTGAAAACTGCTTCAAGACACGCAAACACAACACTCGGCATTCCTTTGGCAGAATCAATGAGCCCGGTTAGTCCCAAACACACGCGAGCACACTTACACAGTAATAAAGTGGCACTGTATTTGGGCTTTTATTTTTTTGCATGTCAAAATTTGAATTACAAGTAAGCTTCAGATACGCCATTTCTCGGGCGAAGTGAAAAACACGGAGCAGTTAAGGTACTGTGGGCAAAAAGAGCCATAGTTGCTGTTGGATTTTCTACAGTCAAACAATGAGCGCTCTCTCAAGGAGCTGCTGTTAGCCACAACTCACATCCTTTTGCTCACATGTAAATGCACTGGCTAACCACTCCTATTGGTACTCGTTAGGCCGCTACCCTTAAAGGCATCCACGCAGCACACAAATACTACCGTATGAACAATAATTACACATTTTTAGTTAGTTTTAAATCATGGTGTCACTGTATGAGTCAATTATATTGAATTTTGGTCAAGGTGAATGATGATGAAGATGAAATGCTCCTATTAATTTGCCTCAGGCCAGTCGCCGGCTTTTTGCGGCCGCTCGGGGAAGCAGCTGAAGAAGCACCACAGCAGCCAGCGCGGCATGCTGATCGACGACTGGTCGCGGGCCGTCAAGAGTCTCAACGTGTCCTCCTCGGTCAACCAGGCCTCGCGCCTCATCGACGCTGGCGACCAGTGCTGGCAGTCATCCGGCTCGCAGGGGAAGGTAAAAAAAGAAAATTGATAACACTGAATACTGGTACTATTGTGTCACATTCTTTTCTCCAAAAAGGGGTTTTGTACTACCCCATATATTCCTTCTCTGCACAGTGAACATCAAATACTCTCTCTGCCCGATGCAGAAATACAGTTTGGCACATTGTGTAAAAATATAATTTAGCACATATTGCACCACGCGCCTTGTCTTGCAGCATTGGATCCGTCTGGAGCTCTTCCCAGACATCCTTGTGCATCGGCTGAAGATGGTCGTGGACCCGGCAGACAGCAGTTATATGCCCTCCCTGGTGGTGGTCTCGGGTAAAAATGATCATTTTAACTTTCAAAATGTATCATTTGGATATTTATCTTGTATTGCTGCCATAAAAAATGACATTTATCTTTTCCTGTCATGATTCGCTTAGGTGGAAGCTCGTTGAATACGTTAACTGAGCTGAAGACCATAAACATCAACCCCACTGACTCCACCGTGCTGCTGCTCAGCGACTGCACTGAGGTTGGTCTGGTTAAAGCCGTTCACATTGAAATCACGTTTATAATTATACATTCTACACCAGGGTTGGGCGAGCGCTTAAAAAGCTACGATATAGCGAGGGCACCAACAGTAAACCACTGTACAGTGAGGGTTGACTTTACTTTGTTCTGTAGTCAAATAATTAATCTGTGCTTCCCCATGGCCCAGTATCACAGATACATTGAAGTCGCTATCAAGCAGTGCCGCAGCTCCGGAATAGACTGCAAGATCCACGGACTTGCCATCGTGGGACGCGTCCGAGCGGAAGATGAGGACCTGGGCACGGTCCCTTTCCTGGCGTCAGACAACGAGGAAGAGGAAGATGACAAAACGGCCACTGGGAGGTGTGACCGAGGCCGAATTGTTTTATGGCCGTGACCTTAGTTTGTGGATCAAAAATCTTTGACATTTTTGTTTTTTAGTCTTGCTCGCAAGAAATCCTCTGGATTGGAGTCATCCGCGACCATCAGGACTAAAGTATTTGTCTGGGGCCTGAATGACAAGGACCAGCTAGGAGGACTCAAGGGATCCAAGGTGCATTAAATAACCTCTAAGGCAATATCTCGACCAATAATGACCCATGGCGCATGTTTTATATTTAAAAAAAAAAAAAAGCACACCACCAAACAAATATTACAACAAGTGAATACACGGGTTAAGTAAGCCCTCTGATCTTGATGTGGAAGTGCAAGATTGACAGGGGTACAGTAGTTCTTGTGAATATCTCATTTTCAGACTAATGAATTGAAATTGGATAGTTTTCCAGGGCGCACTGGTTGCAAATCAATGGCACATCTAATTATTTAGATTTTGTTCTGCTGTGTTGAATCAGTAAACTGATACAACTGGATCATACTAATCTCGTCTTTCCACTAATTCCAAAAACTTCATGCAGTTGAATCATTCATCAGAGTGTGCTGTATTTCTGGGGTCTCCCTTAACTTGAGTCAGTAACCCAATCCAACGAAATCATGCAAGTCCAAAGTCTTTCAAGTGGTGCTCCAAGTTCAACTGCTAAAATCGCATATCAGAGTCCGTGGTTCCTTTGGTAAGTAGGCAAACATACAACCATATTCTATAAATCCACCTACCCGAGTCAGTAAACCACTCCAACCATATCTTTAAAGCTTGGTAAATATGCTGCTCTTTGGTCAGTGAACAAATTATGTGTATCCGCGAACTCGAGTCAAGCAAACAGTCTGTGATGATTCCAGTGTGTTTGCTGACTGAAATGAGTTATCTGCACAATTGAATCATCCGAATCTGCCGCGTTTTTCTCTTCACAGATCAAGGTGCCGTCCTTTTCCGAAACTCTGTCCGCCCTCAACGTGGTTCAGGTCGCCGGCGGTTCTAAAAGTCTCTTTGCAGGTAGATGACGCAATGTTACACAGTATATGTTGCCACTTGGAGTTGATGTACCATCAGCGCGTCACTTATCGCAGTCACGGTGGAGGGCAAGATTTACGCGTGCGGGGAGGCCACCAACGGCAGGCTGGGCCTGGGTCTGACCAGCGGCACCATCCCCATCCCGCGGCAGATCAGCGCGCTCAGCAACTACGTGGTGAAAAAAGTGGCCGTGCACTCGGGTGGACGCCACGCCATGGCGCTCACCGTGGACGGAAAAGTCTTTTCCTGGGGCGAGGGTGACGACGGAAAGCTGGGACACTTCAGCAGAATGTACGTCTCTCGTCAAATTACTGCTTTGTATTTTTTACATTAGGTAATGCCAATGTTGGGTCGTGCAATTGGTACCTGGTCCTTTACTGGGGACTTTTGTCTTTTCCATCGCTTAGTAATAAACACGAGCACTGTCTCGCCGCAAATATAGAAGCCATCAATGGTATACAAAAGTGCAATATAACTGGATATATCTAGAGGGGATCAAAATCATATTCACCAGAGTTGCTGACTATTAAATTTAGCGGCAGTACCGAGCCCTGCTGTGTAGAGGAAAAATCCAACTTTGATGCTCACCAGAAAAGGTTTGTAATTGGCTACAGATGCCACAATGGCAGACTGGCTATGGCCTGACCAAATGAAATTCCTCCCTTCACTTGAACATAGCTCCTTTAGCCCCAAGATGCCGTCAGCGAAATACCACAAGTAACGGATGCACCCCATAAATATTTATAATAGTTTGTCAGTCTAGACCTGTTTAGATTTTATAAATTGGCTGTAACAAGTTTTCCACCGACCAACCTTTCAGAGAATGGAAAAAATGCTGACATTGTGGGCCAGCTAGAAACAGAATTAGTTTAGGACAGAATACATATTCTCATTGTTGTTGAGGAAAAAGAAAAGCAGTTCACTCTGTTTATGTGGTGCACATATTTCATCATAATAGTGAGAGGAGCACCCTGGCCATTTGAGGCAAATCTTAAATTGGTTCAAGAAACGGTCCCAATGCTGGTGTAGTTCAAGGAACGTTGGCCGGCGAGATTGATTCCTAAGATTCTGATTCAAAGGGGACATAAAATTGAATATCACACAATCACTCATTGAAAGCGATGTAGGAAAAAGAAATGCTGTGAAAAGAAAAGAATAGACTGTTGGAAGTAAACTACTATGATTTCGTGAAATTAATTGGTATTTAGCTTTTCAATGTAGGGCAGTGCTTATGGTAGTTTTTCGGACAATCACTGAGAAATACGCCTGTGTGTACGACAGTTGTTGCCTTTACCGCATTGGTTTGATTTTTCCACCAGGAACTGCGACAAGCCTCGGCTGATCGAGGCACTGAAGACCAAGCGCATCCGAGACATCGCCTGCGGCAGCTCCCACAGCGCCGCCATCACTTCCTCCGGCGAGCTGTACAGCTGGGGGCTGGGGGAATATGGCCGCCTGGGACACGGCGACAACACCACGCAGCTGAGGCCTAAACTTGTACGCTTCATTTGGTGTCGCCGCTTTCGTCACGCGTGAACCGTCGTGTCATTTGTTGCTCTCTGTGACGTCCAGGTGAAGGTTCTTCTGGGACACCGTGTGATCCAGGTGGCCTGTGGAAGCAGGGACGCTCAAACGTTAGCTCTCACGGATGAAGGTATTCTTCTAGTACAGAATACTAGACACTACTTTGTCATTGTTCAAGTTGCAGTGAACCAGCCATTTTTGGTTGAGATCGACCGACTTCAACATACATTCATAATCACTAACGCCTGCGAGAGGAGCACCTTTAAAAGTTTAAAATATCACTTACTGATTAAGGCACAGTATTTTAGTATAGAATATACTTTATTGTCTTGATTACATCGTACACTCATCTCGCCCTGGTGAGGGTCTACTTGACAAGAGACACGCCGTACTGTTTTAAATTGTTTTCTCAGTTGTCAAACTTGAATTTATTCATCGTGCTAGTTGGCGAAGCTCTTTTGAAAAATCAAGAAAAGAGCTCTCACTGATGACTGCATTTCACTCATAAAATAGAATACGCTGATTTATGCCTATAATAGTTTTTACATTTTTATGAATATTACTCATTGTGCTAGCAAGAGGAACACCATTAAGTTTATGTAAAAGAATAACTCTCATTGATCATTTTTCTTGTATAGTATCAAATACATTTTGTCATTCTTGCTCATATCATGAAAAGGATCTTAGTGGATCTCTCTTAATGCGATTGAGAGACTTACAAATATGCATTGTGTATACCGAGAGGAGCACCCTATAGTCTAAAAATATGTCTTACTGATGATGTTTGTCTAATGTGGAACAGAATCCTTTATATAATCTTTTGGTATATAATTGTTAAAGACCTATTTAAAAGCAGTTTACCACCTCTGTTTTAGAGCCTGACAGACTTAAACATGTATTAATTGTGCCAGCAAGATGAGTATATATAAATGTCAAAAAAGTGTGTGTATACATATATGTAAAAATAAAAAGCAGTTTGCACATCTATTTATGCAATTGACAGACTTAAATGTATTCATTGTGGTGGAGACAGGAGCACCCTTAACTTTGTAAAAAAAAATAGCTCTCACTGGTGAACGTCATTGTCTAGACAGAGTATTAATATCAGTTTAGCACTTCTGTGTTTGAAATTGACATGCAAAAATGTATTCCTTTCCTAGGGATAGGAGCATATTTAAAACCCTGAACAAGTTACTTAAAATAGACGTGTAGAAGGCTAAAACTTGTTTCCTTTCAGGGTTGGTCTTCTCGTGGGGCGACGGGGACTTTGGGAAGCTGGGTCGCGGCGGGAGCGAAGGATGCAACATTCCCCAGAACATCGAGAGGTTGAACGGGCAGGGCGTCTGTCAGATTGAGTGCGGAGCTCAGTTCTCCTTGGCTCTCACCAAATCGGGCGTGGTGTGGACCTGGTAATGTGGCCGAGTGATGTGACGCATTATGGTTTCCTTGGCCTAGGTATGAACTGTTTGTACCTGTCTATACGTACAGGGGCAAAGGGGACTACTTCCGACTGGGACACGGTACCGACGTCCATGTGCGGAAGCCCCAGATGGTCGAGGGGCTGAGAGGCAAAAAGATCGTCCACGTCGCAGTGGGAGCTTTGCACTGTTTGGCTGTTACTGATTCAGGACAGGTCTGTATGGGGAAGCAGCATCTGGCTCAGTATCCATGGTCATGTTTGAGCATCCTCTTCCAAGTTAAAATTGTTTGTTTATCAAGCGACAGCCCGTTTTTTTATTAAAAGCGAGACAGCACCTGCCATGTTAGTCGGAAAACACAACCCGAGCATAATCTAGTGCAAACATGTACAAGTTCCAAGTAAAAACTCACAACAACCAATTATTTGCAATTACCAACCAACACAAATTTTTCGTACAAGCGGGAGAGCAGAAAACGAGTGTATCAGAATGCAGACAGTAAACAGGTCATCACCTAATAACGCTGACTCGTCAGGTGTACGCTTGGGGCGACAACGACCACGGACAGCAGGGCAACGGCACCACCACCGTCAACAGGAAGCCCACACTGGTGCAGGGTCTGGAGGGCCAAAAGATTACCAGGGTGGCCTGCGGCTCCTCGCACAGCGTGGCCTGGACCACCGTGGACGTGACCATGCCTTCCGTGCACGAGCCGGTCCTCTTCCAGACCGCCAGGGACTCGCTGGGGGCATCTTATCTGGGTGAGCCTTCTTTATGTAAACAGAAGGGAGGGGGGGGGGCATATTTGATTTATAACACGGTAGTCTGCAAGGTCATTTTTGGATGCGTTGCAAACTAAATAAATAAATGGTAAGTTAAAAAATAAATCTCATTCATTTTATTTAGAATGAATTTATGTATAACTATTTTACCAACGTAATAATATATATTTTTAAATTTCTTGGATATGTACAAGTGTTTTTTTTTTTCATTGTTTTTATTTATAATAAACCACAAACCACTTTTTAAAATAGTAACTAAGTAATTAGTTTATACATTTTAATTTTCCAGTTTTTGGCTTTTATACACCTCCCAACATGGCATCGGTTACTTACCACCAGGGTACACTAGACATCTTGGTACAATCCACCCCCCACCCCCACCCACGTTGTGCAGGTGTCCAGTCGGACAGCGACTCGTCGGTGGCCAGCAGCAAGATGAGCGGTCAGAGCAGCGTGAAGCCAAATCGTCCGTCGCTGGCCAAGATTCTCCTCAGTCTGGACGGCAACCTGGCCAAGCAGCAAGCCTTGTCTCACGTGCTCTCCGCCCTTCAGATCATGTATGCCAGGTATGTTCGGCATAGGAGCCTACAGGCAACACACCAAGCGACTTGACCGAACGCTCTTAAACTGTCGCACAGTGTGCGAGGATCTGCAAGGAGCTTTCAGAAGTGCCTGACTGTCGTCATGGATGCAAAGGCCAATTGAAAATGTTGTTGTAATAAAGTCCATTTTATTTCACAACTCCCAAGTGCTGGGATTCATAAATGTTAAACATAAAATGACCCTGGGTGTTCTTTGTTCTCCCAGGGACGCGGTGGTGGGTGCGCTGATGCCAGCCAGCATGATCGTGCCAGCCGAACGCCCTTCCAGCTCCCCCGTGCCTCCGTTCGATTCGTCGTCCTCGTCCAGCGTCAGCGACGACGAAGGCCCTTCCGTCATGCCCGAGACGGAAGCGCCGGTCAGCCCAAATCCCTGGCAAGACAAGAAGGGCGAGGTACAAAAGGCACAGAAGGGCCCCGTTAATACATTTGTGTTCAAAATAATAGCAGTCCAACATTACTTAACCCATTCGTGGGCAGCGTCCCATTTTTGGGACATCGTGATTTTCACGCATTATATCCTTCAGTATATCAAATATTTAAGTGTTTTATTCTAATTCTGGTTTTTGGGACAATCTACTAAGAAAACCAAAGTACCCTCTCGTGGGCAGCGTCACAATTTTGTCATCATATAACTTAACCATAAACGAAAAAGAAATGAAGAAATTTCCTTGATTATGGCCTGTTAGGAGACTTTTATCTCAATAAGGCAAAAAATTGCCACCCTCCCCATGAATGGATTAATATGACTTGTTTGAAGCTTATCAGCAAGATGCCTTTCCAAAATCCCCCTAAAAAAGGGAAAAACGGGAAATTTAACTATTTGACCATTTTATTGAACACATGATGTTGATTTAAAAAAAAAAAAATAGTTATTGGAGTTTTTTTTATGTTTTTGTTTGTTGAGTAGGTTCCATCCTCCGACGACGCCATGACACCGTCGTCCGCCATCACTCCCTCCGCCTCAGGCGCATCCTCGCGTCCTTTCATCCCCGTCACTGACGACCCTGGTGCGGCCAGCATCATCGCAGAGACCATGACAAAGACCAAAGAGGTGTGTAAAGACATAAAAAAAAAAAGAACAGAATTATGCAACATGAGAGTTGTAAAGAACATCAAATATGCAATTATGAAACATTCAATATAACTGTGCACCTGTTTGTCAGCAGGACTCCGAAAGCCAAAGCAAAGTGGTGGGTCCAGAGCCTCAGTACCTGGACGAATTCTCCAGCCTGCTTGTGCCCGATGACACCCGAGTCATGGTGGACCTTCTCAAGCTGGCCGTGGCTTGTCGCTCCGGGGAGAAAGGCAAGGAGGTGCTGTCGGCGGTGTTGTCCGGCATGGGGACGGCGTACCCGCAGGTGGCGTCACCGAAATCCACCGTTAAGTCAACGTAACCCTAGAAATGATTCAGAATTTAATGGTGAGTGTCTTTTTGCGTGCAGGTGGCTGACATGCTGCTGGAGCTGTGCGTCACCGAGCTGGAGGACGTGGCCACCGACTCTCAGAGCGGCCGGCTGTCCTCGCAGCCCGTCGTCGTGGAGAGCAGCCACCCGTACACTGACGACACCTCCACCAGCGGCACCGTCAAGATCCCTGGTAAAAAAAAAAATAAGTCTTCCTTTTGAAATATCAACAAGCCAGATTGAGCACTCGACTCGTTTCGCACTCTAGGTGCAGAAGGACTCCGGATAGAGTTCGACCGGCAATGTTCGACGGAAAGACGGCACGACCCTCTGACGGTCATGGATGGAGCCAATAGGATTGTGTCAGTCAGATCAGGTCAGAAGGCATTTTGTAAACATTCCTTACTAGCAGTCAACACCCTGAAAGCATCGGCTTAATATTTTACATCGTCAGTCGTTTGCCTCATGTCCAACATTCACTTTTTTAAGGTTGTCAGCACTGAATTCATGAAATCAGCGTGCGTCTGTGTATTTCAGGTCGGGAATGGTCTGACTGGTCCAGCGAATTAAGAATCCCGGGCGACGAGCTCAAGTGGAAATTCACCAGCGATGGTTCGGTCAACGGCTGGGGATGGCGCTTCACCGTGTACCCCATCATGCCTGCTGCTGGTAAGCCAAATGTCACTGCCACTTACATCAGTTGTGGCAAAAGTACACACTGTACTTTAGTAGAAGTACAGCTACGAGTTTAAACAAACACAAAAAAAAAGTCCTTTGGTGCTATTTGGTAGTCATGACAAACCCGTTCACTTATTTGCGGGGAGGTTCATTGTACAAAATTAAAGTAACAAAGTATACACACATACTGAACCTGGATGTCTTGTTTGTGTCTTTAGGTCCGAAAGACCTGCTGTCGGATCGCTGCATCTTGTCCTGCCCCTCCATGGACCTGGTGACGTGTCTCCTTGACTTCAGGCTCAACTTGGCTTCCAACAGGAGTATCGTGCCCCGTCTGGCTGCGTCCTTGGCAGCTTGCGCCCAGCTCAGTGCTTTGGGTATGAGCTCAATTCCGATTCAGTGTACAGCGTTAGTTTAGCTTCCACTGCACCGGCTGAGTTTTCTGAATGACAAATCTTAAACATTAAGCAGAAAAGGTTTCATGGAAGGAGCTGGACCCTTCTTTTTTTTCCACTTTGTTGGTTTTGTCTTGTGTTTTTAAAGCATGGTAAAAATTACTGGGCCAATTATCTACATTTTAATGGGGATGAATATACTGTATGTACAACATGTGGGAGGGTTTCAACTATGACTATGGTGTAGGAAGAAAACGTGTTCAGGGGGAACAGATTAATGGAATTCTAATTAAGTGCAGTGGGTAAAATTGATTCGTGGACCGTGTGGTGAAAATTCATGTGCAGTTTACGCTCTTTAGAATTGCATTGGGGGAAAAAACAAAAATGTAAACCCTCCAAATTACTGAGTAAGTGAGAAGAGACTGTAAGTAAGAGTTTTTGGGCTTGGTCCTGCCACGAAAAACAATGTGGGGAAAAAAAAAATGACTGTGGGTGGCCAAACGCAAGTATGTGGGGGATAACTGTACAAATAAATTGATTTAAGCGCTTGGTCACAGAATAAATTAAACTTGTAAATTAAGTTTGCTACTCGCTGTTGTACTCTCTGTTAACTAAAGCATAGCTATGTCCTCGCTATTGTTTTCATCCATTTTTAAAACCCCCAGAAGTTGCTCCGTTGGGTCTACACCCCCTACGCATTTAGAACTTTTGTCACGTTGTGTTTGCGCAGCTGCCGGACACAGAATGTGGGCCCTGCAAAGACTGCGAAAGCTTCTGACCACAGAGTTTGGGCAGTCCATCAACATAAACAGGCTTTTGGGCGACACGGACGGCGAGGCTCGCGCCGTGGTGAGTCACTGCACAGATGGGATCAGCCCCGTATCCAAATTCCCTTTTTCCTTGAGAGGTTTCAATTTTTTTTTTTTTCTGGCTTTGTTTGTCTCTCAGAGTTTTACAGGCAGCGCCCTGGCCGCCTTGGTCAAGGGGCTTCCCGAGGCTCTGCAGAGGCAGTACGAGTATGAGGACCCCATCGTCCGGGGAGGGAAACAGCTCCTCCACAGCCCGTTTTTCAAGGTCTTGCCATGCTCCGTTTCTCCTTGTATTTTTTTAAATTGTGCTGTTGACAGATGGGAAAAGAAGTGGGACTGTGTGGTTTTGGGTGACTTTCGAGACACTTTTTGCTGACAAATTAACGATTTAATGGTGGAAATTTTGTTTCAATTCCTGTTGAACTGGTTTTAAAACATTAGCGGAAGAATATGTTGCGAAAAACTGTTGGAGAAATCAACTTCCATCTGATTATCAATGGGATAATTGATGGAATAATTGCTTCTTAAAATATTAGATAACCGCAGCCCTAATTGTATTGAACAATTCACAACATATCTGTTCAGAATATCATAGTCCCCTCATCTTGTTTTTATCCAATTGTGTTTTCAATTTGTCACTTATATTTTACCTGCCCACTCATTTTGTAGTGTCTTTGCTCTCTCTTAGCGATGCCCTGACATTATTATTACTATTATTATTGTTCCTTGTCAGGTATTGGTGGCTCTCGCCTGCGACCTGGAGCTGGACACGTTGCCGTGTTGCGCTGAAACGCATAAGTGGGCCTGGTTCCGTCGCTACTGTACGGCCTCGAGGGTGGCTGTCGCGCTGGATAAAAGGACCTCCTTGCCCAGACCATTTCTGGATGAGGTGAGAATCGAACAATGACAAGTGTAACCCGTCGTGCTAGTTTCCATTGAATGTTTCCAACTTGAATAATTCTCGGAATTTTGCAACCATAAAAACAACATCCCACAACTTTTAATGCAGTCTCAGCAATAATGCTAAAAGTGTTTTGCTGAAACAAATAAAATCCGTCATAACTTGTTCCACGAGTCATTTTAAAGTTTTTTGGGTTTTTTTTCTGCCAGGTGACCAAGAAGATCCGCGAGCTCATGGCCGACCACGAGAGTGTCAACGTGCTCCACGAAAGCCACGAGCTGTTCAAGCGCGAGCACGACGAGCAGTTGGTGCAGTGGATGAACCGGCGGCCCGACGACTGGACCCTTTCGGCCGGCGGCAGCGGTACCATCTACGGCTGGGGCCACAACCACCGCGGGCAGCTCGGGGGTATCGAGGGGGCCAAGGTCAAAGTGCCCACGCCCACTGAGGCCCTTGCCACGCTGCGCCCCGTGCAGCTCATCGGAGGCGAGCAGACGCTTTTTGCCGTCACCGCGGACGGAAAGGTGGCTTTTCACTACGTTTTTCTTCCTGGCCTCCAATTTAAAAAGTTTGTCACAACACATTTAAGTTTATGAAAACACTTTTTAATGTATTCCTATGCATCCATTTTTACTCTAAAGGTTCTCCAGATAAGAAGCAAAACTTGCTTTCCTCACCTGTTTTGTCTGTCAAAGTGACACATAAAAACTTAACCATTGTTCAAGCAAACGCATCTGCCTTAGGCGGTTCTGAAGACGTGGGTGCAAATCCCGGCCTCGCCCGCGTGAACGTGCAGCTGATTGCCTGATGTTGTAAACGTACTTTTTTGCCGTAGCTATACGCCACCGGGTACGGCGCCGGAGGCAGGCTGGGTATCGGCGGCACCGAGTCGGTGTCCACCCCGACCCTGCTGGAGTCCATCCAGCACGTCTTCATCAGGAAAGTGGCGGTGAACTCGGGAGGAAAGCACTGCCTGGCGCTGTCCTCGGAAGGGGAGGTGTACTCGTGGGGAGAGGCGGAGGACGGGAAACTTGGCCACGGCAACAGAAGGTGAGAAAAGTGCTGGAAAATCTCCAGTTGATCTCCAAGTGCAGTTAATGTGGCTAATTTTGCAACTCTAGTGCTTGTTAAACGGCACTGCCAGCTACTCTCATTTTACAATCTTTTTTTTTTTTTTTTTTACAAGCCCTTGTGATCGTCCTCGTGTAATCGAGTCCCTGAGGGGAGTGGAAGTGGTGGATATCGCCGCGGGAGGGGCGCATAGCGCGTGCATCACGGCCAGCGGCGAGCTCTTCACCTGGGGGAAAGGGCGCTACGGCCGCCTGGGGCACGGCGACAGCGAGGACCAGCTCAAGCCCAAGCTGGTACCATTCATTTTATGCCGTGTTACATACAGAAATGTGCGACAACTAAATCATAAATACAGTGATAGTAAGTAGCTAACACAATAATAATAAACAAATGAAAAAGACAATGCAATGATCATTTATAACGTAAATATGAAAATTATAACAAAATCATTAGTAAATTGTTTGATTCTGTGATTTTGCCATTAATACATCATTTTAATGACAATTATGAAAAAAATAAATATAGCAAAAAAGGGAAACATAAAAATTAAAATAATTGATCATTTGGTTGTGTGAGCATATCAATTCCGCTGTTACATAGCATTTTATGATATAATTTAATAACTACATAATAAAAACACAAAATGGGAATTAGAATGACAAAATAAAATTGATGATTGCAAATAATAGTTAAAATATAATGATAACGTTCAATAAATTCACAACAAAATGCACAATATAATTGTAAGTAATAAAATATAAATACTATTATAATCCAGAGATTGACACTAATCTTCACAAATTCCATGTGTGTTTTTGACATATTTGGCATCTAGAGAGAAGTTGGATTCATTAAGTGATCTGAGGTGGTTTCATTTTCAAAAGAATTTTACATTATTCTGCAGTGAGAGACCAATATTTTTCCTGAAATGTAGAATTAAAAAACAATGTTACAATTTACTTAAAAAAAAATTGACAGAAGAAGAACGATCAATTAACAGGGTAAACCGAATGTCTGTTCCTGTATACGTAATTGATCAAAGAGATTTCCTCCAAATTTGTACAGTGGCTCCATTTGGGTTTTGGTTCAGATCTTGATAGATTTGACATTTTGCTGGTTGCCATGTGCGGCAGTAACCCACCATTTCCAGCATGTGGTGCTCGAGCTATGCTGTTCGATGCCCCCCAAGGTGACTGTTGCGTTCTGTGCAGGTGGACGCCCTGCAGGGCCACAGGGTGATCGACGTGGCTTGCGGTAGTGGCGACGCCCAGACCCTGTGCCTGACCGACGACGACATGGTGTGGTCCTGGGGCGACGGCGACTACGGAAAACTGGGCCGAGGGGGCAGTGACGGCTGCAAAATACCCATGAAAGTAAGTCGCCGTTTACTACGCTGATTAAATGATGGTTCTGATGGAGCTACTTGGAGACACAATTATTTCTGTCGGTATTACCTGACGTGGAAAGTTTGAGGCTCACTTGTGTGTTAAACTGCTCATCTCATTTATTCCCCTCAAGATTGATTCACTGACCGGTGTGGGCGTAGTCAAAGTTGAGTGCGGGTCCCAGTTTTCTGTCGCGCTAACAAAATCGGGAGCCGTCTACACGTGGTACGTTGTACATGGTAGCCCCCTTCGTTGTAATCCACAATCCCAGGACTCAAGTGGGGTGTGTGTGTGTCTTTAAGGGGCAAAGGAGACTACCACCGCTTAGGACACGGGTCTGACGACCACGTTCGGCGGCCCCGGCAGGTCCAAGGGCTCCAGGGGAAGAAGGTCATCGCCATCGCGACTGGCTCGCTGCACTGTGTGTGTTGCACGGAGGACGGTAGGCGGAATCCATTTCAATCTGCTTCTAGAGGAAATTATTTTCTGCCCTTTTTGTCACCGTTCTGCACAAATGAACATCGACAAAGAATGCAGACAAGAGAAGTCGAGCCGTGATTTGTCTGCCTTCAGAGATATTAGAATACCAACACAGTGCAACATTGACTATACTCATAAACCCTTTCACAATGATCTCAAACATACTTCAGTGTGGCAAAAAAACTCATATTTCACCACTTGTAAATAAATAAATAAATAAATATTATGTAAGCTTAATTGCCCGAAAGGGAGGCGGAATGCAAGCAGCAAATTACATTTCAACATGAGTTGAGTCAAAAAAATTGACATGGTATCAAGTCAAGCATAATTAATTCATTTGCTGAATTTTGCCAACTGTTTTAATCTTTTTCTTTCAAGACCCACAGAATATTGTAGCCTGTGAAATATTAAGCACTCAAAATGAAAAAGGGCTTTTGCTACCAAAACAATTTATTTACTGATAAACAACTATGAAACATACCTTGAGTGAACCTGTGTTATGTTGAACGTCTTTATTATTATTTTTTTTGTTGTTTTTACATGGAGTTCCTCATTCACTCCAACTGCATCATCTTTTCTCACTTACTCCTTCTGACTATAAGACATACTTACTCTCTTCGAATGTGAGGTGACTTAACTTGTCCGAATTCCATGTTTATCTCCTGCAAAATATACATGAGAGAAAGAGATTCATCGCCTAATCTTTATTTTTTACTCAAAAGCCGTGTTGATCTCAATACCAAGGTGATGCAATGCTGCCATCTATAGGCATCTGTTAGTCATCACAGTTGATTTCAAACCTAAATTTCACAGGGCCTCTTGAGAAATGTTCCTTTCCTACCTATTCAAAAACATAATCGACGGATATATACGTCATTGGCAGTAAACAGATCCCGGTGGACAACTATAAATGTTGTTGACGGTGAACGGCTGAAACATGAATGAACAATTTTGGTACAGACGTTAGTCAGATGCATGAATTTACAATTTTGGTACAGATTTTTAGTCAAGACCCATCAAGTAGGTTTACATTATTTGCTTTAGCGGGCAACATAAAATAATGAGTCTGGCTCCCAGGCTTCAGTTCTGCCACCTGCGGTTTATAGAGTGAGACAATCTGAGAGGATCTATTGCTAACGCCATTGCTGTGGTGTGGTGGGGATCAGGAGAAGTGTTCACGTGGGGAGACAACGACGAGGGCCAACTGGGCGATGGCACCACCAACGCAATCCAGAGGCCGCGGCTGGTGGCGGCGCTGCAGGGGAAGAAAATCAACCGGGTCGCTTGCGGCTCAGCCCACACGCTCGCCTGGTCCACCAGCAAGCCCACCAACGCCGGCAAGCTTCCCGCACAGGTACTATGACTTGGAGCTTTGTCTAGTCGGAGGTTCTTAAAGGTATGCAGGCTTCCTCTAGTGCAGGGGTACTCACAATTGTGCACCACTGATGCAGTCTCTTCGCAGATATTCTGCGTTGCGTGCAAAAAAAAAAAAAAGTCCAGTGCAAATTGAAAGTGTAACATACAGCTATTCAGTTTGTTTGCAATGTGATTCAATGACTGAGGGATGACTGGTTGTTACATCCAATGGCACATGTACTGTAAAAAATGAAAAGAAGAAGCCACTGGTTTCTTTTAGGCGGCACACTGAACTTTATCTTACAACGACTGCTCCTCCGCCACACACTGTTTTTCCTAGTTGACCTTACACCCGCTCTTAAAGACGTACACTCATAATTACAAATGTTACAGTACTTACGCAGCCCATCAGCGTCCACCACCGCTGCTTTAGTTAGCAACACAGTCTGGGCAACGGAGAGCAAAGACGAGGTAGACACGCTGATTATGTTTACTTTCGATATAAATGGAGAAAGTTAAAAAAGAAATCCTGTTGTTTTAAGATGCAATGAATGTCAGAGTATGTGAATAATGGAAGAAAAAGTGGTTAAACTGGACGAGATTTTCTCTTTTCTGAGTGGGAACGGTCTGGTCTGAAGCCAAAGTAGGAAGTAGAGGATCAGATGGTGTGTAATTGTAAAACTCCACCTTGGCACAGCCTGATCTAGGATGAAAGCACAGACAATACAGTGCGCAGACGAAACATAACATTAACCTTAAAAAGGTTTGGGAACATCATCACCCCACCCTCCACCCCAACCACCGTCGTAGGTAGCTCACGAGAGGCTGGCTGCTTGAAAAGTAGATCTTGGGGTAAAAAAAGGCTGGGCACCCCTGCTCTCGTGGTATGCAAAGAATCACTGGACTAGATTGTCAAACTGGATAATGCTCACGCTGGTGGTACTTAGGGATCCAAATATTTTTGAAGTGGTACATGTGACTATTTTTTTTTAATCTAAGGTGCCGATGGAGTACAACCACCTGCAGGAGATCCCCATCATAGCACTGAGGAACAGGCTCCTCCTCCTGCATCACATCTCCGAGCTCTTCTGCCCCTGTATTCCAATGTTTGACCTGGAGGGGCGCTTGGGCCAGACGGGCCAGGGACCCTCCCTGGGCTTTGACACCCTCCGCGGCATCCTCATCTCGCAGGGCAAGGTGGGTGAGGGGGGGTGACGGTGACGGTGGCGGTCCGCATGGTACTCAGCGGTGTTCTGAAAATGGCTTTATCTGAACAGGAAGCGGCTTTCAGGAAGGTGGTTCAGGCCACTATGGTGCGAGACAGACAGCACGGACCTGTGGTGGAGCTCAACAGGATACAGGTCGGCATTTTGATTATTTTCCCACAATTCCCAGAAAAGTTATCGAGAGACACTGATGCCAGGGAGAACTGTAAAACACAAATACAAAAAAGGACACTCACACGGGAACTGCCGTCAGCCGCAGCTCAAGCTCAGCCGCTCACATGCCGATTGGGCGCGTCACACGGCACCACCACCAGGCCCCGCCTCTTAAAGGCTCATGCATGGACAGAGATATTACAAAACATACACTACATTCTATAGATTTTATGCATTGTTTTTTTTTTGCTTTTTGCTCAAATACATTAAAGATGTGTTTCAAGTACATTTTTAAAAATGTATGGTCAATCACACAATTTCATCTTTAAATCTTCATAATTGATCTTAATCTTGTATGGAAGCCCTGGGATTAAGGAGGCTTCACTCTACGTGTTAGCATTGAAGTCATAGATATAGCTCTAACTAGATAGCTAGTGAAAAACCAAGTTATAACTCTTGATGGGTATTTTCCCGTAATTGGGTCAGATTCTTTCTCATCTGCAACCGTGATCTACTTTACTTGGCTGCACTCCCCACGCACGCGCATGCATGCGCATACCCTCGCGATGAGGCCAGACAGGCTCCTTCCTGATAATTACATGTGATGTCTTTCATAAAAGGATTTTTCTATCTTTGTGTGTGCGTGCGTCCGTGATCTGTACTTCAGACAGTCTGTAGACATTGAAACAAAGTGCCTCAGTTTAGGCCTACACACGCACACACAGCGTGTATTGACTTTTTTTTTTGTGGCTGTCATACACTACTTGCAAAAAGTTACGAGATATTCAGCCTCGGGGTAAAAAAAAAAATGCGGATGAATCTAAGGCCCACCACACACCAAACGACAAGGGCGAACACGGCCGAACTGTTTTGCAGTGTAAAAATTTGAATTGTAGTTGAATGGTTGCAATGTCGTAGATGTCACGGCCAATTAATAACGCGCTCTTGTATCAAATGAGCATTCGCGATAGAAGTTATAATTCTAGGTCGAAAGTGAAATCCAGACTACCACCGCCAAGAGGCGTGAGTGTGTGTGTGTGTGTATATATATGCAGTGTTTTGCATAAGTACTGAACACTGTTTAGAATTGTGGACGTTAGCTGCTGTTGAAAAGCGAAGCATGGAGAGTGTCTGTCGTCAAAATGCGCAGCAGTTTTCACAATAAAATGCTTGTTTGAGGCCAGCCGCTAAGCCATACTGATGCACAGCATACGCACTATATAGCTACTGTCGCACCTTAATATACAATAAATTGACGTTTCTGACTTCCGAGGCTGCTTGGCCGATTTTTGTTGTTTTTGTCTTGAGTCTGGAACAGGTCATAGAAGTGTGCTAGACCCGCACATGATCTTTTTTTGTTAGTTATGCAAATGTTATTCCAGTGTTTTTATACAATGCAATACTGTTTGGTGCAATTTTACTTATTTAAAAAAATGCTAATTAATTTTGATGTTTTTGGGTGGGATCAAATGTTTTAAGATAAAAGCACAGTCACAAACAAATTTAACTTTGATTTCAAGGTACCCCTGTATTGTGTTTTACAGCAATATGACATTATTTACAATATTATATGTACCTGCGGCTAAAAAGGTCAGCGCGGCAAAGTCCGTTTGTCTGTCAACAAATGGAACCAACCGACATTCAGTGAAATATCCAGACTGTCCTCTAGTTCGCTCCAGTTTTTATTCATTTTGTATAATTATAATTAAGACATATTGGTTATACATTGAAGCGTACGATAACTACAGCTACTTATCTAAACTTTTGGTGGATTTGTGAGCCTCAAAGCGCCGACCTTGTCTCCTCTGTGTCCTCAGGTGAAGCGCTCTCGCAGCAAAGGAGGCCTGGCGGGTCCCGACGGAACCAAGTCGGTGTTCGGTCAAATGTGTGCCAAAATGAGCTCGTTCAGCCCCGACTCCCTGCTGCTCCCCCACAGAGTCTGGAAGGTCAAATTTGTGGGTGGGTGTCACAAAAATCAACTCAATAATGAACTTTTTTTTTTTTTTTTAATTTTAAGAATTTAATTTTTGGGGTGGGGAGGGAGGGGGTGGTAATAGCTTAACATGTGTTTTCATTCACATTGTTCCTAATTTACAACTGTACATATTCTTCGCATCAAATTTGCAAAGGTCAGATAAGAAAATGGCATGAACATTGTTTTTTTTAACGTGTGATAATATAGAACAGCGGTTGTACAAACATTTTCATTCGATGGGCGCAAATTGAAAAATTGAATGGTCCAAAGCGCGACCATAGATTTCTATGACTTTATTAAACCAATCTATCAAGCAATTATAATATTATATTTTCTTTCGGCTTATCCCGTTAGAGGTCGCCACAGCGTGACATCTCAGATGAACGCTCATATTTGGCACAGTTTATTTTTATTTATTATTTTTTTAGAAACCGCCACATCACAGCTTTCTGTTAAAGATGACAAGGTTTTCAATTTTTTTTATGGGGGTGGTTTAACGACAGCCTTGCAACCTCCTCGAATAGTCCTGAGATCTGAACAAATCTCCATATTTAGGGCCAAAACTAGGACAATCTTTAATAAGATGACAGAGTTATGAAAAGGCTGAACATTTTTGAACACTCACCGCCAATTGTGTTGTCGGCCGTGTCAATTATTACTTTTTGTATATGCTGTGGCCTGCTAAAATATGGATAGCGGGCCACAAATGGCCCCTGGACCTTAGTTTGGTTATCACCGATGTAGAATAATTAAGAATCGAAAGTGTTAACAATTATATTACGTACGTTTAGAAAGAGAGCGCGTTGGAAATACGTCATTTGTGGGATAATCACGGAAACAATCTTGTCTTCATGGGATTTTTAGTACAAGATCTGTTTTCGTGACATAAACAAAAGAGAAGGATTGAGAAAGGAGAAATGGTGGAGCGAGGGGATGTCCTCTTGCCCCTCCCCCAACCCCCACCCTCACTCTCTGTCCTTGGGTGAGGGAAATAATGGCTTACTGCTTTTAACAAAGCTTGACATCGCAGAGAAGTTACACTAGAAATATGGAACACTACATGAATACACGATGAAGGAAAGTCACTCAACCATATAAAAGTGAATATAAACAATTTCAGAATTCAAGAGAAACAAATAATACAAAGAAAAAGCCCTCTTCATGTTGCGATTTTTTGTTTGTGCCCCCCCCAGGCGAATCCGTGGACGACTGCGGCGGCGGCTACAGCGAGTCTATCGCCGAAATGTGCGAGGAGCTGCAGAACGCCCTGACGCCGCTGCTCATCGTCACCCCCAACGGACGCGACGAGTCCGGGGCCAATCGAGACTGCTTCCTGCTCAACCCCACTGCCAAGTCGCAGCTGCACATCAGCATGTTCCGCTTCCTCGGTACTCGCTCACGGTTTGGCGCACGTTCAGTTGATAAAACTCATTGCTGTACGTTGCTTTTCTCTCTGTATTCTCATCATCTTTTCCTCAAATGTGTTGTATCTATTTTTTCAGTTTGATATATGATTCTTGTAAAATGATATTTCTCGAAAGTCTTTTTTTTTTTTCATGTTTATTGGTCACACGCTTGTGCAGGGGTTCTGCTGGGCATCGCGATCCGCTCCGGAAGTCCGCTGAGTCTCAATCTGGCCGAGCCGGTGTGGAAGCAGCTGGCCGGGATGAACTTGACCATTGCTGACCTCAGTGAGGTGAAAACGCTTCTTGGCCTACTTAGATTATAAACTTGTTGCTTTTCTCCTATTTTAATAGCACCCAGAAAACAATTTTAAAAAGCAACGCACACATGACGACAACAATAACATCCACACATCCATTTTCTTTGCCGCTTATCCTTACGAGGGTCACGGGGAGTGCTGGAGCCTATCCCAGCTGTCAACGGGCAGGAGGCGGGGTGAACTGGTCGGCAGCCAATCGCAGAGCACATAGAGACAAACAGTTGCACTCCCAATCACACCTACGGGCAATTTAGAGCGTCCAATTAATGTTGCATGTTTTTGGAATGTGGGGAAAAAGATCCGCTGGTAAAGCGTTGGCCTCACAGTTCTGAGGACCCGGGTTCGATCCCGGCCCCGCCTGTGTGGAGTTCGCATGTTCTCCCCGTGCCTGTGTGGGTTTCCTCCGGGCACTCGGGTTTCCTCCCACATCCCAGAAGCATGCAACATTAATTGAACACTCTCAATTGCCCCTAGGTGTAGGTGTGAGTGTGATTGGTTGTTTTTCTCGATATGCCCTGCGATTGGCTGGCGACCAGTTCAGGGTGTACCCCGCCTGCTTCCTGCCCGTTGAGAGCTGGGATAGGCTCCACAACGCTCCTTGACCCTTTGTGAGGATAAGCGTCAAAGAAAATGGATGGTGGGAAAAAGATGACATGCTGTGGGACAAGCCGAAAGGAAAATAAGTTTTTGGAATGTGGGAAGAAACCGGAGTGCCCGGAGAAAACTCACTCGGGCACGGGGAGAACATGCAAACTCCACACAGGCGGGGCCGGGATCGAACCCGGGACCTCAGAACTGTGAGGCCAACGATTTACCAGGTGCTCCACCGTGCCGCCCTACATCAATAACACACGCGCCAAAAAAATGCAAACTTTAATCATATCCAGAAGTCTGAGGAGTACAAATGTGCAATATTTTCACATAGTCTGAGCGTTATGCATCACGCCGGTCGAAATGGAGGACGGTAATCATCTGACACCTTATCAGCCAATCAGTGAAGACTACGTGAAGACAGCTCTGTCCTTTAGCAGCCGTGCCCGACCGATGATCTTTTTCTCCTGTACATTCCTGCTCTCACTAAAGCCCGGTTAATCCCCGTTGGGAAAGGGCACGTACTAGTCGGTCCCGGGCCGCCGCCGCCGCCGTAGTGGAAGAGCGGCGGTTCCCTCACGCTGCAATCACGAGCTTCCTCCTTTTCCTTCTCCTCGTCCACACGCGCAGGCTTGTGCGCTCTCCCTCGTTCACATGCTGTGTGCCCTTGAGATATCGCAAAGGTTAGGGTCGGAATGCGCAATACGTGAACAGCACAAGACTTGGCGGCGTGGAGGCTTTTTTTTTTGTGTGTGTGTGTGAGTGTGTGTGAGTGAATGATTGTCTGTTTGTTGTTGTGTGTTTGCATCCATGTGCTTTGATCTATCTGTGTGCATGTTTTTATATTTTGGTTCCTTCTTAGTGTGCGCATATACATGTTTGTTATGGTCCATCTGTGTTGGTTTGTGTTGCAGGTTCTGTAGACTAGTCGATTATTCAAATCATCAATGAAGAATTTTTGAACGGGTTGTCGACTCGTCGGTAATTACGCGTTTATTACTCAAGTCAAAGCACAAAACAGGAGGACGATTCTGTCGCCTCAGTTGATTTAATGTTTTGCGAAAGAAGCCAGACTCAATGTAGAATTTTGAGAAAAATTTTTGCCCGACATTATCAAAGTGGAAGTAGAACGGAGAATTATTCCAATGCACCCGAAAAGGTCAAATGATTTGCACACACGGCCCTGAACGAGGACCGGTCACTCCTTCACCCGCTACCGCTATCAGTCCGCTACCTGGTTGTCTCCTTGAGCAAGAGGGTTTGTGCGTGCGCGCGTACTGATGCAACCTCCGCCGTCCCGTCTCCAGGTGGACAAGGACTTCATTCCCGGGCTGATGTACATCCGCGACAACGAGGCGACGTCGGAGGAGTTCGAGGCCATGACGCTGCCCTTCACTGTGCCCAACGCCAGCGGGCAGGACATCCAGCTCAGCTCCAAGTACTCGCACATCACGCTAGACAACCGTGCAGAGTATGTGCGACTCGCCATCAACTACAGGTCAGGACAAACGCTGTGTAACGTGCATTACCGCCACCTGCAGGAGTGGAGTCATCCCGCACAACCAATATGATACTTTTCACGTGACGTCATGAGTCGCATGACTTTTGTTTACGACGGCCTACTGGACGGCAATACTACAATACTACTCGCATTTTTCAGTGATCTTTTTGTGAGTATTGGCTTGCTGATAAGCGTCTTACGGCCTTTTCATGATGGTATGTCATCGTGTGACTTATGGTGTAAGAACGGACAGAGAAGGGGGTCGGACACTTTAGGTATCGTTTACCTTTCGCTGGGCATTCAGCTAATTTGCTGTGGTATTCTCCACACTCGTTACATATTTTTATGGAGGTTTTGGGGCTGTCAATACGCCTACGACCACCCGCAGTGAAACTTTGCTTTCCAGGTTTGCGGTGGATAACGTGAACCTCGTGGCTGTCGCTAGCCTTTAGCTGGACTTTTGCTAACTCGTGGTAGCGGGCTACGCCGGTCGCTTTTTTCGAGCGTGAGCGCCGCCCCCTGGCTGAGTAACATTTTGCGCACACTCTGTGAGTTGGTAGCGAAAACTATGCGGTCTCTGACCATGTCATCGGTGTTAAGCAACAGCTTGAGTTCTGTCACAAAGTGCTCACATGACTCGCAGTTACCTTGCGCCTTCTCGTGAAATCTTGCAAATACATGTGTGGGGTTTGCTTTCGGAGTGAGGTGATCAGAGAAATTTTTGTAATAAGTCTTTAGCAACTTATCTTCCGGTCAGTGTCCACATATTGCCGACATCCCGTCCTTTGTTGCCGATCCTCAGCAGTAGGAAACTGCACTTTTCCTCTTCAGCTCTGTTTTTAAGCGGTCCCGTGAACACGAGTTTGGCTTGTTGCTTGAATCTACGCCACTTATCGTTTTTTTTTGTTTTGTTTTTTTTCTTCATGAGTCCATAGTTAAACTACCGTCACTCTGCCACCGTGCTATGATCTTGCTGTCGCGTTATTGAATAACATAGACGTGAGTCCAACTGTACCTTTTAACGTGGGTGATATGTATTTCGCTTTTTCCCCCCGCCAACCTCTCTAGCTCACTTCATCGTCCTGTCTCGTCGCGCCCCGCTGACGTCGCCACAATCACGCACAAGTATTATAGCGGAATCTAATAATAACGAGGCGATACTTGCTCTCGAGTTTCACATGTGGCTTCTTTGTTTATTCCTCCCCCCCCAGCGCAAGTGCCTCAATCGCCTCCGGTTACAACGTTCGTTTGTCAAGGCACTTTCAACATAAAAGATCAAACGATAACCGGAGCTAAAACATTACAGTGTACGCTTATCGCTTCCTAGCCATGACATGCGGACACGATCTTGCCGTCCAAAATGGCGTTGGAAACAAAAACAGGTGGTCGCCGTGACGTCAACGAAAAGCATGTATTTGATGCCATCAAATGTGTACCTAAAGAAGCGGCCGCCGTGTGTTAATATTCACTCGGTCCTGCTGCCGCTGTTGCTTTTTCTGTGCAGGCTGCACGAGTTTGATGAGCAGGTGTCAGCCGTGCGGGAGGGGATGGCCCGCGTGGTCCCCGTTCCAGTGTTGTCGCTTTTTACCGGATATGAACTGGAAACCATGGTGAGAGATTTTTTTTTTTTTTGAAAAGGCAGATGAAGTCAACCATTTTGCATCAAAGAGTCTCGTGAGCCATTTCAAAGAGTCCGTCAAAGATATGTTTTGCAACCAAATCGGAAGCACGTGTGCCAAATAAGAATGCAAACGTGAGCCGACGCCTTGTTTGTCCGCAGGTGTGCGGGAGCCCCGACATCCCGCTGCACCTGCTCAAGTCTGTGGCCACCTACAAGGGGGTGGAGCCCACCGCCCCGCTGGTCCAGTGGTTCTGGGAGGTGATGGAGTCCTTCTCCAACACGGAGCGCTCCCTCTTCCTGCGCTTCGTGTGGGGCCGCACGCGGCTGCCGCGCACCATCGCGGACTTCCGCGGACGGGACTTTGTCGTACAGGTAGGAAGACGTATGGGGGGGGGAATCCCAGGTACGCAGGGGACCACATTGAAAAGCACATTTTTTTTTTTTTTTTTCAAACTCTCCACAAGACGCCGATTACGTGCCTTACCTCACTCTCATTTTCAAGGAATTTGAGACTATTGTATAACATCACTTGGAGGGAATGAAAAGAAGACCCACTCGCACAGTTCTCCAAATAAGAGCCGTGTTTGCTTCGAACCTTTTTGTCACTTCCAATTGGTTACTGTAAAATGAACACCTAAAAGAAAATGAAAACAATTGTAGTATTTGTTTTTTCCATCTGTATTTTTTTCTGTTGATCTTTTCTTTTCGGAGAATCTTTTTTTCATTTTTTTTTTTCCTCTTGGGATCATTTTTTTTTGTGCTCGTTTTTGCCTTTTAAGTGTATAAGTCCCTCTTTAATTTCCCTTCCTTTTGTACAGCAGTTCCTTGATTTATGACGCTTGTCACTCATAGTACAGTACAACCTCGGTTCTCGACCACAATCTGTTCCAGAAGGTGGTTTGAGAACCGATTTGTTGGAAAACCGAATCGATATTTACCAGGTCTGCGTACAGAGACCGCGTTATACACAATAACAACGCGGGTCGTGGATCAGCTGGTCGGGCCGCGCGGGTTATGTTATTTCCGGGTCTTGTCGCAGGCATCGGAGTACCGATTTTCGTTCGAAAACAGAAGCAAAAAAAATCTCAAAATTTTCGTTAGAAAACTAATTTGTTTGAGAAGAGAGGCGTTCGAGAACCGAGTTTTTACTGTACTTGTATCTCAAATGATCTCTCCCCGCATAAAAGTGTAAAAGAAAAACAGGACTCTCTAATATTTGACCTTATAAAAAGATACAGTTTAAGCAACAATGAAGTGGAAAGTAAAGAATTCAACAGTTTGTGTACTTCATTGCGACTGCGCGGTTCCTTCTGGTCACGATGCGTGGCAACATAAAAAGGATGTCAATGCAGATTATAATGCAGTGATGCCTCGGTTCTCGACCACAATCCGTTCCAGAAAATGGTTCGAAAAGTGAATTGTTCGACAACCGAATCGATGTTTCCCATTGCAATGAATGGCAAAGGAAATAATGCGTTCCAAACGTAAAAAATTAAGCTTAGCTCGGCTAACGGCCTCTGCCGCCACCAAAACTCGCCTAACTTGTTTGGGTATAATTTTCCAAATGCTGCTTAATGTGATGTGTGAACTTCCACAATCTAGCATTTATTTCTCAAAATTTTCATTTTTATAAGTCAAGCCAAGTATGTATTTATAAATAACATGGTTTCTCTTCACCCACCCCCCTTTTTTTTTTTCTTTCTGCAGGTCCTGGACAAGTACAACCCTCCGGACCACTTCCTGCCCGAGTCGTACACGTGCTTCTTCCTGCTCAAGCTGCCGCGCTACTCGTGCAAGCAGGTGCTGCAGGAGAAGCTCAAGTACGCAATCCACTTCTGCAAGTCCATCGACACGGACGACTACGCCCGCATCGCCCTGTCGGGCGAGCCGGCCGCCGACGACAGCAGCGACGACTCGGACAACGAGGACGCCGACTCCTTCGCTTCGGACTCCACCCAGGACTACCTCACCGGGCACTGAACTCCTGCAAGTTTGATGGAGGAGGCCCGTCCAGGTGGAATTTTTTTTTTTTTAATTATTATTATTTTTTATGCTCACATTCCTGCAGGTTAGACGCACTCGTCTGTGTGTGTGTGTGTGTGTGTAACCAGCCGTGAAGCATTAAGAGCTTAGAAGAAGAAGAGCCATCCCGTGATTATGATTTATTTATACTAGAATGACGACTTTAGTGTGTCTGTATATAAAAGTGGATAAACAGTAGCTACCCCCTTTTTTTTTTTTTTTTTTTTTTTTTTGTCTTTGAAAAGAATCATTTTAAAAATGTAGTTGTTCACATGTCGGTCTACTGAAGTGCGCGTCATCACAGTGTCTCCTCATCGAATGTGTGTACATAAATATACAGAAATTAAATATGACTCTGCCATGTATTCAATGGAGATCTTATATTCCTGTGTCTTTGTGTGTACGGCTGGTTATTTGCAAATATTTGCAGATTTGTAATTTTTTTTGGGAAGGGGGAACCTCTCTTCTTTTTCCTGAAAAACTGACCTCCTTTTTTTTGTATTCAGGCCAAAGGAATGAAATTGATTTGCCACCAACTTGTGACATCTTTGTGCCATGCAGAACTATGTTGACGTGAATTGAAGCGCTCCATTCAGACAAAAGTTGGGGTTTTTTTGCCATTCTGTAGCGTCTAAACCGTCCTAGGAGGACCATCAATATGCTGCAAAACTAGATTAAATCTTTTTTTATGTGCTTTTAAGGTATTGAATGCAGGTTTTCTAAAAGGGTTTTTTTTTTTTTATTTTTTTTTTAATCTTCACTGAACTTTTTTCCTTAGACAATTTCAGTCATAACACTAATTTATGCATTTTGGGGAAAGCGGCAAAGATGGATGACGTTTTGTCCAACAGGTTCGTATTTTGTTCTTGGAAAGAGACACATGGGTTATGGACCGCAAATTGACGTACGTTTTTGTACGCGTCGAAGATTTTCTTAATTGATACGAACATGTTTTGTAAACACCAAGGACATTTTCCAAAACCTCAGACTGTAGTTTTGTATCAAAGGCAAGATGGCTGAAGACTGGCAGTTGTTTTTTTTTTTTTTTTTCTTTTAATCAAAATTCAAAAATGAGTTTTGTAAATAATGACAGAGCCAGAAATTGATATACAGACTTGATTTTATGGAAGTCGAAGATAAGTTGTTTAAAGACCAAAAATTGAAGTAGCTCACATGTTTTTTGTAAACTTTAATGACAGGTTGGTTGAAGGCCGAAAATTAATGTTTTTTTTTTTCCCTAAACAAAAACGGGAAATTACCGTACGATTTTGTAAATAGCGAAGTCGTGCTCTTTGAAAGGAAGATGTGAACATTGACTGCTCAAAATGAAAATTTTTGAGGGGTTAAACACCAGAGACTGTGACTAAAGTTACACATTCGTTCTTAGAAATGAGACAATTTCGAGTGGATTTCACTTTTTCAGCGCAACCCCCTTGGGAGGCTTTAATTGATTCTGCAAAGGTTGTTAACAAAACGGAGAGTGTAATTTAATAACCAACGACGTGCTAACGCTAGCACCGAGCTAACGCTAGCTAGGCCTACATTGGACCACAAGTAGGAAGACTACAACGAGGACTTGGAGGATGCTGGACAAGTGGACCCAATCCTCAACTTCAACTTTCTCCGCTCCTGCCGCGTGAAAGGCACATTGTGGTTTGAATCTCTTTTATCTCTCTTTTTCTTCTATCTTCATATGTGTTCGGACCATTTCTTTAACTTAGCTTAGGTAGGATGCGAATTGTGTAGCCTGTGTGTCGACTTTGTTTATTCGATTGTCTTTATTTAGCTACCTGTAAGCCAGTGTGACGGTCTGAGCGCTCCCGGTGCTGTAAAAGTCTCCTTGTGATTAACGCGCATGTGCGTGTGTTTTGTAAACTTCCGGCCAGTCCGAAACATCCCCATCCGTGTTTCGACGTGTGCCATTCGACAATTTGTTGCCGAGCGTTCACGTTGGAGACGAAGACGGCGAACGTACATATATGTGTATATCTTTTTTTGTATCAACTTTTGTTTCAAGGTTAGAATATAACGTATGTTGGCTCCCTCTATGTAGAAGAAGGGGAACGATGAGACCGGGGGATTTCCCAGTATGCGTCCGCTACGTACCCTCATCACGAGGAGACTTTTCAGCACGGGGGAGCGCTCAGACCGTCACACCCCTGCTAAAAAAAATTTAGAGAACATTTCTATAAAGAATTTTTTATCGAAATTTAGGACCCAAATCCGATAGAATTCTGTTTGGTTTTTGTTCTGTAGAAATTGTCAAGCCAAAGTTCTATAGAACAACTTGTTCTGTGCACGTTCTAGAGAAAATTTTTAGCTGGGACCGATCCCGAGCCCGGATAAATGCAAAGTGTTGCGTCGCGGAGGGCGTCCGGTAAAACTGTGTGAGCGTACCAAGATTGTTAACAGGTGGCATACGTAGCGACCCAAAATCATCTCCCGCGATTCCCTCGTCTTTATTTTACGTCAATTATCTTAAGACCCCTCGTGCATGGGCAACCATTCCTACGCATTTCTCGCTCTTTGCATGACTGTAAGAAGCCTGCCGGCCCTCCCACCTCCGTGGGTGTGTGTGTGGAAAAAAATGGTGGAAGGGGGTGGGGGGGGGTGGGGGCTGTGTTTCTGAGTAGTTCAAAGGCACGAGGGAAGGCTTGACTTCAAAATCAATAGCATTCTTTGTGGACTTAGTGCCCTTTTTTTTTTTCCTGAGGAAGAATGGCCGAGAGTACATTTACGCTTCTGAGAGTCAGGTGGCCTCATACAGTCGGGCCGGAGGCCAGCGAGTGGACGCCGAGTTCAGTCAGTGGCACCCCCCCCCCCCCCCAACCCCCCGTCGTAGTACGTCACGTAAAACGTGCGTTCTGGTCTCGCTACGAATTTCCAAACGCGGCTTTTTCGCGGAGCATCCGAGGCGTCGGCGCGGAGCTTTCGGCGAGGCCGACGTGTTTTTCGTAAATATGGAAGACCGCCAAGCGTCTTCAGTCCGCGGTTTTAAATTCCTAAAAATTTCGTTTTCAGCCGTCCCAATTAGTGTCAAAAGTGTTTTTCAAAACATGAAAAAATATTTTGCGCCGTCGTGTACAGTAAAAGCCAAAGCTGGGTCTGCCCATTTTCACTAAACTAACTCACTTGCCCCCCCCCCCCCCCCCCTTTAGTCACTGGGTTGTGTCTAGAGGGAATATGAAAAGTCTACACACCCCTGTCTAAATTCTGTTTGTCTTACTAAAAAATACAAATTAGTCCAAGAGAAATCTTTCCAAAATTTTCCACCAGAAGTTCCTACCAAAACACCCATCCATCCATTTTCTTTGCCGCTTATCCTCAAAAGTGTTGCGGGGAGTGCTGGAGCCAATCCCAGCTGTCAACGGGCAGGAGGCGGGCGGGGTACACCCTGAACTGGTCGCCAGCCAATCGCAGGGCACATCGAGACAAACAGTCCCACTCACGATCACACCGAGTGACAATTTTAGTGTCCATTTAATGATGCATGTTTTTGGAATGTGGGAGGAAACCGGAGTGCCCACCCGGAGAAAACCTACGCAGGCACGGGGAGAACATAAATCAACATTGTAGACCGCTCCACTCAGGTATGTCGTTAGTAACATTTGATCTCAGGACAGCCAGAACTTGTCACGAGCAAGACTTTGCCACTGCCAAGAGGGGCGTGACCACGCCACTGCTCTGGTACTGGCATTTGCCAGTTCGTTGCCCTAAGTTAGTGAGTTGCATCCACTGACAGTTGGAAACTCCACCACTGAAAATGTTGAGCTATCCTCGTCACAGCGTTTCTGTGCCACCATAGTTTAGTCCTGTCCTGTCTTTGTTTATATTTCATAGTCGTAGTCAAGTCCTAGTTCGTAGTTTGTCTCTTAGTCATCAGACCTCGCTGCATGTCTTTTGGATCCTGCCTAGCCTAGCGTTTCCGTACCTCTGCCTTCTGGGACTGGTTACTCTGTGTTTGACTTCAGCTTTGAATAAAACTACGCCTAACATCATGCCCTCGTGTCGGATTCCTGCATTTGTGGTCCAGCCCCGCACCGGAGATTCGTGACAGAACTCACACAAGTGTATTCCGTGCATGTTTTATTTGAAATTTCACAGCAGGGCAGTCCCGGAATGCGCCGGACGTTCTCCTGACGGACTTTGTACGTCTTAATCCCATTTTCAAAATAATGAAACGGGATGCACGAGCAAAACCCGTTGCGGATCCTCCGTCACGTACCGGGCGGGCCTTTCCCCCAGTGGCTGCCGCCATGTGGACTCTTTTGCGTTTTCACAAGCGGCCCGAGGCCAACACATGACGCTCCTGTTGGACTGTGCGGAGCAGGTGACCCGTCCCCGACTCAATGGGCCCCATTGTTGCAACTCATTTCTAACAACGAGCGGCCCCCGATGAATGGAAGATTCGACTGCTCCTCCGCACGACTGCTTGACATTTCTTGCGCTGAAGAGTCGACGGGCAAAAAAAAAAAAAAAAAAAAAGGGGAACATTTTACAGGCAGTGTGAAAATGGCTACAAAATTGGAAAATGGCTTTTGTCGATGCTGCTAAGACAAAAAAAAAAAAACAAAAAACAAAAGAAAGAAAATGGAGTCCTTCGAAAGTCAATCGTGATATTTCTTCCGGATTTTTGTTCCCACGTTCCGAAGCGGGCAATTGCCGAATTAAATTATTTTACCAATTTTTATTGTGCCAGCGCTGTGCTGTTCATGCAGAAAATGTTATTATTATTATTTTTTTGTAAGAAAGTGGCTTCGAATGTTTCCTCACATGAACTCATCCCCTCCAGTCAACGTCGTTTATATTTTTTTTGTCCAAATCAGGTCATGCGCGTCATTGAAGGTGTCAAACGAGGAAAAAGCGACACGAACGGACGTGCGGGACCCGATCGCGTGACCTTTGATCCCGAGACGTCGTCGGGCTTTTAGCGGCTGAAATCCCACCCGACACGCACCCACTCGTGCGCACACGCTTTGGGCTCGGAGCTGTCTGACCTTTCTTCGCCTCTCAATGTGTGAACTTGACTCAATTGCCTTACAAAAGTATTAAAAGCGCAGTCGAGATATTTCAACAATCAAAAAAAATAAATAAATAAGGGGGAAAAAAAATATTCTTAGTAAGAATAATGATTTCGAATTTCCCAAAAATAAAAATAAACTGCACAAATTTATTTTCAGATGAAAACAAAACAAACAACCTCACCCCCTCCCCCCAAAAAAATCTGAAAAATAAGGAGTTATAATTCATTCTAACAATGCCAATAATATAAACTATGAATATTAGGAAAAGCATGGATTACAACAATTTTATAAATATTCATGAACAGAGCATAAAGCACAGAAAAAACATATTAATAATAATTTCAGAGGCATTAGTTCAGGGAGTCAATGTATTTATTTATATTTCAAATTATTATTCTTATTATTTCATGAACAAACAGTAACATGAGGAAAGTGCAAAAATGCAGTCCGGGAGAAGCGAGAATTTCCCAAAAATAAAAATAAATAAACTGGTTAAATTTTTTTTCAGATCAAAACAAAACAAACAACCTCCCCCCTCCAAAAAAAATATGAAAAAAGGAGTTATAATTAATTCTAACATTGGCAATAATCTAAGATATGAAAATTAGGAAAAGCATGGATCACAACAATTTTATATATATATATTCATGAACAGAACATAAAGCACAAAAAAACATATTAATAATAATTTCAGGGGCATTAGTTCAGGGATTCAATGGATTCATTTATTTTTAAAATTATGATTGTTGTTATTACTTAATGAACAAACAGTAACATGAGGAAAGTGCAAAAATGCAGTCCTGGAGAAGCGCCGTGAGGATTACGGGCAAAAAAGGGGCTGCCTTGGGGGTTGGGGGGGGGTGGCCAAGGTCTTTGTGTTCAGCCGCTATTATCAGAAGGTTGTTCCTTCTCCTCCTCTTCCTCCTTCTTCTTCTTCTTCTTCTTCTCCCGGCGGCCGAGCTCTCCTTCAGCAGGGCGCCGGGGAACCGTCCGGAGACGCCGACACCTCCGGCCTGCCTCCCCCAAACCCACCCAACTCCCTCCAAACCTCCCCCCCCCTGCCTCCCTCCTCTTCTTCCTTCGTCAGTCGGGAGACGACCAACTGCGAACGCCATCACCTCGGAGAACTTCGGGCAACGTAGGTATCGATCCGATTCCAGTTCGAGTTCAAAGTGGCTCAAAAGGGCCCCTTTGGAAAGTTGAAAAAGATTTTTCATATCATTTGAAACATTAACGGTGAAGACATATTCCACTGAAATGTATTTTGAAAATTCATTTTACTATCATGAGTATTTGGAACAGTTGCTTTCATTCAAAATGTCGCGTTTGCTTCTAAGAAAAGAAAATAGCTGGAAAATGATATTTTTCACCTTTTTTGAATGCCAAAATGTCTTCACTGTTATGTGCGCCAAATGATATTTTATGATTTGTTTTCTAATTTTGTTTGCGGTTATAGCAGATGTTTCTTTTATTGCTTAAAAGGCCTCACGGTGGCTTAAAAGTTTTTTTGTTTTTTTTTTGGGGGGGGGCTCTTTTGCAAACCATCTTTTCCATTAATACATTTTTTTTAATCTCATGATTATCTTTGCTATTATGGCCTAAAATTTGAAGTCATTGTTAACATTTTTGAAAAGTGGACTTTAAAAGAGTGCCCACCTCCCATCTTGATCTCAAATTTTTACGAACCACTCAAAGTCTTGACTTGGTCTGGATCTCCCTCGGTCTTGGTCTTGACTCGACCCCGTCTATGGCTGAACTTTGCAAAGTCAAGATCTAGAACCGGTCTGATCTTGTCATGGTCTTGCATCGGTCTTGATTTGCATCACTTTTTGTCTTGACCAAGTCCTGCCCTGCCTTGGTCTTGATCTCATGTTCTTCGGTCTGAGCCTCAAAAATGTGTGAGACCTCTTCCAAATCTTGGTCTAGACTCAATCTCATGTTGTCCCAGTTTTGGTTTCAAATTGGTCTGAACTCCTCGACGTCGTGGTCTTGACTCCATTCCGATTGACGTTGTTCTTGTTTCACAAAGTCTTGAGCGGGAATTGAACCCACGCCAAAGTCAGGCGTGTACGTGTAGAGATATTTTGGGTCACTTTAGGGCAAGTTATCAAAATTCAGGAAGGAACGAAAAAATCATTTGAAGGTATTTTTACTTCTGTCGTATGTCACAATGCGTCAAATTGAATAATCCTTCTGTGATCGGAGTAAGTGAGCGAGAGAGAGTGTAAAATTGTTAAGAAAGCAGTTTGTGTTGCTCGAGGGCAGGCGGCGGCCACAAAAGGCTTCTTTCATGGCCGTCACATGAACTGGAACGAGGCCGTTCCGGGGCAGGCGAAGACGTCAGACGCGAAACTGACGGCCGTTGCCACGAGCACGTTGCGTCGAGTCTCGGTTTCGGGGGCAACTCTGACCTTTAGCAGCCGTGTGGGAGGTCAGGTCCGATCTGGGTTTCTCTGCAGACCTCCAGAGACGACCTGACCTGTATTATGTTCCATGAAATTTCTTTTTTGCGCAGTATTGATGGATTACGATGCGAGAGTTGCGGTATTACAACCAAACGCGCGGCCCAGCAACCGCATGCTAGTAGCGTAACGTTAGCATTTCACGACAGCGGCATTGCATCAATCCACAAAAATGTACGCAAAATGACGAACGCTAATGCTCTGATAACATGAAACATATAATATAACGAAAGTAATAACAATAACACGGCATGTAAATAGCACGGCGTTAGCATTTCGGAAGGCCGCATAGCATTTTCCTGAGCTTCAGCCCAGATCGCCGGCTGAGAATTTGTCTACGTTAATTTGGGGATCGGGAAACAACAGCTAACGTCACCCGTCAGAAAAGCTACGCTCACTCCACCGTTGGGCTAACCGGCGAGGCAAAACGGCGCCGCAAGAGAGAGCCGCTCGGCGCGCATGTGAGCAATAATCCCGTCGGATTCCTGAGCGCGTGTCCGACGGAGCCGGCCCGCTCCGCTGACCCGAACCAGCTCAGCCGGTGTCTCGGATTTACCGTCCCCCCGCCACCCCCCGCCCCCCTCTGGTATTTTTGGGTCACGTGACGGCTGAAAACATTCGCCGTTTGCTGCTCCATTTTGCCCAACGCGACCGAATTGGCGCGCAGCGTTCAAAGTTCGCCGGCTAATTTTCATGAGCAGCAACTGACGGGTGAGCCATTCGTGGCTTTTAAGACGAAGCGAGACCCGGTCGGGCGCCGCCAAGCCATACAAATGCAGTATATTCGCTATACTTATATTGTATTTTCTAGCCATATTTAACTGCGTTTACGATTTGACGCTTACCTGTGAATAGATTAGCATGCGGTCTGTCGCCAAAATGCGTGCTAGCGACTTGCGAAGTGACATCTCCTTCCTCCCTCTGTCGCAAGATGCTTTTTCATTGACAATTACATTACGGTGATTCGGCTGGTAAAGTGTTGGCCTCACAGTTCTGTGGACCCTGGTTCGAACCCGGCCCCGCCTGTGTGGAGTTTGCACGTTCTCCCCGTGCCTGCGTGGGTTTTTCTCCGGTTGGGCACTCCGGTTTCCCCCCAGATCCCCAAAACATGCAACATTAATTGGACACTCTAAATTGCCCCAAGGTGTGATTGTGAGCGCGGCCGTTTGTCTCCATGTGCCCTGCGATTGTCTGGCGACCAGTTCAGGGTGTACCCCGCCTCCTGCCCGTTGACAGCTGGGATAGCCTCCAGCGCTACCTGCGACCCTCGTGAGGATGAGCGGCAAAAGAAGACGGATGGATGTTTTTGTGGTTCCGCTTCGGGTCTCGACACGGTCCTGGTTTCGGCGTGCAGTGCTCAATCGCTCAATGCCCGGTTGCAAGACCAAATCCTGCCCTGACTTGGCATCCGGGTTGCATTTTGTGTCAATCCTCCAAAATGTGCAATTGAGTGCGATGGTGGCCAAATTAACTTCCTGTGGGTTTTCCAGCATGGCTACTTTAGAATTTTTGGTGAGTTTACATGTGCACGACACGCAGTTGAACCGACTTCGGGGGCCGAATTTCCAGAATTGCAGTTATGTAATTCGTTTCTGGCATCTGCATGTTTCAACAGAGAGACTGGAAGACTCACTGAAAGGTCGAGAAGTGAACAGGACCAAGCCCTCTCACAATTGGTCGGAATTGCTTGCAGGGGTCACAAGCCTACACAAAAGGACTTTGTCTATTAGACAAGGCTACGGCCTGACTAAACGAAACTCTTCCGCTCAGTTCGACATAGTTCATTGGGATCACGATGGCGCCAAAGCAACATTTTTATACGAGACGTGGCGTCGGGAGTTCACCGACGTCACGCGTCTCCTAAATCGCTGCTCTGCGTCCTCCCGCAGCGTCGGCATGTACCTGGAGAACAAAAGCAACCTGGACCTGGAGATGTCCCAGGCGCCGGTCCCCGTCCGCCAGGGCGCGGGAAATTTCGGCGAGCTGCGTCTGCTGGAAGGAATTTCGGAGCGGCGGGAGACGCAGAAGCTCCAGCGGCAGTCGGCCGGCCTGCCCGCGGGCCAGTGCGTCATCCACGCCGACGGCTTCGTGCCCGCTCACCAAGAAGACGGGTGAGCGCCGGCCTGGTCCCCATCGGTCCAGAACTTCATCGAAACTGTGCTAACCTTAACCCGACAACATCGCTTCCGCAAGTCCCATCCCAGGCCACGCTATTAAAATTCAGTTTCTGTCATTAGCAGCCAAAGAAAATACACATCAATCGATACCAACAAAACGGAGAACGGGATCTGAAAATGCAGCGTGCGCAATTGTGTGTGGGCGCAGCCGCACTTTCCCGCAGGTCCCCGAACGCAGCGGCAGGTCGGGGGTCGTTTCTCGAGGGCGACCCGGCGTCTGGCAGAACTCGGTCGTGGGCACACGTCACCAAAAAGCCTTTTTGGTCCTTTGACAAAAGGAGACAACGTTGATTTTGGAAAGTATTTCAAGGGGTCCTGAACACAGCACAACCGAAAGTCACCCATTTAGCGTCGAAACCCATTTGACCGAGCGACAAAATTCGACCATTATGTAAATCGAAACAAGATTCGTAAAAAAGTCTCACGGACCAACGCTCCAAAATAGAACAAGTCGGCCATTTTGGTCGAAACCAACCATTTCTCGCTCCGTAGACCCTCGCTGGAAAAATAAAAATGAACCCCTGACAGCAGTTTGACAGATTGGCGCATAATTTGGTGAGCATGTGGGAAAACGTCTCGAGCGCCCGGGCCCAAAAATGCAGCAATTTGCCCGTTTTGGCTTGGAAGCGGCCATTTGTGAACGTTTGCTGATCATTTTGTGTTTTTTTGTCCCAGGCACAATTTCAACGTGGTTAATGTTCTCACCGGCAAGACGAATTCAGCCAGCATCTCGGAACGGTCGCCTCTGCTCAGGTTCTCGCAAGATGACAGGTGAGCGTTTTCAAATACCAACAAAGAAAAACGTGGCGTACGGGATCTCCAGGGACAGCGTGTCGCGTTTTTGCCCGCAGCATGGCCTACATGACCGTGCACGATCCGGGCTTCTACGGCGCCGAGGAGCCCTGGGACAGCAGCGCCGTGGAGCTGGAGCGGCGTTACCGCCTGGGCAGCGAAGTCACCGGCCTGTCGCTGCTGCGGTCCAACTCCTCGGACAGGAGCGACGCCCTGGAGCACCTCGGCCTCGGCTTCAAGCTCGCCAGCGGCTTCAAGTGAGGCCCCGTTCCGATCAAATTGGGGCACTGTGTTCGACGTAAACGATGAAAAACATAATTCAACCATTTGCAAATCAAGTTCAACCTCCATTTAAATGAATACTTATTGTTCAAACTTGACCAGCAAAGATGGGGCGAGCGTCACTGGCCGCCGTTACAATCGCGAACGAATCACAAGCGACGATAACGACGACTCCAATCGTTGGCGAGCCGACGACCTGAGCGGATTTGACTGCAGATTTGGAAAGAACACCTTGACCCCGCCCGTCCACCTGGTGGCACCGCCGACTTCTGCGTGAACGGGAAGTGAGGCGGATCTTCAAGCGACAAAAGATTAACAGCCCAGCAGGCCTAGACCTCATGTCCCTGTCCTGCCTCCAAGTCTTCGCCCACCAACTTTCTTCAGTCTTCACAAAGATCTTCAGCAGGTCTCTGGAACTCTGTCAAGCACCAGCTAGCTTCAAACGCTCCACCATCAATCATACCGTTCCAAAAGAAACCTGCAATCTCGGGGTCAAAATGACTACAGGCCTGTCGCCTTGACGTCTGTGGTCATGAAGTCCCTTGAACGCCTCATGCTGGACCACCTCATGAGCGTCGCAAGTCCCAGCTGGACCCAGTGCACGTTTGCCGACTGAGCTAACAGGTCTGTGGATGATGCAGTCAACGCGGGTTTGCACCGCATCCTTAAACAGCTAGACGACAGCGTGGGAACCTAGTTGAGGATCCTGTTCCTGGACTTCGGCTCTGGATTCAACTCCATCGTCCTGAATTCCTCTTCTCCAGCTCAGCGTCTCCTCCGGATCTGCGACGTCCTGACGGGTGAGGCTGGGGTACACCACATCATCTACACGTAGCATCAGCACCGGGCAAGACAGTGACGAGTCTGCGTATTGACGGGAAGTGGAGAGCCTGAAGGTTTTTCCTGTGGCCTGGATCTGAACCCTCTGAAGACTGTAAAGATAATTGTGGACTTCCGGAGGCATCCTTCGCCACTGCTGCCCCCGTCCGACTGTCTAGTGTCAACCGTCGAGACCTCGAAGTTCCTGGGAATTACAGTCTCACAGGACCTGAAGTGGGAGACGAACATCAACTCCATCCTCCAAAAAAATCCCAGCCAAGGATGTACCTGCTGAAGAAACACAATCTGCTTTGGGGCTGCCACAAAACAGGACAAACTACAACCGCAACGGACAATCAGAACAAATTGTCGGCACCGTCTTACCCACGCTTGAGGACTTGCACACCACTTGAACTAGGACAAGAGCGGGCAGGATCCTACTGGACCCACCGCATCCTGTCTGCTGTTTCTCGTACTCAATAAGTATGTCGAACTAGGGCGGCTCCAAATTCCTCGTGTGTTGTTTACAAACTGCGCCAATGAAGCTGGTCGTGTGTTCAATGGAATATCGGTTGAACGTGATATGCAAATCATTATATCCTGTTTTTATTTCTCTTGCTCATTCATCTCTTTTTATCTTTGGACTGATTTTTTTCCCACCTTTTTCAACTCCTTCACTCATTTCCTGTTCCCAGATGCTGTTTCCGCGTCTCCAAGGTGGCCGCCATCTTCACGCTTGTGGTTCTGTGCAGTGTGAGTGAGTGTGTCACAAAATCTTCCCTTCCGTGAGGAACGAGCAGCTCTTGTGTTTCTTTTTGTATTTTTCATTTTTTTTTTTTTTTTTTTTGCACGAAAACCTTGTAATCAACCCTTGTCGTCGTCCTTCCAGCTGTTCTTCAGCATGTACCCCGACCGGGACGAACCTCGGAGGATGTTTGCCGTCTCGGCAAGCGACAGCTTCTGTATCCGCTTAAAATCCCCCCCCCCCAAAAATTCCCTGGCACCCAGAACGAGGCCGGTATTCGTTCCTTGACGGGGGCGATCGCTCGCCAGCGATGAACCTGACGGACTTCCGGGACAACGCTCTGCTGAGGCTGCAGGTGGGGGGCCCGTTCGGCGGCGGCGGCCCGGCCGACCCGGCCGACCGGGAGTTGGTCCTCGTCCGGGTGGAGCAGATCGAGCCGCCGGGCCCGCGGAGGAGGAGGGCGCAGCAGGTGGGCGGGGTCGGGGCGGCGCCCGTTGCGAACCGAAACGGCGGCAAACCGGCTGCGGACTATCGAGGGTACCGCCGTATGTCGTCAAGATGAAAGTTGAGAGAAAAAAAAAGTCGAAAATCAAAATAGGGTGAAAGTAGTCTTTTAATTCACAGATAAGAGTTGTGCATTTTAGAAGGAAAAAATTGGATATTTTCATTCGTCGGACGAGCTTGAGGAAAAACAAAAAGTTGCCGATTTGCCGGATAAAAGACAAAATGAAATGAATTATTTCTCAGAAAGGTTGTGCATTTTCTTAGAGACAAAGTACAGTAAAGTAGTAGAGACAAAATATATAGTTTTATGTTTTTCAGAAAAAAAATGTTCGAGACCAAAACTACAAATAAATAAATAAATAAAAATATGTATGTATATATATATATATATATATATAGAATTTTTTTTAAATGTTCTTAATATTTGAGACCAATTTGTAAAATTTCAAGGTTCAAATGGCAAAATTAAAAATAGTGTCTTACTTTACTACAAAAGTCACAATGCAATGAAATTTAATTGAGGAAAAATATGTGCATTTTTGGGAAAAGTCACAATATTAAGATAAACTCTGCCGTAATGTGCAATTTTTTTGCACCTCATTTTTCTTGTGGTTTCTCCATAATCGTTTTTTTTTTTTTTTTTAAATATTCTTTCCAAACTCACCTGAAACTTTTTATTTTATGTTATTTTATGTTATTTTCATTTGATTTCATTTTATTTTGCAGGTGCTTTACAACTGGACAATTCCTCTGCACAGAGAGCGAAACGACCAGCTGCTGCTGACCAAAACGTTTGAGATGCTCAGCAGGTACGACGCGCGCTCCTTGCGGAAGTAACCGAGTACAAATACTCCCTTACCCTACTTAAGTACACTTTGAAGGTATTTGTATATTTTCCCCACTTTCATCAATTTCGGAAGGATTTTGACCAGCTCTGCCCAACTTTTTCCCCAAATTGGCCGCCGGCACGCAGCGACCCCATCCTGGTGACCGTGCAGGCGCTCACGACGGACGAGCGGGCGCTGGCGCTCTCCATCGCGCATCAGCCGCTCTACGTGGGCGTGGAGACGCAGGTGGCCGTCGCCGGCGTCATCCTGGCGGGGGTCTACGTCCTCATCATCTCCGAGGTGGGAAAACGGGCGGAAAAGCCCAGGGTTTCTTTGTCACTTTTGGTAAATAACTCGGCGCTTACATAGTAGTAAAATAGTAAGATTAATAATAATTAAAAATAACTGTTATAAAATGTATATATATAATAATTATTAATAATAATAAAATAGTAAAATAGTACCGTAATGTCCGACCTACAAACCACAACCTTTTTCACACGCGGCTTATGCTGTGATGGGCATTTTTTTCTAACGGCCGCAAGGGGGCACTCGAGCAGAAAGGGTAAGAGTGAGACCGGTGGAATATATGTGCCAAGGAAGTGACTTTTACCGGTATGTATTTTTTTTTTTTTTTTTTTACCGACCCTGTTAGCGCTGCGCTAGCGTTAACGCTCTGCTAGCGTGTTGCTGCTGTGTTACTGTCGTGTTTCAGGGATTTTTACTGGTATGTTTATTTTTAACTGGCCCTGTTAGCGCTGCGCTAGCGTTAGCACTTTGCTAGCGTAGCGTTTTTTTTTTTTTTTTTTTAACCAGCCCTGTTCGTGCTACCGTGTTGTTGCTATGTTAAGCTAAGCTAAGGTATTAAAACTTTGAAAACTCTTTCTGTGTACCGTCTTTCTTTGTAAATATCTCGAATTGCAGCTTTTACACAGGTGCGGCTTATGTATTTATCAAATGGTATTTTGTTTACAAATGTACTGGGTGAGGCTTATCGTAAGGTGCGCTCTGTAGGCCGGAAATTATGGTAGATGTAGCAGAAAAAAACAATAATTGGAGGAGTAACAGGAGATGTACCAGTTGTACTCATAGTAGATCATCACTATTTGTAGTGAAGGTTGTTGTAGTAGTAGAAGTACAAATTATTTCTCCATTATTATCTTTTCCAACCGGTGGAATGTGAGTTTGGATTGTATATTTTACTGTACGGTACTGTATTATTGTATTTTTCAGATCGTCCATCGCACTCTGGCGGCCATGTTGGGATCGTTGGCCGCCTTGTCCGCGTTGGCCGTCATCGGCGACGTAAGTCCGCTGAACTTCGCGTTCGTGGCGGTACACACAAAGACAACTTTCTGTGTACTTTATTATTCATTCCATATTCCCTCCAATTTAAAAAAAAAAAAAAAAAAAAAAAAAAAAAGCATCCTCGCGCCCTTGGCGGTCCAAATTCAAGCTAATTTCATCTCATTTGGCAATCGGACGACCAAATTGAAAAATTGCAATTTGTCCGTGTCCGCCTTGCACATTTCGCGTGACGGGTTTTCACGCGCTTGGCACTCGCCGTTGCTTTCCCTCCCGCAGAGACCAAGTCTGGTCCAGGTAGCGGAATGGATCGACTACGAGACGCTGGCCCTCCTCTTTGGCATGGTGAGACCACCGCGGCGGGGGTTCCGGCCGCCTTTCCGTCCCCCGCGCTCCCCCGTTGTTGTTCCTTTTGAAAGGCTCGTCGCCATGGATACGGGCGCAAACGTTGAAATGAATCATGACGATTGCTCAGAGCCATACACAGATGCGCTTCAAAATAAATAACAAGACTAATATTAATGATTAATGCAGCACATGTCACCGCTGACAAGGATTGAGATTTCAGCAATTTACTAAAATGAAAATAAAACAAAGAAGCCTCAGAAACCGGAATATTCCGTTGAATGGAACGCACTGAAATTAATACACAAATCAAGCAATAAATTGGAACCGGATTAATCCATCAATGAAACCAACAAATATTATATATCTACTATATATCAATATTAGTAGATCAGTGCAGTTTTAATCAAATAAAATGAAAAGAAAAAAATCTGTAAAAAATGAAAATTACATACAATTAATTTCGGCGCTTGAAGCCTTAACAAAGTAAGCGCGATAAACTCCATTTGAAATCTAATCCAAATAAATAATAATAATAGAACAAAGTAAATATTTTGTTGTGGTAAAAACAAATTAAGGGATAGCTTACTCGGACTAAAATAGTGAAATAAAATTCCATTAAAAATACAATCAAATCAAAAGATTCAATAAAATAAAATTCAGTCAAAAAAATGAAGCTTGAATGTATTAAAAAACAGGGCTATGAAATTAAATCAATCTGAAATGAAATCATTAAATTAAATGATGTTTTGCTTAAGTAAAAACGTGAGAGTAAAATAAATGACGAGAAATTAGAATAAAATGAAAAAAAAAAAAATTTAGCTGCAGTAAGTCTGAATAAATGAATAAGGAGAACCTGGACTGTTAAACAAAATTAAATCATACCAATTGAAATCAAACGTTTCAATGGGACTTGTATGATAAATGTGTGTAAATTGTTGCGTTTGTGGCAGATGGTGCTGGTGGCCATTTTCTCCGAGACGGGCTTCTTCGACTACTGCGCCGTGAAGGTTGGTTCCGGTCCATCTTTTTCATTCCTTTCCGGACCGCAAGATGGCCGTCGCCCGGCGCGCGATTCTTCGCACGTTTGACATTTTACCAGCCGCGCCACGGATGACATTTGCCGGCTTCGGCGTCCGCAAAGTAGGTCACGGCCCGCCGGGGCGGTTTTTCCCCCCCAGTGCGCCGCGCGACCACGTCCCGTTCTCGTCGACGTCCGCCGTCTTGGAAGGTCAAAGGTCGCCGCGACCTCATCACACTTTGGCCCCGGATCAAGCATTTCCCTTTTTGTCCCCCGCGCCGAAGCTTTTAGCCGCTCTCGGCTCGCATTCCGTGAGTGTAAATTGGATTTCTCGAGCGGGCCTTCGTCAAGGACGGCGCCGCGTCGCCAACGCTTGCCCGTTAATCCCGAATATGCCCAATGTGTCCTTTCGACGCCACGGGGGAAATGAGTGAGCCTCGTCCGCCGAACGGCTGATGTGAGACGAAATCTTAGATAGAAAATATGTATAATCTCAAAAATCAATATTGACACAAGAACATCTTATCATGTGTTGTCAAAAAAATGAAATATGACAAAAATTTCGTGCGAGGCCGAACAATTATAATGCTCTTCCGCTAGATGGCGGGAGGCACTAGTATCAAAAACCCGTGAGTCCACTTTTTTGTGGGTTTTTTTGCTCAGTTGTGTGCCGCAAAAAGCGTTGGCCTCACAGTTCTGAGGATCCTGGTTCGATCCCCCATGTGTGGAGTTTGCATGTTCTCCCCGTGCCTGCGTGGCTTCTCTCCTGGTGGGCACTCCGCTTTCCTCCCACATTCCAAAAACATGCAACATTAATTGGACTCTCTAAATTGCCCATAGGTGTGATTGTGGGTGCGGCTGTTTGTCTCGATGTGCCCCCCGATTGGCTGGCGACCAGCTCAGGGTGTGCCCCGCCTCCTGCCCGTTGACAGCCGGGATTGGCTCCGGCACTCTCCGTGACCCTCGTCAGGATAAGCGGCAAAGAAAATTTCTTTTTCTGCTGTAAAACATGTTGTAACATGCCGTGGAAATGTACCGGTAACTTTCCGTGGATTAAACCGCAAATTTGACAAGCATTCGTTTTTACTACTTTGGTCGGCCATTTTTGTTTTTGTTCCCGGCAGGCCTACCGCCTCTCCAAAGGCCGCGTGTGGCCCATGATCATCATCTTGTGCCTGATCGCCGCCATCCTCTCCGCCTTCCTGGACAACGTGACCACCATGATGCTGTTCACCCCCGTCACCATCAGGTGCCGCCGTTTGCCTCATAAACTTAGACAAAAAAATGTCGACGACAACGGTTGGTTGTGCAGCTGCTTTTAAAAGGAACGCGTCATCACTCGTGCCGATGACGCCGCCAACCCGGCACTGGCGCCGCAGTCCTAAACAACGATAGCTCGCCTCAGTGGCTTCAGGTGGCTATAAAAACAATGTGAGGTCAAACTACGCAGTACGAGTGTCATGGGGACATACGCAATTGAAAATGTTTATTTATTTTTTTTTTTTAAATGTGCTCATTACTCTCGTTTCTACGTAGTTTGAGCTAATGTTGTTTTGGTAGCCACCTGACGCCAAAGTGAAAGCTGCTCCAGATTGTACCCGAATGGAGGGCGAGAACTTAATATAAATACAGATAATTCCCAATATTTTGAGCATATGGGTAGCAGCAAATTGGTGGTGCGCATTATACACTGGTAGAAGGGTTTTCCTGATTTGTTTGTTTGGGGTTTTTTTTAGGTCAACTTTGGTGGTGCGCATTATACATTGGTAGAAGGTTTTTTCTGTGTTTTTTTTTTTTTTTTTTTTTTTTAGGTCACCTTGGCGGTGTGCATTATACTTCAGGACGCATTATACTTGAGAAATTACAGTACATAATGTTACGGAATTAGTTTTAGGGTTTCCGCGTCATTTTCACAGTAATGTGGAGTGAAGTAGTAACAAAGTAAACCCGTCAGTCGTGGCCGATGTCTTTATTCCCGTGTGGCTTGCGCTGCAGGTTGTGCGAGGTGCTCAATCTGGACCCCCGACACGTGCTGATCGCAGAAGTCATTTTCACCAACATCGGCGGCGCGGCCACAGCTGTGGGCGACCCGCCGAACGTCATCATCGTGTCCAATCAGGACCTGCGCAGACAAGTAGGCGCTCAGCCGCGGTCAACTTTCTCGGTCCTCGCTGTGCACTCTTGCGAGGGCGTCAGGTCACGTGGTCGCAAAATAGTAAAAAATAGATTCAGCAGTGATTTAAGTACTCCGGTGAAAGACGCAATCCTTTTTTTGACAATGTGTGGCGAAGAAATGACATGATTTCTGTTTCCAAATGTAGGGAATCAACAGAAAAATAAATACTCAAGTACAGTACGGATACCTCAAAACTCTATTTAAGTACAGTACTTAAGTACTTCCCACCGATGCAATGGACAGACCAATAGTGAGTGAGGGCTCGATGAGGGGCTGGTTTCGTATACATCGCGGTATGATATGTAAAAACAAGGACACGCGGACGTGGTCTAAACAACAACAACGACGCACGATCCGCAGCCGGGTCGCCGGTTCTATCTCTGGATTGGGTCCCGAAATATCCCCCGCGACACACAATCAAACAAACAAGCGAGCAAACTGCGCATGCACGCACAAACTATCCTTATCAGAGCGCAGCCACAACACAACCGCCCCCCGCCCACTGCTCTTCTGTGAGCGGCGCCAAAACAAACTGGACGGCGGCGCGGCGAGATTCTCAGTTGCTGGACTCAACGGAGCGGAGACGGCCGGCGCGCTCGCCAAAGGGCCAAAATGTAAAGCCGGCAAGCAGACGCCGTTGGCAAACTGCTCGGAGAACGAGAAGATGATCCGAGGTTCTTTCCAACGCCAATTCAGTTTTGGCTCCTGTATTTTAAAAAAGACTCGGGTCGACATTGTTTGTAATTGCAGGAATTTATTGGCAAGTTTCACAAATCAGCGATATCCATTTCTCCAATACATATGGCTGTGCGGTGTGGCGGAGAAATATGTTACAATAGTACAGAAGAATTCAAGGTGGAGGTGGGACTGCATCAGGGATCCGCTCTGAGCCCCTTCCTGTTGGTAGTAATGGATAGGCTGAGAGACGAGGTTAGACTGGAGTCCCCTTGGACCGTGATGTTCGCGGATGATATTGTGATCTGCATTGAAAGCAGGGAGCGTTGCCAAAGCGTTGTTGGCGCATTCCTTCACATAAACTCCAAAACCTCCTCCAAATCTGGCAAATCCGAATGTTTGTTCCTCCGGGAGCGGTTCGCCAAAGTACGTACGTCAGGTGGAAATGGACAAAATTGTCTGACTAGCGAAATGTGAATCGCTGCCAACATTCACCACTGAAAATTCCAAAAGCTTCACAATTTAGTCATAGTTTGAATTTAGTGCTGGCCATTTGTTAATGTTTCATCTGCGGAAAAGACTCCGTAATTGACGGCTCCGAACAAAATGACCGATTTCCCGTTTATTTCCCGTGCAATGTCCCAGCCGCAAATTCTCTCGCTGCAAGCGCCAAAGCACTTTGATTTAGCGTCACCCGTTGCTGTCCATTAGCCGGGCTCCAATTTAGAGCCGAACGGCTCGTTCCTCCTGGAAATTGCCCGTAATCGATGCTTCCGAGTGAAACGACTGACTTACCGTTTATTTGTCGTGCCGCGTTCCGCCCGTACAATCTGACGGAAATTGTTATTTAGGGTCAGCCGTCGCGCTAGCATACCTTGCGCCAATTTAGTGGCGAAAAGCTCCTTGCGAGGAAAGGAACAGAAATAACTGTCTGATAAATACAGCTACAAGTCAAATGAAAAAGACCGTATGAGGTTATATTGAAGTAATGTATGTGCAAAGGCATATATTTTTCAAATAATTGCTTTTCCTGGTCCAAAAAATGTAAAAATGAAAGGGTCGAAGAGTGCAGCTTTAACATATGACGTCGAGAAAGCGCTGAAATTCTCTGACAATCGTTTGCGCCGTGCCCCTACGTGACCCCGGTCACTCCATTGTACGTTTTTTTCCCGCAGGGCATCGACTTTGCCAACTTCACCGGCTACATGTTCCTGGGAATATGCCTGGTCCTGTTCTCCTCCTTCCCCTTCCTGCGCATGCTCTACTGGAACAAGAAACTCTACAACAAAGAGTCGATCGAAATAGTGGGTGAGTTCGAACGGGACGCAAAGGTGGTCAAGTTTGGTGAAAACTTTGCCCATCGGCGCGTTTTGTTTTTCTTGCGGAAGCTAGCCTAGCTTGAAGATAACACAAGATGGCGTCGAACCCCTGGCTAATGGCAAAGTAGGCTCCTAAAGCGAAAAACTACAAAGTTTTTAAGTCAAGATATAAGTGAAACCCCACCCCCCAAAAAAAACAAAACAAAAAAAAAAAAAAAACGCAAAATCTCAGGTTTGTGAACGGTAACGGCAATTTGGATCCATCCCTATCCACCCTCGCATTGACCTTAGCTTAGCTGGCTAACAACCAAACGCGTTTGTGATCAAACCGTGCTGTTGAAGAAACATCGAACGGGAGTAACTTCATAACTTGTACGGCGAGGGCCGTGAGGACTCGTAGGAAATTTAACGGGTCTTATCTTTAGTACATCTTAGTACTCAAATTGGTGCCGTATCGTTCGCTTTGAACCTGCTCGGCCTAAATTAGCCTAGCGAGCTAACAACATTGCCTACGTAGAGTATACAACGAGGACCAAACATCGAACGTGGACTCAACCTTCCACTACTAGAGTGAGGGCCACTGTGGTTTGAATCCCGTCCATGCACATATCATTTAAATCGCCATCTCTTCTTCGTCTTTTCCTTTCGGCTTGTCCCGTTAGGGGTCGCCACGGCGTGTCATCTTTTTCCATCTATAAGCCTATCTCGTGCATCTTCTATCTTCTTCTTTAACACCCACTGTCCTCCTGTCCTCCCTCACCACATCCATCAACCTTTTCTTTGGTCTTCCTCTCGCTCTTTTGCCAGGCAGCTCCATCCTCGGCACCCTTCTACCAACATACTCACTCTCTCACCTCTGGACATGTCCAAACCATCGAAATCTGTCTGTTCTGTCCAACTTTGGCTGTCCCTCTAATGAGGTTGAGTCGACGATTGATGTTTGGACCTCGTTCTATACTCTACGTAGGTAATACCGTTAGCGCGCTAGGCTAACTTGGGCCGAACAGCTTCAACGCGAACGATACGGCACCGATTTGGGTAGTAAGACAAAACTTGTAAAATTTCCCAAGTCCTCACGGCCCTCGTCGTACAAGTTATGAAGTTAGTCACGTTCGATGTTTCTTCAACATCCACGAATTGATCACAAACGCGTCAAACGTGTTAGCGAGCTAAACTAAGGAATACTAGGCCGATAAGCAAGTTAAGAAGTTGGCGTTTCCACTCGCCCAACTTCTTATTCGTATTCACTATCCTCGTTGTATACGTAGGTTTTGCAGGACGTCTAGATACTAGCGTGTGACGTTCTCCTCCTCAGTAAATATTGGAAAACGGACGCTTTTGTTGTTAGCGGTCTAAGCTGGGCTAACTTGGGCCGAGCAGCTTCGACGCGAACGATACGACTCCAGTTTGGTACAAAGGTTGCACAGATGGTGGTTTTAGTCCACTGAAGTCGTCGCCAGGAGCGTCCCTCGTCGAGTGTTCACAACATTCGGTCCAAAACTGGCAGGATTTATTCAATCACGATCGGGCTGGTCAGAGCCTCCTGTTTAAGCTGCTACTAGCTTGACGATCTGTTTCCTTTTCCTTTAAATCGCCATATCCTTTATATTTTTCACACAGGTATTATGTGATTTGTGTACCTTACGTGCTAACTGTGTTTATTTGATTGCTTTTATCTGACTTTAACTTTAACATTGATTAGGTAGTATGTGAATTTTGTATTTTATGTGCTGACTTGATTTGATTGCTTGTTTGGACTGTCTGGAGCCCGAAGGGGGGCACAATTCCTGTGCGTCCTGTAGGCCGGTCCCAAACCCGGATAAAAGCAGAGGTTTGCGGCAGGAAGGGCATCCGGCGTAAAACTGTGCCAAGACGTGTATGAGCGTTCATCAAACGTATTCCTGCCCCTGTCGCATAACAGCGTTTTCTCGTAAAATCAATAAAACAAGATAAAAATGTGACTTCCCAGTCGATTTGAACACAGCAGGCTGTGGTCCGTGAACCGGCGCCGCGTTCGCACTCGAAAAGACGCCGTCCCTCGGAGAGGGCGCCCAACGGGGCGTCGTTATAACGCAACCGCGGGAAACCGGGTCGCCTCGCACCACGCCGTCACCGCGGCCCAGCGGGCCGATTGAAGGGAGCTGCCGCCGATCGCCGTGGCGACAATCGCTCGCTCCCCGGGGCTCCGCCTTCGCTCGCTACCGAGTGCTAATTTGTTCGGATTTGCATCGCGGCATTGTCGCGCTCATCCCTTATTTACGGTCCGTTTCCCGCCCGGTCGAAGTGTCGTACGTTGCTGGAAAATATTAATAACCTGAGGTCTCTACACAGAAGACACAAAAAAATGTTTTTGTACAATTTTAGAGGCAGATGTGCATCGCACAAAAACAAAGCAAAACAAGGAGAAAGCCGTCGATGCGTCCAAGCAAAAATGGCCGCATTACAGTTCATTATTCGGGCAGCGCTTAGGAAAGCAAAGGTCGCCGCCCAAGCGCCGGCGCGCCGCCGCCCGCCTCCCTCCGTCCCTCTGCGGGGTTGCCGCTTATTGACCGGAAACGTCATCATCATCATCATCCGAGACACCATCACCACCCCCTTTGGCGTCTTTCACACTTTTTTTTTTTTTTTTTGTGTGTATGTTTTTCAACCCACCGCAGAGCTCAAGCACGAAATCCTGGTGTGGAGGCAGACGGCGCAGCGCATCAACCCCGCCAGCCGCGAAGAGACCGCCGTCAAATGTCTCCTCATGCAGAAAGTCCTCAACCTGGAAAGTCTCCTGCGCAAGATGATGAAAACCTTCCAGAGGTAAACAGAACCGTCGCTTGCCTGTGCAGCGCACCTGCTCCTGATTTGGGATCATTTGGATGAATTCCCTGGGGAGGCTTCTTCAAAATCCCTGGGCTCACGGTTCTGAGGACCGGCGTTCGATCCCGGACCCGCCTGTGTGGAGTTTACGTGTTCTCCCCGTTTCCTCCCACGTGCCCAAACATACAACATTAATTGGACACCCTAAATTGCCCCTCGGTGCGATTGTGAGTGCGGCTGTTTGTCTGTCTCTATGTGCCCTGCGATTGGCTGGCGACCAGTTCAGGGTGTACCACGTCCGCCTCAGCTGGGATAGGCTCCAGGACTCCCTGCGACCCTCGTGAGGATAAGCGGCATAGAAAATGGATGGATGTGTTCATCAAAACACAAGCCCTTGGAAATCGACCAAAATGGCGACTTTGAACCAAAATGGCCGACTTCCTGTTCAATTTCAGGCATTTTTTTGGTGCTTGTTTGGGTGCACACATCTGCCCAAATTTGTGCCGACTGAGAAATTGTTCCTTTAGGAATCTTTTTTTTTTTTCCCTAAACTTTCCAGTGGCTGCCTTTGAAGAAGAAATGCGGGTTTCAAACCAAAATGGCCGACTTCCTGTTCATTTGCACGCACGGATTTGAGGCTTTTCCGTGCGTCCAGTTGCATTTTGTATTGTTTGGTGAAATTTGTGTCAAGGACCAATTTGTATCTACATCCATCCATTTTCATTGCCGCTTATCCTCACGAGGGTCGCAGGGAGTGCTGGAGCCTATCCCGGTTGTCGACGGGCAGGAGGCGGGGTACACCCTGAACTGGTCGCCAGCCAATCGCAGGGCACATGGAGACAAAAAACAGTCACACTCACAATCACACCTACGGGCAATTTAGAGTGTCACATTAATGTTGCATGTTTTTGTGATGCGGGTGGAAACCCACCCGGAAGAGGATCAAACCCGGGACCTCAGAACTGTGAGGCCAATGCTTTACCAGCTGATCCACCGTGCCGCCTTATATCGACATTTATTTTTAAAAATACATTTTAAAATTCTAGATGTCACCGATGGTGCAGTGTGACACACGCCTGCCTTTGGTGCGGGCAGCGTGGGATCGATTCCCGCTCATTGATGGTGTCGATATCTACCTTGTGAACTGACTGGCGACCGGTTCAGGGCGTGTCCGCCGTTCGCCCGAAGCTAGCTGGGACAGGCTTCAGCTTTCCCTCATTCCTTGTGAGGATAAGCGGTTTGGATAATGACATGACGTGACATTTTTAAATTCTGTTGGAAGCAACGGCTGCCATCTTGTTCAATTTCTCACTCACAAACTAAATCATCACATTTTATGTCGTTTTTTTTTTTTTTTTTTTTTAAATCATTCCTCTCCAACGATATTATTAGCACGCATTATTTGAGCCGTGACAAATGTGTTCGACAGAGAAATTTCCCAAGAGGACAAGAACTGGGAGCAGAACATTCAAGAGCTTCAAAAGAAGGTATTTACATTTTTTTTCGTTCTTCCGAAACGCTTGACCTCGACGGATGTTATCTCCATAATGAAGCGTTTCAAAGTCACTTCTTCTTTTTTTTTTGTCGCGTTCCCCCCGCAGCACCGAATCACCGACAAGGCGCTTTTGGTGAAGTGCGTGTCGGTGCTGGCCGTGGTGATCTTCATGTTCTTCGTCAACTCCTTCGTGCCCGGCATCCACTTGGATCTCGGTGAGGGCGTCGACCTTTTAAAGGAAGCTAAAATTGAGCGCCGTTAAGGACGCCCGGCCGTTGACGCTCGTCGATTAGGGGTCACCCGGCCCGTGACCTTTTTTCAACGCCAGCGACCCCGACCGCGGCGTCCCGCAAACGCCATGATTGCGGTGATCTTTTCAATGGCGGCTGCTTTCAAACGCTCGGCCTCGTCAACGCCACCTGCTGATGATTTTAGGTCCCATATAACACAGGTGTCAAACTTAAGGCTGGGGGGGCCAGATCCGGCCCGCCGCATGTTTTTATGAGGCCCGTGGAGGCAAATCATGTATATCAACCTCCATGATTTTTTGTTGTTGTTGTTGGAATCTGGACAAAAATTTCAAATTGTCATGTCATAAATGATAACGTTGAGCTATTACAAGCGTTTTTGTGTTACCAAACAACAATCGTTGGAAAAACCCATTAACATTGATTTCTGATTCCAAAACTAGTTCATAAATTTCATGTGTAAATATGATGAGGCGGTTAGAGATTTTTATCGTTTCACAGCCATAACGGCTCTTTGAGGGAAACCGCAAGTACAATGTGGCCTCCTGTCACGAGCCATCGGTGCGGGGAAGGACCCAAAGGCAGGACTCTGAGGCAAAGGCATAATGTTCAGTGGGTTTTGTTTTCGGAAGCAGTATCCACACACGGTAACAAACTCTGAACTGGCAAATGTTAGTGACAAACACTCCAACTTCAATCCCTGTCCAAATGTGAAAGAGCTGTGATAGGTGTCAGACGTGGGACCGCCCAGAGCAGTGGTCTGGCCACGCCCCTCTTGGTCCTCCCACATCCCCCAAAAACATGCGACATTAATTGGACACTAAATTGCCCATAGGTGTGATTGGGAGTGCTGCTCTTTGTCTCCATGTGCCCTGCGATTGGCTGGCGACCAGTCTGGGGTGTGCCCCACCTCCTGCCTGCTGACAGCTGGGATAGGCTCCAGCGCTCCCCGCGGCCCTCGTGAGGATAAGCGGCTAAGGAAATGGACGGATGACCGGATTGTTTGTAATTGAGGGAGTCGGTTGTTAGTATTGTCGTGTAATATTGCCGTTTGGGTTGTTCGTTGGGAAAAACAAACAATTAAATGGATGGATGAAATCTTTTGAAGGGGAAAACGATCAAAATCTGCTTCGGACTGCGTGGCCTGCATTAAAAATGAGGGGCCGCAATATCACTCAAGCAAATATGTTTGTTTTTTTTTTTGTCTCCGGCTGTTTTTCCCCCCTCTTGTCAATTTCTACTCCTCCTTGAAGCAATTATGGCTGATATTTGCGCGTAGTCACGGCAGATGTGGCCTGCTCCTGGTTTTTGTGTTTCTCGTTGTCCAGTAACTTATGACTGCCTCCGTCCACCCATTTTCTGAGCCTCTTATCCTCACGAGGGTCTCGCGGCAGTGCTGAGCCAATCCCAGCTGTCATCGGGCAGGAGACTGGTTACAAGGGCACACAAAAACAAACACCAGTCGAAGTGACAATCACACCTATGGGCAATTTAGACTGCATGTTTTAGGGACGGGGGAGAACATGCAAACTCCATACAGGCGGGGCCGAGATCTGAACCCTCAGAACCGTGAGGCCAACGTTCTAACCAACTACTCCACCGCGCCACCCTTATGACTGCCTATTTTTCTTTTGTTTTTGTGCTGTTCTTGTCGTTATTTTGTTGTTTTTCTTCATCGTTTTTTTTTTTTTTTTTTTTTTTAAATGTCGTTTTCTTTTCCCGTTGCGGTTTTGTGGCGCACAGGTTGGATCGCCATCCTGGGCGCGCTGTGGCTCTTGGTCCTGGCCGACATTCAGGACTTTGAGATGATCTTGCACCGCGTGGAGTGGGCCACGCTGCTCTTCTTCGCTGCCCTGTTCGTCTTGATGGAGGTGCTTTTTTTTTGGGGGGGGGGGGGGGAGGAGGACACTGAAGCCACAAGCACGCGTCACGCTTTCGACACTTACCCAAAATAACCAGAACTGTACACATTAGCCAAACCACATGAAATAATCCACAGAGGCAGTAAAAAATTGCAGTACTGAATTGATTTGAGGCGCTGACAACTAGAGTGGGCTAACTCCATTTTTGTCATTTTTAGGTGTGTAATTTAAAGTTTTAGCACTGTAATTAAAATCGACTTAATGTCTATTGCTTATGGATACATTTTGTCGTCTGTAATGCTTTTGATTTTGACACGATAATGACATATATAATATAATTATCCACAACTGAGTACTGTCAGTTCCTGTTCAGCGTCAATTAGGTTGCCCAAAAAGAAACGAACCGAGCTGGGATTTGAAAAACACAAAAAGTTGAGTGAAATAGTGGTCCAAAAATCAATCAATCCTATCGACAATTGGTGAAAAATAATAACTAGCATTAACTCATTAAGCACTACTTACTTTGTAAGTTTGTTATTAATCTCTGCCGGGGATGTCAGCCCAGTGTTGCGCTGATGAATCAGGAAATGCGCTGAATGCAACAAAAACTTGACAGACCGCCATTTACCTGAAAAATACTTTATGCCCTTTTCTGTATTAATTTTTGGCATTAAAGTTTTTATAAACGGCCCACATGGAATTAGCCCACTCTGGTTCTCGAGTGTTTGTATCACATAACGAATGACGTCCAGACGTCCATGATAACTGTCAGATAATGTACAGATAATGTCAATATTGTAATAAGATTTGAATTACAACCACCACCTTGCACAGTCTGGTACTTCCATACTGATATGATTTTTTTTATTAATACATTTTTCCCGGTCCTGATGTTTCAGGCTCTGGCCCAGCTGCAGCTCATCGACTACATCGGCGAGCAGACGGCGCTGCTCATCAAAGTGAGTGACGGACCGCAAAAGTGGCGGTTCTTCGGATTTTCGGGCCAGCCAGCGCAAGACTCGGGTTTGGGAATTTGGAAGATCGGTTTGTCGGCGGACTGATAGTGTGCCTTGGAGATGCGCTTGGCGGAGTTAGAATTTGTCCAAGAGTTTTGGTGCAGGTGGTCTTAACAAGATTTTGCTGAATTTTGGTCAACATATTCACTGGCACCCGACTGAGATCCACGGACACATTTAAGTCAACAGTTTTTCCATATTTAATAAGGGTACCTACTGGCATTCTATACTCTGGTCACCTGTTCCGCATTTCGAGACTTCTCGGCGCGAGCCGTTTTGCCGCATTTAAAGGGAATGAGAGGAGCCGCTGGGATTGGACAGGATTGCGGCCGTGAACACACACACTCCAGTGCAGAGGTCCACAAGGTCTAATCCTCCCCCTCAGTCCATCATGCAGGTGTCGACTCAATACCTCTGCTTTTTTTTTCTTCGTTTTTCTACTTTGGTGCATTTCTTCGCGTACATCCCCTGCAAATTCCTCGACGACGTTTCCACCCAGCCTCGCTCTGAAGAACGGCGAGCGGGAGCGAGATTGCCGGCGTAATAAGCGTGTCAGCTCGTATAAATCGGCGGCCCCCGGAGCGCGGCTAATCATCGGAGACAGGCGGATAGGCGCTTTTTCCGTTTGACTTCCTGCGGGGAAAAAAAAAAATAAATCACATCTGCATGCAACTTTGCGACAGGTGCAAGGCACAAGTCGCATTTGTTTTGTATCTTGATGGAGGAAAAACTGTAAACAATACATTAACCGTGTTTGTAAAGCAAGTACAGATAGTTAAAGTAGATTTTTCAGGGTATTTATTGTCCGCATTACTTTTAATTTTACTCCCACTTTTTCAAAACAGATGTTCCATGTGAACTTTTTGTTTTTTTTTTCTTTCTCCGACCTCTCCGCATGTCAGCGTGACGTAAAAATGTTTTGAATGCAGTTCTCGCTTTTGTTTTTTGTTTCCAGTCCGTGCCGGAGGACCAGCGCATGGCCATCGCCATCATCTTGGTGATGTGGGTGTCGGCCCTGGCGTCTTCTCTCATCGACAACATCCCCTTCACCGCCACCATGGTGAGGAATTCGCGAGCCCCCCACCCTCCGTGCCAGAGCCTCCGCGCCACCGTCAACTGGCTCGTCACAGACTTCGCGTTGCGCGCCGTGTGTAATGTTGTGCGAGATGCTGTGTCGTATGTGATGTGCAACTGGATGAGCTACATGTACAAAAAAAATGTGTACTGTAGATCTTTCTTTTTCCCTTGCAGATTCCAGTCCTCATCAACTTGAGTCAGGACGCAGACGTGAACCTGCCGGTGAAACCGCTCATCTTTGCCTTGGCCATGGGATCCTGTCTTGGTGGTCAGTCTCACTCCTGTGAAAATGTCAAGTCAACTAACTAACTAACTAACTAACTAACTAACTAACTAACTAACTAACTAACTAACTACTAACTAACTAACTAACTAACTAACTAACTAACTAACTAACTAACTAACTAACTAACCTTTCCCATCGTGACAGTAATCGACCAATAAACGTGGTGACCAAAACATGAACTCTTACTCTAGAAAACAGTTCTGTCAACACCACTAACTAACTAACTAACTAACTAACTAACTAACTAACTAACTAACTAACTAACTAACTAACTAACTAACCTTTCCCATCGTGACAGTAATCGACCAATAAACGTGGTGACCAAAACATGAACTCTTACTCTAGAAAACAGTTCTGTCAACACCACTAACTAACTAACTAACTAACTAACTAACTAACTAACTAACTAACTAACTAACTAACTAACTAACTAACTAACCTTTCCCATAGTGCCGGTAACCACGAATAATGTAAAACATGGTGACCAAAACATAAACTATTCTTCTATAAAACAGTTTTGTCTACAAAACTAACTAACTAACTAACTAACTAACTAACTAACTAACTAACTAACCTTTCCCATAATGCCGGTAATCGACCAATAAAGATGGTGACCAGAACCTAAACTCTTCCTCTAGAAAACAATTCTGTCTGACTGACTAACTAACTAACTAACTAACAATGTGTTTTTATAAATAAATTACTAAGTCACCAAACCGAAAGTAACTCCAGAGAAGTAACCACCTAGCAATCAACACATAACTTCAGCGTCTATAAATTTGTATTTACATGTCTTATTTGTGTACTAACCAACTAACTTAGTGACCCACTAACCAAGCAACTAACCCTTAGTTGTGTGTTTCATGTAACCCTGATGACGAACTAACTAGGTCACGTCCAAAAACAAAACGCTCCCGCATGATCAACATCCGTCCTCTTTGTCCTCTCGAGTAAGACAAATGAGCACACTCGTACACCGACCAGGCCACGACTTACTAATGTTTTTTTCCGCTACTAGTGCCATTTTTGACCTACTAGTACGACCTTACGTAAACCGACGGCCAAGGACACGGAATAAAGGATCAAGCGGCTATCGGTGAAGCCGTTTGATGTAGTCCAACTTCACGAGCGGTAGACGGACGGTGCGCTTGGTCCGGTTCTGATTCGTTTGCGTGCGCGCGTGTGTTCTCGAAGGAAACGGCACACTGATCGGCGCGTCGGCCAACGTGGTTTGCGCCGGCATCGCGGAGCAGCACGGCTACGGCTTCTCCTTCATGGAGTTCTTCAGGTAAGATCCTCCGCTTAAAGGCCCACTGTCATGAAATGCATGAACCGCAGCCGGTATGGAGCCGTCCCGTTTTTCGAACGTGATTTTGACGTATACGGCTTTTGGTAACTCCCGCCACGAAAATCCTCTCGAGGGATTTGTTTTGGAGAAGAAGCAGGAAGCGACGTTAGTAGCAGACGCCCACTCAAGCGGTCTCGTATGTTTCTACTAGTTTTACCTGCTAGACGGTAGCTCGTTGTTCCTTTGTGTTGGCCAAAATGCCGACTCGTTGTATTCCTCGAACACTCGGGAGGAAGGATTCGCTTTTCCTACTTTTCCACAAGATCCAGTTTGTCGTGAAAAATGGATTGCACAGGTGCAAAGGATGAGAGCTTCGTGGGTTCCAAATGACAGGTAGGTGTGTAAACAGCTACTAAAAAAAAACAATAGTCGGGTGGGAGTGGGGTGTAATCCGTAAGTAGTGTTGCTAAATGTGTAAGGACGGCCCCCGCAGGCCTTGTGGATTGCCGCCGGCCTTGTCAACACGGCTCCGGCTGGGGTTGGCTCATCTCCGCCGTGGAAGTGGATCGGACGGGGAGGCGGTTTGGCCGCGCCGTCGTTGTCGCTCGCGGACGGGGGAGGCGGTTTGGCCGCGGCGGCGTTGTTTTTATCAGGTGGATTGGGCGGGGAGGGTGGTTTTCTCCGTGATCCGCATATCATCTAAATATGGCTCGAAACGACAGGGTAATTAATATTGCCCCGGTGACGTCACTCGGTTGTGAGATGTTCTTCCGTGTCTGAAGGGGCGTGTTCGTCTCCCATAGTAGCTCTCCGCTCATATTTATTTTTTTGTATCGACAGTGAAGTGAATAATGTTATATGTATTTTTCATGATAATGTGTATTTTCGAATGTTTATAGGGATGACGCTTGACCTTCAAGTTTGTCTGACTTGGGGATTTGATTTGTTCCGCGACCACGCTTGCAAATCACTCAGATCTTGAGTCACCTTTCCCAACTGAGAGGAACGGAGATGTTCATCCATCTATCATTTTGTCGCATTGTTATTAGTTTGCTTCACGAAGAAAAATAGCCCTCAACTACTGTACGGAAAGATATGTACAGAAATAACTCGCAAGTCGGGGCACTCGTAAGCCGAGGCAGTGGTGGCGAAGTACGACCTGGCCGCCATCTTACCGCGCCCGAAGGTCTGCTTGCATGTTAATGGCGTGCATATGTCGCCGTACTGCGGATATGAATAATATGAATATGCATGGAGTAGCCCGAAAACATTGAGGAGCGCGCCAAGTGTCCGCCTGGCCGCGCTCTATCGTTGGGTCGGCTGCGCTCGTGGATGAAGATGAAGGAAACGTACGAGTGCAGCGGCGGCTTTCCCGATCTGCTCGACCCGGCGCACGAGCCAGACTCGGACTCCCGACGCGAGGCCGAGCAGCCGGTTGCCATGGCGGCCGGGTCACAATTAGTGTCTTTGAGCCACAGCGAGCCGTCACGCTTGAGCGGAGGTGGCGCAAGTACGCACACTCTGCAGTTAAGTAGAGGAACGGACGCGCTACAAGTATTGATTTCAAAGCAATTAAATACAATCATCAATCATTTTTTTGGTGATTGAACACCAAATTAGCTAACCGGCAAAGCTTTTCGGGGTAATCATCAAATCAACTGGCACAGAGCGCGGGTGGGCTTGCCAAGGGGTCGGCGCCGGTTGGCGAATCGGGGGGGCAAAGCCTCGCCGCCATGTGTCCGCGCGAGAGGCGGGCGGCGGCGCCCATCTGCGGCCACTCGAACGGGCGCCGGCGGTCGCCGGCGGGTTCGTTCCGAAGACGGCCGGAAGCGTGCGCGGTTGAGCCGAAAAGTTATTCGCTAAAATCATTTCAGGGTGAACTTAAAATGAACTTCCTCAAAACGTTCAACTTTTGAATGTTGGTAACGAGTCACTGGTGGTGGAGTGGGACACACGCCCGCACCAAAGGCAGCGTGGGATCGATTCCCGCTCGGTGATGGTGTCGGTATCTACCCTGTGACTGCCTGGCGACCATTTCAGGTTGTAGTCTGCCTTTCACCTGAAGCTAGCTGGGATAGGCTCGAGTTTTCCTGCAACCCTTGTGAGGATAAGCATCTTGGATCATGTCATGTTGGTAACTTTTTAAAAAATTATATGATTCCAGGTTAGGCTTCCCCATGATGATCATGACGTGCATGATCGGCATGTGCTACCTGCTGGCCACTCAAATCGGACTCGGATGGAACATGTGAGCCGGGACGGAACCGAGGACCCGAAGCCGAAAAATGCTCCCGTTTCCCCAGCAACCGTAAAAACAAAATGGAGAAGAAATCGGAGGACGCGGACATAATTGTACCCCCCCCCCCCACACACCCACGCCCCCGCCCCACTCCAACGAAGCAGACATTGTTGTAACAGTGTTATAAAGCATGACCTCAATTATTAAACAGAATATTCCCCACGAAAGTATATCAATATTATTTATATTTAAAGGTACCCGTAACACCCACCTAAAGGGATTTTATTATCGTTCATGTGAAATATTTCAGGCACATATACCCGGGAAATGGTGCGATGATTTTAGTTCTGACGACGTCTCGTCGGCGCCGCCCGCCGCCGCCGCCGCCCCATCGATGGAAGCCCGCAGGAAATAAAAAGTGGATGTTTTTCGAAATATGTCCCAGATTGTCTTCCTTTCAACATATCAAGCCCGGAATATGTGCCGTGGGAAATGAAAGAAATAACGGTTACGGTTGAAAAAAAATGCATACAGTATGTACCGTGCAAAAAAAGAAGAAAGATGAAGAGCAATCATAAAGTTGAGATTCTTGCCCTTGAGATAACATCAAAATAATAAAATATAACAAATCTAGAGAAATACAAGTTGAAATAAATAATTTTTTTAAATAGTTTTTTTTCCCCCAGGAATATTTGAAAGCTAAATATTTTTAGAATGTACTAATGTTCAATTCATTATTTCAATGTTTTAAGAAGTCGAAAAAAACAAGATTGACTTATGTATATAACAATAATAATAATTAGTAGTACAATTAAATTCATAATCTATAACAAATAAAACAATAAGGTCTGTGTTCCAACATAAGGTTAAGGTTACAAATTAGGGTTTCAAAGAGTTTTAGGGTTTAAAAGTAGGATTTCACGATGAGGAGGTTTAGGATTTCAAAACGGGGGTCACGGTTTCAAAATTGGGTTTTCAAACTGTGGCTAGCGTTTCAATTTAGGTTTTTCAATATAGGGTGAATGTTTCAAAGTAGGGTTTCAAATTAGGATTGCAATATAGGGTTTGGGTTTCTGATTCAGTTTTCCCAAATGGGAATCAGGTTTCAAACTGTGGTTTCAAGACAAGGTTCGGGTTTCAAAACAGGGTTCTAGTGTCAAATTAGGGTTTTAAAAACAGAGCCAGAGTTTCAATAATTTTTTTTTTTAAGATTGGATTAAGGTTTCAAATTAGCATTTCAAACAAGGTTAGGCTTTCAATCGAGGGTTTCAAGACAGGGTTCAGGTTTTAAAGTAGCGGTTTTGGATCAGATTAGGGTTCAACCCTAAGCCTAACCCAAGAGAGGGTTAGGGTTTCAAAACAGGGTTACGGCATCAAATTCTGGTCTTAACATGGGGTTAGGATTTCATTTTGGGATTTGAAGGCAAGGTCAGAATTTTAAATACAGTTTTGACACGTGGCTGTAGGTTTTTAATCGTGTGTTAAGGTTTCAAATTAGCATTTCAAACAAGGGTAGGGTTTCAATCGAGGTTTTCAAGACAGGGTTCAGGTTTAAAAGTAGGGGTTTTGGATTACTTTAGGGTTTCAAGGTAGGGTTCCAAAAGAGGTTTAGGGTTTCAAAACAGGGTTAGGGCTTCAAATTCTTGTCTTAATAAGGGGTTAGCGTTTCATTTTGGGATTTGAAGACAAGGTCAGGGTTTTAAAATAGTTTCAAAACAGGGTGAGGGTTTCTACGGAGCCCCCGAAGGGACATCATTACAATGAGAAACAAGGTTTTCGTTGTGAGCCAGGAAAAAGCAAACATCGTCTTGTCGTATTTGCATGAGCGACAGCACCTCGCCAACGTTTCCTGGACACGACTTGCTAACATAACGGAATTTTATTTACAAATCTAAATTACAAATGTCACAAATTTTTTTTGGGGGGGGGGGTGGTGGAATTTTCATAGCGCAGAAAAGGAGTTTGGAATTTTGAGATCTGCGGCGGAATCTGCCGGTCAACATTTGGACCGTCAGCCTCGAGGAGTCTTTTCATCTTCCTTTGCGCCGTTGCCTAGAAACGGCCGCGCCAACGTCCGCCGCTGATGCCGACTCGTTAAAGCGCATTATTCCGCTCCTCGGCAATAACACGACTACAATTACTGCGTTATAATCAAATCCTCTTATTGTTCATTACGCCGGAATTCTTGTTGCGGCGTTCTCCCTCCCTCCCTCCTTCCGCGTCGCGGTTTATCGTTCACACAATGACGACAAATGATTACACTCATAAAAAAAAAAAAACTTTATTACCTCACATTGTGTCAGTCGCCGCAGTAGTTTACACTTGAAAAATCATCAACATCAACGCACGGCGGGAAGCGGATGCTTATTAGCTTCCCGCCTACTCCAGACTGTGACAAAATGGCAGCCCATTACGCTTAACGTCGTTTTTTTTTTTTTTAAATAACCGCTAGCACAATCTCGACGACTGACCCCAAGTACGCCGTCGACACAGGAGGAAAGGCCACACGTAGGAAACGAATGCAAAAAAAAAAAAAAAGCAGAGAGCGTCCGGCACAAAATGCGAGCATTTTCTCACGAGGAACCGTTAGCATTTTGTCCTGTTTGCACAATTCTTTGACGTACGAGCTCCTATTAAATTCTCACGGCCTTCATTCGCAATTAATAAAAACAAAAAATAACGCTTGCACATGAATAAAAACAAACATCCTACAGCAATGCTAAGCTAGCTAGCTTGTCCCAGCGTTCGCAGCACTGCACTGAATACAGGAAATGAAACAATTTCCACCGACGCCGAAACACGATTTGAGCTACCATTAATGAAGCCTCTTTGGTCTATTTTCATACATGATTTTTTTTCAAAACATGACACGTTAATATTGACTAAATGTTCATTAATAAGTACAAAGAAATGAATCTATGATCTATTAAAAAAAAACCTACAAATATATATTTTTATTGGATCTAACGAAAAAACAACAAAACTTCATTTGTCGGGGGCGTACTACTGTGGTGCAGTAGAATATTATTGATTTAGTGCGTGCATGTGCGTGTAAATTATTAGCAACATGTAGCACCAACGGGGCATTATTGCACTCAAGAAAAAGCTAAATACTGTAAAACAAGCTACCAAAATCAAACGATGGCACAATTTCGGTCGCGTGATTGAAGATGAACACCCGACGTACGCTACAATGAAAAATACGGACGTTGCACTTCAATATTCTTTTGATGTTAGCGAGGCATTTCTGGTGACTAGCCATTGTTAGCTACTTAGATCGGCGAACACCTTGATAATCTCTTGTACACACTGACGATGGGTGTCGAACTTTTAATAGTATTTGAAACCTATTTGGAGTTAAAGAAAACAAAAACACTGGTTTTCGAGGCATTTTAGGCTACCAGCTACCATTAGCAGTTTGCTTGCTAGCCACATGTAATCTAACAATAGCCGATAGGGTGTACTACTTTAAACATAAATATATTTTAAGTATATAGTTAAAAAATGATATGTTGTGAGACATTTTAGGTTTATAAACTAATATTAGCTAGTTAGCTATCTACCTTGACAATCTCGCGCTATGTAGTGGATCAGCTAACCTCGGGTGAGCACTACTTGAAATGTGAATATTTAGACCAAAGATTATATTCGTGAGGCATGTTAAAGTAGGATTAGGGCTAACGCTAACACTAACCTAACCCTATTCCTATTTTGACCAAAAAGTATATGTTATAAAGGACATTTAGGCTACCAATTTTTAACTAGTTAGCAACTCAGCTAGCTATTTACCTTTATAACAGGATATTGAATGCTGAGGATTTGACTATTATTATGACAAATTGGTAAAAAGAAAGAAAAAGGCTACTATTACCTAGCTAGCAAAATCAGGTTGTCTACTGTTTACTTACGTGATTGTTAAGATATACCGTTGCAAAAATGCAGAAAACTACCTCAGTCAATACAATATGCACAACGTATGTAAAAATTCTCCCTTTTATCTGGAATAATAGGAGAACATAAGCTTTAGTTTGTCTTAGCTTTCGCTACGAAAATATTTACTCATCATTCTCCTAAAATATTCCTAATCTCGTCGTACAGCTATATCACAGAAAGTATAGCAAACTAATAACTACCGCGGAAACTTTAGAATATACCATTGAAGTTTGTTTTCATAACTAATTAATTAATGATTCCCTGATTGGATTTATTCCGCAACGCTCCTGTACATAAATATCGCTTCATGTAAAGAATTTGGAACATTAGCATTAGCTAATTAGCTAATTCACATTAGCATGTGATCAAAAACGCTGAATGTCATTTGACGTTATCTTTTTTTTTTTTTTTTTTTAACGTTTCTATTCTTGAATTCTTATGAACATTGCGGGAATCAGGCCCAACGATCCCTGAAAGTCGGTTAAAAGATGAACTTCGAAGGACGCTACGGCGTGACGAAGCCGGGCCAGGTGCAAACTTTTCCTCCTGGTCTGGATTTTATTTTCTTCTCTCGAGGGTGGTGAGCAAAGGACGTAAAGGCACTGAGAACGGTTTGAACGTCCTTCGTCGGACTGTAACGTCGCTGACGAGCCTTCGCAGTTTTGCTGTTTGAAGACGGGCACGCGCGGTAGATGAATGCTAACCGTTTCCCGTAGGTAGGACTGATCAAGCGGCTATCAAGTGTAGCCGCCTCCCCTCCGTCGTTTGTCTGTAATTGTCGGTGACCTACTTCAACTCTCCGGATGTAACCGAGGGAGATTCAGGGGAGATTCTGCGTTCGGGTTCCGCACGCGGGCTCATCTGGACGTTCCAAAACGCATTCCACGCTACCTTGGCTAGGGCATCTCCTCCGGCGCGCCGTTCATTTGGCTTCATCGTTCTCAGAACGCACGGCGGGTAATTTGCCCTGAAATTTGATGCTGGGGCAGACGTGTTGTACTGCGGTTCGGGATGCAGGAAGAAGAGAGCATGTTTTAGGCGTAAACAATCGGGAGCTCATTGAAAATATCCACTTTAAATATATCGTAAATGTTGAAACGGAGGTCATAATTGAAAAAAAACAAACAAAAAATCCACAATTTAAAAGAAAATCAATGCTAACTGTACATACTCTCAGGTAAATACGATTTGAAATGAAATGATTTTGACTAGAAGTGATACATTTTAAAGTTCTGTTTACTATTAGCTAGTTATTAACACGGCTAGCTACATACCCTGATAACCTTTCATTTTGTAAGTAAACAAAACCAGTGGACGTTCTCAGGAGGGTGTTGAACTTTAAGTAGGCTACTATTTGAATTTAAGGTATTATTATTATTTTTAACCATAAATCCCATGTTAGCTAGGTATTTTAGCTATTTCTGACTTTAGCTAGCTATTTAGCTCACTTGGTACCGTGATTCCCGGCCTACAGAGCGCCTCAACGAGTACATTTGTAAGGGAAATACCATTTGGTACATACTTACGCCGCAGTCGTGTAAAGGCCGCAAGTGCCACATTGAAACCCACGTTAAAGCACGAGATATTTACAAAGAAAGACGATACACAGAAAGAGTTTAATGCTAGCGGGGCACTAATGCTAGCGTTAATGTTAGCGCTAAGGGCCGGTCAAAATAAAACCTGGCAGTAAATATTAATGAGACGCTCCAGTAAACACAACAGCAACACACTAGCACAGCGCTAATGCTAGCGCAGCGCTATCAGGGACTGTAAAAGTCACTTCCTCGGCACATATATTCCACCGATCTTTTAACCCTTTTATCTCGAGCGCCCCCTTGCGGCCGTTAGAAAAAAAAAAAAATCCAGAAATTAACCGCATCACCGCATAAACCATAGGGTGGAAAGTCGCGGCTTGTAGGCCGGAAATTACAGTAACTCCTTTAGCTGTACGCGATCAGTAGATGTGGCGCTTGCTGCTACACGAGAGTTATCGCGATTAGCGTGGGTTTGAGTCCGGGTTCGAGCGTGGCTGGACTACGTAGGATCGCCATCTTGCCCTATCCTAGCTTAAAGCTTACACCGGTATATTGTGCTGCATACAATCTGGAACCAGGTCAAAATATATATATTTTTTTTTTTCGCGCGTTTGGAATTTGAAGTTGCTCATGTTACTTAGAGGAGTATTTTTTAAACCTGCTACTTGGTGCAAAAAGTTGAAAAAACAAAACAAAACCGCGATATGTTGGCTAGCGAGCGATCCCAAACGCGGCCCCAGCGTACGGCCGTCTTCAGCTGCTCTGCGATGTCATCGCCAGGTGGCGCTAAAGGTAGAGATACCCCACCCAGTAGACCACGTTGAACAGCAGGAAGGAGGTGGGGAAAAAGACCCTGGAGTAGGCGTCCAGCTCCAGCAGGTCGATGCGGACGCGGCCCCTCCGCCACGCGCCGTCCTTGCAGTCGTCGTAGCAGCAGAAGAAGGCGGCGCAATCTTTGCCGTCCAGACAGCGGGAGGCGCACGTGTCGTCCAAGTCCTGCCAGTACGTCGAGTTGTTCAGGGCCACCACCGTGTGAGGGGGCGGCCGCCGCCGCGCGTCCAGGACCAAGTAGTTCTGCAAACATCGCGCACTACTTTGAAACCTTTACCCGTGTGTGAAAAGTCTTGCTTGAAAGTCGAATTTGAAACCACAACTTTGAGCTGAAACCCTAAATTGAAATACAAACCCCGGTTGAAAGCCCAACTGAAACTTAGACCTGAAACCCCAATGTCAAACTTCCACTGTTGACCTCGAAACCAGAGTTTGAAACCCTAAGCGTGGTTGAAAGGCTAATCGAAGACCATAACCCAATCTCATTTTCAAACCCTTTGACTTGAAACTAGTGTTCGAAACCCGAAACCTGTCAAAAATCTGCGGAGGTGCACACCTGCGCCTCGTCTCGAGTAATTACGTCCCAGTTCTACAGAACCACATGTACGGGCTGACCTTTGCCAGATCGTTGCTTCACGCCTCGTTCGCCCACTCTCGTAATCCCGTTCCTGATCTCCCGTGTGCCGACCCCTCGGCTGCCCGCCGACCCGCCTCCTACGCCTGACGTCCTTGTTACCGCTGCTCCTGTCGACTGCCTGCCTGATCCCCGACGCGGGACTGAATAAATAGGTTTCCCGAACTGCCTCCGCGTCTCCCGAGTCTTGCATTTGGGTCCGACCCCGTGTTCTGGTCGTGACGAAACCTTGATGAAAACTTAGTTTGAAAGCTAACGAGTGTTTGAAACCCGAACAGCTTCATTTGACACCTTAACTCAGTCCTGAAACCCTAACGGTGACCTGATCTCTGTCTTGAAACCAAATTCGTCGTAAAACATTCGCTCAGGGAAACCCTTCCTTGAAACCTGAACCTCGACGTATTTGCGCACGCGACGTTGTTATATCGCCGACGTCCTTTCTTTCTTTCTTTCTTTGGTTGTGTGCTGACACGATGGTGTCGTGGTGACGCAGACTCCCCATAAAAATAGCGCCGTCTTATCTGAAGAGCCGCCAAAGGGCAGCCTCACCTCCTCATCCGCCGCTTACAAAGCTTTTTTTTTTTTTTTTTTTTCGTTCAAAGTGGCATCAGATAAAGCTCAAGTCACCTCGCGGAACTTTATTTGCCAATGGAGTGGGGACACCGGCTGCGGTGGCCCCCGCAAATATCCCACAGTCCGACGGTTGACAACGGCTCTATTCATCTAGCGATATGAGTTCCCTCTTCGGCGATTTGTACCACAGTATATTTTAGCATAATGCTACTTGAGTCTTCTTAATATTTGCTCAAAAAATTCATTTAATGCTCAAATTTCATCGCTGTGCCAATTCTGGTTAGCAGATCTATGGCGTTTTGTATTATAGGTCAGCATTGAGCTGGTGGACATGATGCCCATCCTCACATTTTCTCTATCGCCTATCCTCACAAGGGTCACGGGCATGCTGGAGACTATACCGGCTATTTCCGGCCGATAGGCCCTGAACTGGTCGCCGGCCAATCACAGGCCGCACGCAGATCTAAGCAATCAACCATTTGCACCCACATTCACTTTCAACTATGCATGATTTTGGTACCTGGAGAAAACCAACGCGGGCACGGGGAGAACAGGTAAACTTCACACTGGCGAGGTCCGGACTCGAACTCGGGTCCTCGGAACTGTGAGGCAGAGGTGCTAACAAGTCGTCACCGCTAAATACAGTGTTTATTTTGGCTTAATGTTTTTGTTTAAATATACAATGTCGGCACAGTGGATCAGCTGGTAAAGGATTGGCCTCACAGTTCTGAGGACCCGGGTTCGATCCCGGCCCCACCTGCGTGGCTTTTCTCCGGGCACTCCAGTTTCCTCCCACATCCCAAAAACATGCAACATTAATAAGACACTCAAAAAATTGCCCCTGGGTTTGATTGTGAGTGCGACTGTTTGTCTCGATGTCCCCTGCGATTGGCTGGCGACCAGTTCAGGGAGTCCGCCACCTCCTGCCCGTTGACAGCTGGGATAGGCTCCAGCGCTCCCCGTGAGGATAAGCGGCAAAGAAAATGGATGATATGGCATGTTTAATTTTCATCAATTCCAATTTTCGTTCGCTCGTCCGGATTTTGCCTAAAATGTAGCATTAAGCTAGTGACCTTATTTTCATATTGGTGTGTGTATGAATAAGCAGTCTTTAAATCTATTTTGTTCTACGTCGTGCTGCTCGGTGTGTGTTAAAGTGGCCGTTGTTTCAATGTTTATAATAACCCTGACCTGAAACCATGCTATGAGGCCCAAAACCTGGCTAGAAACCCTGATTTCAAACCCTTACCGCGCTCCTAAAATCTCAAATTTGAAACCCTAACCCTGGAACGGATTAATAGCATTTCAGTTCATTTCAACAGGAAAGAGTGTTTGGATTCATCCCGTGTGGTACTCACACGCCGCTTCCTGTCCATGCACCGCGGCCTGCGGGCGCTGTTGGAGTAGTAGTTCAAGGTGGCGTACTCCATCAGGGCGGCGAAGACGAAGAGGAAGCAGACGGTGACGAAAAGGTCCATGGCCGTCACGTAGGACACGCGCGGCAGCGACGTCCTGGCCACCGTGCTCAGCGTGGTCATCGTCAGCACCGTGGTGATGCCTGCGCCACGCGTGTGTCGATCACGCACAACAAACAATCAACGCTATTAAATGTTGCAGAAATTGCAGCAATTTTAACGGGGTTTTTTTTTTTTTTTTTTTTGCAAAAACGGGTCTAAAAAATGGAATCATCCACTTTCAGCCATCTTAGGGGGCCACCACGATTGGCAATAATTGCCAACGTCATGTGACCAAAAAACAGGTAGCAGACTCTTGATGTTTTCAATTTTTTTTTCTTTTTATAGTACTTTGGGTTCCAACTAAGGGTGGCAGCTGGTAAAGCGTTGGCCTCACAGTTCTGAGGATGCGGGTTCGATCCCAGACCCGCCAGTGTTGAGTTTGCATGTTCTCCACGCGCATGCGTGGCTTTTCTCCGGGCACTCCGATTTCCTCCCACATTACAAAAACATGCAATATTAATTGGAAACTCTAAACTGCCCCAAGGTGTGATTGTGAAGGCGGCTGTTTGTCTCCATGTGCCCTGCGATTGGCTGGCGACCAGTTCAGGGTGTAACCCCGCCTCCTGCCCGTTGACAGCTGGGATAGCTTCCAGTGCTCCCTGCGACCCTCGTGAGGATAAGCGGCAAAAGAAAATGTATGGATGGATGGATGGGTTCTAACAGTTCATCGTGCTGTAATTTTGCTAGTTATACTGCAGCTTTGATGTTAATTTCAGTCAACAGCAGAGGGCGACATTGCCGAACATGGCGGCCACCTGAGGCAGATGCAAATGGCTGAAATATAGTTGAATTCATATTCTAGAAATACAATATCAATTAGTCTTTACACTAGCTGGCACATACAATGTATTCTTGTAAAAAAAAAAAAAACATTTGTGAAGTACAGTTATTTTTTTTTAAATGCACAAAACATTTAAATTTGTTTATTTTCCAACGTGTGGGGTTTAATTTATATCTAAGTTACGTAATTTAAGTCGAGCTTTTCCCCCCTGTATTTACTATATTGAAGCACACAGTTAGATTTTATAATTTTATGATATTATTTATTATTTATTTATAATATCTCACTGGCTTCCAATCAAATGAAATACTTGACATTTTGATAAACACCTTGGCTTCAGTATTCCTATATTAGTCACGATGACGGGACCAAAAGGGAATGGAAGGACCGCAATGCACATTTTTGCGAATATTATACAGTTTTTATGCTGAATACGGATTTTAAATTAAAATTACGAGTTATTTTTCGATGATCCGCAACAAATGATCGCACATTGCTGCATCCGCCGGAAAAGGACGGAAATGTGGCGGAAGAAGACGATCAGGGGTTTGGATTTTTCCTAATCCATTTTTTTTTGCGAATCCAAAAACCTTCCAGTTTATCGTTGTCCCATAAAAAAAAAAAAAAAAAAAAGCTCATCCCGGAATTTGTACGAAATAAGTCATTTTTTTTTTTTGTTGCGAAAACTAGGTCAAAATTCACAGATTTTAATTTTTGGGGTAAAAACATTTTATGGAACAGTTCAACATATATTTTCGTCTCGATAAGATAATTTGCGTTGGAAATTATTCCATACGCTTAAAGAGATTATTTGGAGCCAGTATAAAATTTTGGAAGCCGCTCGTGTACAAAGTCAAGTAAAATCAAGGAAAGTAAAGCGCATACGACGTCTCTGTCGCGACCTGGCGCGACCGTGACGTCCTACGAATGACCTATTGACCCAACGGATGTCCTCTGACGAAGGTTGATGGCGAAAAGCTGAAGCAAGGCACTTTTGCGGATGATCCATTTCCGAACACGCTTTCATATGCAATATGTTTTTTGACGTCCGCCGTTTCAGGAACATCTGCTTGTGACTCCCTCCCTCCCTCGGCTGTACGCCGCCGCTGTTACCACGGCAACCGCCGGCTATTTTCGGCCCGTTTCCCCGGACGGCTTACGGCGAGCACCTGGTTTTCAAACGAGGTTTACGGTTTTGAGAAAGGGAGGGTTGCGCAACTGGGTTAGGATTTTAGAGTAGGGTCGGGCAAGGGTGTCAAACGGGGGGTTCGGGTTTGATATCAAAGTTTCAAGCCGAGGTTTTGGTTTTTAGTTAGTCAGGATCATAGTTTTTAGACGGGGTTAGGGTTTCGAACATGGGCTGAGATTCCAAGATTGGGTTTCAAATTAGGGTTCGAGTTAGGCTTGTAAGGTAGGCTTTCAGATCGGGGTTCAGGTTTTCATGTCCGGATTTGGTCCGTAAACCTGTGTAGAGTCTTCAAGGTAGGCTTTGGAAATGAGTTTTGAAGTCTCGGATTTCAAATTATGGCATAAAGCCGCGGTTGAGCTTAAAGAAAGGAAAAGATACTAAATCAAGATGAGGTAAATGCGCGCGTTACCTTGAGTGGAACTCTCGGCGGGGCTGCGCAGAAAAACAACAAAGCAGAGAAAGCAAACCCAAAAGCAGAGCAAGAACACAACGGAAACTCCAAGACAAGAAAGCCAACTCAAAGCGGAACATGCACGGACGGGGCACGCGGGTGAGGCCGGCCCGGGTTCCGGTTTCAAGACAGTGTTTTGAAACCGCATTTAGGTTTTAAAAATAGGACTCGAATGGACCTTTCCGAATGGCGATCTTAAAGTCCGCCCCCCTTAGCTACAGTTGCCAAAATGGCGACTGATCAGAACAGGTTTGAAGTGGATTCTCTGTCACGTATTCCAGATAATATAGCGGTAAGTTTTTTGCCAAATGCGTCAGACTTGTCCAAGAGGGTTCTACAGAGAGGTCACAACCGTTTCACACAAGAATATGTACACGGAATTAAGATTTTGGACGGAGCAGGACGCGACGTCAGAGTTACAGCGAAACGTTGGCGATCGATGCAAAAAAATGTTCGACGCCTCACAAACTTCACGCTGAAATCCAACTGGATAAAATAGTGGAATTGTACAGCGCATGTAAAGCAGGGTGAGTACTTTTTACTTGGAAAGTTTACAAGTAATATCGTCGTAGTCATCATAAGCGAACATACAGCCTTGTGTTTGTTGATACTGTTCACATTTAGTTGTACGTGCGCTCTTCCGCGAGCCTTAATCCATCGTAGGCACTTCGTCAATTTAGGCTTTGGAAAGTGAATCAAGCGGCCCCCTTTTTAAGCTAGCAGGATCTATCATCAGAATTTGCACATTCTCTAAGCGCTTCTGAAGACCATTTTCTTCGTAACATGAATTTTTCCAAGCGCCCGCTACTGACAACCAGCATTGCTCATGGGACAACATGGCGGCGAGAGGGGCGTGTTAAGACAATGCGGCTATCTGATTGGCTAGTATTGTACGAGCGATTGACAGGTCGGAAAAGTCCATCCATTTGGGTTTTAAACCGAGGAATAGCATTTCAAAGACAGGGATACGGTTAGTAAGGTTTCAGGTCAAGGTTTAAGGTTCCGAGCAGGGTTTCAGGTCAGGGTCCGGGGTTCACATTACGGTGTAAAACCTTTGCTAGGAATTCCAATTAGGGTTCAGAGCCAAGGTGAAGGTTTCAAATAAGGGTTTGGAGCCAGGATTGGGGTTGCAAACATGGGTTTAAGTGAAAATGAGGGTTTCAAGCGAGGCCTGGTCTCACGGTTTCAAATCACTGTTACGGTTTCAAATGATGATGACTTCGGGTTTTGACGACTGCACGCACCCAGGGCGGTCCTGGCGGGCGTGGCGTCCTTCTTGATCCAGAAGGAGACCCAGGACAGGACTACGGTGAGGATGCACGGGATGTACGTCTGGATGGTGAAGTAACCCATGCGCCGCCTGAGCTCGAAGTACACCGTCATCAGCACGTAGTCGCCTGCAGGGGGCGCACGCCAAATCCAAACACACTTATGGAGCATACGTGCCACAACTTGAGAATCTTTGGACTTTTTGATGGGTTTCGGACTTGCGCGTACCTGCTGTGGTCTTGATGATGTCGGTGGTGTTCCTGATGCCCGTGAAGTCGAACTGGTAGAGGCGCCAGGACTTTTGGTCGGCCGCCTCCACCGAGTTCCTCCTCCACTTGTAGACCATCTCGTCTTGAGGGTACCCGTCTGCAACGGCACCAAAACACAGCGCTTGACACGGAGGTGGAAAAAGTACTCACGCTATGTGCTCCAGAAAAAGTACAGATAGTTGAGTAAGGCTGGTAAATGCGTAAATACTGATTCAACTCCTTTAGAGAATGAAGGTGTATTCAAAAGTTCGGTGCTGGTACTTTTTGACGACGAGAAGAGTTTTGATGAGATTTCCTGGGGCCCTCAAACGTCTCCTAGTAACTACTATCGTTTCTACTCCATTACTCTGCGGAAATAAGATATGACAGCCTGAGCGAAGAAATTTCTCAGGCATGGATGCTAACAAGCTAAATGCTAACGTACTACCCATTGCCATGCCATTTCCTGTAATATCATATCAGCATTGTAATACATTGATTAGTAGAAGAGCCCCGGTGGCACGTTTACCCCCCCCCCCCAACACCTCCACCTCCTTTTGTTTGGGACGGACTCCAAAGGAAGAGGAGGCTGGAGTGGTTGCTATGGGAACGGCTGTCACACTCGCTTACTTCTTTAATTAAAGGGACTGTAAATGGATTTGAGTGTCTCCCCCGACGGGTTTTCGTGACGTTTCCAGCCTCCGTTACCCAGAATCGAACAGGGAACAGCATTCGTTTATTTTGAAAAGCTAATATCTTGTGGATTTTTTTTTGGGGTGGGGGGATGCGGGAGGAAACGGAAGTACCAGGAGAAAAGCCACGCAGGCACAGGGACAACATGCAAAGCCCACATAGGTGGGGAAGGATTCGAACCAAGATCCTCAGAACCGTGTGCCGGATGTGCTAAACAGTCTCCCATCCATCCATTTTCTTACCCGCTTATCCTCACAGGGGTCACAGAGCATGCTGTACCCTATCCCGGTTGTCATCGGACAGGAGGCGGGGCACACCCTGAACTGGTCGCCAGCCAATCGCAAGGCACGTGGAGAGAAACGGCCGCACTACCAATCACACCTTGGGGCAATTTAGAGTGTCCAATGAAGGTCGCATGTTTTTGGCACGTGGGAGGAAACCGGTGTGTGCCGGCATTAAACCCGGGTCCTCAGAACTGTGAGGCCATCGCTTTCCAGCTGCTCCACCGTGCCGCTCGCTAACCAGTCCTCCGTCATAAAATGAAAATCAAATAAATCAAATTGAACAACACGTGAATCGTATGAAATCAGGTTGATGTAGCACACTCACAGCTGGAGAAGACGAGCGGACACGAGTGTTGGTCCATGGGGAAGTTGTGCAGCTGCAGCTGGCACTCGGCGTTGATGGTGAGCCTGCGACCACGAGCAAGGATCGACGACAACATTCGTTACGATCACACTCACCCAACAATCGCATGAACACAAGGGGCTCACTTTACAAGAAGCACAAGTTTGTTTGACACGTAAAAATGAATTGTAACTAAATAAATTGTAAAATAAGTCTTTTAATGGGATCTGAAAGTTCCTGCAAAACTGAATTTAAAAGCAAGGAAAATACAAGTTATGTCAAAAACAACCACATCATTTTGCTCGAGAGTCAAGTAGCTTAATGCTAACAGATAATTGGAAACGCCATAAATGGGCTGCAAATAGTGTTATAATTGTGTTATGACACTAGTGTTATAATGCTAAGGGCAACGGAGATTTGAACACAAATGGTGGAGCAGCACAGGCAGAACCCTAATTTGACATTATTCACTGGCATATATTTTCATTCCTCTGTGAAGAATGACTAAATGTCGGATTTGACGGGAATGCAACACACAGAGGCTGATCACCAAATTAAATAAACAAACAAACAAACAAATAGACAGACAAACAAACAAACAAACAAATAAATAAATAAATACAAATCAAACGACCACATGCATACATGTATTTGAAGCAGTGTAGTCCGGGGGGGATACGACAAAATGAGGAGAACAAACATCTGGAATTTTTTTTCTTTAATTTTTAAGGAAGAAATATTTGAATTTGTAAATTTGCAGATTGTAACATTTTATGTCTAATCGTAATTTTTCATGTCTGAAACAACCACATCATTTCGCTTGAGAGTCAAGTAGCTTATTGCTAACAGATAATTGGAAACGCCATAAACTGGCTACAAATAGCGTCAGTGTTGTAATGCTAGAGGCAACGGAGATTTGAACACAAAAGGTGGAGCAGCACAGGCAAACGCTAATTTGACATTATTCACTGGCATATATTTTCATTCCTCTGTGAAGAATGATTAAATGTCAGATTTGACTGATATGCAACCCACAGAGGCTGAAATCTGATTAGCAAAATAAACAAACACACAAACAAATAAATAAATAAAAATAAATAAATAAAATATAAATAAATAAGTAAAAAATTAAACAACCACATGCATACATGTACTTGAAGCAGTGTTGTCCGGGAGGGGAAAAAAAAACACTACCAATTGAGGAGAACAGACATCTGGATTTTTTTTTTTTTTTTTACAATTTTTATGGAAGAAATATGAGAATTTGTAAATTTGTAGATCGTAAATGTGTTAATGGTAATATTGATTCGGCCACCAGAGAAGGAATTCCTGGAATTACGACATTTGCAGAAATGCTCTTATCGCCTTCTCTTGTAGCTACGAGTACTTCTTCTTCTTTTCCTTTCGGCTTGTCCCGATTAGGGGTCGCCACAGCGTGTCATCTTTTTCCATCCAAGCCGATCTCGTGGATCTTCCTCTAGTCCTCATGTCCTCCCTCACAACATCCATCAACCTCCTCTTTGGTCTTCCTCTCGGTCTCTCTTCCCTGGTAGCTCCATCCTTACCATCCTCCTACCAATATGAGTATACTCTCTCGCCTCTGGACACGTCCAAACCATGGAAGTCTGCTCTCTCTGACCTTGTCTCCAAAACCAAGTCCAACTTTGGCTGTCCCTCTCATGAGCTCATTTCTAATCCTATCCAACCTGCGAGAACCTCAACGTCTTCATGTCTGCCACCTCCAGAATCGAGTTTAACCTCATCTGTCAGCCTATCCATGACTACCGCAAACAGGAAGGGGCTCAGCGCGGATCCCTGATGCAGTCCCACCCCCACCTTAAATTCTTCTGACACGCCTGCGGCACATCTCACCGCTGTTCCGCTGTCCTCATACATGTCCTGTACATATTTCTCCACCGCACCGGACTTGCGCATGCAGTAATTTCCAGACGGACTTTGCACCGCCCCCAAAGAAAACCCTTAACCGTCCTAACCTTTAAAAATGGCGAGAAAAGCAGGAAAAAAAAATGCAAGAAAATGTGTGATTATTTTTTTGTTCCCCCCAGCCTGGTCGCAGCCGTAACAAATGTCATCTTTGTTTGCTCCCGCCACGTCACGGCATTTTTTTTTAATACCCGCTGACATTTCATAGCCCATTTCGCACGCAATCAGCCGATATTAACCCCCCCCCACCCGCCCCAACAAAAGTGCGCACGAAACCAAGCGTAGCCCCCCCCCCCACCCTTAATCACATCACTCCGCGAGACGCGCCCGATGTTTATTAAAAAGCAAGCGTTTAGCGGGAACCTTTGCCGAGGAGTTCGACTGAGCACGACGCAACGGCGGACGCCGGACTTGTGTTGTCGTTAACGAGCAGGCAAATGCGGCGAATTTTCTCCGACTCGCACAGGAAATTGCCCGACTTAATTGGCGGCTCGGGTCACATGAAATGACTTAAAAGCATGCGCTACTTGGCGTCAGTTCCGACCGACGTAGTTCGATTTCCCCCCCCCCCCCACGCCACCCGCACCCCCCAGCAGTGGCCGCGGTAACTTTTCACGACATCAAATGAGGGTTGTGTGTGGGGGGGGGGGGGGTTTCCCGCGTCACCACGGAAACACGTCCGCGCGCACGACAACGGGCTGAAATTTTTGCCGGCGTCTTTGTTCACCTTAAAGTGTAAAGTATCTTGCCGTCGTTCCATATTCGGAGCAGCTGATTGGGCGTGGTGATCCAGTGGGCGTCGGCGTTCTTGGAGTTCCGGAAGATGGTGTCGGGCAGCCAGATGAGGCCCAGCATGTTGCTGTTGAGCGTCAGGAGCTTCACGGTGCTGTTGTAGCGCAGGCGACTGTCGGTCCACGTCTGCGCGAAGATGATGTCGATTTGGTATTCCTTGGAAGGACGAAACAAATCGTGACGGATCGTAATTCGGCCCTCTCGGAATTACTGTCGTTATTCTTCTTCTTCAAAGTCTGAACGTTCCTGAATAGGAAAGTCTAGCCGGGTGTGGGGTACGGTACGAATTTTTAAGGGACACCATACGACCCAGGCCTCGCAGTTCTGAGGACCCGGATTCCATCCCGGACTTGCCTGTGTGGGGTTTGCATGTTCTCCCCGTGCCTGCGTGGGTTTCCTCCGGGTGGGCACTCCGGTTTCCTCCCACATCCCAAAAACATGCAACATTAATTGGACGCTCTAAATTGACCCTAGGTGTGATTGTGAGTGCGCCTGTTTGTCTCGATGTGCCAAGCGTTTGTCTGGCGACCAGTTCAGGGTGTACCCCACCCGCCACCTGCCCGTTGACAGCCGGGATAGGCTCCAGCACTCCCCTCGACCCTTGTGAGGATAAGTGGCGAAGAAAATGGATGGATTTTCTCAAGAATCTTTCAAGTTCGCACAAATTATTTGCCCTCGTGGGCCACATAAAATCATGTGGGGGATCTGGATCTGGCCCCCAGGCCTCGAGTTTGACACCTGCGGTTTAAAGCATCCATTTGTCAATCAGAAAAAAAGCAAAAGTCAGAATTTGTCATTTTTAATTTGCCCCTGACACCAGATGCACCAATTGACACGAACTCTGCCACCGTGTCCATTGCGGTTTCAAGGACCGAATGCTCGGAGCCGGAATCGGAACAAGTCGGCCATTTTTATTTGATTGAGCCATTTCCACCCAGGATTGCCACCTGGAAAGCTCGGCAATCATCTTGACGATTGGCCAGGAAAAGGGGGGGGGGGGGGCAGAGTGCACTTTCGGCGCTGCACGCGGCTCGAATTACTTTTATTATTATTATTATTATTATTCCAGCGCTAAGTAAGGGAACGGAGCAGACCATCGCCATGGCAACAGTTCCTTCGGCAAACGCTTCCGCCTCCTCCGGCTCCCCAAATATTTTCCTGCTGCGTTTGACCTTTGGCCAAAGCCGTCTGAGGGGCAGGCCAATTTACGAGCAAGTCTGCAATCAGCGGGAACGCACCTTTGGAAAAAAACCCGGAACATTACGCCACAAACAATGGCAGACGGGACAAATGGAGCCGCGGCGAGAGTGAATTTGCCGAGGTGGATTTCATGAGGGAGCAGACGTTCGCAGCCTGCTAATCTGTGGGATAATTTCCCATTAGACGGAGGCGGCCACCAGGCTAGGAGGCGATCGATGACCAAAATCGCCCCCAAGACCCCCGCCCTCGCCGAAGGAAAATTTCTTTCACTTAGACTTCGTCCTGAAAAGCTTTTGCTTAGCGACAGAAACGAAGAGCTGCGGGGGAAATTGTGGCGGTCTTCGCGGAGGATTTCCATGACAACTGCTCATGAATTGCCGCCAGCCCGTTTTGCAGGATTTGGACCCATCTTTCGATTCATAATGCAGAATTCTGTGACAAGATAAATACAGAACCTACCAGAAGAAACACCAGAAAGAAAAAAAAAAAAAAAAAAAAAAGGGTTTCAGCAAACAGCAGTGGAACACAGGTTGCTTTCACCAAAAACATCCATCCATCCATTTTCTTCGCCTCTTATCCTCACGAGGGTTGGAGGAGTGCTGGAGTGCTATCCCAGCTGTCAACGGGCAGGAGGCGGGGTACACCCTGAACTGGTTGCCAGCCAATTGCAGGCCACATGGAGACAGACAACAGTCGCACTCAGAGTCACACCTTGGGGCAATTCAGAGTGTCCAATGAATGTTGCCTGCTTCTGGGATGTGGGAAGAAATGGACGTGTCCGGAGAAAAGCCACACAGGCACTCGGAGAAGATGCAAACTCCACACAGGCGGGGCCTGGATTGAACCCTGGACAAAGCCAATTTCCAATCTCCATTCATCCATCAGGTCGCGGGGGAAGTAGCTTCAGGAAGGATACCCAGACTTCCTTTTCCCCAGCCGCTTCTTCAAGCTCTTCCGGAGGGATCCCGAGGGGTTCCCGAGCCAGCCGAGAGACGTGGTCTCTCCAGCGTGTCCTGGGTCGTCCTCGGGGTCTCTTTCCGGTGGGACGTGCCCGGAACACCTCACCAGGGAGGAGTCCAGGATGCATCTGGATCAGATGCCCCAGCCACCTCGTCCGGCTCCTCTCAATGCGGAGGAGCAGCGGCTCGACACCGAGCCCCGCCCTGATGACTGAGCCTCTCGCCCGTTCTCTAAGGGAGAGTCCGGACACCCTACGGAGGAAACTCATTTTGGCCACTTGTGTCCGGGATCTTGATCTTTCAGTCACGTGAGGGGCGGAATTTCCAATCTCATAATCTAATTTTATGCATTTTTCTGACCACCAAACACATGTTGGGCTTCCCATAAATCAAACGGTCGTGTTTGCCTAAAAATGGCAGACAATTTCACGTCACCTGCGCCCACACGTCCGCCTCGCGCACCTTCCGCGACTCCAAACTTGACGGACATTGATCGGAACGGCACTTGTCGGGCTCAATTTGTCGGATATTGAAGGTTGAAATTATGCTACGTGCATGAAAGGTGCGCTTATTTTGTTACTGTGATTGAAGAAAAGCTCTCAGGCAGGTGCTAAGGTACCACGCCCCCCCCCACCCCCCACCCCCACCCCGACCCCGGTCCCCCGGCACAAAAGCTTAGCATGCTAATGAATGGTTATTAGTCCTTTTCATTGTGAAGCCTCAAAGTAAAATTAGATGGTTCCCTTTGTACGGCGGCAGCAGAATGAGACGAGATATGAATATGTGCCTTTATTATGATTGTTTCTTTTCAACAGTTATGTAAAAGAAAGAAAGAATGAAAGAATAAAGAAAGAATGAAAGAAAGAATGAAAGAAACCAGGCGACGAGAAAAATTCAGTGATCCAGACTGAAGTCCCAAATGCGGATTTTCCTAACCGTCAAAGACGGTTGCAAGTATCCGATGAACCCATCGAACTGATATCGGCATTATGTATATTTCCGAGGACACACACACACTAGCGTTTGTTTGTTAAAAGTGAACACACCCTTGCATTCCAGGCATAAGGATACCATTTAGCCCAAGAACAGGCAAGAACTGGTTTGACCAGAAGTTGCTCGAAAGTGAAAAGACGACGCACTCGGTCTCCAGATCACTCACGGGAGAAGTGAAGATACTCCGGCCCGTCGCGCGATCCGCTCCACCAAAACATTGCAAACTTGTATCTCCGATTCGGGATTCTTATTTGGAAACAAGCTCAGCAGCCAAACATGAAAAGAACCCGGAAGGAAGAATTCCACCGGGACTTTTTCCTGGGCAGCTCCCCGGACCTCGCTGGGAATTCCTCACGATGAGTCAACCCAGAATCCCGGTCGACCCAGCAGACGCTTTCAAAAGCCATCGGAGAAATTGCGGAGCTCCGGAACGTCGGGGTGAAGCTGACATAAGCTACGTGTTTCCTTTCATGTCCTCTACAAAGACTTTTCAAAATCATGAAAGACCGTTGCGTTAAAACGTCACAGAAACTGCGTTCCTGATGTTTTTTTTCAAAATCCAAAGAGAATAAAATCCAACATGTTCTCGGAAAGACAATCTTGAGTGGAGAGACAGTTCCGAGTTTCAGATGAAACTAATGTAGATCGTATTTCAAAGTAAACGTTGAGTTCCCCGCGTCAGCCACTGTGATTTGACAGGCGCGTACGCGCCCGCGCACCCTCGCACTTGCAAATCTGGGCAGTCGAGCACAAAAAGTCACGTGTGTAAAATTTGTTCCGAGTAGAAACACACGAGTGTCCTCCGCAGGGTCTCCGGGCTCTCCCTTAGAGAAGCTCGGTCATCGGGGAGGGGCTCAGTGTCGAGCCGCTGCTCCTGGATGGAGAAGAATTGAGCGGGAGATGGACAGACGGATCGGTGCAGAGTCTGCAGGGATGCGGACTTTGTATCGGTTTGTTGTGGTCAAGAGGGAGCGAAGTCGAAAGGCGAAGCTCTCAATTTACCAGTCGATCTACGTCCCGACCCTCACCTGTGGGCACGAGATGTGGGTTGTGTCCGAACGATCAAGATCCCGGATACAAGCGGCCGAAATGAGTTTCCTCCGCAGGGTGTCCGGACTCTCCCTTAGAGAACGGATGAGAAGAACAGTCATCCGGGAGGGGCTCGGTGTCGAGCCGCTACTCCTCCACATTGAAAGGAGCCGGATGAGGTGGCTGGCTGGGGCATCTGATCCGGACGCCTCCCTGGTGAGGTGTTCCAGGAATGTCCCACCGGAAAGAGACCCCGAGGACGACCCAGGACACACTGGAGAGATCTTGTCTCTCGGCTGACTTGGGAATGCCTCAGGATCCCTCCGGAAGAGAAGTGGCTGGGGAAAGGGAAGTCTGGGTATCCCTGCTGAAGCTACTTCACCCGCTACCCAACCCGGAGAAGCGGTAGAAAATGGATGGATGGATAGAAATACAAAAATATTGAAAGATGTAACTCATTTTGTGTAGTCTTGACCGATGTTCCCTCCGAGCTGCGCCACTGCGCAAATGTGCACTTGCCGCACACTCTCAGCGCAGATGAAAACTGATCCAGCGCAGTGAACCACAGCCTGACTTCTTCTTTTTTTTTTAACACGGAAGCACACGAGCGACTGCTCATCTTACTTCTACTTCCTAGTTTACCTGACACCGCCCCCTTCTGCTCTTAAAGCAGTACACTCATAATTACAAACAGAACAGACACTTGCAACTTTATATCTGCGGGCATGACCGGTGGACCACACCCGTAACTTTATATCTGCGGGCATGACGGACCGCACCTGTACATTTTTCACGTTATTGTACACATCAAACACGCCAAAAGACGTTTTTTGCAAATGACAAACGTTACCGTGCACTGTTTTCATACACTGTCCAATGTTTATGTGACCTTCGAAGAGTTCTGTTGTGACTTACCATGTTAATGGAGGACACGGGTCCGATGCTGTTGACAAATATGTCCACGTCGATGACCGTTGGCTTCACTGTCGGGGGGAGGAAGAGAACGCTAATTAGCGGAGAGCGCCGTCACTCGCGCGAAAATCACTTCAAGGCTAATAGAACACTCGCCGCTTTGCATGCCCGGCAAAAAAAAAAAAAAAAAAAAACAAGTCACGTAGAACATCTGCGGAGAGGGAAAACTCGTGCTCAAAAGCGAACCACATAACGTGTCCGAGATCTACCGACCAACTGGAGATCGATCGATAATCATATTCAAGTATGACTTTTAGGATTCCCGACGCTTATGTTTTTTTTTTTTTTTTAATCTTTTTATTAGTTTTAAGTCATTCAGAATTTGACACGCTCTTGTTCGAAGAGTCTCCTTCAGGATTTTCGGGTCAAGCGCACAATTGGTGGTTCTATCGATCGCAGAAGGACGTCCAGGTCCTTGAAGTTGAAAGCGGCCCCGGACCGTCACGCAACCCCGCCGCCATCTTCGACTGTCGGTGTGATGTTCTTTTCTGAAATGTTGTGTTACATTCACACCAGTTTTTTAAGCAAGACAAGCCTTTGTGTTACTTTTAAAAACTGCTTTTTAGATTTACTTGAGTTATCTATCTATCTATCTATCTATCTATCTAGTCGGTCGGTCCGTCCGTCCATCCATCCTTCCGTCCATTCCTTGTCTATCTATCTATCTATCTATCTATCTATCTATCTATCTATCTATCTATCTATCTATCTATCTATCTATCTATCTATCTATCTATCTATCTATCTATCTATCTATCTATCTATCTATCTATCTATCTATCTATCTATCTATCTCTCTGTTTGTCTGTATACCTGTCTCTATCTATCATTATGTTATGATTACGTTATTACTATCTATCTATCTTATTTTGTTGATCTGTCCATCCATCTGTCCTTCTGTCCGTCCATCTATCTATCTAGTCGGTCAGTCCCTCCGTCCATCCATTTGTCCTTCCGTCCATTCCTTGTCTATCTATCATCTATCTATCTATCTATCTATCTATCTATCTATCTATCTATCTATCTATCTATCTATCTATCTATCTATCATCTATCCATCCATCCATCCATCCATCCATCCATCCATCCATCCATCTATCTATCTATCTATCTATCTATCTATCTATCTATCTATCATCTATCTATCTATCTATCTATCTAGCTATCTAGCTATCTATCTATCTAGCTAGCTATCTATCTCGTCGGTTCGTCCATTCATCTATCCTTCCTTCCGTCCGTCCGTCCATGGCTGACCACATGACCGATATCAGCCCCTTCAAACCGCGAAAGGGCAAAGGTCACGATCCAAGGCGCGCCACAATGCTGTACACGTCCGCCATACGCCACATCCGCACTTGACATCTACGGAAAGCAACATCGCATAACGTCCGCCACATGTACACACTTTGCATGTGGAACGTGCGCGCGTGCGTTTTTCGTATGTCGTTCGTGAAAGGAGGACAACGTGTTTAATTCAGCCGCTAAAGCGGCTTTCATGCGTAGCGTCGCGCTCGATCGATTCGTCTGAGCTTCTTTTCTTCGCCGTCTCAAAGTACGGGATAATCCTCCTTTGATTTCCAATATAAACTCATCAAAGCAAAAGGATTAACGTCGCTTACTTTCTCTTTTTTGAATAAGAGAACAAATGGTATGGAAAAAAAAAAAATCGGCATTTTCTTTTGTTCTTTTCGGCTTGTCCCGATAGGGGGCGCCACAGAGCGTTATCTTTTTCCTTCTGCCCTCGTGTCTTGCCTCGCAACATCCGCCAGCATCACACAGAGAAATGCTTCAGTATTTTTCCCAGGACAACTGAGGGTAGTTGGCTAGCTCGAGATGCTAACAGACAATAATTAGCGCTTTGTTGGCAAAAATCTGCTCAAAAGTGGTATCAAGCCGACAGTCGGTACAAACCTACCAAAGTAAAAGCAGTAAGTCTGCTAAACATGACTAACGTAAAACTGCGAGAGCTGAGTGACAAATTGATGTTAGCTCTCGCGTTAGCCGCTAACTAGCTAGACTGCAAATGTGTCAGCCAGCCCGTTGACAGCTGCGTTGTTCGCTATCGGCTGGCGCCAGATGCTAAAACATCGGTCTCCCTCTTCACACAGACTTTAAAAAACTTCTTCTTCGTTTCCTTTCGGCTTGTCCCGTACGGGGTCGCCACAACATGTCATCTTATTCCATCTAAGCCTATCTCACGTGTCCTCCTCTCTAACACCAAGTGTCCTCATGTCCTCCCTCACCGCCTCCATCAACCTTTTCTTTGGTCTTCCTCTCGGTCTCTCTTCCCTGGTAGCTCCATCCTTACCACCCTCCTACCAATTTCCTCACTCTCTCGCCTCTGGACATGTCCAAACCATCTGCACCGTCTGCTCTCTCTCACCTTGTCTCCAAAACATCCAACTTTGGCTGTCCCTCTAATGAGCTCATTTCTAATCCTATCCAACCTGCGAGAACCTCAACAAGTTCATTCCTGCTTCCTGTTGTCTCTTCAGTGCCACCGTCTCTAATCCGTCCGTCATGGCCGGCGTCCCCACTGTTTTATAAACTTTGCCCTTCATCCTGGCAGAGAATCTTCTGTCACATAGAACACCAGACACCTTCTGCTTGGACCCGTTTCTTCACTTCCTTGCCACACTCTCCATTGCTCCGGATTGTTGACCCCAAGAATTTGAAGTCATCCACCCTCGCCATCTCTTCTCCCTGGAGCGTCACTCTTTCCCCTCCGCCCCTCTCACGCACTTATATTCTGTTTTATTTCAGCGAATCTTCATTCCGCTCCTTTCCATTGCGTGCCTCCATCTTTCTAATTGTTCCTCCACCTGCAGATCACAATATCGTCTGCGATGGTCCAAGGGGAATCCAGTCTCACCTCGTCTGTCAGCCTATCCATTACTACTGCGAACAGGAAGGGGCCGAGAGCGGATCCCTGATGCAGTCCCACCTCCACCCGATGCAAAATCCAAATAATAGAAGCAAACAGGAAGGAGAAACCTAATGGAATAAAAGCAGGAGAGCGCTAAACATGACTAAAAACACAAAGAGACCTGAGTGACGACTTAAACTCCTACATTAGCGTCACGTGTTAGCTGCTGACTGGTCAGTTGAAAAAATATATCAGCTAGCCCGTTGACGCAAATCCTACTCGCTAGCGGCTAGCTGCAGCCGCTTTCTTCAAAACAAAAAACACTTTGGCTCGAACGGAGCACATCATCCACACAAGAATTGAAATCCGGGAGCTTTGTTCACGGAAAGCAGCCGAGCTTAATAGCGAGTAAATAACGCCGATGCAAGCAAATGACTCAATCAATCAATCAATGTCGTCTGCGGGACGGCTTGTGACTGGTCAAGGCGCGTCGCCATGGCGATGGAAGCCATCTGCTGCTTTCGTATGTGTGCGTGTGATGGACATTATTATGAACTAACGTATTTTCACTTATGAGCTGTATTGCGTTTATTTATTTTGGATGTTCTGTTGAGAGCCACTTTTTTGGTTTTGAGCAAAAAAAAAACAGATGACACCAAGGTGAAATGAAGCCCCTCAACTCACATCAACACAGCCCCACTGGACCAAAATGCCACAAGATGGCGTGGAAGCACCACTTTACTGTAAATGAACCCACTCAACTCACTTGAAGAAAGTTCCTTGGCAACCACATGCCAACGAGATGGCAGTAAAGCACTACCTTTGTCTAAATGAAGCTCCTCAACTCACATCAACACAGCCCCACTGGACCAAAATGCCACAAGATGGCGGGGAAGCGCTACTTTAGTGTAAATGAACCCACTCAACTCACTTGAAGAAAGTTCCTTGGCAACCACACGCCGCAAGATGGGAGTAAAGCACGAGGTTTGTCTAAACGAAGCTCCTCAACTCACTTCAACACAGCTCCTCGGGACCAAAATGCCACAAGATGGCATGGAAGCGCCACTTTAGTGTAAATGAACCCACTCAACTCACTTGAAGAAAGTTCCTTGGCAACCACATGGCAACGAGATGGCAGTAAAGCACTACCTTTGTCTAAATGAAGCTCCTCAACTCACTTCAACACAGCTCCTCTGGACCAAAATGCCACAAGATGGCGGGGAAGCGCTACTTTAGTGTAAATGAACCCACTCAACTCACTTGAAGAAAGTTCCTTGGCAACCACACGCCGCGAGATGGGAGTAAAGCACGAGGTTTGTCTAAACGAAGCTCCTCAACTCACTTCAACACAGCTCCTCGGGACCAAAATGCCACAAGATGGCATGGAAGCGCCACTTTAGTGTAAATGAACCCACTCAACTCACTTGAAGAAAGTTCCTTGGCAACCACATGGCAACGAGATGGCAGTAAAGCACTACCTTTGTCTAAATGAAGCTCCTCAACTCACTTCAACACAGATCCTCTGGACCAAAATGCCACAGATGGCGGGGAAGCGCTACTTTAGTGTAAATGAACCCACTCAACTCACTTGAAGAAAGTTCCTTGGCAACCACACGCCGCGAGATGGGAGTAAAGCACGAGGTTTGTCTAAACGAAGCTCCTCAACTCACTTCAACACAGCTCCTCGGGACCAAAATGCCACAAGATGGCATGGAAGCGCCACTTTAGTGTAAATGAACCCACTCAACTCACTTGAAGAAAGTTCCTTGGCAACCACATGGCAACGAGATGGCAGTAAAGCACTACCTTTGTCTAAATGAAGCTCCTCAACTCACTTCAACACAGCTCCTCAGGACTAAAATGCCACAAGATGGCGGGGAAGGGCCACTTTAGTGTAAATGAACCCACTCAACTCACTTGAACAAAGTTCCTGGGCAACCACATGCCAACGAGATGGCAGTAAATTATCTAAATGAAGCTCCTCAACTCACTGCAGCATAGTTCTTTTCTCTCCCTTTGTCTGCTGAACTCATTTCAATGCAGTTCCTTGACTGTTGGATTAACTCTCATCCTTATTCTATAAACAAACAAACAAACAAATACACCAAAATGGAAAAATAGATGATAATACACGACGAGAAAATAATGATAATAATTAGCGCCGACCTCCAATGTCGGGCCTGAGCTTGCGGTCGTACTCCTTGAGGAGCCCGTTGAGGATCTGTGTGGTGTCCGACTGCTGGGATCTGGACGCTAACATCTGCTGGACCGTCACGTCCTCGTAGTCGTCTTCGTAGGCGGACGTCACGCACCTAGACGAGCGCACACAAACAATCAGGTCACTCATTTGTAGATTATATGACAACTTTTTTTTACTCTTTAGGGCAAAAATAAAAAATAAAAAAATAATAATAATTACATGCCATTTTATGCTTCCAAAAAATTTTCCAATGAGATTTTCATGTAATGTTTTCTTATTTGATAATTATTCTGTGTATTTTTTCCCCAAACATTTGACTATGTGACACTGTAAAAAATGAAATGAAAAATAATAATTCTGTCCGTTGGGACCACTAAAGAATTATCTTAACTACGCTTTAAAAATTCAAAGTCGGATACATTTCATGGAAATGTAACCGGACTTTATGAGATTACAGCAAATAGAACCGATATTTGAAGACAAACGGTGGGGCAACCAACACGGAGACAGATTACACAACAATACTCGCACGTATATTCTTTATCCTCGACGAAGAACGGCAAATACTAGTGCAGTTTACAAAGGAGTAATCTGCTGCCCCCTGGTGGCCAAAACACGCCACAAGGAGAAGCACAATTTGCATTGGATTGAAGCAAAAAAAATGGTAAAAAACGGATTTACACTCGATTTATTCGACATTGAATTTTCTTCCCAGTACAGTATTATAAAGTAATAATTTCCTGAATAAATGATATTCTACAACCATTTTTTTAGGGGGGGGGTTACTTAATTCCATATTTGTGCGCTCCCGGCATAAATTCAACTTGCATCTCACCATTTGAAAGCTTGACTAACTTTCCTAATTTGACGTCCTCACACACCCTCGCTCGAAACCCGAACCCAAATCCCGTTTCCACGGAATGACCCGGCATTAAACTCTGAAGGAAAGTTTGCCATTTTCCATATTTCCATCGTCCATTACGCACCTTGCGAGCACGAGGAGGAGGAGGAGCGGCGGCGGCGGCCACGTGGAGGTCATGCCGCCCGAGCGCGACCCGAGTCCCGGTCTTGCCGAGTCCTCGCGGACCTGCTTCGCCCTTTTCAGCATCTTCCCGTGAAAGGCATTTTTCTTTTCTCATATCCGAAACGTTGACGTCGCCGGGCTTCCCCGCGCCGGCTCCTCCTCTTCATCATCATCATCACCACCACCATCATCATCGTCGTGCGCATCACAGCATACATTAGCAAGGCTGCGTGCAGTTGGCACGCGGAAAGAGGCGCACCTCTTCTTCTTCTTCCTCCTCCTCCTCCTCCTCTTCCTCGCGCGTCTGACAGCTCAACCAGGGGCGGTTCTATACAATTGTTTCCCGGGGGGGGGGGGGGGGGGGGTCAGCCAGTACAGGGTGGACAGGTTTATTTTGAAGGTAGACAGGAAGAAACACTCACTGGTGTGTGTGTGTGTGTGTGTGTGTTTAATTAAATTAGTGTCTCACTGACTTATTACATCATCAATAGTTAAATATTCTGTGCATTTATATAAAAAAAATATTCATTGAACATTAAAAATGGCTTCATGGTGTCTTTTGCACCTCCAAATGTTCCAACTTTATTCTCAAAATAATACGACTGGAATATGCAGAGGATATTTAATGGATTTGCGTCAATGTTAACGCTTAAAATACTTCTCGTATTTTGGTATTACAATTTTGCCCTCCCCCCCCCACGCCAAAATGTGACAAATGCAAAATATTACAACTTCATTGTCAAATAATTCATGAATATATTACAAGTTTACTTTAAAAAGTGACCAGGAAAAGCTCTTCCATGCTTTTATCTCAACAAGACTTGACTATTGTAATGGTCTTCTGACCGGACTCCCCCAACGGAGCATTAAAGAGCTGCAGCGGCTCAGGTTCTGACCGCAACAAAGCGGTCAGAGCATAGAACTCCAATTCTAGCTTCCAGTCAGCTTTAGAATAGATTTTAAAGTTCTGTGACTAAATGGTTCAGGTCCTGAATACGTGAAAGAAACACTCAGCCCCAAGTGGGAAGGTTTCTAAATCCAGTTTCAAAACTGTTTCCACTTTTAACAATACTTCTTGCACTCTATGCTGGTTTTAATTCTACTTTTATTTTTTTTTTTTCCATTAATATAGTCGTCATTTTTATTGCCCCCCCCCACGTTTTAAACGTTTTATCTTTGTATTCAAATTCAGTTTTTACATTACGTTACCTTGTGTATGAAATGCGCTAGAGAAATAAATTTGCTTTGCTTTGCTTCAATCCATAACTTTGATGACGGGTACACTTGGACGCGGATCGACAGCAAAACAGCATTAGCATTTGATTAAAACATGTAAATATAATATACTGTACAGTACATCACTGCTTGATCAAACGTACTTTTTATTTATTTATTTTTTTGGTGTTGTTGTGGGTACGAGCCTTATCTTAAGTGCTGCTGCCCCCTGCCGGCCATAACGAGACATGCAACGAGGGCGCACACGTCCTATATAGAAATTTGATTTTGTGCGCGTACATTTTCATTGTGCTTTTATTTGGACGCTATAATATTTACAGTAAATGTACCCCCCTGTCCCCCAAAAATATGGACTACTATACTATAGTAAAGTCCTGTATTTTAAAATGAAACCTCATCTGCTTAACATAAAATGAGATTAATTCCGAAAAAGTGATACGACTTTGTTTGTTGTTTCTGAAACCTTGTAAAGAGAAAAAAAAAAATGGGGCAAAAGGCTTTAATTTTAATTTTTAATTTTGGAGATATGAAGTCTTTTGTTTGTTTGTTTTTCATTTCAAAGTCAGATAACTGCATGATCGAAGTCTTATTTTTGATCAAATATGTGTTTCTTAAAGGGTTGGAACAAATATATTTCATGCTAGTTTCATTAGCCTATCTATGGCATCTTGCATTGTCTAAGCATTAATTAAGAATACAATTGTAACAATTCCCGGCCTAGAGAGCGCACCTGATTTTCCGCCTCAGCAAGTACATTTGTAAAGGAAATACCATTTGGTACGTACATACGCCGCAGTCGGGTAAAATCCGCAAGTGCCCACATTGAAACCGACATTTACAAAGAAAGACGGTACAGAGAGTTTAACGCAGGGCTCAGCAACCTTTTTGAGGCTGAGGGCTACTTCTTTAGCACCGATCGTGCGAAGGGCTACGTGACCCTGTTTGCGGCAAATTTCAGACAAAGTTCATTACACATACATAAATATTTTTGCTTTAATTTATTGTAGTAGATGACATTACAGGTATTTTAGAATTATAATTCATGTAAGCCAAGTCAGATTCAGAATTTAAAGCACAAATAATAGTAACAATTTGTGGCCTATGGTATTTTTAGAACATACCTCGCGGGCGCCTTATATGGTCCTCGCGGGCTACCGTTTGGCCACGGGCACCGCGTTGGTGACCCATTATTTAACACTCGGGCCGCCGTGGTAACGCTAATGCTAGCTCCACTGCGCTAACAGGGTCGGTTAAAAAAACATATTGGTAAAAATCACTGAGACACGCCAGTAACACGCTAGCGCAGCGCTAACAGGGCCGGACCGGTAAAAGTCACTTCCTCGGCACATATATTCCACCGGTCTCACTCTTACCTTCTCCGCTCGCGGCCGTTGGAAAAAAAAAATGCACAAATTAGCCGCATCACCGCATAATCCGCATGGGATGAAAGCGTGTGAAAAAAAGTTACGGTTTATAGGCCGGAAATTATGGTAAATATTGTCAATAATTCTCTTGGGTTTATGTTTAAAGATAATGCAAATATTTTCTCACAACTTGAGACAAAATATATAAAAAAAAAAAAAAATGGATGGCTAGAAAATCCAAACTGAGCCATTTGTCAATCAAGGTACTTCTGGCACTTGCATGAAATATAATATATAAATATAATATTCTATTGGTCAGGATTATATTCAACCCCCCCACAACTACTCCACGTTTAACTTCACATGTTGAGTTTTGTAAATTCTGATGTAGTATTTAAGTTGATGTAGTTAATCCAGAAGAAAATCATACATTTTTGGGCCGATACCAGGAACCGATACTAAGGGCAAAAAAAGAGAAGAGTTGAGTCACGTTGACAATTATCTGTCCTTGTGTTCACTGGATTTGTACGTATCACTGGCATCGGTATGAAAAACGTGGAATCAGATACCCCCGAATGAAATTTTTAAATTTCAGCTTTACAGGTGCCACCACGACATGACGCGTCAGTCGGGGCGCGGCGTCGCATTTCCCCCGCTCGCGCCGCGCCGGACGCGCTCCGGCGGCTTAAGTCGCCGAGGACGCAAAAAGCAACTTAAATGCAGCTAAATCCTCGGCAAGCAGATGTGAGCCAGATGTGGAAAGATGGATTTATAACGTGCGCTAACTGCCGACCTGACACACGCGCGCCATGTGTAATCAAGCACGTGCCGCCCCCGCCATTAAGGAAGATTAAGCGTCGCGTGCGCAAACGCGTCTCGAATGTCGTCATTAAATCGATCTTGCGCGTATTCGCGGAAGATTGGCGGAGCTCGTGAAGCATCGAAGCGGCACTGGAATTGTAATTGGAATTGTGCTGTCATCATTTTTGTTTTTTACTTAACGACTCAAAACGTATTGCGCACAAAGTTTACAAAGAAAAGTGCGTCAATGCAGTTTTTGAGCGTTTTTCCTCTCAAAGGTTAAATACAACTGTCGTATGAGCGTGTCGGGCGTGTGCCTTCAAGGGGCGTGGCCTCGTGAGTGACATCAGGCGCTCCAGTCGGCCATCTTGAATGCGGAGGAACAACTGATGCAAGTGTTATCATTTTATTTTTTACCGTTGGAGAGAAAAAAAATATTAAAAAGATCTCATTTGTGGAAAAAAAGTGCCATAGTTTAAGGGTATTCCCCCCCCCCCCGGAATTTAAAAAAAAAATCATAATACCCTAAGAATACTGTATTTTTTATCATTATTATTATTTTATTTTGTGATTTTTTTTTGTTAGTCAAAAAAAAGTATGACAAAGAGTCATATTTTGTTTCTGTGAGTCAAAAAAAAAAAATCTCTCTCTCTCTATATATATATATTTTGTTTTTAAAGTCGCAGTCACCATCTGAAAGAAGAAAGTTTGATGTTTTTGAGGAAAAGGGACATTTTTTTTTGTTGTTGCAGATTTTGATTTTAAGAATAAAAACCTAAATCCTCCCAAAATAGTCTTTCCCCCGCCCCAAGAAAGCAGTATTTATTGCTTTAAAGAACAGCCCATATTAAAAACGCACTTTCATGTGATAAATATAATACATACATGTGCTCCCAAAACTTTTTTGGAGACATTTACATTGCAATTCGTGTTCCAGAAGTGTCGGGAGACAGAAACAAATGCAAAACGCTGAAAAACGGCAAGAAACAACGAGACGTCGCTGCGTTCGATCAAAAACTAAAGCAACTCCGAGACTAGCGTGGAGGCGCCGCGGCTAAATAAATGGAAATATACGTAAATAATACATTTGATGCAAGAAAACGCCCATTTAAAAGCGAAAAAGTACCGACACGCACGAAAGCACACCGAAAAGAAATGAAAACAGAATTTTAGGAGAACAAAAACTGGATTTAAGTGAAGTACAATCGCATTTAAACAGTATGAAAACTGATCATCTAGCTCAGGGGTCTCAAACTCAATTTAACTTGAGGGCCGCTGGAGGCGGAGTTTGGCCTCGGCGCACATGAACTTATGAGGAATTAAAATTAGAAATTAAAAACAATCCTATCTTCCCAAAAATCTTTTTTTAAAATCTAAATTAAATTTTTTTTTTAAAAACACAAAATAAGATGAAGGACGCTGGTGTTTACGCTCCTTGACAGCGCTGCTGTTTGTTTCTCAGCTAGCATCAAGCCCGGTCCATGTCGCAACTCCGATGGCCATCGACCCCGCCGTGATCGGTCGCCTCGTTACCTCCGCACACAAAACTGTAAAAGTGCCATCCGTGTAAAACTCAAGGGCCGCAAAATATCACCCCGTGGGCCGCAAATGGCCCGCGAGCCGCATGTTTGAGACCACCGATCTAGCTGATTTTATGCAGACCCCCCCCCCCAAAAAGTACGATAATTTATTGGAATTTTAGGAGAAAATGATTTTAAAAAAATAGCTGAAAGGAAAGGAAATGCGTTCTATTTATCTGCATTTTTTATCCACAAAAAAGCAGAACATTCCAACAGTACATTTTCAGTGAGAGAGAGAAAAAAAAACATAAAAATACAAATATTATCAGAACATGTTCCGAGTACATCAGTGGCCGAAAGCGCTCCAAAGGCAAAACACGTTCATTTGTACAAAAAAAATTTACAAAAGAAAAAGCTGCTGTGGACTAAAACGTTTTTTTTTTTGGTTGTTTTTTTTTTGGGGCATTTGACCTTGCTGGCATGCTGCGTCCAAAAGCAATGACAAAAAAAAAAAGAGAAAAAGAGAAAAATTTTAGAGCTATCAATCTTTCTAGCAGCGGTGGTTCAAATTTGGGAGTATACGGAACAAAAAAATAATAATAATTTGAAGGACTCAGAGAAATGGACAAACTCCACCTAAAATGGCCGCTTCAAACCAGAATGTCTGACTTCCTGTGTCGTTTCAGTTGTGTATATAGAGCTTGTGCACCTGCGTCCCAAAAAAATCACGTGACTTTTGTTTACATCGCCATATTGCCGGTCAAGCTAATCATCGCTCATTCTAAGTCGGTTGGTGACGACACGGAAATATGTCTTGTGGCACGACGCCCAGAGTCTTGTTCGATACCGTCAGACGTTTAGAAGGTGAAAATAAACGAAGGTATGTGGAAAAATTTAATAAACGCGGCATAGAGGGCACGTATGTAATGCCGAAGTCGATGTTTTCGCCGATAAGAAATTGGACTGTTAATTCGCTTCCGCTTGTCTTGGACAACTGGATCTACACATGGATCTGGCGACTAAGTCGTCGAGATTTACACGGAAAAGTTTGAAACCGTAGAAAAGTCTGGAAGCGGACAAATACTTTGTTGCCGGATCTGTTCTCAACGGGGAGACAGCTCGTGAACGCGGAAGCATACTCGGCTACACGTTAACCTTTGCCGGAATCCATTGATATTTTCAGCTCGTAATCAATGCCATTAATTATCTATGATTGGGGAAAAAAAAAAAAAAAAAGAGGACAAGCGAGTCGGCTCCTCCGTAGCGTTCCCCAAGAAGTACTTAGAATGCCAAGTTGGCTCATTTGAGAACGATGCGTATTAAAAAAAAAAAAAAAAAAAAAAACGGGGAGTCGTCTCCTGCGTACACGAAGCGTGTTGCGGCCACACGTTAACCTACGTAAACCTCTGTGTGACCGACGGTTCATTTTCTTTTTTTTTAAAATACGCATTGGAGTCATTTGAGAACAACCGGATTAACGTGTGGCCTCAACACGCTTCCGTGTACATTGGACGTACAACTCCCTGTTGTTTTTTTTTAACCCATTGATGGACAGGGTGGCCATTTTTTGCCTTATTGAGATAAAAGTCTCCTAACAGGCCACAATCAAGGAAATAACACTTCTTTTTCGTTTAATGCAATAAAACAAAGGGCAAAAAAGATGTACCCTCTCACAAGAATGGGACGGCTATGTTATCAGTTCTGTGAAGTGCTACATAGCAGAGATATGCTTATTAATTAATTCTTATTCTAGAACGACAGTTAGGCATTAATAATAATGATGGATTAGCAACGGAAATAACTCCGTGCTAACTTTGACCGATGAGTTATCCTCTTCTGATACCAAGATTAAAACACTTAAATATTTTGATATACTGAAGGATGTAATGCGTGAAAATCATGATGTCCTAAAAATGGGACCCTGCCCACGAATAATACGCATTGAACTCATTTGAGAACAATGCATATTAAAAAAAAAACATCTGTCGGGGAGAGGTTTACCAAAGATTAATGTGCGGCCGCAACACGCTTCCGTGTACATTGGACGTACAACTTCCTGTTGTTTTTCTTTTGTTTTTTGTTTTAAACACGGATTGTTCTCAAATGAACCAACTTGCCATTATAAATACTTTTAGGTGATTTGAGATTGATAAGAATAATTCCCATTATATTATATTATTATTATAATTCGGGTATTGTTGTAAATATTCTCCTCCGGTTCAATGTCGAGCAGCTGTTTGACCGGCAATATGGCGCCGTGAAAATGGCGACGTCACGTGCACGAGCTCTCTCTATACATATTATTATTTTCTTAGACTTTTTTTGTGGGTCTCCTCTCGACAGACGCGACCTACCAAAGTTTGCGTTGTTCAGTGAAAATCCCTTCAGGGTGTGAATTTTCAAATTTGTGGAGTTTTCCCGTTTCGCGCCGAAATTTGAAGCGGTTCGTATGCGGCAGCCGTCGGCCCGAAACTGCAGTAGTTCGTTTTGAAGAAAACCTGGTTGTCGCCAAACAAACCTCAAAATGACCACTATAAAACCTAAAAAAAATGAGATAAAAATAAAAAGTATGTATTTTTCCAGCTAGCATTTGCGGAACTTTTCCCTTCCGTCCTGTTCCCGCGAGGGCGCTGATAAAATCCAAAATCTTAAAATGTGAAAATATCGCACTGAAGCTGAAGCGACATGCGAGGAATTACCTGAAACGAAAACGAGACGGACGACATTTCAAACTTTTGAGCGCTCGGCGGCGTCGTGCGTCCGACGGCGGCGTCTAAATGGCTCCTTTGATGACTGGCTCGCGGTTGAGATACGTGGCCCAGTAGACCAGGTTGAAGGTGCCGAAGAGGACCGGGAACACGATGCGGGACATCTTGTCGATCTTGCTGACGCTGTTGTACGTCTTCTTGGGGTCGGCGCCTTTGGACTCGGGGGCCGGCTTGAGCTGCACCGACGTGCTGTTGGAAATGGTGGACACGGCCGCGTCCTTGCTCAGGTTGGCCGTGTAGTTGACGCCGGCGTTGTTGGGTTTCTTGGACAGCGCCAAGGGGTCCTTCCGCTGGAGGATGAAAAGACAGCGTGACCGTTGGACGTCTTCCGGTTGGGTCGGCTCCGTTCTGGTTCTGGGTTCGACCCTTACAAACCGCGGTAATGCTAGTCCATGTGGGGAAAAATCCTCCACATAGACATTTTGCGTCGACCAATCTATTTCAGTTCTTCGATGAATCGTTCCAGCCCTAAAATTGGAGCCGTCACCATTGAATTTTTTGAGAATTGATCCTCCTATCGATCAAAAATCACCACCCACACATTTATGACTTAAAAAAAAAAAAAACAAAAAAAACACAAAAACACAGTAGAGCCTCGGTTCTCGACCACAATCCGTTCGAGAAGGCGATTCGAAAACCGATTTGTTCGAAAACCGAATCAACCGCCGCCCAAGTTATGTTTTTTCCGTTTTTTTTTTCGGGGGTGCGTTTGAATTGACAATCGCAAAGCGCGTCGTGGGTGGGTCAGCTGGTCGGGCCGCGCGTGCTCCGTTATTTTCCGGGTTTTGTTGTGGCCGTTCGATTCGCGATTTTCGTTTGAAAACAGAAGCAAAAAAATCGCGAAATTTTCGCTCGAAAACCGATTTGTTCAAGAACCGAGTCTGTACTGTACACATTTTTTTTCAAACGATTAAAATGTACACGAGGGACGGACTTCAGTGGGTTGAAATGGGTCAAACTGCGCAGTATATTCTGGTTCCGAGCGCAAGCTATGAACTTGGTGTACAGAATTTCAGACCGCAAAATGATAAACGCTTAGCAATTGCAATTAGCATTAGCATTAGCCCTCTGGTGATTACATCGTTAGCTAAAAAATAAAACAACAACAAAATGCTCATTATCATTCAAGTTCATCATTCATTCATCTAGGTGTGAATTACACATCTAAAAATTCCTTTAAAATCAAATCTTGTTTATCGAAGTTTCTCATCGGCCCAAGACTTGCGTCCGTCTATTATAAATATCCGTGTGAAACGCGTGATTCCGACGGCGAAGACTTGGTTCCGGGGCGCAACATTTCACTTATTTTTTTTCCCCAATGCCGCATCAAAGCTGAAATTTTGCGTCAACCTATTTTGAAATAACCTTCCATTTCCTTAGCCGCTTATCCTCACGAGGGTCGCTGGAGTGCTGGAGCCTATCCCAGCTGTCGACGGGCAGGAGGCGGGGTACACCCTGAACTGGTCGCCAGCCAATCGTAGGGTACATTGAGAACTCCTCAGAGCTGTGAGGCCAACGCTTTCACACCGCGCCACCAAAAAACAAACGTACCTGTAGCGAATTTTTTCACGTTTTCGGATTCATTCCCCCCCCAACCCAGTCCTACCTGACGTGGACCAAGACTTACTTTGGGCTGCTGGGCCTCCATGGCCTTCTTGCCGTCCCAGGCCCAGCTGCGCTTGGTGAAGTAGTTGACGGTGGCGAACTCGATCAGGGCGGAGAAGACGAAGGCGTAGCACACGGCGATGAACCAGTCCATGGCGGTGGCGTAGGCCACTTTGGGCAGCGAGTTGCGGGCGCTGATGCTCAGCGTGGTCATGGTCAACACCGTGGTGACCCCTGGGGGGGGCACATCGTGCGTGTGCGGGTGGCAGAGAGAACGACGTCGATAAGCAAATTATGATTTGAAAAAAAAAAAAACAAAAAAAAGAGTACAAAAGCGTACTTTGTTTTTGTCTCGGGTGACAAATACTTTTTCACGCCACTGCAAATGATATAAACAGGTGCTTACATATCATAATATTATATATCATCAGAAAGTGCAGTGGCAGTTTTGAGAAAAATAATGGAAAAAAAAAAATGTTGGTTCAAAAATTGCTGCCATGCACAGCCCCGCAAAACTTTTTTTGCTACATTTTTACAAAATAAAAATATCATATATAGAAACCTAAGAATTCGGGCTCCAACTAGCATTTATTTTAATAATCTGATTAGATTAGAATGATCATGAATTGATTGTGTTGATTTGTTCCTTAATTTATAGATGAATCTGATGAATCTTTCTATATACTTTTTATCTATCGATCTTGTCGGTCGGTCCATCCATCCTTGTCTATCGATCGATCGATCGATCTATCGATCTATCTATCTATCTATCTATCGTCTGTCTGTCCTTCCTCCATTCATCCATCCATCCGAAATGTATAACTGACCACATGACCGACACTGCGAAAGGGCAAAGGTCACGATCTCAAAGGCACATCGCAATACGTCCGCCACACATCCGTACTTGACATCTTTTTCTCTCTCTGTCTGTCTGTCTGTCTATCGAGCTAAAGCAGGACATAATTTCAAAATGAGAAACAAAGTGATGAGGATTTGCAAGAAAATGGGCAAAAATGTCCATTATTGTTTTCCAAAGTGCTTGAAAACGTCTTATTTGGATTACAAATAAAGCTGCTTTCATGGGAAATACAAAAATCGGACAATATTTAATGTCGAGAGGCTCAAATTCCGAGGATTTGAGCGATTTCAAGTTTGAATAAGAAGGTCGATCAACGATTATCCTATTTTCAAAATCGATTTGTTGTCGATTACTCGATGCGCCTTGGAAAAAAAAAAAAAATAATCAACTCATCAACTTTCTGAAGTGTCATTATTGCGTGTGCTCAATGTGTGCCTTTGAGGGGCGCGGCCTCGTGAGCGCGAGCAGCGGCCACGTCGGGAGTCGGACTCAAACGCGCCTTACCGAAGACGGTGCGGGCGGGGACGGACTCGCGGTTGAGCCAGAAGGAGACCTGGGACAGGATGACGGTCATGAAGCACGGCATGTACGTCTGGATCACGAAGTAGCCGATCTTCCTCTTCAGGTAGAAGTGAGCCATCATCACCGTGTACTGACCTGGTCCACATTGAATACTGCTTAGAGGGTCTCGCACGTGCTTCAAATCCCGCCCCGCCTATGTGGAGTTTGCGAATTTTCTCCGGGCGCTGCGGTTCCCTCCCACCTCCCCAAAACACGCAACATTTAATCGGACACTCTAAATTGCCCATAGGTGTGATTGTGAGTTCGACTATTGTCCGTCTCTATGTGCCCTGCGATTGGCCGCCGACCAGTTCGGGGGTGTGCCCCGCCTCCTGCCCACTGACAGCTGGGATTGGCTAGAGCACTCCCGGCGACCCTCGTGAGGATAAGCGGTGAAGAAAAATGAATGGTTGGATGGTACGCAGGCTCCCTCTCATGGTGGACAAAATCAAAACTTTGAAGGTCAATATATTTGCATTTAAGTCTTTCAAATTGTCTTTTTGTTTTTTTTAAACACATTTTTATATACTTCTATTGAATGTTTGTATGAGATACATATTTTAATGGAATTGTTTTCCTAAAGTGAATGTAGAGGGCGGAACGGTGGACCAGCTGGTAAAGGCCTCACACTTCTGAGGACCCAGGTTCGACCTCGGCTTTCCTCCCACGTCCCCAAAACATGCAACATTAATTGGGCACTCTAAATTGCACATAGGTGTGATTGCTAGTGTGGCTGTTTGTCCAGATGTGCCCTGCGATTGGCCGGCAAACAATACAGGGTGTGCCCCGCCCACCTCCTGCCTGTCGACAGCTGGGATTGGCTCCAGCGCTCCCAGCGACCCTCGTGAGGATAAGCGGCTAAGGAAATGGACGGATGGGTGAATGTAGAAACCACGCCCGAGGTCACCGCGGCTCACAATAACGTTAAATGTAATTTCTCAGGCTAAATCCGCTGTCGCAGTCTGATGAACACTTAGGCCTAGTATGCTACTTTCTTTCAGAACCAAGTAATTTTGAAAGGAGTACTTGGTACGGACCGTTTGAGAACCGCTGGGTTACCTCGGCCATTGTTTTTCGGGTGTCATTGAGAGCAAGTGGGTTTTTGACCTTTGACCTCAGCCATGTTGTTTTGGATCTCAGTCCAGGATCAAGTGGATTCTTGGCAATCCTTGGACTTGAGGAGCTTCAAAAATACAATATTATTGTAAAATAGCGGCGAGTAAAGCATCGGCCTCACGGTTCCGAGGACTCGGGTTCGATCCCGGCCCCGCCTGTGTGGAGTATGCACGTTCTCCCTGTGCCTGCGTGGCTTTTCTCCGGGTGGGCACTCTGTTTTCCTCCCACATCCCAAAATCATGCAACATTAATCAGACACTCTAAATTGCTCGTAGGTGTGACTGCGAGTGCTGCCGTTTGTCTCGATGTGCCCTGCGATTGGCTGGCGACCGGTTCAGGGTGTGCCCGTTGAAAGCTGGGATAGGCTCCAGCACTCCCTGCGACCCTCATGAGGATAAGCGGCTAAGAAAATGGAGACGTTACACACGTTAAACAGGCCGCTTTGAGCTTTTGTTTTATGAAATTTCCTGAAATCTGCGAGCTTGATCTCACTCATATTTGTCACGTGAAGTCAAAATACAGCAAATAGGTTGCCGGGCGAGTCATCATCATCATCATCATCATCATCCCGTTAACCAACGGGAGATTGCATTTTATTTCCTCTCCCGTGGAAAAAAATAGATAAAAAAAAAAATCCACAGATGACAGCCGCTTTCTCCTGGCAAAATCAGACCCCCCCCATACCCCCCCCCGTCCCGCTAATCCCCCCCCCCCCCCCGTCACAATCCGCATCCCGTGTGTGCGCGTGTGCGCGCATTCTCTGGATTGGCACATCCTCTCCTGAGCCGGTAGAGCGCGTCGCACCAGAGGCGGAGCAAAGGGGCGGAGGGCGGCGACGACGGCGGCAACGGCAGCGGCGGCGGGACCCCCCCCCCCCCCCCCCCCACCCACCCCCGAGCGCCGGACAACTTGAGCACCCGTCATGTCCTCAGCCAGCGGACGAACGCCCGTCGGACGAGCCCGGGGGCGCCGGCGTCGCCCCGGCCTCGCTCTCGTCTGACCCCTCTTCTCTTGTTTTGATTTTGAAACGTGGACGGGAAGGTGTGGCAAATTTTTGAATAAAATTAAAAAAAAAAAAAATGCAGCCTTGGTGGATTTTAACGTTTGGATTTTGGAGCGCGTGCGGCGAGCTGCCCTTCATCGCGGAGAACAACGCCGCCATGCTGGTCAACTGGTGAGTAGGCGCCGACCCGCCAGGGCCCGTTTCGGGCTTTGCCGGCGTCACGCGGCGCGGGCTTAACGCGGCGGGTCGGGGGTCAACTGTGTCCACCGCGAGCTATTCCGGGCCCGCTTAAGGAGGGCTTGCACCTCAGATTAGCGCCGCTAATTAAGTCTGGAGGCTCCGTCTGTCTTCGAGACGAAAGCGCCGGCGTCACGGCAGGGTTTCCTCCGCCGGCGCCGCGCGATTTTACGCGTACGGTCACGTGATCCCGGGTGTACCCCGTCGAGTGAGCGTCTACGCCATATCCATAACGTGGAAAGTCCCAAATTATGATACTATACCAAAATCCTCGCATGCGCAATAAACGTTGTCATTCTTTAATTTAGTTTCAATTAGTTCCGAGGTCCCGGGTTCAATCCCGGAGCCGCCTGTGTGGAGTTTGCGTGTTCTCCCCGTGCCTGCGTGGCTTTTCTCCGGGTGGTTTCTTCCCACATCCCAAAAACATGCGACATTAGTTGGACGCTCTAAATTGCCCCGAGGTGTGATTGTGAGTGCGACCGTTTGTCTCGATTTTCCCCGCGATCTGCTGGCGACCAGTTCAGGGTGTACCCCGCCTCCTCTCGCCCGTTGACAGTTGGGATACGCTCCGGCGCTCCCTGCGACCCTCGTGAGGATAAGCATAGAAGAATAATGATGATCGCAAATCATTGAATTCTGATTTTATGTCCCGACGTGATTGGAATTGGGTTTGTAAAAACTTTTTTTTTTTTTTTTTTTTTCATGTGGTCACGCAATGGACGAAACTCTCATCTCAAGGCACCCAACTGCATAACGCAATTTATCAACAGATTCTAGTTGTTTAATATTCCTTTTTGTTTTGTTACAAGATCATTTTTATATGATTTTCACACAGAGAACGGACAGAACTACCATTTGACACTCTGAATGTAAATCGGTTCAAAAGACTGAACACGACGTCAACATGCCAGATGTTGGACTCCAGTTCATGCGACATTAGATTATTTATTTAGTGGGGGCGGGGCGGCACGGTGGCTCAGATGGCAAAGCCTTGGCCTCACAGTTCTGCGGTCCCGGGTTCGATCCCCGACCCGCCTGTGTGGAGTTTGCGTGTTCTCCCCGTGCCTGTGTGGATTTTCTCCGGGTGGGCACTCCGGTTTCCTCCCACATCCCCAAAACATGCAACATTAATTATTATTTAATAATTAATTTGACACTCTAAATTGCCCCTAGCTGTGATTGGTTGTCTGTCTCTATGTACCCTACGATTGGCTGGCGACCAGTTCAGGGTGTACCCCGCCTCCTGCCCGTTGACAGCTGGGATAGGCTCCAGGACTCCAGTGACCCCCGTGAGGATAAGCGGCTCAGAAAATGGAAGGTTATTTCAAAATAGGTTGATGCAAAATTTCATCTTTGATGTGCCATTGGGGAAAAAAAATGTCACATTAATTGGACACTCAAAATTGTCCCTAGGTGGGATTGTAATGGCGGCTGTTTGTTTCCATGTCCCCTGCGATTGGCTGGCGACCAGTTCGGGGTGTACCCCGCCTCCTGGCCGTTGGCAGCCGGGATAGGCTCCAGCACTCCCATGACCCTCGTGAGGATAAGCGGCAATGAAAATGGATGGATGGATGGATGCTTGTTTTTTTTTTAAGGAAGCGAGGGGTGCGCCAACTCTGTCTGGACGTTGCACGAGGGTGCGTTTGGGAATGTCACATTCACACCTTTACCCTCTTAGGCATGCGAAGAGAGGCGGAGGGCGCCGGACCGGGCCGGGCCCTCCCTACCTGCCTCCCTTCCTCCCTCCCTCCTTTCTGTCTTCCTCCCTCGAACACGTCAGCGGCCAATCCGGCGCGCGATGGCGTCACTCGGGTAAAAGCACAACTGACCGACGGGCCTCGCGTCTGGATTATCCCTGCACACCCAATAGCCGGGATGGTGGGATAAGTGTTTTTTTTTTTTTTTTTTTTTTTGTCCCCGAGACAGGGGCTAGGAAGGGATGGGGGCGGGGGGGGGGGTCTGGGGGGGACAGCTGGCGGTGTGTGGGAGGACTTCTCAAATCCGTGTGATTCATTCTCGTCCTTGTCGGGCTTGATTTGAAAACGTTTGCCTGCGACGGCGTCCGCGGGAGTCGCAGTGACAAACACAGCTTGAGCGGCAAATTCGCCGCAATGTTTGACGGACGGAACGAGACCTTATGATAATAAAATAATAATATCATAACCTTGTTTGATTATGGTTGGGATTCACAAGTTTTTCCACATCATTTCTAAAAATTCATATGAGGGTTTGTACGATTAATGCATGGAGAAGGAAGCCACAACACAGCAACAAAAATGAAACAAACGTCAGCGTACTTCCTTGACACTAATATGCCACTAGATGGCGCCAAAGTAAAACTGAGTTTTAAAAAAACAAACAAACTTTATGACGTAAATAACAGTGGATTGGGTCGCCATTACCCCCCCCACTGCAAAATTGACGAATGTCACATTACAAACATGTATTTGCTATCACTTCCTGTTGACTGGCTCAAATGCTAGCTTAGCGCTTGAGCCCCCCGCGGAGTCACCTAGCCACAGATTTCTTTTACAATGACATTTTTTTTTTTTCCTTTTTGGAGGGGAAACCAACCTCAAAAACGCTTCGTGGTGGTTTATCCGCACTCATTCAACTATTTTTTTGGGGGGGTTAAAATGGTTATCCGAGCATTTCCTCTATTGGGCCCCGCTAATGTTCAAACGCGGCTCCCGGACACGCGCGCTGACCTCTGCTGGTGGAGATGTCCTCGGTGCCGGCCGTCTGGCCGATCAGGTGGTACTGGTTGAGCCTGGAGCCCTCCTCGCCCACCACCACCGACTTGGCCGCCCCCTTGTCCCACGTGTAGACCACCTCCGACACCGGGTACGCGTCTGAGGGAGCCACACAGTCCACAGTGTGACCAATGCTGAATTTCCAAGAGCAAGGCAACATTTATTATTTTAATGCAACACTTTTTACGCACCTAAAATGAAGAGTTAAATTTTGTATAAATTCTATCCTTCCTTTAAATAATTAATTTACCATAGTAAATATTAAAATGAGGTCATGTATTTTTAAGCACTTTACTAATTAAAAAAAATAGTATAAAAGTATGTTTTGCACAAAACAATAAATTGTAATTTTTAATATTGAAATTAAATAGTATAGAATTAAAAACCATAAATTATAAATAAATTAAATTATAATTACACATTTATAAATGATAAATGTTTAACAATGAACTGCTTACATATTTTAGATACGCATTTGACCATTTTGTAATAGCCTAATCATCTCATTACAACATTACACATACATTTATTAACTTCTTGAATATACTAAAACATAAATTATATGAGAAAAAATATTTCATAAATACAATAAAGATTTTTCAATTTAATTTCATGACAAAATTGGTGAATGTATTCTAGTATTTTGAATGATTTGATGCTTGGAATTTGACATAACATGTACATTGAAACTGGTTTTGCCGACTTCTGCCACAAACGTTCCAACCCGACGTTGCCCGCCGTACATTTTGCGGATTACAGCGGCGCCAGTTGCGTCTTCCGTGACGTTTCGATTCCATTTGTGAATCTTTAAACCTTTGCAGCAACAACACGCATTTGCAGATAATCTGCGTTGTCTTCGTCGGCCCCGCACGAGCCACCTGTGCTCCCCGAGTGTCACGTGACCGGCTGGACTGTCGCGTTTGCTCGCTTGCTTATCCAACAACAACATTTTGTGTGGTACAAGCGGCTCCGAAAGAGGACGTGTCGGCAAATGTTCCCCTCTAAAAACATCTTTAAAAGCGTCGCAAGCAATTTTCGACGTCACACGATAAGACTGCGTTCACGTCACATGATCAGGGCATAAATTTAACGTGAAATCGACCCCTTTTCCATCCGACCTACTTCATGATACCCGGTACTCGTGAAGGCTGCCTATACCGTTGTGACGGTCTGAGCGCTCCCCCCGTGCTGAAAAGTCCCCTTGGGATTAATGCGCACGCGCGTAGAATTTTTTTTTAACATTTTTCAACTTTTTCCTCCAACCGTGCAGGTCTGAAACTCCCCCATCCACACTTCTTCCGCGCGTTCATTTTTGCTCCGCGTGCATTTCGTTGTGGACGTCTCGCAAAGCCGAACACAGCGAACGAAAGAATACGTAAACAAACGCGAACGTACTGTTTGTTATTTATCAAGTGGAAAGCACGTTCCGGCTCAGACATTACGGCACATTTGGGATAGCGAAAGTATGTGTAATATCATTTTCACGCGATGAAAGTATCTTATATTGTCAGCAGCATGCAGCGCTTTCATTGGCCGCGTTCAGTTTTGTGAGACGTCCGTAGCGAAATGCACGCCGAGCGAAAATGAACACGCGGAATAAGCGCGGACGGGGAAGTTTCAGACTGGTGCGGAAGTAGAAAAAGTAGAAAAATTAATCCCAAGGGGACTTTTCAGCACGGGGGAGCGCTCAGACCGCCACACCGGCCAGCTATAACGAAGGTGGGGGGGGGGGGGGAATACGAGATTGAGTAAATCCTCCTCGCCAGCAGTGGGCGCCACACTGCGGCAAATCAGCATTTGCAAGAGTGAGAATAAAACGGCTTCGTTCCCAATTTTTCGGTGTGTTCATTAAAATGTTATGTATCAAAAGCACCGGTTGTGCTGGTACTCGGAGTGAACGTTAGCTTGACCGGTTAGAGAATGTCTGGGAAAACCACAGAAGAAAGCACCTGACACGTGCTTCTTTCCCCCTTTTCGTGTCGAAAGCAATCATCCACGACTATTTTGCATGCCGTTGCGCGCTAACCGTCTGAATGCGCGACGTGCGCAGAAACGGCTTCCTTCTGTAATGAATAAACTGTCATTTTGCAGAACCGTGCACGATAGAAGCGACTGTTTGTGAGGTTAAAACCGATTGTATAGCATCCGCGTCCACCCCCGCCCCCGCGACACTACATCTGCGTGCTCGTGGCACTCCGCAGTCCAATCTACGAGCGCTAATCCCGCGACTGTGGTGTCAGAAAACTTTGCAGATTGTCTTCAATATCCCCAGATTGACCTCGGCCCCCGGGCCCGGGATTATTGTCTCCGAGCGGCCGCGGCAACATCAGCGCGTCTCGTAACGTCGCCGTTCGTTCTCCGCTCGAGCTCACCCTCGCCGGTCTTTCGGGTGCGAATGCTAACGTAGAGCGGCGTAGCAACCAGAGTAGCAAATCGACTCTATTTTATTGTCGCTTTCGGAAAACGCAAAAGTAAAAATTTCGGCTGTTATACGATTAGGTGGCGGCGCGGAGGCGCAGCTGGTAACGCGTCGGCCTCACGGTTCCGAGGTCCCGGGTTCGATCCCAGACCCGCCTGTGTGGGCACTCCGGTTTCCTCCCACATACCAAAAACATGCAACAATAATTGGACACTTTAAATTGACCCTCAGTGTGATTGGGAGTGCGGCTGTTTGTCTACATGTGCCCTGCGATTGGGTGGCGACCAGTTCAGGGTGTACCCCACCCGCCTCCTGCCTATTGACTGCTAGGATATGCTCCAACACTCCCCAAAACCGTCGTGAGGATAAGCATCAAAGAAAATGGATGGATGGATATATTTTAGAACTATATCATTTAAAATACAACAAATTCGTGGTTCACTTTTCACAAATTTACCTATTTGCCGTTTTTTTTTTTTTTTTGAGGGGGTTGGAGGAACCATTTCTCCATTACATATATTTAAAAAGAAAAAAACTCACCTATTTGCTGTTTTTCCACTCAGGACAAACTGCCATCTGGTGGCATCTTGTCATCACAGACGTATTGTAATTTAAGAGTAATTTTTGCCCCCCCCAACCCCCCCACGCCCATGCTGCGATAGGCTCCAGCACTCCCCGCGACCCTCGTGAGGATAAGCGGCAAAGAAAATGAATGGATGGATACAATTAGGTAGTAGAAAAGCTCAATATTAAACCATCTTTTTGTCAGAGTTGCGGTATTTTTGAATTGGGGATTTGGGTGTCAATAGCTCTATTTTCATACTTTTCTTTTTTTAATTTGTGACGTAGGCCGTGTGAAATGTTGTTTGGCACGCGGCGCGGGCCTCTAAAGAAGACAAACGGGCTGCAAACGGGCCCCTGGGCCGTAGTTGGAACACCCCTGTTCTTGCTGTTGGTACGGAAGCATATAAAGTGATTATTTAAAAGTAAAATTTGTGAAATCTCCCAAAAAGCACAACAGCGTTAAGCGTAGCCTGTTTGTAAAAGCGAAAACGGCGGTTTTGCCTCTTCTGGAGCGGTTCTGCGTCAGCAGCCGAACGGCCGAACGGCCGACCGGCCGACCGGCGTCCGCGAGGTCAAAGGATTAGCTCGGGTTAATGGAGTCGCAGGAAACCGGATACGACGCTGAGAGCTTCCAAGGCTCGCGCGGCCGCCGGCACGTCACACGACAGATTTTTTTGGTGTAGATATATAGTTTGAAAAAGGCTTTCCAAAAAAAAAAAATAAAAAAAAAATAAGCAGATCGGAATTTAGCATTCTGTGTTGTTGTTCTTTTATTTGATTATTTTTGTCAGCTTCTCGACTAATTCCGTTGCACAACCAAGCTAAAAGCATTTTAAATAAGGTATATCCCTGAGTTGCCTCATATTTCTTTTTGTTTTATTACAACATCATTTTTTATTTTATTTACTGTAGCCGTTTATTGTACATTTTTCCTTCAATATCATTTCAAATTATTATATTTGAATAGGAACACAAATAGAGAATTTGTTATTTCAATAAAAAATATTCAGGGTTTATATTTGGGGTTTATTTGCTTGTCCCTTTTATTTCTTAGCTTTATGTTTTAATATATATACTTTTTATGAAACATATTTTCTGGGATTTTCTTTTTATTACTTGTCACATATTCCTCAGCTTTATATTCTCACTATATTTTTAAACGGGAAACCTTTTAAGATGCATAATTTCACACAAATAAATGCAGAATAAAACTTTTTTTACTAAATAAAATTAAGAAAGTCAGATTTTTTTGACTTTATATATTTTCACGAGAAATTGATTAAGATTCAACTTGATTTTGCAAAAGCAGAATAAAACTGATTTATTTTGTGTACACGTATTTTTTTTAGATTTTAATTCAGATGTTAACTCTTTTCATATTTGGCACCAAAACTGAAAACGGAACTAAAATTACATATTTCAAAAGCGTACGACAATATATACATTTTTTGAAAAAAAAAAAAAATCCTTCAATACACATGCAAAATAATGTCTAATGTATACTTTGTTTGGACTGATAGAAGGGCACTGTAGGGCAGTAAAAGTAGCACTTGCAATAAGACATATTTTTATGATTTGCTCTCATTTTTGTGAAGGCAGCATTGCAATTAAAAGCGTGCAGTATTTAAGTCTTCCTTGCAATTACTGTACTCAAATTGAGTTTGGGCACGGCACGGCACGGCACGGACCCCCCCACCCCCATCATCTCGATGGCCGTGCGCCGAGTGCAGGGAAACCCTCTTCGCTAATCTGGCGGCCTTAAGGCCCGACGCAACTTTCTGTTACGTCAGAGGACGGAAACGGCGTCTTCTACTCACAGCTTCCAAACTTGAGGGGGCAGGCGTGCGCGTCCATGGGGAAGTCCTCCAGTTGCATGGGGCACTCGGCAGATATGGTCAGTCTGGGGACAAAAAAAAAAAAAAAAATCAAATCAAATCAAATCCCGGATGAAATATAGAAAATGGTCAAATTGAGGATTAGTCCGGGAAAGGACTTTGCAAGTCACCCAACACCGAGAACTTACAGTGCCAAGACTGCTACCCCCACCATGTGGACGCTATTGTAATACCATCACACAAATGTCAAAATTAATAAAATGACAACGCACAATACAGATTTTTTTTTTTGGTGGGGGGGGGGGGGGGGGACAAAAAAAAAACCAAAACACAACTTGCAGTTCTACTGTGAGCCATGTCAATTTTTTTTATATTAGATTATACACCCCCCCATTTTTATAGATTTTAAAATCCATCCATCCATTTTCTTTGCCGCTTATCCTCACGAGGGTCGCGGGGAGCGCTGGGGCCCATCTCAGCTGTCAACGGGCAGGAGGTGGGGTACACCCTGAACTGGTCGCCAGCCAATCGCAGGGCGCGTCGAGACAAACAGTTGCTTCACCATCACACCTTTGGGCAATTTAGAGTGTCCAATTATAATGTTGCATGTTTTTTGAGATGTGGGAAGAAACCGGAGTGCCCGGAGAAAACCCACGCAGGCTCGGGGAGGACATGCAAACTCCACACAGGCGGGTTCGGGATCGAACCCGGGACCTCAGAAGTGTGAGGCCAACACTTTTCCAATTTTCAACCCCCCCCCCCAAAAAAAAAAAAAAATTCAAATCAAATCAAAGTCAAATCCAAAAAAAAAAAATCCACTTTTCCACTTTCCACCATGCCGCCTATTTCAAAATCATTTACGTTCATTTGTTATTTTTTTTTTTTAATCAAACTGAAAATTATTTTAAAATTTACACTCCTGTGGGTTCCATTGTTTTAAAACCTCATTAAAAATATTTGAAACATTATGTGTTTAAATTGGTTACTATATTTTGTATTTATGCAAAAACATTTACAAAATGTATATTTTTAAATATATCACTTTAAATATAAAAAATTAATGATTCACCATTCACAAATTCACCTATTTGCTGGTATTTTTTTGAAGGGGTGGGGGCAACCTATTCTCCATTACTCATAACAACAACAAAAAAACTCGCCTATTTGTTGTTTTTGCACTCATCTGGTGGCATCTTGTCGTCAAAGAAGTACCTTGTCATTCAAGAGTCATTTATGCCCCCCCCCCCACACCCCAAAAGAAAAAAATGCTTTTTTTTTTTTTTACAAGTAGCTATATCGTAACATATTTATTTAGTATTTTTATGACGAGGCGATTAGGAACATTGGCAGTTTAACTCGGGGAGGGCTCTCGCACGAGGGGGCATTCGGTAAAAGGCCCGGCACGGCACCGCAGGGCGCGCGGCGGCTACCTCATGGTGTAGAGCAGCGTGCCGTCGTCCTGCAGCCTGAGCAGCTTGTTGGGCGTGGTCATGTTGTGGGCGATGGACTTCTTGCCGTTGAGGAAGAAAGTGTCGGGCGTCCAGATGTTGCTGGCCAGGAGGTTGTTGAGCGGCAGCATCTTCATGGGGCCTTTGAAGCACAGACGCTCGTCCTTCCAGCTCTGCCGGAAGAACACGTCGATGGTGTACTCCTGAAAAACCAACGACGGCTTCGCTCGTTTGCAAAAATTGCGCCCAACGGAAAGCGGGCGGCCGGCCGACGTACGGCCCCCGCCGTCGGAAATGGGCCGCCGGGGTGGTTTTGCTCGGTTCTTACCATTTCCGTGTCCGAGACGGGACCGAAGCTGGTGACGAAAATGTTGGTTTTGATCTCCGTCACCTTTTCTGTAAGATTGGACGGAACACACGATCACCTCAGAAATGGGAGGAACCGTTTGGACAGAAATCTAAATTGAATTCATAAATCAGGGTCACACAGGAGTGGGGGAGGTGAGGATGTGAAAAAAGTCCATCGTCTCGAAGAAAATAATCTCACAAAAAAGGAAGAATTTTAGAAAATAGTGTTTTTTTGGTGATTTTTTATAATTATTATTATTTAAGAGAAATAACGCAAAAAAATTCACAAAAAGTTGTACTGTAAAAAAAAATTATCGCAAATAAAAGTCTTTTTTTTTAATTGTAAGAAATATTTCTCGGGGGGGGGGCTGGTAAACACCTTAAATATGAATCCTTTGAAAGTCATTTACACTTTTTTGTGAAAACTAAAAAAAATTGTTTACAAAAAAGGCTATTGATGAATAGAAGCCTGAAATCATATATTTGTAGTTAAAAAAAAATAATAATTTTTTGACTGCCTTATTGGTTAGCTCTATTGTCTAATATTCAAATTCTGTCCCCAAAACGTACATACAAGGCTTAGCCACTAGGAGGCAATGTCGCTTCTTTTGCACCCTGCCAAACTGTTGTAATGGAAAAAATGTCATCGAATTTCAAGCAATTCAAGAACGGTTGAACACAAAAAACGTGCTTGTGGCTTTCAGATAAACACACATCAGAAAACAAGATATTCTTTCATTATGTTTTTCTATTTATACTTCACAATTAGGTCATATTTTTCCTTATCAAACATAAGAAAATGGATATTTTCTCCCGCAGATATTTCTATCCGCGTATGTATATCGTGGATTTTCACTTCTCTTGGGGTCTGGGGGGGGGGGGGGGGGGGAGATTAATGTATATATGAAAAATAGAATATAGAGTAAAGCCTCGAAAATTTCAAGATTTTTTTGCCTCTCTTTTCGAAGGAAAACCGGCACTCGAACGCCTCCGTATTGCACGCGTCCAGACCAGCTGACTCACGACACGCTTTGTTGTGAATTCCCACGCCCCCGAAAAAAACCGGAAATAACGTAATCCGCTGGTTAGGTTAAACCCTAATATTTTTCTGAATTAATTTTATTATATATATATATAGTATTTCAACTATACATGTATTTCTGTTATGCAGTTTATTGTCAGGAAAAGCTTAAAAAAAGATTTAAAATCCCAATTTTTTTAGGCTTGGAACGCATTATTTCTTTTTGCATTCATTGTAATGGGAAACCTCGATTCGGTTTTCGAACAAATCACTTTTCGAACCGTTTTCTGGGACGGCTTGCGGTCGAGAACCGAGGCATCACTGTATATACTTGGCCGCTACTTTGCAGATTCCATCTCTTGCGCGGGGCGGTCTGGAATTTAACCCCAGCGATGAAGGAAATGTGCACAAAAATTGGCAACCCGTAAATGATTGGCTACCTCCCAGGCCGGGTCGCAGCCTGTTGTCGTAGCCGTCCAGCAGCCCGTCCAGGATGCGCGTGAACACGGTGATGTTGTTGATCAATTCCTCCTCGGTGGGCGTCCCCGTCGCCTCCTGCTGACGGCTTGGACAACAACAACAACAAGAAAAATGTTAAAAATCATCCCCATGGCACGCGAGATGACGGTGACGGGACGGCGCTCACCTCAGGCGGCAGGTGTCGCTGGCGAGCAAGAAGCAGAGCCACACGTGTCTCATTGCAAAGCGGCGCCGCATCCCATCGCCCATCCCTGACACCCAAAGGCAGCGCTCAACATCTTGTGCCGAAAAAGACGCACGGACCGCAAGGCGTCGGGCGCCGGCTGCTTCGAATGCCCTCGACCCCCCGACCCCCCCCCCCAAAAAAAAAACGGCTCTTTTGTTTGACATTTCACGGTGCCACAGATTTTTATGGATCTGTAAATATTTATTATCTATCATTTTATTATTCTGGATTATTCTTTGAATTATTTCATCGCACCTGCTAGTTAATATTTCCTTTGGTATGTTTATGTCTTTATTATTGTGGTTTTATGGTATTTTCATTTTGTTGTGTTTATTATTTCAGAATTTTGGTCATTTTACTTTATCTAAGTATAGTACGTTCATTTGAAATATTTATATGGTTCATTTTTAACCTATTTTGAACCATTTATTATTTCAAGTATTTAACATTTGTTTACTTTGGTATGGCATTATATTCACTTAAATGTGATATTTTCCGGTGCATTTTTCTATTATTATTCTAACTTTACTATTTGAAATCTTATTGCTTAATACTACTGAAGCTATTATTTTTGTTTGAAACATTGCAGTCATTATTTTCTAAATTATATATTCTTTTTGTATGCATTGTTCAAGATTTATTTTTGTTATTTCTAATTTTGATAAGAACCCTACCTTCATTTAAATGTGTGGTTTATTTTGTAAATCTTATTTTCATGTAATTACTACTAAATTATTATTGAATTTATTTTGGGATTATATTATATTAATGTGTATATTTTGGGATGTTTTACATTTATTTAGGGTATTATTAGTAATTACATTTGACAGTTTCTTTTAAATTTCACTTTCTTATGTTATTTTGCATGTATATTATTCCTTTGTTATATTTATTTCTATAATTTATTAGTTATTTCCTTGTGGAATATAAATGTGTTTATTAGAGTGGATTATTTATTTATTTTTTCACATGATTTAAAATGTACGACTCAATTTTGGTGCATTATTTTGCAAATACGTTATTATTTATAGTTAGCATTTCCCCCCATTTGTTTTCCTATTACATGTTTTTTTCCTATTTTTGCTCTAGTTTGATAATATAAAATAATATTTTAATACGCCAGTTAGTTTAGTACTTTAGAGAAGCTTATTGATATTTCTACATGCATGCACGTGTAAGAATTTTTTTTTCAGTAATCAATAAAACAAAGAACATTCATTCTCCAAGCCGATTATCCTCACAAGGGTCGCGAGAGCGCCGGAGCCTATCCCAGCTAACTTCGGCCGAAAGGCGGACGACGCCTCGAACCGGTCGCCAGTCAATCGCAGGGCGCAAATCGACACCTCCACTGCGCGGGAATCGATCCCACGCTGCCCGCAACAAAGTCAGCCGTTTGTACGCCGCGACACCGAAATGAAAGAACAAAACGTCCGTTTTTAAAAAAAATATGCTTTTCGGCATCCAGCCCTCCCCATCGCGTCACCCGACGAACTTCATTTGAAGACAGAGGAGGAGGCTTAATTGAGCAAAACAGGAACGTTTGAAAAGGGAAGCGGTCCAGCTGCATCCCTGCGCCGCGCACGGAACAGAGTAAAACCCCGACCGGCCCCCCTCCCTTACCTTCGAGACCGAGACCGCCGCCGCCACCACCACCGCCGTCGCCGCGACGGCTACCTCTCGTCCTCCAGCCTCGCTCTCCAAATTGCCCGTCAACCTTCTGCCGGAAGGGGGAGAGAGGTGTGGGGGAGGGGGGGGTGGGCGGCGGTGGGTGGAGAGAAAGTAACCCCCCCACCCGGGAAAAAGATGAAATTACAATCGCGTCGCTATTGCTGCTGGGTGTCGTTGAGGGGGGGAAAAAAATGAGGGGGGGGGGCAGGCATAAAATCAGATGAGGTGATGAATGAGAGAGAGGAAGAGAGGAGGAGGAAAGAGAGAGAGAGAGAGAGAGAGAGAGAGAGAGAGAGAGGGCGGGAAGCAGCAGCGTTGGATGTGCGCAGTGGCGGATGGCGACGATGTGGGGGGGGGGGCAGAGAAAAAGGGAGAGACTAGCGTACCCCGTGTAGCTCATTATCGCTACTCCTGACTTCTGCAGGTAGGCGTCGTGGCGACGTTCCGGCGTCGAGAAATTCTACCTTTGTTTCCTTTTTGCCGATTTCAAAGCAGAGCCCCCCCCCACGACACAGTATTTTTTTTTTTTTTTCAAGACCCGCGAAACACGATGAGGTTCTGGGACAACACAAGCGTCAAATCTCGCGCCGAGTCTCCCAACTTCTTTCGGAACCGGCGACAGAACGTGGGTTGCAAAAAGGTGGAGGAACAAGCTTTTTTTTTGGGGGGGGGGGGGGGGGAGTCCAGTAGATCTCCGACTTTCACGTCCACATTTATGTTTTGATTTCGTGACACCGCAATTATTTAAAAAAGAATAACGAGAGGAACCAGACAGACTCAAAGCAATTCCCAAATTACGTCAGCGGCTTTTTTTTGTGCTACCTACCGCGGCACATACACCAAACATGTGAGGTAGCTCAACTGTCCGAAAACGCGTTGCCATTTGTCATATTCGACGCGCCAAGCCGAGATTCACAACCTAATCTTTATCGTCAACTCAAAAGCGGTGCTCATTTCCGAAATGACGCAGCACTGCCATCTAATGGCAATACAGTTACGAAGCCCCGTAATAAACAAAAGCGTACTTGACGGGTATAATCGTCAATGGGAGTGACGGGTTACTTTTAACTGACAAATGTCAAATAGACATTTCGTCGCACGCCTACAACAGGGGTGTCAAACTCATTTTTGTCGCGGGCCACATTGTTGTTCCGGTTTCCCTCGGTGGGCCGTTATGACTGTGAAACCATAAAAATCGTTTATTAAACCAAGAGTTAGAATTCACGACTTTGTTTCAAGCCCTGCGTTTTTAATTTTGTAATTAATCTTTTGATTAAAAAAATAATAATATTCTTGTTAACGTATGATTTTTTTTTTCGTGATTCAACAGTTTAAGATTGTACCTCAACTGTATTAAAAACCCCCACGACATTAAAAGAATGCAACGTTATTCTCATAATTGGACTTTATTTGAATCTAGGAATTTTTGCGGGGTTCATATCGGAATTGAACTTTTCTAGCAATTTGAGGCTTTTTATTCTTTGTAGAAATTCAAGACAAATTTATGTTTTTATAAAAAAAAAAAAAAAAAAAAATAAAATATTTTGCCAATTCTCTGTAACCCGCCAGATTCTGGGTGTCCAACTCATTTTCGTCGCGAGCCACTTTGTACTTGCGGTTTCCCTCGGAAGGCCATTATGGCTGTGAAACCATAAAAATCGTTTATCGCCTCATCGTGTTGACACGTGAATTTTATGAATTACTTTTGGAATCAGAAATCAAGGGTAATGATTTTTTTTTTCAACTATTGTTGACAATTGGTAACATACAAACTCTTGGAATACCTCAATGCTGTGATTTATGCTGTGACAATTTGACATTTTGGTCCAGATTTGAACAAGAATCACGGAATTTCCTTCGCGGGCCACTTAAGGTCAAGCGGTGGGCCAGATCTGGCCCCCGGGCCCTGAGTTTGACACCAGTTTCCCAAAACGAAAACATTACCACTCTGCAGCCGTTGCAGCACTTTAATTTTATCTCGCAGCTGACGCGAAGGTAAAGACGGTCGAGCCGACGGCAATTAATCGATGCGATCGATATTTTTGTTGTCGTTGAGCGTTTTTCTCGTTTGACTTTTCCATCACACTCAGATTGACATCCAATCACTTTCAGATCTCGCCAAAACTCATAAAACTCCAATTTTAGCGCCAATTAATTCATATAACACGAGACGAGGGAAGGTTTTGAAAGGACTTTTTTGCCGCCGTTGCTTCCCGTTCAACTTTATTGGTTATCGATCGACCGGCGCTTTTCTCGGGGTTTTATCGTCTCCGGTACCTTGTTTGCGTTTTCACGATTACGAATTGTTGAATTTTGCCGATGCGAGGATTTTGCCTTGTAAAATTGCTGTCGCTAATCCTAACGGGGAATATGCGATACATAAATGTGTCATTTCAGAGAATTTGCAGTTTTAGTGCCTTGAAATACAACGAAAGAATGTACAAATACTATTAACTCATAGAATTCGGCTGGTAAAGCGTTAGCCTCACAGTTCTCAGGTCCGGGTTCGATCCCGGACCCACCTGTGTGGCTTTTCTCCGGGCGGACACCCCGGTTTCCTCCCACATCCCAAAATCATGCAACATAAATTGCCCATAGGTGTGATTGTGAGTGCAACTGTTTGTCTCAATGCGCCCTGCGATTGGCTGGCGACCAGTTCGGGGTGTACCCCGCCTCCTGCCCGTTGACAGCTGGGATAGGCTCCGGTACTCCCAGCCCTTGTGAGGATAAGCGGCTAAGAAAATGGATGGATGGATAATTCAATTAAAATGTCCAATGAGTAAATCAATTTGGACCATGTGTGTGGAGAATCATCTATGGTAAAAATCAACGTAGCTATAGGACAACTAGATCAGGGGTGTCAAACTCATTTTTGTCGCGGGCCACATTGTAGTTCTGGTTTCACTCAGAGTGGGCCAGTGTGGCTGTGAAACCATAAAAAAAAAATCTTTAACCGCCTCATCATATTTACACATGAAATTTGTGAACTAGAATCATAAATCAAGGGTAATGTGTTTTTCCAACTATTGTTGTTTGGTAACACAAAAAATGCTTGTAATATAATATTTCTCAACATTATCATTTATGATAGGACAGCTTGAAATTTTGGTACAGATTTGAACAAAAAAAAAAAAAATCATGTAAGTTGATCCACATGATTAACCTCCTCGGGCCACATAAAATCATGCGGCGGGCCAGATCTGGCCCCCGGGCCTTGAGTTTGACAGCCCTGTAATAGATGGTTTAAACTCGAAAGTATCCGTATTGGACGTGTTTGTTCACGGGCTCCAACTGTATTTTTTTGTGCGTGTGTCTTGTTTACAGGAACGCCGTCGACGGGAACAAGAAGCTGCACGCCATCTACGATACGAGGTGAGTGTCGCGTTCTACGTTTTCGGAGAAATCGCGTCGACCGAGGACACTTTATGTGATCAATACGTACGGCCGTGAAAAGACTGCGCCGTGAAAGGATACAACTTCCAGAAGGTCAACCGCGTCCCTGCATCATTCTGTGCCGCGCTGCTCGCGGTGAAAAACACTTGCATGGAAAATGGAGGACTTTTTTTTTTTTTTTAGATCTGTAATTGCCGCGAGGACTCCGACCGTTCTGCGTCACTCAGCAAAAAAATGTCAGGAAGTTATACAGACAGCGTGGAAGGGGGACAATTTAATCCAAGAACCCACCCAAAAAAATGCAGACACATTTAGTTTCTGGTTTAGGACTCTTATTTTATCCTACCTTATATTACCGTAATTGGCGGCCTACAGAGTGCACCTGGTTATAAGCCTCACCCAGCACATTTGTTAAGGAAATACCATTTGGTACATACATAGGCCGCACCTGTGTAAAAGCCGCAAGTGCCCACATTGAAACACGAGATATTTACAAAGATAAACGGTACACAGAGTTTAACGCTAGGGCCAGGCTAACGCTAGCGCCGCGCTAACAGGGCCGGTTAAAAAAAAAACAAAACAACATACCGGTAAAAATCACAGGGACACAGCAGTAACATGCTAGCGCAGCGCTAACAGGACTGGTAAAAGTCACTTCCTCGGCACATATATTCCACCTGGTCTCACTCTTACCTATTTGGGTGGAGTGCCCCCTTGCGGCCGTCAGAAAAAAATGCACAAATTTGCCGCATCACCGCATAAACCGCAGGGTTGAAAGCGTGTGAACAAAGTCACGGCTTATAGGCCGGAAATTACGGTACATTATATGATACCCCACAGGGAAGGGAGCTGCTATCCAACAGCTAGCTTGCAAGCTAACTGGCGCGCGCATCTTAGTCTCAGCCGGTGTGACGGTTTGAGCGCTCCCGGTGCTGAAACGTCGCCTTGTGATTAACGCGCATGCGCGTATATGTTGGGAAACTTCCGGCCAGTCTGAAACGTCATCATCCATGCTTCGACATGTGCCATTCGACAACTTGTCGCCGAGCGTTCACGTTCGCTATGGACGTCTCAGAAAGACGAAGACAGCGAACGTACAGATATGTGTATACTTTTGTTTTAAGGTTAGGTTTGGGTTACGGTTAGGATTTAACGTATGCTAGCTCGCTGTATGCAGAAGAAGGGGAACGACGAGACCGGGGGATTTCCCAGTACGGGTCTACGACGTACCCGGAGTTCCCCTGTTAGTAACGCATGCGCATTCATCACAAGGAGACTTTTCAGCATGGGGGAGCGCTCAGACCGTCACACTGGGCAGCCTGCGAGTAGAAATAATGACACCGAACTGCAGCAAGTGGCACTGGAATTGTAATAAGAACCCAAATAAATTCAGTTGCACCAGAATGGAGTGGAAGGAGAGGCGACTCACGGTGGAAACCACAAGCACGTGACTGGGTCCCAATTTAGCCACGCCCCTTTATAAAAACAGGTGTAAAAGTAGATCTCCTCAATTCAGTCCGACACTGCTCATTATCTTCAAAACGAATATCTCAAGACATTTTATGATCTCTAAGTATAACAGTCAATATTTTATTGTCCACGTCTTTGTTGCTATTAGCTCACCCGTCGTCCATGTTTGTCCCTGTTTTTTCAAGAAGCACATTTTGACCGATGAAGGAGTAAAAAAAATGTTTGGATGTGTTTTTAAATATGGGGAGGAAAAATGTAAAAACTAATAGAGCGATAAATACAGTACTCAAAGAAAATGGTGATACCTGGAAAACCTTGAAGTCGCGCAAGGCGAACGGAGCTCGGCAAAGCAGCCGCAGACTTTAATCAAGACGAGGACGCGAAGACGTTATTTGAGGTGACGAGCTGCAAAAAATGGAAGAAAAAAAAATCAGTATGGCGTGGGACATGCTGGCGCGTTCAGGCGTGTGGGTGAAGTCTCACCTGATTTAGTGGTGGGTCTGGGCCCGGGGGGGGGGCGACCAAGGGAGGCGCCGACTTCCCCGCCGCCGCGTAGATCTCGCGAGCCGGAGACGCGATGAGGATCCTGCGGGCGTCGGCGGTGCTGCTGGCCGCCGTGTGCGCATGTGCCAGGTCAGCCCTCCTGGCTCCCGCTTCTATCACTTTCATTTCTTTGTCTTGTCCAATTTTGTTTACAAGTTTATTTAGAGTTATTTTTACCATTTATTACATTTCTTGATTTTTACGTATGCATTCTGTTATTTTATTATTCATTTTTCCACATTATATTTACATGAACTTTATACATATTTGATTTTTATTATTGTGATTTACTCAATATATATTTCAATTTTATTTTTACCTAGTTATTTTTTGTGTTTTAATGTTTATGTATTTTTTTTTTTTTGAATTATTTTTATGCAATTAACTTTGTTTTTTTTTTCTCTCTTCCAGCGTCAAAGAGCCCGGCAACATGACTTTCGTGAAAGACACGGTGGACAAACTTTTAAAGGGCTACGACATCCGACTCAGGCCGGACTTTGGAGGTACGACGAAGTCGTCGTCGGCGACGCCCAATTTTCAATTCATTTCAGACGTGAAATGAAATCCACGCTCGGATTTGTTTGACTTTGAAGGTGCCCCCGTGGCCGTCGGCATGAGCATCGACGTGGCGAGCATCGACATGGTGTCCGAGGTCAACATGGTAGGTCACGCAAAAACTCATGCGGGTCGGCGACCTTTTTGAGGCCGACGGGACCGATCGTATTCAGGGCGACGTGACGTGTTGGCGGCAAACTTCATTTTTTTATATGACGTTTAAAAAAAAGTCATGAATGTAAGCCAGTCAGATGCAAAATTGAAAGCACAAATCATCGCAATTTGTGACCTGTGCTATTTTTAGAACATGCCTCACGGGCTACCTTGAGTGGTCCTCGCAGGCAAACACGCGTCCGCGGGCACCGCATAGGTGACCCCTTTTTTTTTTTTTTACGTTAGCCACTATCAAATATTTTTGAACTCGATCCATCCATCCATCCATCCACCAATCCATTTTGTTTGCCGCTTATCCTTACGTGGGTCGCATTTCGTGTGTAAAGATGATAAGGCGATGAAAAATTTCTATAGTTTTACAGTCATAATGGGGGAAACTCTAACTACGATGTGGCCCTCAACAAAAAACACCGCCCCTTTAAACCATCCATCCATTCTCTTTGCCGCTTATCCTCACGAGTGTCGCATGGAGCACGGGGAGTACTGAAGCCCATCCCAGCTGTCAACGGGCAGGAGGCAGGGCGCACCCTGCCCTGAACCGGTCGCCAGTCAATCGCAGGGCAAATGGAGACAAACAGCCGCACTCACTATCACACCTTGGGGCAATTTAGAGCATCCAAATCACGATTTTTGAACCAATTCTTCTATTTATTAATTGAATGATGAGGGGCGGCACGGTAGCTCTGCTGGAAAGCGTTGGCCTCACAGTTATGAGGACCGGCGTTCAATCCCGGTCTCCCTGTGCTTGTGTGGGTTTTCTCCGGGTGGGCACCCCGGTTGCCTCCCACGTCCCAAAAACATGCGACATCCATTGGACACTCTAAATTGCCCATAGGTGTGATTGTGAATATGGCAGTTTGTCTCGGTGTGCCCTGCGATCGACTGGCGACCAGTTCAGGTTGTACCCCGCCTACTGCTCGTTGACAGCTGGGATAGCCTCCAGCACTTCCCGCGACCCTCGTGAGGATAAGCGGTGAAGAAAATGGATGGACGGTGAGTTAAATGGAGAACTTTTAAACTCCATACAGGAGAGCCCCGATTCAAACCCAAAGGCTTCAGATCTGCGAAGCGTGCGTGCTCACCGCTCGACCACCGTGTCATCCAAACAATGAATTGAAATAGTTGACGATTGACGTGATGATCGATTAGTTGATGCGTCAATCGTGTTGCTGAAATATGCTTCGTGTCAACATTTTGTAAGCGTAATTAGTGACGTACAGCAAAAGTTTATGTATTGACTAATTCGATGCTAAAACTCACGGCTGTTACATAAATTTTGATGAACGACAAAAATGACGTGAAAAAAAGTAAAGATACACGAGATGGGCCAAAATTCAGAGTACTGTAGTTATTTTTCGTTTTCATATTTTTCAGCATCAAGATTTGTTTACATCACGTGTCAGATTGAGAAAATGCACTCAAAAGGCTCAAATTGTGAATTTAAATTTCAATCTGAAATGTCAAAATATCATAGAAAAAGATGATTTTACTTCAACTTAATTATTGCTTGGAAGGGAGATGATGAAAAAGTTTAGCAATGTGCAGAAAAATCTGAAGTTTTAAAAAACTTGGCCTTGGAAAACGCTTTCGGAAATCTGAGGAAATTATAAGACTTTTTTTTTACAGTTTATCAATAATTGACACCATTAAAAAATCATAGCTAAGAACTACATTACCAAAATTAATCAGCTAATTAAGACATTTTTTTCGTAAACTGATTCTTCCCACGTTAATCGGACATTTGGATGGATTCAGTTTCCCGAAAAGAACAATAATAATAATAATAATAATAAATTTCACCTAAACAATGTCTCAAGAGGTTCTTGTGCACGATAAAACTTTCGGGCTACAAAATATCTGCCAGTGGAACCGAAAAAAATGAAAAATGAAAACACGCGATGGTGTTCCACCACCAGAAAGTATCACGCCGGCCAATATACGACCAAAATTAGCGAACGGTGTCCGTGTACTGCAGCGATATTAAAGTCATTTATTCTTATTATCGACTATAAAAGATAAACCAGGATTATGTCATCAATATTTTGCGTATTCACACGGGCACGATGCAAAGCTCACAAATTGAAGACGTTTAGTGCAACAACCTCCGATGCGTCGCTTCCACCGGGGCAGAACCTCACGACCCCGAACGGGCTCGGGCTCGGGCTCGGGCCCGGCCGCCCAACTCGCTCCGCCCGGGTGGCGCCGGTCCCGGCGGACGGCGGGCGTCGGCCTGACAGGTTAGCGCGTCTGACGCGCGTCTTTGCCCGGCGGGGCGCGACGCTCCCACCGGGCCTCATTTGGCGGAGTGCAAAAAAGCCGACTTTTGCATCTCTCCGGGTCCAAAAATGACAACAATCAGCACCCACGCGCGCGCTTAAGTCGGCTTCCGGATCACGGACGTTTTTTTCCGGTTACGATTTTCACGTTTTTCTTTGCTTTGTGTCGCGATCTAAAATTGGAATCGAGATGAGAGAACTGAAAAATTGTTTCAGACATGCCGCCGCTCAAGTAAAGTGGGGGAAAAAAAATTAATCATAAAAATCGACCGTGCACTATTGAACGTGACAGTCAAAACACGCAATTCAAAACTATTATCTGTTTTCATATTTTTTCACTAATCAAGATTTGTCTGTCTCCGTGTCGTCTAGAACTACTTGTACACATTGTTATCAAATTTAAAGTGTTGAAAATAGCTTTATTAAATCTATCGTGAAACTCTGCCTCTTCCTCCCTCTGCGGGAGCCGCGTGGCGTTACGCCTCCTCAAGATGGAAAATCATAATTCATAATAAAACAAAAGACAATAAAATGAAAATAAAGTAAAAGTAGTTACGTTGGAAATTTTTTTTTGGGGGGGGAATGGGTAGCTGTCATGCTTTGTTGCAGAAGGAACTGCTTAGCAACAGAAATGTGTCGATTCATTTCCGCTTAGTCAGCACATAATTTTACTTATTGCATCACTCGTGTCTCTTAAGACCTTTGGGAAAAAGAGTTTTAGATGAGGTAATGGTAATCATTTGTCTTTTTAAGTGAAAGGCTTTTTTTTTTTTTAATCAATGACAGCATAATTTTGAAAAATTTAAATGTTGAACACATTCACTGCCATTGACGGCTATATAAGTCAAATCGCCATATTAACCGAGAAGGCTGGCAGTGAATTAATAATGGATGTAATACTGATTGAAATGGTTTTGACATTCATGCACAATGGTATATGATGGTATTTTTTATTTTATTTTTTCGTCGTCATTTTGGAGCTGCAAGGAGTATAGAAGTAATTAATTAGAAACGCCACAAAAACAGGATTTGAATTTGAAATGTAAATTGATCACATTTTCAATAGTTGCGAGAATTCGCTGTCTGAAATCGAGGCAGGGTTACTTCAGGTCAGAACCGAACAGCCAGCCAATCCAGTTACGCCTTCTGAGTATGTGACGTCACGTGACTAAGAAAGCGTAACTGCGATTGGCTGGCTGTTCGGTTCTGACCCGAGGTAACCCTGCCTGGTGGCACAGGCGGTGAATTTTAGACAGCGAATTGTAGCCAGTTGAATTGTTAACACTGAAAAGGTACACTGAAATACAAATATTGATAACTTTAACATTTCAAATTCAAATCCACGGTGCCACTAATTTACTTCCATAAAGGACGACACCTCAGCGAATATTTGTATTTCATCATACAGAATAAAAGTTTGTGGCCGAACGGATCGACGGCCTTTCCGCGGGGTGTACCGATTTGACGAATCGAGGAAATTTCAAGGTCCGAGCGGACCCTACGTTGAGGACGCAGGAGCGGTCTCGGGTTTCCGCTGGCAGATTTCAAAGCGTTTGCGCGCCAGACGCGGATCCGCTTCCGCGAGGTGGGAGTGCGCGTTGTTGTGTAAAAGCTGATTCAGCCGACCCGCTGCGCCGCCGCCGCCGCCGCGTGTGGGAGGACATCACGTCTCGCAACAACACCCGCTTTTCATCTCACCGCGAGCTCCTCTGCACCGGTGACATTTTTTTTTTTTCCCGTTTTCCTAAAAGTTTAAAACGTCCCCGCTCACGAACAAATCGGTTTTCTTTGCTTCTGTTTTCGGACGAAAATGGGTACGCGGACGCCCCGGACAAAACCGGGAAATAACAGAACGCGACCCACGACGCGCTTTGTTGTGAATTCCCACCCCGCCGAAAAAAAACCCCCGCAAATAACAGAACGCGCGCGGCACTTGATTCGGTTTTTAGAACGGATTGTGGTCGAGAACCGAGGCTCTACTGTACAGTGAACCCACACAATAGCAGGGTTCCTTGTTGGCGCGAACATTATACGATAATATTTCAGATATGCAATAACAGCAAGAAGCTCTCATTTTGTGTTGCTGGTCAGTGTCTGTTGAAGTAGCAGTTATTTGAGCATCTATTGCTAATCTCCGATAGCCCATCTATGGTATTTCGCATCAAATGTTAATATTAAGGCAGCACGGCAGATCTGCCGGAAAGCGTCGGCCTCACAGTTCTGAGGTCCCGGGTTTGATCCCGGACCCGCCTCTGTGCCGTTTGCATGTTCTCCCCGTGTCCGTATGGGTTTCCTCCCACATCCCAAAAATGTGCAACATTAATTGGACACTCTAAATTGCCCATAGGTGTGATTGTGAGTGTGCCTGTTTGTCTCTATGTGCCCTGCGATTGGCTGGCGACCAGTTCAGGGTGTACCCCGCCTCCTCCCCGTTGCCAGCTGGGATAGGCTCCAGCACTCCCTAGCGACCCTTGTGAGGATAGGCGGTTAAGAAAATGGATGGATGGATGGATGGATGGAATGACAACTTCATTGGGACAAAATATGGCTTTTCTAGGAATTTAGGAGTTTGCATGTTCTCCCCGTGCCTACGTGGGTTTTCTCTGGGCGCTCCGGTTTCCTCCCACATCCCAAAAATGTGCAACATTAATTGGACACTCTAAATTGACCCTAGGTGTGACTGTGAGTGCGACTGTTTGTCTGTCTCTATGTGCCCTGCGATTGACTGGCGAGCAGTTCAGGTTGTACCCCGCCTCCTCCCCGTTGCCAGCTGGGATAGGCTCCAGCACTCCCCAGCGACCCTTGTGAGGATAAGCGGCTAGGAAAATGGATGGATGGATGTTAATGGTAAGTCAGCAGACTTTTGCGAGAGGAAAGAGATGCGGTTTGGTACGAGCGTTCATACCGGCGCGGTAGTTTGACTTCAGCTGTGAGTGACAAACTGCTTGAAGCAAGCACACGGCGCCTCTCATTTGAAGAACTGAGAGTCTTCTTTTCAATTACGCAAAGTGATGTTATTTTATTGTCTCCCATTTCTTGGCAATGGGAGACTCATTCCATCTGAATGTCTTTCAGTCTTCGGGAGGGCTAAAACTGTTCTAACGGAAACGCCTTTGCGCACTTCACTCTCCGCACCTAAGAGCAGGTTGCAGTTTTTTTTTTTTTTTTTTTTTTTTTTTACAACGCGACGCAGCGATCCTAACCCCCACCGACCCCAACAAAAAAAAACTGCATTTTCCATCATTTCATCTGCGTCAGCTCAGCAGTTTCACACGGCGGCGAGCGTACGGGCAATATTTATTAGCTCGGATGTGATGCCGTCAGCGCGGCTAACGGAGCGCCATTCCGACCTCCCGACGCAGTGTAGGCCGCGCGCGGCGCGCCGAACGCGCACGCCGGCTTCTTCCGGACGTGAAGAATCGCTCAGGCGGAGGCTTGTTTATTTCCTGTGACCTGCTTATTTATTGAAGAGAATATTAGTCAGCGGATTGCGGTCCAGGCAGCGCCGTTAAAAGACTGCAAAAGCTTCTGCGTTTGCGCCGGCTCATTGGTGGAACGCAGCCAATGAATCAATGGGTCGGCGGGGGGTTATTAATTATTGATCAGGCCGCTCATCCGCGAGGATCTATCGGTCCGCGCTTTCTCGCCAAAAAGTGAACGGAAAATGTAAATAAACGGACAAATACGTAAATTAACGAAGGGACGGTTCTCTGAACTTTACCCGGTTTCAAATCGATCGCTTATCGGTCAAAATGGCGGATATCGGCGATGATAATGATCGGTCTGGCCAGTGATTGTCAACCCCCGAATAATACTTCAGACGGTAGACGGTGGTCAATCCTTGGGTCAACTTCATCCCCCAGTTGGGGCTGGTCTTCAAAACTAGGCCACTCCCACAAAGCCTCTGACCCAACCCCGACATCGCCAGGTTGACTTTGTACTTCACTTTTCGGAACGGCGAGATAAGAAACTTCGTTTATCTTGAGAGTTCGAAAAAAAAAAAAAAAAATACTAGTACGTATCATCGCTAACGCTAGCCGTCCACCCCCCTCCGTCCGCAGGACTACACCCTGACCATGTACTTCCAGCAGTACTGGCGGGACAAGAGGCTGGCCTACTTGGGCATCCCGCTCAACCTCACCCTGGACAACCGGGTGGCGGACCAGCTGTGGGTGCCCGACACCTACTTCCTGAACGACAAGAAGTCCTTTGTGCACGGCGTCACCGTGAAGAACCGCATGATCCGGCTGCACCCGGACGGCACCGTCCTCTACGGACTCAGGTAAGTTGCCGCCGTCTGGTCGGGTCTGAAAACGCGAGCGCCGAGGATTTGCTCAGATTTGATCGCACACTCAAACCGAAGGTTTTGCCAAATACACAAATTAATCACAGTTCATTTTGCGCGATCCGGGAGCTACATATGCAAATACATTATCCATCCATCCATTTTCCAAGATGCTTATCCTCACAAGGGTTGCGTATTTTCGCACAAATGCAAACCTATCAAACCTGGAACGGATTGCAAACGCAAACTGCATTCTGTGCATCTGCTCTATCCAACCTCCCATCTTCCTACTGTAAAGAAGCATTGATACCAACCATCCATCCATCCATCCATTTTCCAAGATGCTTATCCTCACAAGGGTTGCGTATTTTCGCACAAATGCAAACCTATCAAACCTGGAACGGATTGCAAACGCAAACTGCATTCTGTGCATCTGCTCTATCCAACCTCCCATCTTCCTACTGTAAAGAAGCATTGATACCAACCATCCAACCATCCATCCATCCATCCATCCATTTTCCAAGATGCTTATCCTCACAAGGGTTGCGTATTTTCGCACAAATGAAACCCATCAAGCCTGGAACGGATTGCAAACGCAAACTGCATTCTGTCCATCTGGTCTATCCAACCTCCCATCTTCCTACTGTAAAGAATCATTGATACCAACCATCCATCCATTTTGTTTGTCGCTTATCCTCACGAGGGTCGCGGGGAGTGCTGGAGCCTATCCCAGGTGTCAGCGGGCAGGAGGCATGGTACACCCTGAACTGGTCGCCAGCCAATTGCAGGGCACATTGAGACAAACAACCACACTCAAAATCACACCTAGGGGCAATTTAGAGTGTACAATTAATGTTGCGCAGTCACTGATGGTGTAGTGGTACACACATCTGCCTTTGCTGCGGGCAGCGTGGGATCGATTCCCGCTCAGTGACGGTGTCGATATTTGCCCTGCGACTAACTGGCGACACGCTCAGGGTGTAGCTCGGCCTTTCGCCCAAAGCCAGCTGGGATAGGCTCCAGCTTTCCCGCAACGCTTGTGAGGATAAGCGGCTTGGATAATGACACGACGAGTAATGTTGCACGTTTTTTTTTGGGATGTGGGAGGAAACCGGAGTACCCGGAGAAAACCCACGCGGGATCGGACGGGGGAGAACACGCAAACGCCACACAGGCGGGGCCGGGATCGAACCCGGGTCCTCAGAACTGGAGGCCAACCAATAATTGAATTTTTTCCGCTGGTCTCTGGACTCAGAATCACGACGACGGCCGCCTGCATGATGGACCTGAGGCGGTACCCGCTGGATGAGCAGAACTGCACTCTGGAGATTGAGAGCTGTGAGTTCACACCACACACACCCTCCGCTCGACATCCATGCGGCGGATTCACGCGTAAAACGCGCGCGAGATTTACATGCGCCGCAGTCAGCGCAGCTCGTAAATCAGCCTTTTGCGTTTTTTTTTTTTTTGTTTTTTTTTTTTACCCTCCGGAAAACAAAGTGCATCGCGTGCGATTCATTCCCAACTTCGGCCCGACGCTAAATCAGCCCAGCATCAGCACGCGATGCGAAAAATGATAAGCGCCGTTGAGAGTCAGCGACGGAAATTTTAATAAAAAAAAAAAAAAAAACGCTTATCCTCGCAAAAATACGAAGCACATTCTGCCCGTGTGAAAAGAGTTCAGAACATGAGCATTTTTTCAGCTATGAAGTTTTTTTAAAAAATATGTATACCTGTCGACAGACGGCTACACGACGGACGACATCGAGTTCTACTGGAAAGGGGGCGACACGGCCGTGACGGGCGTGACGCGCATCGAGCTGCCGCAGTTCTCCATCGTGGACTACAAGCTGGTCTCCAGGAACGTGGTCTTCTCCACAGGTGCCTTTCGTATGCGCCTTGAAAACAGGAGCGGAACCCAATGAGACTCAGTGGCGGTGTCAAACTCAAGGCCCGGGGGGCCAGATCTGGCCCATTTGATTGTTTTATATGGCCCATCAAAGTGAATTCTCATTTTTTTTTCAACAATGTTGGGTGGGAAGTTTGACACCATAAACAACTAACAGTTATTTTACTCATTTTATCTCTCAATTAATCGATAAATGGGATTAAAATACCTCTCTCTAGATACATGCATATATATATACACACACATACATACGTTTCCACCCTTAACGTTTTTGCGTTATGTCATAAAACAGACAAAAATGATCATAATTTTCCACAGGAAAAGAAGATGTTTGAAAATGTCTTTACTTGGATGAAACACAAAAGATAATCAGTCTGCCTCCTTAGAGAACTGATCTGAAAATCTGTTGAGAGGCTGAAATCCCAAGGACGCCTCATCATATTTACACATGAAATTTATGAACTCGTTTTGGAATCAGAAATCAACGGTAATGGTTTTTTCCGACCATTGTTTGGTAACACAAAAACGCTTGTAATATCTCAACGTCATCATTTGTAATAGGGAAATTTGACATTTTGGTCCAGATTTAAAAAAAAAAAAAAAAATACAAAAATCGTTGAAATTAATACACACAATTTGCCTCTACAGGCCACATAAAATCATGTGGCGGGCCAGATCTGAACCCCCGGGCCTTGAGTTTGACACCTGTGCTCTAAATGACTAATTGATCTCTTATCGGTGAATAATAATTGAGTAGATTATTTGACTAATTGTTTCCATTCCATATATAATATTTAGCCTGCTCATCTAAAAACAGAAATAAATTATATGTATGTAAATATTTAATTTGATCATGAATATTTTTTTTTTTTAAAATCAGACTCAAGGTGATGCGGTGTGTCCATTTGAGTGCAGGAGGCGCATTTAAGCGTGGATCTGAAATTTTTGCGCGTCGCAGGTGCCTACCCTCGACTGTCTCTGAGCTTCAAGCTGAAGAGGAACATCGGCTACTTCATCCTGCAGACGTACATGCCCTCCATCCTGATCACCATCCTGTCCTGGGTCTCCTTCTGGATCAACTACGACGCCTCGGCCGCCAGAGTGGCTTTGGGTAAACGGACGGACGGACTTGCTATATGCTAACAGCGTTAGCTTAAACACGGTAAAAAATTGATTATTTTGGATAGCTGTCGGCCTGAAAAAATGTACAGTAGCGTTGACGCTAGCACAGGTATAGCATTTTTCCTGGCTGGTACAGCTAGGGGGGGGGGGGGTTGAAATATGCCATTTTCCTCATTTCAAAATCATCCACATTTTATTATTGCTTTGTCATATTCTTACTTCAATTTGTGTCAATCTCGCACAGATTTTTTTTTTTTTGTTCTCGGCTCTCGAGCGGCAATCGATGGCGCCTACCCACGCTGCTCTCGACTCCCTCCCCCGCGCGCACTGTTCCAGCGATACATTTTTGGGCCCCCGCTTACGCAACGGCGCTCGGGACAGAAATACAGTCGCGGGCCGGGCGGGAGACGAAAAATAAACAAACAAAGAAGAAGAAGAAAAAAAAAAAAAACGTTGCTCAAATGTTATATTTGTGTATTTTCGGATGACCTCATGCCCTGGTATCGTGATATTAAAGCAGCAGGAACTGCATTACAGCACCATTTCTGAATGCAGCTCTGGTCTAGTCTCCTTCTTTTCCTTTCGGCTTGTCCCGGTTAGGGGTCGCCACAGCGCGTCATCTTTTTCCACCTAAGCCGATCTCGTGCATCTTCCTCTCGTCTTCATGTCCTCCCTCACCGCCTCCATCAACCTCTTCTTTGGTCTTCCCTGACAGCTCCATCCTTACCACCCTCCTGCCAATATACTCACTCTCTCAACTCCGGACATGTCCAAACCATCGAATTCTGCTCTCTCGAACCTTTGTCTCCAAAACATCCAGCTTTGGCTGTCCCTCCAATGAGCTCATTTTTAATCCTATCCAACCTACGAGAACCTCAACATCTTCATTTGTGCTTCCTGTTTCTTCGCCAGGCCGACCGTCTCTAATCCGAACGTCGTGGCCGGCCTCACCGCTGTTTTCTAATCTTTGCCCTTCATCCTTGCGGAGACTCTTCTGTCACGTAGAACACCAGACACCTTGCGCCAGCTGTTCCACCCCGCTTGGACCCGTTTCCACACTGTCCATTGCTCTGTATTGTTGACCCCAAGTATTTGAAGCTGTTCACCCTCGCCATCTCTTCTCCCTTGGAACTTCACTCTTCCCCCACCGACCCTCTCATTCACGCACATATATTCTGTTTTACTTCGGCTAATCTACATTCCTCCACCTTTCTAACAGTTCCTCCACCCGCTGTCTGCTTTCACTACATATCAAAATATCATCTGCGAGCGTCATAATCCAAGTCTAACCTCATCTGTCAGCCTATCCATGACCACAGCAAACAGGAAGGGGCTCAGGACGGATCCCTGATGCAGTCCCACCTCCCCCTTAAATTCTTCTGACACCGCTGTTCTGCTGCCCTCATACACGTCCTGTCCTATTCTAACATACTTCTCTGCCACACCAGACATGCGCATGCAGTACCACAGTTCCTCTCTCGGTACTCTGTCTTGGGCTTTCTCTAGATCCACAAAGACACAACGTAGCTCCTTCTGACCTTCTCTGTGCTTTTCAATGAGCATCCTCAAGGCAAATAATGCATCTGTGGTGCTCTTTCTAGGCATGAAACCATACTGTTGCTCGCAGCTCTGGTCTGGTACTCAACTTAAAACATCAGTAAAGAAATAGTTGGACCAGTTTCCTTTATAACGTGACTCTAGAAACGGCACCGGTGTAGCAGTTGGCGTAAAACAATTGGGACCGATCTGCATGTTGACATCATGGCTCGACTCAGCACCAGTCAGGAAAAATATGCAATAGCTGGAGTACTCTGCATTAAACCATGTTTAGAAACAACAGTATGTGATACTTGAACCAGACGCACCACTGATCAAGCTCTCACCTTAAAGTAACAGCGGGGATAAGTCGAACTGGTTCTTACAGAACTTGTCCAGAACCAACCTGATAAAGCAACAAGAGGAAATAGTTGGCCTAGTCTGCAATTTAACAAGTATAGAAGCTGCACTAGTAAAATGGCATTGAGGAAAATGTGCACAAGTCGTCCTTGTAACGTGTCGACAAAGTACTGATTAAGGATGGAACGAATAGTCGAACTGGTCTAGAATCGGCAGCTAAGCAGCATTCAGGACCGGTCGGTCGGTCGGTCGGCTCACGAGGGCGATTTTGCGTTGGCAGGCATCACCACCGTGCTGACCATGACCACCATCAACACGCACCTGCGGGAGACGCTGCCCAAGATCCCGTACGTGAAGGCCATCGACATGTACCTGATGGGCTGCTTCGTCTTCGTCTTCCTGGCCTTGCTGGAGTACGCCTTCGTCAACTACATCTTCTTCGGGCGGGGGCCGCGGATGCAGAAGAAGCTGGCCGAGCGGGCGCAGAAGGCCAACAACGACCGCGCCGCTTTGGACCGCCCCAAGGTGAGGACCAGAAAAGCGTTACTGTGCACTAGTGTCCGCATTTCAGACAGTTGCCGCGTCTCTGCGCCCATCTCGAAGTCTGCGTTTAACGCCGCTGAGGACAAAACGGGTTAGTCGTGTTCTTTTGCTCGTTTTGCTACAAGAGATGGAGGAGTGAACGAGTTGCCGACAGAAAACTGATTTCATTGAACGGTAGTACGAGTCCCCCGCGCCGGCGCCGACGCCGACTCTGGACTAGCAGAGGAGAGTACAAGACGGGGCAACAACCCAAAGAAGTTCCACGTTCCTGTCTTCGCTTCTAATACGATTCCATTCGATGAGGCAACATGTAAACTAAGTATCACGGCCAGAACACGGGGTTGGACCCAAATGCACGACTCGGTGGAGGTAGAGGCAGTTCGGGGATCAGGCAGGCGGTCAACGGGAGCAGCGGTAACAAGGACGTCAGGCGTTAAGAGGCAGGTCAGTGGGCAGGCAGGGGTCGGTACGCGGGAGATCAGGAACGGGATCACGAGAGTGCGGGAACGAGGCATGAAGCGACGATCTGGCAAAGGCCAGACCGTCCGTGTGGTTCTATAGAGCCGAGACGCAGGTGTGCCCCTCCGCTGATTGCGGCAAATGCGTGCCGCATCCGGGACCGGCAGGGCCAGGACACCATGGCCTTACCTGGCCTCACGTAGAGTTTTGTGTGGTTCCACCAGGCCGACTCTCAGGGGAACATCCTGCTGACCACCTTGGAAATCCACAACGAGGTGGGCGGCCACGCGGTCACCAGCACCGCCCTCAGCAGCAGCAGCAGCAACGCCAGCAGCAGCTTGTACGACGCCACGCGCAACTCCACCCCGGCCCCGCTGGACAACTCCTCGGCGGTCCACTACAGACGCGGCAGCGGGCGGGCGGCTCGCCGGACTCCGGGCCCGGACGGACCGAGGAGCCGCCTGAGGCGGCGATCGTCGCAGCTGAAGATCAAAATCCCCGACCTGACGGACGTGAACGCCATCGACCGCTGGTCTCGCTTCATCTTCCCGTTCTCCTTCTCCTTTTTCAACGTCGTCTACTGGCTCTACTACGTTAATTAATGTGCGTGTGTGTGTCTCGTTTGACCTCTGACACGGGTCACGAGGTCGTGGACACGCGGCCATTGATGTCACGGCATGGTCGCCGGGTCATCCAGTCGTGATGATGTGCCACAATGTACAGTGGAACCGCTAAGGTCAAGTGCTGTTTTTAAGCCATTTCTCCCGTTGGAAATAATCCGAGGCCCCACAACCAGTCCTGGGTGTATCCCACGTCTATTGCCAAAATATCATCACGTGTGTTAACAGTTGTTCTCACAATTTCTGGCGACCAATCCACAGCGCATCTCCGCTTCTCACACAAAAAAAATCATCTCGGGGTGAGTGTGAACGGTTGGTCCTCCATGCACATGACACTGCCTGGCGACCAATCTGGGGCGTACTCCGCTCCTCTCGCCAAAAGCCATCATGGGTTTCATGAAAGTCTGTGTCCAACTGGTTGTTTCCAGGGTTAATCCCACTTTGTTCGCCCCCCCCAAAAAATCACCTGAGATTATTTTAGAAGTAAATTGTACAAGAGTTTGGTGTCAATGGATGTTTACCTGTCCCCAAAGAATTCCCGGTGACCAGTCCAGGGTGTAGCCCGCTTTCTTTCACCGAATGTCATCTTAGGTTAATGCTTGCGTGTATTTTGCGAAGGGTCAATCGATGTTAGTGGTTCCACTGCCTTATCCGACGTTTGAAACGAGCACAGATGCTACTCAAAAGTTAGCACGCACGCTAAGCTAAATTTGGCTTTTGTTTCGGGTTGTTTTTTTTTTTTTTTTTTCCCCAGGTGTGACACCAATTTGACCGATGCGGACTTTTCATTGCTTTGATTTTTTTGTTGAATTTATAAAAACAGATACATTCCAGTTCTCGTGCGTGTGCGCGTGTGGTGTTCTTGTCTGGAGCGCGCTCGCCATCTGCGACTGGCAGCGTGGGAGGAAGCGTGGACGCCACCTGTCACGACGTCGTGGAGCCGTCACGTGGCGACAGCTAAGGGGGGGGGAAAAAAAAAAAAAAAAAAGGCGAGAAAGTGCGAGAACGGGGGCAGACCAAGGTTACGATTTGAATTGACTTTGCTTATTTTTATTAGTTTTTATGTTTTGAAAATGTTGAGTAAGACAGAAAAGCGTCTAAAATGGCTTGAATGCAGATTTTCGCCTTTTCTAACTCGATAAGTTTGAGACGCTTCCAAAGAAAAGCACAATTTTCATTTCAACAGGTAAGTAGTACAACCACTGCTACGTATCTTGCCACTATTCCTTATTTCCTCACTAGTACAAATACTGCTTGTACTTTACTTCATTTTTACAACTACTATTCTACTGGTCTCTTATTTTAGTCCTACAACTACTGCTATTACTTTTATGACACCGACTTTTCTTCCCCTTTAGTTGTAGTAGTAGCAGTAAACTCCTACTACCACCACTGCTTATTTGGATTATACTATTACAAGTGCTTGTTTTGTAACTACCACTTATTTGACTACTAGTCCAACTGCTACTACTAACGACAACTGATTATTATACAACTAGTACAACTATTATTAGGTATTTTACTACTGGCACTGTTGCTACTTATTCTAATAGTACAATTACGAATTTGAATAAAAATACTACTATATCTATATCTATCTATCTATCTATATATATATATATATATATATATACACACACACACACACACACGTGTGTATGTATACATATTTCTATATACATATATATATATTTTTTTTTTGGCCTACATACACACACACACATTATATATATATATATATATATATATATATAGGCGGCACGGTGGTTCTGATAGCAATGTGTTGGCCTCACCGTTCTGAGGACCCGGGTTCGATCCCGCCCCCACCTGAATGGAGTTTGCATGTTCTTCCCCCGTGCCTGCGTTTCCTCCCACGTCCCAAAAACACGCAACATTAATTGGACACCCTAAATTGCCCCTAGGTGTGATTGTGAGTGTGGCTGTTTGTCTCCATGTGTCCTGCGATTGGGTGACATCCAATTCGGGGTGTACCCCGCCTCCTGCCCGTTGACGGCTGGGATAGGCTCCAGCACCCCCCCCCCCCGCGACCCTCGTGAGGATAAGCGGCAAGAAAGTGGATGGATAGATACACGCACATATATACATATATATATATATATATATATATATATATATATATATATATATATATATATGAATTGTGCCCCTGGCAACACGCTCATCATGGTACGTTCGTTCGCAGAATGGTTATGAGAGGCTTTTGTTAACCGCTGTGGCGGTGCAGCGCCGGGTCCGTTTTGTTGGTCCTGGCGCTTTCTTAGCATCTACTGAAGGCCAGAGAAAGAGAGAATGGTGTCGGCCGGTCGCTAGGCAACAGCAGGATGGCTTTATGCGAGTGCGAGTCAATCTCCCGCGTGTCAAGGTTTGCTGTTGTCGTTGTTTAAAGAGGACATTGCGTGATATGGACGAGCCTGGCTGCCAATTACAAGATAAAAAAATAAAATAAAAAAAAAAACGGTAAAAATGAAAAACATACCTTTTGGAATTATTGCCATAATTTTCAACCTTGGCTTCTGTGGACCCATAGCACGTAGGAAAGGTAAGGTGGACAGGGCTCAAAATGGCAGCCAATGTTAGCATAAAACCTTCAAAAAATAAAAAAAAAGGCAGAAAGGTTATTTGGCGTTATCGGAATCTCTTCAAATGGGGGCACGTTTTTGTGCTGACTCCCACTTAATATGAGTTTCAATCTGTATTATTTCATATTACGGCTGCAACCCACAGTTTAAGAGGGTGTGGACACTTGTGCAAACATCTTATATTTGTACTTCACCTCTAAAAAAAGATTATTCAAAATGGTCACAATAGTAGAAAAATTTTGCATTTGAAAAAAAAAAAGGTACAAGCGTTAGTACAAGTGTGATAGAATGAAAAACTATGTCAAAAGGTTTCAAAGTATTTACAATTTTAAACAAATTTTTTCCCTTTATATATGATATAGATATATTCAAATTTGTGATATAAAATGTAGCATTTGTTATTTCATTTGACCAAAAGTACTCATTTTCAGGACTTTCTAATGCAAGTATTTATCCAGCAAAAACTCTCTGGAACAACACAGGCTAAACTTGGCTCCTGCCCGACACCCAAAACCTCGTCTCGCCGTCGCGTACAAAACGCTGCATTTGGGGGTACAAGTCATAGATGTATCGCTTTTTGTACTTTGTACCGACAGCCAAAATTGGCGCCCACCAAAAAAAGTTTCCAATTTTGAAAATTCACGAAATAACTTGGAAATGATGCACGGGATCAACATCCGAGTTGGAGGAGAAACAAAATCCCAAACCGTTGTTACAGCTTCCAATGGGGAACGACAACATTTATTATCCAGTGTTAAGGCACATATGCGGAAAATACAACATGAACGATGGATGATGTTTCAGCAACGACGGCGTGCGTCGCTTCTTCACAGGAACCAAACGGAAAATTTGGGACGTCCGAAAATGTCAAAGTGCTTTTAAAACATTGTTTCTTTCTTTCCAGCTGAACGCAAGCATACATAATTATTATTATTTTTTTTTTAAACTGTTTCAGGACCTTCAAGTAAAACGGTTACGAGCTTAACGTTCCGGAATGTTCTTTTTTTTTTCCATTTTGCAAAACGACGGATTTAACGTCGAACCCCAACTCGTTTGGATATGAAAGAAGATGAGAAAATGCAGCCGGGGGACACTTTGAGGCAATCTTTGGTTAACACTGCTAAAACACAATGAGACGTCGTGAGCGTCAGCGTCAGCCCCGCCGGCCGGAGCTCGATTGTCGTCGGAATGTTAAGAAATTCGCGGGCAGTCCGGCAAAATGGTCTCATGAATGCACCAGTGCGACGATGAGCGCCGGCAAAACGAAAATTTTAAAAAATCGTAAAAAATAAAATAAAATAACACGACGACACCAAAGTCAGAAAAGTTGGGATTCAGCGAAATATTACCAGCATGAATATTTGTTTGTGTGGGAGATAAAATTGAAACTACCGCATATAATTCTTCAAATGTTCCCTTGTAATCTAAAATATTTTCATTATTTTTGGCATTTCCTTTTTATTTAAAGCGTTTTCTTGTAACTTACAAATGTAGTTTAAAAAAATAGCTTTATTTGAACCAAGAGTTGGAATTTACAGCTTTGCTTCAAACCCTGCATTTTTAATTTTGTAATTTCTCTTTTGAGTAAAAAAATAATAAGAATAATTTATGATTTTTTTTCTTGTACTTTCAAATTTAGTTTAAAAAATAGCTTCATTTAAATGAAGAGTTGGAATTTACAACCTTGTTTCAAACCCTGCATTTTTAATTTTGTAATTTGTCTTTTGATCTAAAACTTGTGATTTTTTTCATGTGACTCAACAGTTTAAGATTATAACTCAACTTTATTAAAAACCCCCACGACATTAAAAGAATGCAACTTTATTTTTGGAATTTGACTTAAATGGAATCTCGGAATTTTTGCAGGGTTCAAATCTTTTATGATTTTAATTTAACTTTTCTAGCAATTTGAGGTTTTTTATTCTTTGTAGAAATTCACGACTAATTTATGCCCCCCCCCCCCCCCCATTTCTCGGTAACCCGCTAGATCAGGGGTGTCAAACTCATTTTTGTCACGGGCCACATTGTACTACCGGTTTCCCTCAAAGGGCCGTTATGGCAGTGAAACAAAAATTTTTAACCGCCTCATCATATTTACACGTGAAATTTATGAAGTCGTTTTGGAATCAGAAATCAAGTGTAATGGGCTTTCCCAACTATTGTTGTCTGGTAACACAAAAATGCTTGTAATATTTCTACATTATATTTTATGATTGGACAATTTGAAATTTTGGTCCAGATTTGAACAAAAAAAAAAAAAAAAAAATCACAGAAGTTGATACACATGATTTGCCTCCGCGGGCCACGTAAAATCATGCGGTGGGCCAGATCTGGCCCCCGGGCCTTGAGTTTGACACCTGTGCACTAGATTGTTACACGTAATTTACAGCTTTTTCTGCAACTCTTACTTGTTTGAATTTGACTTTTTGTGGATTATGATTTTTGCAATTTCCAACTTTTTGGGTCAGGTTCACAACAATTCTTAACAATTAAAACCTTTAGTAATAAAACCTGAACTTTTCTGGCAACTTGAGTTTTGTTGATAAAATACAAATCTATTCCTTTTTATGACTTTTTCTTGTAACGTAACTTTGGTCATTTCATTCTACCACTTTCTTTTAAAATCAACTTTTCTGACTTTTTTTTCCTCTCATCATCTGAGTGTTTTTTTTTTTCTTTTTTCTCGTGAGTGTCCCACTAAACATTCCACAGTGAACTGAGGTCACTCTGTGCTGGGGAAAAAAAAAAAAAAAAAAAAAAGTCCTTTTCGCAAGACACAACCAAGGCCGCTGTTGCGTCAAAGCACTTTGGATGTTTAAAAAAAAAAAAAAAAAAGAAGAAGAAAAAAGAAAAAATATCCCGGACAGTAATGAGATGCTGCATCTGTGGAAAATGAAGCTTTCCTGGCAGGTAAAAAGAACACAGAGTTCTTCTTCCGACTCCCAAATAACGTTAGCATAAAAAAAGTACCTATTTGCATCCTTTATAAAAGAAGCTCTTTGGAAAAAAAAAATTGAATAATAAAACGTGCAAATTGGAAAAGGAGCGGGAGAGGCGTGGCACTTCAGCCGACGTCGAGTCCGTCCTGGGAGTTCTTGGTGTAGTGGACGCCCCCGTCGGGGGGGAGGTGGATCCGGACCGACAGACTGGCGTCGGGGCGCTCCGATTCTTTGGGGAAGGGAGCCGCGGAGGATTTGGCCTCGGGGTCGGGCCCCGCCCCCGCCCGGATCCTGCTCAAGCTCAGGATGTTCCCCAGGGGGTCTTTGGCGTTGAGCCGGTCCAACTGCCGGCCCACTTGGACCGGGCTGGGAAAGATGGTGCCTTGACACGCCCGGTAGAAATATCTGCACCACACACACACACACACACACACATACAAATCAGCAACAACACAACAAAGTACACACATGAAGACACCCATTAACAGCTCGGTAACGTTTGGATGGCAATTTTCACATTCAAGCGTGATTCTATTCTTGTAATAAACCATTTCATAATGTTTGTAAACAAGAGCATTTTATGACTTTGTACTGAGAAACTCTACAAAGTGGCACTTTCAGACGTTTTTTTGGAACGTGACAAGAAGCCAAAGGTAAATACACAATGAGAACACTCACAAGGAGCACGGCGCAGATTTTAAAAGGCACATATGGATGCATTTTTTTTTTTTTAACATTAATTATGATTCTATCCTTAGTGTTGGTGTTTTTTTTTTTTTTGAAACCTTACAACTTTATCGGTACAATTTATGACTTTTCTAGCACTTTAAGACTCTAGTAAAACGGACAAATAAATCATGAAAGTCCATTCTGACAATTTTTGATTAGTAATTTCCTACTTGATAAATTTATGAATAAAATTAACAACTATAATGTTGTAATTGACCATTTTCTGGCAATGCATGACTTTTCTTTAAAAAAAAAATTAATCATTGCAATTTGAGATAAAATTGACATTGTACAGTAACATCTATCGTAACTTTTTTTTTTGCAGCATTTTGTTGACGTTTTTCCACATTTCATGGATTATTTCTATCCAAATTATGGCAAAATTTAGCCATACAGTAAGGCATTTTGCTGTGTCCGATTGTGGTGGTAACGCATGTGAAGACGCACGCTGATTTCTTTGTTTGCGCGCCCGTTATGTCACATCCGCCCACATACTGTAGGTCATGTGACTCACCAAAATGGCGGCACCCATGAAAATTCATAATTGCCGATAAAAACCTTCTCAATTATTAAATGAGAGCATTAACATCACATTTTCAAGGTACGGTATATATTGCATGACTCATTGGATACATTGTTAATCCAAACGACCGGAATTACCCTTTAAAACCGATTTTATGAGCAATTTAGGATTCAGATTCCTTGAAAAATGTACAAGGAACACGGACTGGATGTTAATTTTTAGGAACATGTCGAAACACGTATACCTACTGTGCTACCGTGTGCTTGCATGAGTTTTTGTTTGATTACTCTTGGGAAAAGTTTGATTACCTGACGTCGTCTTTGATCCTGTTTTGTATTTATATGTTATTATTATCATTATTCAATATGACTATTAGCCTTCGAAATCACGGGCACGTACCTGGGCAGCAGCGCGGCCACCGGCGTGATGAGGCAGAGCAGGTAGAAGGCCGGGTCCTGCAGCAGCCTCTGCATGGTCCAGTAGGGGTTGGAGGGCGAGTAGCAGGTGGGGCAGGAGGCGTTGTAGCACAGCGCCACCGTGAAGAAGAGAGCCACGCTGAAGCAGATCGACACCCAGTTCACCCACGTCTGGAACCAGAGGCATTGCATCGACATCAGGTATGCGTGCTGCAAGCGTTCAGCCATTTTCTTTGCTGCCTATCCTCACAAGGATCACAGGATTGCCGGAGCCTATCCCAGCTGTCAACGGGCAGGAGGCGGGCTACAACCTGAACTCTTCGCCAGTCAATCGCAGGGCACATTGAGACAAACAGTAGCGCTCACAATCGAACCTCGGGGCAATTTAGTGTCCAATTAATGGTGCATGGTTTTAGGGATGCGGGAGGAAACCGGAGTGCCCGAAGGAAACCCACGCAGGCACGGGGAGAACATGCCAACTCCACACAAGCGGGTCCGGGATTGAACCCGGGACCTCAGAACTGTGAGGCCAACGCGTTCCAGGTGACCCACCGTGCCGCCTTGCTGCGAGCATTTGCAGAAAAAAAAAAAAAAATAAGAAAGAAAAAAAAGACCAGCCTGATCTAAAAATTGGATTGAATTTGACGAAAAGCTTTTGTAGTTCATGCATTAAAATGTTTTTCTTTTTGAAAAAATCTTCAGGACTGAGGTTTTTCACCCAGGTTTTGGTCTCCACCCCCAAGTGCAGCAGAATGGTGAAGACGGCGATGGTGGTGACGGGGGTCCCCCATGTAAACAGGTCCACGTCCGAGTCGGAGTAGGCCTGCGGGGGTGGAAAAGCGCGTTAGAACGCCGGGAACCGGGACGACGGACAGAAGGCGCCGAGGACGGTGGGGGGCACTCACGAAGTAGGGAATGAAGAAGCAGACGAGGCTTTGGTAGAAGGCGTCGATCATGTTCATCCAGAACATGTATGGCTTGTATTCCTTTGAAAGGCAAAAAGAGCGCCCGTCATAAATGGCCACTGTCATGAAATGCATATTTAGTATGTTATTAGTGAAAAAACGGCAGCCGACATGGACCCGTGCGTTTTTTTTTCCCCACCACAAAACGTGATTTTGACGAATACAGCTTTTTGCAACTCCCGCCATGAAAATCCTCTCGAGGGATTTGTTTTCGAGAAGGAGCAGGAAGTGACGTAAAGGACAGGCCCAACCTCAAGTGGACTCGTTGCGTCGCTGGACATTGTTTGAACACTCTTAGTGAATTCAACCCTCATGCCTCAAGTGGCCATTTTCTTTTCTATTTTTGTACCAAAATTCATGGTACTAACTTAAATTGGCTTAAAGGACTGAGTTTTTTTTTTAAATTTGAGTTTCCCCTAAAATTGAATTTGAAAGGAGGGGAAAAAAAAAAAAAAAAAAAAAAAACGAGAAGCGCGCGTCCACCTCCGAGTTCTGTCCGTTGACGTAAAGCTGAGGTAGTCGCTGCAGCGTCTCGGCCGACACGGCCTTGTCCAGCGTGCCGGTGACGAGTTGCGGGAAGGCGGAGAACATCAAGTTGAAGAAGATCAGGTACCACTGGTCGATCATGGCCGAGCCCGAGAAGCCGCAGTAGAACTGATACCAGAAGATGAGCGCCACGAACATCTACGGGAAAAGAAAAAAAACAAAAAACAAATAGTCGTGTTTTTTTCAGTTCAAACAAAGCATTTCGGGAGCGGTGACGGCCACGTACGGCGTTCTTGTAGAGGAAGTAGAGGATCATGTTGGCCAGGCGCGAGTAGCACCAGTGTCCGTGCACCAGCAGCAGCTTCTGGAGGTAGCGGAAACGCGGCAGGGCGAAGTCGCTGGCCATCACCGCCTGCGAGACAGCAACAACGGCGCGCTTGGTCAACGGCAAACTTCGATGGCATCGCTTTACATTTGCCCATTTCAGCCTACAAGAACTCCAATTTGGAACTTTGAGAATCGCGCACGCAAAGGGGATGAATCAGTCTGCGATTGCAAAATGTGGACTAAAACCAGCAGGGCCGACCCGAGTGCATTAACACAAATTGCTGCGGTGCAAATTGGAAAGGAGCTGGCAGAAAAAAAGCAATCCGCAAAGTGCACATAAAGGTGGAAGTTGGCCAAATCAAATTTGCCACTGACAATGCTTCATGACTTGACTTTTTTTTTTTTTAAGACGCACCGACATTAAAATTCTTGGATGAAACCAAAAATGAGAAAATGGTGTGCATGCCTTAGCCAGAGAGAGAGACACAAAGAAAAGTTGAAAAACTGACTCATTATGATGTGGTTATATTACCGTAATTTCCGGCCTATAAACCTCAACTTTTTTCCACACGCTTTCAACCCTGCGGTTTATGCGGTGATGCGGCTAATTTGTGCATTTTTTTCTAACGGCCGCAAGGGGGGGCACCCGAGCGGAAAAGGTAAGTGCGAGACCGGTGGAATATATGTGCCGAGGAAGTGACTGCCGTGTCTCAGTGATTTTTACCAGTATGTTTTTTTTTTTAAAATCGGCCCTGTTAGCGCGGCGGCGATAGCGTTAATCTCTCTGTGTACCATCTTTCTTTGTAAATATCTCGTGTTTCAATGTCGGTTTCAATGTGGGCATTTGCAGCTTTTACACGGCTGCGGCCTATATATGTACCAAATGGTATTTCCTTTACAAATGTACTGGGTGAGGCTTATAACATAGGTGCGCTCTGTAGGCCGGGAATTACGGTAGTCATTTCTCACCAAGGAATAAATGTATGCATGCGTGTATGTATTGTCAGGCTGTCTACGTGTGTTGTTTACCCATTTGTGTTCAAACATCATTTGTTCAATGATGTTAACACTGCAACACTGATGCTTTTCATTAGCCCGTCTATGGTGTTTTGCATTGTTAACATTAAGCTAAAATGACGATGGATGAACTGTCTATAATATAATACACGGTCCATAATACTCAACCGTGTACATTCTTGCTCAGAATGTCAATACTACACTTCTATGTGTACTGTATACAGGAATTGCAGTTCTTGTCAAATTAGCCAGATTGACCACATTGGTCTATAATATAACGGACAATGTAGATATTTTTTAGACGGACCAGTTTATTTTAGTCATTTCTTTTTAACTCTTTAGTCTATTATCACACTGCAGGTCTGAGCAAAATGCTATTTCAGCTATGTTATATGTAACACATCTGACAATAAATTTACTTGAACTTGATTTCAAGTAAAGCTATGAGGTCGTTTTAAAACACCATGTGAAATTCTTTGTTTTATGTTTTCTTTGGCAGAAAACCTCAACTAGGAGTAGCAATGAATAGATCGGAAAAAAAAAATGGGGGGGGGGATTATTCACGATACGGTAAACTGCTGTTTGTTGTGAAGTGATCTGAGATCTGTGCCGCAAGACAGTGTGAAATTTTGTTCACGTCACAACAAAAACACACCGCATCACTGTTTTCGTCTTACGTATCCTTTACTTTGCAAAATATTACTGAACCCCCCCACTATATTGCAGTTTGAAACTATGGCTGCTTCCAACACCTCCCTTAGGCGAGGCAGGCTTTAAGACTTGCACTTCAATTGGCGGCGCTAACCCCGGGGTGACGTGGTCAAGCGCTAGCGTAGCATCGCCCTGCGGGCTTTCTGCTGATCTCTAACGAGCGACGTCCGGAAGGCCGTCCGTCGTGTGGCAGCAGTGAGCGAAACGCGCATCTCAGCACACGTGGGAGCGAGTGCTGTCCCCTTTAAGCGCTCCTTTGATAATGGTCATTAATCTGCCCCCCCATTACAGATGGCAGTCTTTAATAGATGTGCTCCGCCCGCGAGTTAATTGGGAGGCCCCGTCATTACTATGCAAGATCACCTGGGGGGAGGGCGATGGTGACTTGATGATGATTGGTTGGATGCTAAGCAGGGCCGTGACCTCCGTGCGACATTAGCATGAATGTGGACGCCGCTAAACGAGCGCGGCGCATAAAAAGACTGACCGACCGCCAGGTTTGTAAAACACGTTAACGCTCATTAAAATCCCTCCTTCCACCGCATTAGGAAAGATGGAAACTGCTCGTCGGTTTTTGATGACCTCTGCGACCGTCCACAACGGAAATAAACGGGAACACTAGAAATCGTCGGAAAAAGAAATAAAGGACGCACCGCTACTCCGATCACGTTCTCTGGTGGAGTGTACTTGACGTGATTAATGCGACAGTTGCTTGCAAGTTAAGTCAATCCCCGCCAGCCGTTTTCGAAGCAGATTTTGAACTGATATGAATATTGCATTCTGTGACAATCCAAACAATCTAGAAAGAAATTCCTTTCACCAGAAGAAAACGTTTTTCTGTTCTGCGGTAGAGCATGGCTTGGTTTCATCAGAAATACCACTTTCTGAGCTTTTTTTGCCAGGGTGGCGAGGGGAGGACACAAAACATCAAGCAGCACAGTTTCTTTGATGCTGATGATCTTTGCTTTTATGACACATCAAATTAAAAAAAAAAAAAAAACAAGAAATACGGCTAAGAACCAATGTTCCCTCTAATTTTTGACGCGTCTGAGCAAACACGTTAAGCCCGTGAGCGCCCCCTTTGACCACTGTGAGCAACGTCAGACGTACGCAATGTGCTCAAACGGTGTCATCCATTGAAGTTACATGGCTCATTAAAAGGTTCAGATTACATTCCCATCAGAACATTTTTAAGAACAATTTGGTGTTTTTTGCAAACTTACAGAGAAAAGGTCAACAAACAAACAAAAAAAAAAATACATTGCTAACCAAACCATGCCAACCATGAACTGTAAATTTGAAATGTCGCTTGCAACTTTGTTTGATTTATTATTTTTTTAACCCACAATGACATCCCCGTCTGTTTTTCTTCGTGTAAAACTGAAGTATTGCTTGCAGAATATCTTTCGCAATGCATGTTGAAAGCTGAATGATGCTCTCAAACAATTTTAGGGTTAATGTTATGTTGCCTCCTATATTTAAAATACAGAATTAGCTTTTTGGGCACCGTATCGTCTGTGCTTTTCATCCTCGATTCAGGCTGTGCCAAGGTGGAATTTTAAGATTACACACCAATTGTAATTAGCCCTTTAGGAGCGGAGGGGGCGGAGTCAGGTAAACTAGGAAGTGGAGTGTGTGGCCTGTCAGCAGCTGGTTGTGAGAGGCAGTGTGATGCCGTGATTAAAAAAATAATAATAAAAAAGATAGACGTCAGGCTGTTGCTCACTGCGCTGGATCTCTTTTCATCTGCGCGGCAAGTGCGCAGCCTCGAGGGAACATTGCTAAGAACCCACGATGAGTGACGCCATCTCACTAAAAGGTTCAACCTGGCTTCTTTTTTTTTTTTTTTTTTATTATATTCATCATTTACTCCTTCCTTTCTCATGATCGGGCCGCACACATTCGACTACCTCTGTTAGCACCGTACACACACGCATAGCGCGAGGTGCCAAAAACGTATTCGACTTCCAACACGTCAGCATTTTGTTCCTTTCTAATCAACATGACAAGCAGAGATTCATCCCCTAATCTTCATCTTGTACTCGGATCCCGGTGGGAAAATATAAATCGCCCACAGTAGTAAATGGGTTTTAACGAAGGCAACCGGCATGAACGATACAAATTAACAACAAGGAGTGGAAAAAAAAAAAAATAAAGTCCACAGAACTAACGATCACATGCTCTAGGCTTCGTACGTCTTATGATTCATGCGAATATTATTTGGCATTTATGAACAGCCACAGCTGCCTTGTACAGGAGAAATAAACACAAAGAGGTACAGTACAGTACCTGCATGCCTTCTTGTCCCGAAATGCCCACCCCGACGTCAGCTACCTGGATCATACTGACATCGTTGGCTCCGTCGCCTAATAAAAAAAAATAAAAATAAAAATAAAAAACATTTTTAATAATTACATTTTTTAAGTTGATTTAATTTTTTAAGTTGCATTTTTGACTTGACTTTTGAAGTTGTTACCTGTGTTTTCAGTTTTTTGTTTTACTTTACTGATCCATCCATCCATTTTCTTTGCCGCTTATCCTCACAAGGGTCGCGGGGAGTGCCGGAGCCTATCCCAGCTGTCAACGGGCAGGAGGCGGGGTACACCCTGAACTGGTCGCCAGCCAATCGCAGGGCACGTCGAGACAAAACAGCCAAACTCACAATCGCACCTACGGGCAATTTAGGGTGTCCAATTAATGTTGCATGTTTTTGGGATGTGGGAGGAAACCGGAGTGCCCACCTGGAGAAAAGCCACGGAGGCACAGGGAGAACATGCAAACTCCACACAGGCGACCTCAGAACTGTGAGGCCAACGCTTTACCAGCTGATCCGCCTACTTTACTGATCTTAATACATATTGAAGTAACAGTATTTGAGTAGCACCTTTGCCTACTAGTGAGGACAAAGCGCGCAGTAGAATATGGTCCTTAATACGGGTATGAATGATATGGAAAAAATGCAATCAGAGGGCTTTCGCATATCTGCTCACCTATGGCCAGCGTCATGACTTTGAGCTTGTTTCGCACCAGCTTGACCACCATGCTCTTCTGCAGCGGTGTGGATCGGCAGCACAGCACCGAGCGGCAGCTGCGCGCCACCGCCAAGAACTTGTCCTCCAGGCTCCGGTCCAGGGCGTAAGCCAGGGTGCGGCCGTCGATGACCAGGCCGAGCCGGTGCACGGCGGCGTGGGAGGACGACCAGGGCGGGTGAGGGGGAGGAGACGGATAAATGTGCGAGGCGGCCAAGTCGGCGTGGAAGGCCTTGGCCGGGCCGCACAGGAATTTGGCCTGGATGTAGTGTAAACTCTCCTCGAGGAGCAGGGAACACGCCTCCTGGTTTAACGCAGACGGGCACGGGCAGGATGAAAAGACCTCAGATTCACATCTGGAACGCAGGTGCTTCACTTATTTAAAAAAATAAAAATAAAATAGCCCTGACTAAACAGAGACAGTGTGTGTGTGTGTATATATATATATATATATATATATATATATATATATATATATATAAATAAAGATACATTAATGAAACAACAACAAAGCAAACATAAAAAAATGAAGTCACAAACACACTGGCAAAAAAAAACCAACAACAAAAATTGAGTCACAAAAAGTTAACGTCACAAATGAAAAAAAAAAAAATAAAGAAAATACGTCATGACAAAAAGAAAAGGATTGGAGTAATTGAAAAAAAGAAAGCATCCTTCATTTTTCTGAAATACAGTTGTTTTTTTGGTCACATTTTCCAGAATTTCTGTGATGCTTTTTGTGCCTTCATTTTTAGGATTTTGTTTTGAGAGACTGCTTTTAATGTCATTTTGTCTTCATTTTTTTCATTTTTGTCTGTGTTTTTTTCTGGCTTGCTTTTTTTTTTTTTAAATTGCTCAATTTTAGTTGATTCGTTTTGATGCTTGCCATTTTTGTAACTTTTTTTCCATTGGATGTTTATTTCTTTGGGTGACTTTCTTTTAGTGTCAATTTTTAATTATTGTCAGATTTTGTGGCTTACTTTTGAATAGTTCCATCATGTTTTTGTGACCTACTTTTCTATGTTGTCTGCTTCTTTTATTTGTGCGTCATTTTGCGTATTTGCTTTTGTATATCGCCTTCAGTTTTTGTGACTTAACTATTTATGTTTAGATCTTTCTTTTCATGTTCTTTTGTTGATCTCTTCATTGAGTTATCGCAGAACAGACTTTGCCGAGATCCCACACCCCAAAAGGGACCTAATCCGCATCTCACCATGGAGTCCGCATTGAGAGTCAGGATCTCCTCTTCAGGGTCCAGCAGTTTGCAAGCGTACGCGATGTTGACGGCCGTTTCCTGCTTGTCGCCCGTCAGCACCCAGATCTGCAGGCCGGCCTTCCGCAGGGCGTCGATGGTTTCGGGCACGCCGTCCTGCAGCCGGTCCTCAATTCCCGTCGCGCCTACGAGTCAAATTTTTGTTTATATATATTTGGAATATTATGTAACAAAACATTTTCAAAAATGGTTTGTATTTTTTGGGCATGTATAAATAATATACGTTTAAACTATAGGCCTACTATACACTAAAATAAATCGTGGTGAATTATACATTTTGTGGAGTGGGGGGGGGGGCATAATTAATATAAAATAAAACAAGTAAGAAAAAGTTAAGAATTGGTGAAAATCTAAATTTGTCCAATCATTAATTCAATTGTGAAATAGTATCTTGATTGAACCCATTGAAAAGTCATTTATTTCGTGACCAAGCATTTTTAATATTTTAATAGAATCTGTAACCATTTGATAACGTGTATAATCAAATTTTTATTTATGGTATGGATTTATAAAGTGGTGTTTTACTTATTTATTGCCTTTTTTTTTAAATGACTGTAGTTTTAATGTATTAAATTTTATTTGTTGGTGCTCTGCGACTGACTGACTGACCGCCTTTGGCCCGAAGTTGGCTGGGATATGCTCCAGCACGCCCGCGACCCTTGTGAGGATAAGCGGCTACCAAAATCGATGGATAGATGGATGGAAATCAAATGTGTAGGGTTCATTTATTATCCTCCTGTGTTTCTCATGGATGGATTGTATTTGTTTCATGAAAATACATATCGTTCAATACAATTTTTGAAGCCCACCATGAATTCTTAAAGTCACCCATCTAGGAGGTGTCGGGCGGGATCAGGGATGTAATTGGTTAACGCCGGGCCCGCAACGAGCAACATAAGTGAATACGTCCTCCATTTTGCACAAGAGTTTACCGAGGAGCTGAAGGTTGGTCTCCAGACGCAGGGCCGACTCGAACAGCAGCTCGTCGCGTCCCTGGATGGCCGTCTCGGCCTCCAGGTGGCGCTGCAGCCAGCAGGCGTACTCCTCCTTGCTCAGAGCCTGCCAACGGCCCAATGAGAGCAAAGAATTTGATGGGTGCGAATTAGCGCAAATAAAAGGCGGCGGAAAGAATGCGTTTTTAATCCAGATCCAGATTAAGTGTCATATACTAGTACACACTTTCTCCTCATTAGTAAGACATTTTCAAGCACGAGTAGAACAACTCTTACTAGTAATGTATTTTTTACAACTAGTGACACTTATGGCATACTAGTACACAATTTAACTTTACTAGTAAACTACGACGTTGCACGAGTTACACTGCTAGACTGGAAAAATGTTCAGTTTCGTACCATGCAGAAGAAGTGACTAGTGACATAATATTCCGCAGGTTAACAGACACAACAAGTAGTACGAGAAGTGCACAGAGGTGAACTAGTGCGCAGTTTTGGCTACTGGTTGGGCAAGTGTAAAGAGCTAGATGTTAAATAGAAGTGTATATGTTCACGAGTTTTTCAAATGGGTTTGTAATTATGTTTATTTATTTAATTATTAACTTGTGAACCTTTTTAAATCACTCCTAACTAGTGAGGACAGAGAGTGTACTAGTACAGAAGAAGGTGTTTGAGCATTTATTCAATAGACTTGATATCCAGCTGAGTTTCAAATATGAACAGCCCAGCGCAGTACTAAGCTAACTGTGTCTTACTAGTAAAGTTTTTCCACTAGTGGCTTCCGCAACTCTGCAAACTAGGAGGACCATTTTGGCAAAACAGCAGGACAACTGCATGCTATGAGTGAGGCAAAACTACCTACAAATCACTAACTACGACCCTATTTTCCGCACTATAAGGCGCACCGCATTATAAGGCGCACCTTCAATGACCGGCCTATTTCAAAACTTTTTCCATATATAAGGCGCACCGCAATATAAGGCGAATAGAATAGACACTACAATAGAGGTTGGGGATACATTATGCATCCATATTCATCCATATATAAGGCGCACCTGATTATAAGGCGCACTTGTCACCTTTTGAGAAAATTAAAAGCTCTTCGGTGCGCCTTATAGTGTGGAAAACACGGTATTTTGTGACATGCCTACTAATTGGTGCAGTTGTACCTGCACATTTACAGTTACCTGTAAAAATGTAAAAGTAGGCCAAAAGTGCCACAAGTTGGAGGGTGGGCTGGGGGGGTTCATTACTATCGCAACGTAGTCATTCGATAGTGTGCCCTACTTATTGTACTAGTGTACTGCATTTGTCTTTGTAGTCAGGACAAAGAGCATACTAGAACATGGAGTTCAAGTTGGATATCCAATAAATGCTGTCATAACTTTGCATAGACATGATTGACAGCCACGGCGTTTTTGCACGGACGTAAATCAGCCATGCGAGAGGGAAAGTGGCACAGATTGAGGGCGAGTGAGTCACCAAGAACGCCACCACATTGGACAGGCGCCATCATCTGCCGCCACATTTAACACCGGAGTGGAATTTACCTTTTTGGCGATGCAAAGCGTGCGGAGGCCATCGGCGGCGTACTGGTTCAGGTAGTTCTGCGTCCTGTAGATGATCTTTTTCTGGCGTTTTCCCTTGGCGTTACCTTGGAAACCCGCGGGGCAGAACAGGAAGAGAAGAAAGACGCCGATGAGTTTGGCAGGGGGGGCTCGACACGTCGGTGCCGCGTTTGGACGTTCACCAACGCCATCTGTGTTCACACCTCAAACGCCAACCGCGCTGTAATGGAACTCTGGGCTCGGCAAAGCGTGCCGATCGCCCGTTAGCATTAACGACAGTCCTCTCATGTAATCAAATGTGGTTCTTGATCGCAAAAATCAGCCCGCCGCTGTTGTTTCCCTTTCAGTCGCAATCTGAACGCTTTAAATATGATCCAATAATGTGCGTTTTCTCAGTGGGGAGCTGCACAAGATCGGTGGTCTTGTGTCTCCCGGCCAAAAAAAACAAGCCCAATTGCCAGGCGCTAATGTAATAACACCACAGCTTGCGGGCACTCATAAGATGTCAGCCATTTTAAGAGGGATTAGCATACTCTTCGTTACCGTTATTAACCAGAGAGATGGAAAGGATAAAGCTTGGGACATAATAAGTGTTCATACAAGACCATCTATGAAATTGGAAATTTGGTCAGTAGTCTGCAAATATTTTGCAGACCTCATCAAAGAAAGACACAGCCAGAAACTGATTGGGAGAGTTTTCAAGACATATTTCCAAAACAGCACTGGGGCAAAAAAAAAAAAAAAAAAAAAAAAAAAAAAAAAAAGGAAAGGAAAGACAAGTCCATCTCTCCAGATCCAAACCCCAAAAACCACTTAAAAACTTGTTTGGGGCTATCACATATTTTTAGGACCAATTACTCCACTGATCATTTTATCAATTAATAGAATCATTGCATAAAAAAATAATTTAATATTATTAAACAACAATAATGATACAAAAATGCAGGTGCAGGTATTATTTTAGCTTTGAACACTGTTTGAGATAAGACACCAAAGTAGAATTGGTCTCAATTTATTTTTGTTGTAATGATGTAATTCTTTCTAAATTATGTTGTCCGATATTGTCATGTTCTATACCAATTTCTGTGCAGCATTTCATTTCAGCTGCGGTTGATCTTAAAGCGCAATATGACTAAAATTGACATTTGCAGCCATAATTTAAAACAGACAGCCAAAACAGAGAAAAGGAAGTCAAGCCAATCTCTAGACTTAAACCATATAGAACATGCATTTCACCCACTTAAGAGGCAAAAGAAGAAGAATGAACATAGTTTTGAAAGGTAGTTCAGTGATTCGCAGGTGTGACGTCACGGTGCACCCTTGGCAAGCGTCGGCACAGTGACAGCGAACAACTCTCCTGTCGTGTGAATGAAGCCATTATGAAGCCACCGCTGGGCCAGGATCGCGGACTGGCTCCGTCTTCTCATTGGTTGCCGACGCCCGACGTTAAAACACAGCAGTCAGTGTAGTGCATCGCATTAAGGGCTCCTGACCGGGAGGGGGTTGGTGGATGATGGGATAACCTCTGGAAACGGGACGGGGGGGGGGGCGCCCCCGGGCTTTTGCCCAAGTGGAAAATGATGTAACTGAGACCTTATTCCACATAAAGCACAATTAAAGCATGACGAACGGGGTGTGTCAGTAAAGTTCCAGGACCGGGATTCTTTCTGAGAATCGGCGAGAGTTGGTGGCAGGACAACTCGTGGCTGCTTCACCATGACAACAAGCCTGCTAAGAGTGGCCTCAGCATCTGATATTTTCTGGTCTGTGCTGGAGCAACCTTCCAAACCACTCGTCATTAATGTTCCCCTTCTTACCCCGAGCTCAGCAGCCAACAGCTAACCTTCGCCAACAACAGCCAGCTGCACTCTAATTCACTGAAGCACAAGTCGCTGACCAGCAGACGCACGCCCTCCACGTTTCAAGTCACAAATACTACAATACAACTGGTTAGAGCGTCAGCTTCAGGGTTCAAATCCCGGCCCCTGGGTAGGTTTTCTCCGGCCACTCCGGTTTCCTCCCACACCCCAAAAACATGCATTCATCGGAGACTCAAAATTGCCCTGAGGTGTGATCGTGACTGCGACTGGTTGTTTGTTTCCATGTGCCCTGTTTATCGTGGGAATAAAGACTTTTATTGGTTGCCTTTTTTACTGGACGGGTTTGTGATTCATGGCTCCCTGCTTGCAATATCAGTACTTTCATATCGCATTATAACACCTGCGTGTTTGCCAGTGATTGTCAAATGGCATGCTGGCGAGTGGCCAAGTGTTCTGTGCAACTGTGTGCGAGGTCTTTTTTTGTATGCCTGGAATAAAAAACATGCCCAATAGGACGATAAAAGGAACAATGATTTGAAATCATAGAGGGGGGATAAACTGTAAAAGTAGATTGTGACTTTTTGTGTGTGTGTGTGTTTTTTTAAATAGTTTCAAGGTAAGCACTGAGTTGTCTTGGAATGGCACGCTTTAAAAATGTCTCACGTGATTTTAGTTGGAACGCCTTGAGTTGTCACGTATATGAAATCATTTCCTAGTTCTTATTCCCTCTGTTCTCTTTCCTATTATTTTTTTTCCTTTTTTCCATGTCACTTTTACCTTTATTCTTTCACTGATTTAATCATTCATTTGGTATTTTTGTTTTTTCTTCTATCATTGATTAACCCCTTTTTTCTTTTTGCACATGTACACAAACTTAGGACCTGGATCTTTTTTCACTATTTTTTTCTCCATTTTTCAAAAAAAAAAAAAAAAAAAAGTTGCCCTTTTTTGTTCTTGACGCTACTTCTACAAGGTACGCATTAAGCTGTGCTGGAACGGTACACTCAAAAAACCACAAAGCACATAATTTTGCTTCTACTTTTTTCTTTTATTTCTCTCTTTATTAAACATGTTTCTTTAATTTTTCCTTTTTTCTTTCATTGATTTCATTTGGTTGCTTTTAAATTTCACATTTTTTGGTACTTCTTTATTCAATTATTGATTCATTTGACTCTTTTTCACAAGAAAAAAAAAATCTATGTTTAGATTACTTGATTCCATATTTAAGTTATGTAGCTCCTTTTGAACTTTTTGTCAATTATATTTCCTTTGTTCCTCATGTTTTTCTTTTGAAGTAATTTTTTTAATATATCCCTCCTTACTGTAGGGGGATGTTTTTGTATTCCAACTAAACATTTATCCTTTCCTTCTTCCCCTCTCAGTTTCTTTCTTGTTTTTAAATTTCTTTTTCATATTTTTCCCGCTTTCCTGTTCCCCCGCCTTCCAATTTTTTTTTTATTTTTTTTTTAAACTCTTACATAACTTTAGTGGAAAGGCTTTGGGTGTGCCACCAAGTCTTAGGGGTGGGTAAGGAGGATGGAGTGCTACAACAACAAAGACCCTGCAGAAGGCAAACATTTCCACACAAAACACAGTAAAGTCGCATACTACAACTGCTGGTATTGCTAACATGACCTGTCAATGAAGAACAGCACTCTGTTGTGCACCGTAAATAAATGCAGCGCTGCAGAACTGCTCAAAAGGTGAACGCGTTTGTCCTCGGGGGTTTAAGAGGCGCCCTTTCCAGTAATAACTGAGCACACTGTGTGAGGGTGAACACCAATAGTCAACCCAAAATGTAGTACACGTATAGCTGTTTAAAAAAAAAAATAAAGATGGGAACAATGTATTACAGGAAGATGGGCAACCTTCAATTTGTTCAGACTTGAGATTGATCACTATACTTTCATTAATTCATTAAAAGCAGTCAACCCCCACCCCATTCTTCTCATTGCCCCCCCCTACTGATTTTTATCCATTTCCTATTTTTATTTGCAAAGGATAGGGACCAAGACGTCCGCAAATAGTGAGAAATTGCTTAAGAATGCCACAAGACGGGAGCAGGGCACTTTTTAAATTAGACAGGATTATGGCGTATTAAAGGACGCTCCACACTTCACCTCTACATATTTATAGGTTTCCAATTACCCGTCATTCCTTGCGACTGCCGCCATCTTGTGTGTCATAGAGGTCAAAGAACACAGGTGATAGGTGAAGTTTGATGTTTTTTTTCTATCGTTATACAATTGGTCTAAGAGTTATTAACTGGACACTCTAAATTGCCCCTAGGTGTGGTTGTGAGCGCGGCTATTTGTCTCCATGTGCCCTGCGATTGGCTGGCAACCAGTTCAAGGGTGTACCCCGCCCCTTGCCCACTGACAGCTGGGATAAGCTACAGCACTCCCCACGACCCTGGTGAGGATAAGCGGCAAAGAAAATGGATGGCTGGATGGATGGTCTAAGAGTTATGACATCGTAGAAAAAGGGAACCCTGGGAATGTGATGATGTCATCGGAAACCTATCCATTACGATGCCGCAAGATGGCATTGAAGCAATATTTCGATAGGAGAAACGGCTTTGGACTACAAACAAAAATGAAGTGTACCTGATACAACGTTCCCCCACAAATATTTGTGAAAAGGCAAATTTGCGGGGCTTGATCGCATTATTTTTCTAAAGACAATTAGTTGGTTAGTACTTTTGAAGACGCATTGTGGGATACGTCAAGGGCATAAATACATACATCATGATGTAAGAGAGAACCTACACTTGCTATACTTGCAAACGGATGACTGTGAAAGAGCAACTGCATCCATCAATGTAGCTATCCTACAGAAAATAACTCAAAAAAAATGAGTTAATCCTACCTGCGTTGGGGGATTTGATGAGATCCATGATGACAGAGTCAGCACCTTTGGTGTAGACAGTGATCTGGTTCGTGAGCGGGTGCTTCACCACCACAGACATGCGTTTCCTGGTGGAGTCGAATCCCAAAGTGTGAAGCAACTCAAAGTTCAGCTTGCCCAGGTGAGGGAGGTCCACAGCCACCTGGTCCGGGAGTCGCCCGACGAGGGAGCACTTGTAGGCCCTGGCGGCGTACACCAGCGCCGCCTCGTCCGGAGACTCGGCCTCGTAGCGTAGGTCCGCGCCCTCGGGGTTCCTCGCTTTACCGTCATAGGCGGGCGGGGCGGGGCTGAAGGCGTGCGCTGACGCCGCCGCCGCCGCCACCGCCGCCGCCGCCTCCTCCTCCAGCTTGGTGAGGGTGCTCTCGGCGGAAGGGGAGGACAGCAAGCTCGAGCAGCCTTTGTTGGAGGAGCGGTTGGTGGCGAGGCTGGATGAGCTGCTGCTGTTGGAGCCCGAGGTCAGGCGGCTCGGCGTGAACCGCCTGATGAAGTCTTCGATGGTCTTGACTGGGGACTTGAGCTCGAACCTCATTCGGACCTGAAGGACACACAATCGACAATCAATATCATGCTCCAGCCATATTAGATGGCGTTTAGCTTTGCCCGTCTTTCCAGGTTAAAGAGTTCAATCGTGCAAATTCCAACAGGAGGCCTGGCATACGCCACAAAATGGCTACTGAGGGAGCACTGATGAGTGACAAATAGTTGTTTCAAACTAAAATGGTGGACTTACTGTTCAATTTCAGGTAGGGCTCCATGGGTACTGTGTTTTAGGGCATCATCCACTCAGGTTTTTTTTTTTTTTTTTGGTGAAAATAGAGAACAAAACGGCCTTTTTTTTTTTATCCTGTTAATGCCAAACAGCATTTGCATATAACCTTTTCCCTTTTTACTGGTCCCTTTCGCCCCTCGAGGCGGCGCAGTACAATAGCGGAGCCCAGTGACCGACCATGCGGCCTCCTGGCATCCAGACTTATCACATACATGCATCTTGAACCTATAAATCATTCAGGTGAAGCCACAAGGGCATGCTAACAAAGCAGTGAACAATCACAGTGGCATAAAAAAGGACGGCGCAAGCAAACAAAAGCATGCGGTTGATATTTCCTCAAAATATTAAGAATTTGTGATGAGATGGCGAGACAAGCAAGGCATTTCACGCTGTGGGGAGGATAGGATATCACTTCTGGCCGGGACAGCCACACCCATGTAAAAACAAAACACGGATACACAACTGAGAGCAGTCGAAAGCACATCAAACAAAGGAGAGGGAGAGAAAACACGGTAGGTTGAAATAACATGCTTCCTTCATCAAAATATGGACACATCTTGCATGTTATTCAGAAAAATCCAATCAATGCAATGCAATGCACAGTACTGCAGTTGTTTGGTATTTCTTTCTTTTGTACATTAGAAAAAAAAAAAAAGTTTCTCCACATCCTCTTACGTCCGTGACAAAAACAAATTGGCAGCCTGTCAAGTGTTGTGGAAGACAATGGAGGACGGTGAGGACCAAACAAAGGCCAAAGTGGAAAAAAACGCTGCACTTCTGCCGAGGTTACCTTTTGCCGGGGTTGGTCCGGGGAGGACACCACCACAGTGTTGCAGAGGGTCAGGGCGACGAAGAAATCCATGATGTCGTTGAGGTCGGAGGGCAGCTGGGACATGGACTGGCTGTGGAAGCGCATGAAGTCCATCTGACTGCCGCATTCGTTGACTTTGCTCATCAGCTGAGGGTCGGGCGTGACGTCCTTCTCCTGGGGCGCAGAGGGACGGTGGTCAGTGAGTGACAAAGCAGGTGACCCGGGAGAAGAGTGGAGGGCGACATAAAAGATGGCGATTGAACGACAAGGGAGAAAAAGAGCGGTCAGAGAGTTGAGGTCGAGGGACAGTGGACGGTGGAGGAAACATTAGCGGATGAATGCTCAGGAACGGGAGACAGTAATGGACAGACGCTCAGGGACAAAATATGGAGGAAAGTCAGGGACAAACAGACTTGAAGACAGTTTAGGCCGGTGGAGGAAACTGAAAGACAATGGAGGCTGGTGCACGCACGGACCATAGGGCTGCTGAAGGCCGTGTGCTTGGACAGGATGCTGGCCCTCTTGGCCTCAGCCCTGCTGCCCGTCCTGCGGTGGGATTTGGTGCTGTGGGAGCGCAGCACCACCTTGACGCTGTGGTGGCTGCCCGCGCTGTCTCGCCTGGGCAGGGTCCCAGCGTGAGACATGCAGTCCTCCTCCTCAGAGTCCACCTCCTGGTACATGGCCAGTCTTCTTGCTGGATGACAACGCAGACGCACAACAGCACAAATCATGAAGACCGTGGCATCACACCTTCTTTGAGGTGGCAAGAACTGTCATGGCACCAAAGGATGACGATTGAGAAAAGGGGGTTAATGGATTCAATGATTTTTTTTTTTTAAAAATCTGATATAAATGTAAATAAAACATAATGAAGTACACTGTGTTGTCTCGGTGTGTTGCTCTCACCGTTGGCGTCGTGAGAGTACTCCACGCCCGCGACAGTGCATCGTCGGAACACCATCTTGTTGTCCGTGAGCGTGCCCGTCTTGTCGGAGAAGATGTACTGCATCTGCCCGAGGTCCTCGGTGATGTTTAGGGCGCGGCACTGAAGGTGGGAGTCGCTCTCCTCGTCGTATAGCTCGGCGTCCTGGTGGATGAAGTACACTTGGGAGATCTTCACAATCTCGATGGACACGAACAACGAGATGGGGATCAGCACCTGGGGGGGTGATGAGGAGGTTTATTGTCAAAAAGCTAAGGCTAAAGAGCTGGAAAAATAAAATAAGATAACATTAAAAAAGAGCTACAAGAGCTGGCTAAAAGCCAAAGCTAAAGAACAAAAAAGGTGCCTAAACGCTATGGCTAAAAGTTACAGTTAGCAAAAATCAGTGACTTAACTACTGAAAAGTTCTGGCTAAAGAACCAAAAGAGTAGATTTAATGCTATTCCAAAAGCGCAAAAAAAAAAAAAAGTGGGCTAAAACTGTGGTTAAAGAGGCAAAAGAGTTGGCTGAAAGCTGTGAATAAAGAGCTACAAAAGTTACCAAAACAATGCAGCTGAATAAAACAAATAGCAAAAAGCTCCGGCTAAAAGCGCTACAGTAGTTACCAGAAAGCAATGGCTGACCAGTATAATAATCGCCAAATATTTATGGCTGAAGGGTTAAAAACAGGCTAAGTGCTATGGCTAAAGAGCTAAACAGTTGATTTAAAACAATGGCGATGTAAAAATGTAAAAGATGGCTAGACACTATGGCAAAAGAGCTACATTCAGCTAGACATCCATTTTTTTGTGCCGGTTATCCTCACTAGTGTCACAGTTATCTTCGGGCGAGAGGAAGGGAACACCCTGAACTGGTTGCCAGCCAATCACAGCGCACATATAAACAACCAACCATTCACATCCACACGAACAGGAAATTTAGATTCTTCAAATATTCTACCATGCAGGTTTTAGGGATGTGGGAGGAAACCTGAGTTCCCAGAGAAAAACGGGGATAATATGCAAACTCCACACAGGCGAGGTCAGATTTAAAACCGGTTTCTCAGAACTGTTGAGGCAGATGGAGGTGCTAACCACTTGGCCACCGTGCCGCCAGAACAGCTACAATAGCAAAAGAACAACGTCTAAAAAGCTAAAAACAGAAATGGCTAATGGAAAGGCAACCAGCATAAAAACACAAATAGCATAAAACATAATGCTATGCTATAGATGCTAAGCTAAATGCGGCATACAAATTGTTAGGTAAACATCACCACTTAGCAACTGCTGTTAACGTGAAGGCCTCTAAGAACAGTTTCTGTATTTGGAATGTCAACAAAAAGTCATGTGTTGTCACAAAGTACATGAAAAAAATGTCAGTGTGGGTGTGGGGGTAAATCCCCATCCACAAATATTTGTTTGTACACAGAAACCCAAACTTTGAATCTGACCACCACGGGGTGACATTTTTTGGGTTTGGTTGGCGTGTCAGCAAACAGACAAAAAAGGAATAAACCAATACAACCTGACAGTACGGTATCCAGAAACATCAGAACCATCTGTTTGTACTATTTGACAACAAAGTGCGAGCTAGCTAATTCCTGAATGGTTGGCTGGCAAATGCTTATCAACTTGGCTTCATTGGACTCCCAGCAGGGACTGATAATTACCTGTTTTTTTCTGAAAAAAAAGTACAGTGATGCCTCGGTTCTCGACCGGAATCCGTTCCAGAAAACGGTTCGAGAAGTGATTTGTTCGAAAACCGAATCGATGTTTCTCATTACAATGAATGGAAAAAGAAATAATCCGTTCAAGTCTGAAAAAAAATTAGCTTTTTAAAGCATTTTTTTAGGTTTTCCTGACAATAAACATAGTAGAAATACATTCATAGTTTAAATACTCTATATAATAAAATAATTTAAGAAAGATAATAATATTTTGCTTGAAGTGTATGCTTTAGTAGTAGAGTACGCTAGGCTGGGAGTGCATTGCCATATCTGTAGCGACTCGGCCTCCAGCCTTGTAAACTTTTTTATGAACAAAAGAGCAGAATAACTTTAAATAAGCGACTTGCTTTCTTTGGAGCCATGATTGAGGGTACGGGATACGGTAGTCCTTGATAAGAAGAAAAACACCAGTCAGTACCGGGACACGTCTGTGTAGTGAGGCTGCATTAGACAGAATAACGTTTTTGTTTTTTTTTTTTCCCTTTTGGGGGGACGTTCAAATTGGCAATAACAAAACACGTCGTGGGTGGGTCAACTGCTTGCGTCGCGCACAATGTTATTTCCGGGTTTCTTCAGTGGGTGTTCGAATAGACAATAAAGCGCGTCGTGGGTGTTGTCAGCTGCTTGCGTCGCGGGCATTATGTTATTTCCGGGTTTTTTCGGCGGCGTGGGAATTCACAACCAAGAGCGTCGTAGATCAGTTGTTCTGGCCGCCCGCAATATGTTTTTTCTGGGTTTTGTCGGGGATGTTCAAATATCGAGTTTTGTTCAAAAACCGAAGCAAAAAAAATCTGGAAGTTTTCATTCAAAAACAGATTTGTTCGAAAACGGGGACGTTCAAAGAGAACCGAGGCATCACTGTACTGATGTGGCTCTTTTTGTTTTATAGTACAGTCCACCGGTTTTTAGCTAGTTGCCAACTGGTTAGCCGGCATACCCGTACAGATATTGACCAGCTGTGTATAGAAAAAAATGGATTTTGATTTGGGTTTTCTGTGACTGATGTCGTATTTTTCAGTCCTTTGCATTAACTGCTCGTGATCTGGCTGCTAACTGGTTAGCTGATACATGCTTATCACTTGGGTTGATTGAACTGCTGCGTTAGCTTCTCATTCTCACTAGCCTCGGTATGCTAGTCACATGAGAACAAACGGTAAGGTCGGTGTTTCGTACCTGGAAGACGATAATCATGGTGAGGAAGAGGTAGACGGCCGACAAGATGGGCGACAAGTCTTTACCCTCCGGACTGAGGACGTCAAAAACGGGCCTCTTATCTCCATACTGGAACACCCACAGCCCGTGACCTGCAGTAAGAAGAGCATAACATCGCATACTGTATTTGCATTTGTGGTAGTTGGCGTTTGATTCTATTCCCAGCTTTATTCTGGTGAGTTTCCACTTCCTGTTTTTGTGCTGCAATGCCTTGATACGACTCCAAGCCCATAGCCAGTATTAATCCACTTTTTTGTTAACAAAAGTTTTTATTCAGATCTTCTGTAACTGGTGTCTTGGACAAATCCAAGTCCAATTACCAGGTTTATTTTGGTGAGGTTCGACTTCCTTTATTTGTTTGCAATCAACGTAGGAATTGATATGAGTCCACCGGAACAAGAATCAACCAACTATTTATAAACAAAAGATCTGTGGTTCTCCATTCCAGTTGCCACGATCCGACTCTAAGCCGGACAGGTATCGGCTCACACTTTTTGTTGTCAAAATGTTTACATTTTATTCCATTCTTATGTAACTGGTATCAGCTAGAAATGTTGACTGTTACCTGGGTTACTGGCTTTATTTTGGTATTTACTTCCTGTTTTTGTTCCAAATTCCAGTTGGCTTGACCGGACTCTCAGCAAGAACACTTTATCATTCAACTTTCTGTAAACCAGGGATGTGGATCGGTTGTAACTGGTGTTCCCTTCTTGCTTTTATTATGCTGCATTTCTACTTAGTTTTCCCCGCCTGTTCCAGTTGCTTTGATAGTAATCACAGCTGCAGACCATCTTTTTTGTCAACAAAAGATGGATTTAGATGAAAATATGCGTGTGTGTGTGTGTGTGCGCAGATGTACTGGAGTGTTTGTTGCACTGCACTGTCACACACCAACAGCAGCAAAGGAGCACATGACCAACAGGATGACGACACACCAGAAGACGTCCAGGTTCATCTGTCTCTCCAGTTTGCTGCGCTTGTAGCGAGGCCCGTTGTTGTTAAGCATGGCTTTGGTCTCGTGACCTGCAGACACACGCAGGGGTCACCAACGTCCGGACGGCGCCGAGCGCCGCCGTGGGCGTGTCGCTCACCTGCGTAAATGACGATGCCCACCGCCTCCTCCGTGTTGCGGATGGTGCAGCCCCTCAGCAGCAGGTTGTCCTTGTAAAGTGCGTCTCGTCGGCCACTCCGGTGGATTCTATCGGAATGAATCAAAGTGGCTGGTGGTGAAATCAAAGATCGCAGCAACAGCGAAAAAACAGGTTCCAATATTGGTATACATCCACCAGACTATATTTTTCCTTTATATTTTACGGTACGTACTCCTTTTACATAGTGCTCCCTCATATTTTGAGTGAGAGACCAAATAATGAAAACGCAACGTCGGCGAAACGTGTAGCAAGACTGTTGGAAAAACATGCAGTTAGCTGTTATCAGTGATGTTACTCTAAAAAGTGTTACATGGATTTGAGTGAAACTTCTATCCAGTTTTGAGTTTGTGTTTTCCAACAATATTAAAACACAACATTCTCATTTCAATTGCACAGCGTAAAGGCATTATCAAGGATCGGTACTCTGTACTCACACTTGGTCTGAAAAAAAGTGGTATTTGCGAAAATTCCAAATACAAATATTGCGTGTCATCTTTTTCCATCCGAGCATCTTCCTTCTCTAACCCCAACTGCCCTCATGTCTTCCCTCACCACATCCATAAACCTTCTCTTTGGTCTTCCTCTCGCTCTTTTGCCTGGGAGCTCCATCCTCAGCACCCTTCTACCAACATACTCACTCTCTCGCCTCTGAACATGTCCAAACCATCCAAGTCTGCTCTCTCGAATCTTGTCTCCAAAACATCCAATTTTGGCTGTGCCTCGAACGAGCTCATTTCTAATCCCATCCAACCTGCGAGAACCTCAGCATCTTCATTTCTGCTACCTCCAGTTCTGCTTCCTGTTTCTTCAGTGCCCCCGTCTCCTGTCTCACCTCTTTCCGAAAGGCCACACGACATTCTTCCTTTTTCAACTTCCACCACCTGATTCTCTGCTCTACCTTTTTTCTTCTTAATCTACACTCTGAGTAATAATTGTTTCCAAAGATGGACATCACAGTACATATGTTCACTTCCTGGTACTTTCTTCCAAGGTAGAAAAGACTCTGTGTGTCCCTGTTTCCACTTGCTGCTGGAGGTGAATGGGAACGTCCCGCAAATCAGGTCGATTACGTGACAGCGGCACAACCCGAGCATTTTCCCGTTCTGCATTTTCGGCTGGCAAGTGGGACATTTGGGCTTAAAAAAGAAAAAGGACTGACGGCCTGGACGTGTGAAGATTTACGATTTTACATCGTTACGTGTCATCCCGCCCAACTCTGCGGCAAAATGTCAAGGCGACGGCGTCCATTTATAGAGCCCAACACCTCCCAGTTTATCACCGCCTAAAAACCAGAGCGGCCAATCTTCCTTCACCCGAAAAGAGAGCGTCATTATCATATCAGCACCAATTTCCTGAGAAAACCAGTCATGTGGGCAATTCGGTGACTTGATTTAACGTTGCGCTGTTTGAGGCTCCTTAACGCTCACAACACTTCCTAAAAATTGATCTGCGAGAAGACCCCACAGCACTTTTTCTTTGGCTTTTTATCTTACAGCATTACTTGGTAAAAATGTAAAAATGGCTAAATATATAAAAATAGCTTGGATGGGGGACACTGAAAAAAATAAGACAACCTCAAAAGTCCTGAGGATGTTAGCCTTCAGAAAAACAAACCATAAGTTAAATCATAAAACCAGTGCAAACAAAAGTTTGGAGGAAAAAACTTTGTCCAAATGTAAAACACGCAAATTTAAACACAAAACTGAAGGAAAATGTGAACAAGGAGGGAATCACAAATCTTATCTTTCCCAGAATTCACCTGACCTTATTCGGAACAACAAGCACATATGCCATGTGACATGTGCTACAATACTCACATGTATCCTCGGAATCGGTTCAAGTCGTTGTTGGGCTTCTCACACTCGATGACGCTGTCATACTTGGACGGGTCGAAGTCGCAGTCCTGCGAAACCAGCCACACCACGGCCCCTTTATTAGGTACGCCCGCGCCGCCGCCGTCTCGTTCCGGTGACGGTAAGTGACGCGGGCTCACCAGGTCAAAGAAGCTGCGCACCACCTGCCGCTGCTTGAGGTTGGTCTCGCCGTCCAGCGTGGCCGTCTCGATGTGGCACAGCCGGTCGGGGTCGCTGGAGCTCAGCAGCAGAACGTCGGCCGGCAGGATCTCGTTGCAGCGCAGCCGGATGAAGTCGCCCACGTGCACCTCCTTCCAGAACTTTTCCACGTAGCGCCGCTCTGTCCTGCTGGCCGAGGCAAAAAAAAAAAAAAAAAAAAAAACTAAATTAGCAACCTAAACCAGTTTAAATGAGCGACATGAAATTGGGCAAACTTGTCAATCGTAACAAGATGCCGAGCTGCATTGTTTTTGTTTACAACACTGACAACGTACTTCACTGCAACACATTTACACTTCCTGTCCCTTACTTAATTTATTTCTTGTGGGAATTAGGAGGGGAATATTATGCACTGAAAAATCTTGATTATGAATCCATTGTAGTCCTTGAGCAATGCGCAAAAGAATAACGGCCTTGATACAGTTCACTGTATTTATCTTTGTCGTACAAACACGTGCATATAATCATTTAAAAGCATTTTATTATTACAATTTTTTAATCAACTTCTACTGCAGGCTAATTAACGTAATTCCATCACGGGATGACGTAACAACGGTGCCCAGCATTGTTAGCAAGAAAAAAAAAAATCAATGGCAACTAAAACCTTTCCCGGTGGAGGCGCCGACGTAGATTTAGCGAGACGTCTCTGTGTCACAAGGTTCACACACGTAAGGAAAGAAGTATCTATTTTTAGTCTTCATTATAATAGAATGAGTTTGCGCTGTTCTGATGGGAGAATTCACACGCATACAGACTCATTTCGTAGCCCCCTAAAAGTATGCAGACACGTTATGAAATAAGAGATATTCATTATGTAGCTCTGTGACTGTCCTTCAGCACTCAACGATCATTTAGAGCTGACAGGAAAGACTTTTTTTCCAAATGTATTTCCAACACATCTGATATGAAAGGCCATGACTATTTCAGGCTTAGGTATAGAAAATTCCAGACGGATGACGAGATGTTTCCCTTCAACAAACTTCAATGACACTACTTTCCCATTTAGACAAGGTTCTGGCGACATCTTGTGAATTCTTGGGGCATTAAAAAAAAACAGAACTGCAATTCATGGAAAAAGTTTAGTTTCATTTTGTTTGGGTTGCACTTTACCAACATACTCATAGCTTAACGTTGCCCTCAGCTGAGAAATATGCGCCGTGACCAATAAATTTACGCACGTTAGTCAGCAGAGCACATGATTTTTGTCATCTTTCACCAGCGGAAACCCAGTGTACAACGCCGCCACTTTGCAAAGTCACGGTGAACATCGCACCGACTCGTTGCTTGTTGTGTCTGCGGTGGCGAATTTGAAAACGTAGGATCACGATAAGTGACTTTATTCAACAGGAAGTTTCTTTGTAACAGTAGAGTATGCGAGATTATTGCTAGCACATTTTTGGAAAACTTGAATGAATGAGCTAATGAATCCACGATGTGGTGTTGACGACAACACATTTGAACAAAAACTACAGAAACCCATGTAGACAGACAATACATTCTTCATCACCTGCAAAGAAGGACAAATATTTCCCTGTCTTACTGAGTAACTGTGACGAGGACCTTCATGTAGGTCCTGTCTTTATTGTACTGCCCCCAGGTGGCCAAGGCAAAGACAGCAGAAGGAACGGCACAATATCCATTGAACTGAGGCATAAACAGTGTAATTTCTTTAGATTTTATTTTATACTGTCATTACTCAAGGCTGTTACACCTGGCGGCACAACCAAGCGCTGAAGTGTCTCGCTGGTGTTCTGGAGAACCAGCGGATGAGGGTGAACGCCCTCCCACCTTGTCACCCAACCGGCAACCAAGGCTGTTTGCTCGGGAGGGGGAGAGTCAATCCGACCACACCAACAAGCCACCGGACAGCGGACAGCTGGGCAGTGCACGAGACTGGAAGCTGCTGGCAGACCTGGACGAGAAGCTCTGCTTTCCATCTGAGATTGCAACTACCACCCTACGACCAGATCTAGTGCTTTGGTCCGCCTCTCTCAAGCTCGTCTACATCATCGAGCTCGCAGTGTCCTGGGAGGGGGCAGTCGAGGAGGCGTATGAGCGGAAGCGGCTGAAGTATGCACGACTGGGGTAAAGAGGAAAGACCCCCATTGGGCCCTCGGGAGAATTGACGGCACCTCGGGGGTGAACCTGGGACTCCGGGATTCACTGCTGAACCCTCTCGAGTCATGTCGTGGGCCTATCAGTGAAACGCTTGATGACGGAAGGAAGCCCACTTGTTAACCCGTAGGGTGCCATCACTTGTCCCTCAGAGCCTCATCGGGGCCGAATTATGCATGAATAGAGGGATAGTAACATCTAGTGCTACATAATACATCTTTACAAGTTATGATACAGTATATCTGAATTTGTGAGGTTCTACTGGATAAAAAAAAAAATTGCACATAGACAGTGGTTCGATGCTTTCAAGTAAAGTACAGTTTCTGAAAAGTGGGGGTGCTGTTAAAATTCAATTTTGTATTCAAAATAAAAAACAGCAAAGCTTTATGTGCATGCATGTAGTGTAATGTACGGTCATATCTTGGTAACATAAATAGCAACAGTACATGAATATCAATAACTGTGATCCGTTTTGGTCATTCCATCTCTCGTTTTTTATAGATGGAATGAGGAACCTGTGAAACCTGTTCAAAACGAGTTCACAGGAAAACAAACCCAGTTCAAAGACCAGACCCGAAGCGAGAGCTTGTTTGCTTCACAGTGGACCTCCATCAGCAAGAGCCAAGCCAGTGTTTACGCATCGTAAACCCCACTAGATGCTCTCCAGTCCAGGTTTACTCCCAATTCCCACCGGCTATCTTCTGATATCAAAACTTTTTTTGTAAATATTAGCATTTCGGGACAGAAGCAGGAACGTCCTGCCACGTATGCGGCACCGTCACCTAGACGGGAGCTGCATGAGAGACGGGACTTAAAAAGTCAAAACACAGAGCCTTTTGACCGCCGTGAATTATGCTCTGTATACGCACGCTACAGCCACGCTTTTCATTAGCGCAGGAAAACCCCACAAAACACAGGCGGAGGACACACGAGGACAGCGGACACTTTTTTTTTTTTTTTTTTTTTTTTTAGGCGCACACAAGTCTGCAATTCTTTACAAAGCTAATCGGGTCCACTTTTGGATAATACGTACACAATTACTGCGTGTGGGCATGGCCAGACAGGAAGCTGTTTTAATTCATGACCTCTTGTCGGTATGATGAAAAGTGTCAAAACTATCAAAATCTGAAAGCGCTGAAGTAAATTTGATTTCAACTGCTCAAAAACTGGCTTGAAATGTGGATGTTAGCAAAATTAAACGACCGTCATGGTACCATGCAAATGGTAAACACCATTTAGCAGCAAAAAAAAAAACATTTTTTTTTTAAATAGTTTTTAGTGTTTAATTTTTAAATACATCCATGCATCCATTTTCTTTGCTGCTTATCCTTACGAGGGTCGCCTATCCCACCTGTCACCAGGCATGAGGCGGGCGGGGTACACCCTGAACTGGCTGCCAGCCAATCGCAGGGCACATCGAGAAAAACAGCCGCACTCACGATCACACCTAGGGGCAATTTAGAGTGGCCAATGAATGTCGCATATTTTTGGCATGGAGGAGGAAACCGGAGTGCCCGGAGGAAACCCACGCAGGCACGGGGAGAACGTGCAAACTCCACACAGGCGGATCCGGAATTGAACCCGGGACCTCAGAACTGTGAGGCCAACGCTGTACAAGCTGATCCACCGTGCCGCCTTTTCTAATACAATATCCCATAAAAATGTAGGTAGCAAGCTTTTTATTCACAAAAGTGATACAAAATTACAGTTGATACTTTTAAAACTGAAGTAAATAGTTGTTCAAAGATGTGTTAGTGATAATTATGATTTGCCAGCCTTTCTGGTCAAATTCAAAGGGTGAAGCCAACGTTTTTTTTTTTGTGTGTGATTTTGTTGATGGAGTGCAAACTTTGTGTTTGTTAATTTTTTTTTAAAAATAACCTGCTGACAAATTGTACAATTAAAATGTAAACTACAAAAAAATTAGAAAATTCGGTACTAATGGAGTTCAAGTGTTTCATTTCTTAGTGAAACATACCATAACGCTGTATGTTGGAAACTTTAACGTTGCCAAAGTGCTGTTAAAAAACAAGATACATTTAAAACTAAATGTAAAAACTAGATTCAAATGATACGACAAGCAACCTTTGATGGTGCTATCAAAGGGACCAACCCCTGTGGGAACTTAAAAACTGATTTCTTTGATGGCGTTCAAGATTTTCATTTGTTAAGAAAAACGAGCAAAGAAATTGCATGTTGGATATGCCAACTTGGCAAAAGTTACATCTTGCTGTTTGATTAAAATTAAAAAGACTTTTAAAAATATTCAGTTGTTGATGTCAATGTGTTAACTTCGAAACAGCGCGCACAGGTCAAAGGTGAATTAAAAGCAGCGATTTTCTTCAGTGACTTCAAAGTACTGTGTGCATTTGGTGGCCTGTTATTATTATCCATCTAACCATTTTCTTTACCGCTTATCCTCACGAGGGTCTCGCGGAGCGCTGGAGCCTATCCCAGCTGTCAAGGGGCAGGAGGCGAGGCACACCCCGAACTGGTTGCCAGCCAATCGCAGGGCACATGGAGACAAACAGCTGCACTCCCAATCACACCTTGGAGCAATTTAGACTGACCAATGAATGTTGCATGTTTTTGGGATGTGGGAGGAAGCCGGAGTGCCCGGAGGAAACCCACGCAGCACGGGTAGAGCATGCGGGATCGAACCCGGGACCTCGGAATTGTGAGGCCAACGCTTTACCAGCTGGTCCACCATCCCGCCTCAAGATTTCCATTCCTTAAGCAAACAAATTGCATGTCGGACATGTCAACTTGACAAAAGCTACAACTTGATATTCGATTAAAGTAAAAATAATTTTAGAAATATTCAGTTGTTGATGCTAATGTGTTAACTTTGAAACAGTGCGCACACGTCAAAGGTGAATTAAAAGCAGCGATTTTGTTCAGTGACTTCAAGTACTGTGTGAATTTGGTGGCCTGTTATTATTATTATTATTTGTCTAATATACCCTTTGGCTGCGCCTCCGCCTGAAGTCAGCTGGGATTGGCGCCAGCACACCTGCCACCCTGGTGAGGATAAGCAGCTCAGATAATGGATGGATGGCGTTCCAAGTTCCGGTCAGCATGTAATTTGTCAACAGCACAAATGGGAGAAAAAAAAAAGGTTGGAATGGCACACTTGATATAAGTCACAACATGGGGGGGGGGGAATGTAATGATGATTTTTTTTTTTTTTTTAAAGTGATCAAAATATAAGGTGAATTAATGTTGTTCATGGAGTTGAAGTTACATTGGTCCATTGCAACTGGGCAACACTGTCGGGCATGCTGTTCTAAAACAAGATTCTTAGAAAGTAGACTAAAGTTTGGGCACCCCACAGGGGACAAAAGGTTGTGTGTCAACTGAAAGGAAAACGTCATTTTGTGCGCGGAATGAAGTTTGCTAGCAAGCAAATCTGGATTTATGAAGACTCTTCGAAAACAAGTCACTTTTGACAGGTGTCATGGAGGCGCAAGCTTGGAATTTCTTCAATAAAAGTTACACGTTGTTAATGTGAACTTTGGCGATGTTAGAAGCCCGCTGTCAATACATGACAAGAAGGGTTTCGGTGTACTCGCCTGCTGTAGACCAGACAGTCCATGTGGTTGATCTCCTTGTCGGACCGGTGTCTCCGGTAGTCCTCCCACAGGTCCTTGATGGCCGTGACCGACAGGATGAAGACGACCGGGGCGAGGGCCAGCTCGGGCTGGAAGGCGTTGACCACCGGCACGAAGTTGAGCAGCGCGATGAAGACAAAGTAAACATTGGCGAAGCGGTGGAACTGCTCGAAGAGATTCTTGGGCAGGAAGGAGAGCAGCGTGTACTTGGTGGTCTTGATTTTGTTGTCGGCGTAATGTCGGTTGGGGTCGTCCTTGCCGTCCTCGGCGTGGATGTTGGCGCGGACGCATCGGGTTTTGCTCTCCTTTTTGCTTTTTCTCTTCTTCTTGAGTTTGACTTTGGACGCGGCGGCGGCGGCTCCTTCGCGGCTCGCCATTGCCGACCGAGACGGCTTCTCTTTCGGGGACGGCGGAGGGAAGCGACGCCACAACTTTTCTCTTCACGCGGCGAGGGGGGGGGGGAAGAACAGCCCGAGCTAGCGGCTAGGTGATCATTCTTTTCCCCGCCCTGGTTCGGCGTTTTATTTTCTTCGGGAAAACAGCTCCTTTTCATCCATGTCCTCACTCCGCCCGCCAGGAGGACAACTTTTAGCTTGTTTGGGTCTTCTCCGCTTCCCCCCCCCCCGACCCCCACCCCACTTCGGGAAGGATGCTGACTTATGCCCGCCCCGTCTCGCCGACCTACAAACCACCTGGATGCGGCCAGCGAGCTAGCTAGCTAGCATAACTCTTAGACTTCAAGAAGCTAACCGCTTAAGCATTAGCTTGTGTAGATCTGGTCTGGAAACGTGAGAGCCGAACCCCGCCGCCCGTGAACCCAGCCCCGGTCCCGACTGCCCCCGCGAGTGCCACGCGGTGTATTCCCGGAGTTGCTGTTCCTGTCCACAGGAAGTTAGCGAGAATCTTTTCCGATGCGAACTGCAGGAGGGAAGAAATGACAAAAAAAAAAAAGATGATTTAATAATACCATACCGCACTCAAAAAAAAAAGAAAAAATACAATATATTTGGAAGTGGAGTAAAATGGAAAGAATCGGATAAGAGTTAGTTTTTATGTCACTTTTTATGTTCTTGTCCAGAAATCACTGTAAGTGCAACTGCACTTTTGTGCATTTATTCATTTATTTATTTTAACAAAAACTGTGCCTTGATGTTTTATCTATTTTAAGATGTTCTTCATTTTTTTTATTCTATTTTATTGCACCTCGTGGAGAAGCACTCATCATTTCATTGTATGCGCAGCATACAATGACAATAAAGGCTTTTGATTTGATTTGATTTGATTTGATAAATCATGAGAAAATTTGTGACCAGAATGTCTCAATCAAGTCCGTACAGATTTTGGTCACCCAATTTGGGCAACATTTTCCACATTGAAAATTTCACAAATCAGGTTGCAAAGGGATTTCCCAACAACGCAATCTGAAAAGTATTCAAACTTGAAACAATGAGAAAATGCACTGTCCAGCCATCCATTTACTTCGCCGCTTATCCTCACGAGGGTCGCGGGGAGTGCTAGAGCCAAATCCAGCTGTCAACGGGCAGGAGGCGGGGTACACCCTGAACTGGTTGTGCACTGTTGGTGGACTTCCGCTACATCCGCATTTATGAAATCGGGCGCAGGGGAAATGGCAAGAAAATGGCGGCTATTTTTCTGGATTTAATAACATACAGTACCTTCCTGCATGCGTTGGGTGCACAGAATTGATTTTAAGGCCTGAGGTTTTGCCCAGCAAAGCTTTCAGGTACCGTTTACACAGTTCAATTATCATTCATTAAAAGTCTATGATTTGCAGTTTTGGTTTTCAAACTGTAAATTTATTATTTTGATTTTGTTTTTTCCACGCGTGCCAGAGCAGAGGTTGCTGCAATCACGCGTCGTCATCTTCTCCACCGAAATTTCTCTGTCGATAGAGTCAGTTGCGCGTTTAAAGGGAATGAGAGGAGCCGCTTTAATTGGCAGCAAATTAAGTAGTAGATCCACCAGTTTGCACTTACCTACAAAATTACCAACGCCGGTCTAACCTGGGTCTGGCGCACAGTGGTGCCAACCACCGCACATGATTTATGAAAAAAGGGCCCCCTGAAATGAATCAAAGCTCACGCTTAAATTTCCCTTTGCGCTTTCATGTTTAATGACATCACAACTACCAAAGCCCTGACAAACCCTTAACCCATTTATGGGCAGTGTCCCATTTTTGGGACATCATGATTTTCACGTATTATATCTTTCAGTGTATCAAAATATTTACGTGTTTTAATCTGAAGACATAATTTGGTATCAGGAGGGGATAACTCATCGGTCAAAGTTAGCAGTTAGATTTTTGGGCCGAGATTATAAATTAGTAAAGTTATCTCAGTGGTTAGAGCACTGGTTTGGTAAACCAGGGGTTGTGGGTTCGTATCCACTGGGGCCTCCACTCCCTGAGAAGGGTTGCGTCAGGAAGGGCATATACAAAACATATATGTGCGTTCATCTGAGATGACACGCTGTGGCGACCCCGAAAGGGACAAGCTGAAAGCAACCTCCTCCTCCATCATATAACATAATCATAAACGAAAAAGGAGTGTTATTTCCTTGATTGTGGCCTGTTAGGAGACTTTTGTCACAATAAGGCAAAACAATTGCCACACTGCCCATGAATGTAATGGCCCACCCCCAAACCTAGAGATTGTTTTCATGTTTTTTTTTTTAATTAATTAACTAATTAATCTATTTATTTATTTATTTGTTTGTTTGTTTATTTACTTTTGGAACATCAATTCAGACAGAACTCAAAATCACTCCTTCCATCCATCAGTGAGGTAAGTTTGGATGAACTCTGAAACTTAATAATAAAATAAAAGTGCAAAAGAGAAATTTTGTACAGTGAAACAGAGAAACTGTGTGTCACATTGATAAACCGATCATATCAATAGAAAACAAGCTCCAGAAAAAAAAAAAAAAAAAAACAGGTTGTGTTAATCCATTGACGAATCCAAGTCTTCCAAGCTATGCCAAAGTCCGACACGAGCGTCAATTCTCATGTTTTGTGGAAACGATCGCCCTCAAGTTTTTCCAGACAGGCACTCAAACCCGATGACTTTCGGTCGCTCGCCGCTTAAACACTTTTGCGCAGCTGCAACAATAAGAAGAAATAAAAGGAGAGCAACCCGGGCATGGATCCAATCAAATAAGTCCCGACTATTCCGCCTATTTCCCCAATATGCAACGGTGCTGTGTTGTAATCACGCAGAATGTTGCGGTTGGAAGTGGTCCGGAAAAGACAACGTCGGAACATTTCGATAAATCCATCCTCTTATAAACATCTGTTTGCATGCTCACTCAAAAGTGAACTTTTCAAAAATTAAATTTGAAGGATTAAAAATGGATGAGTTCTTCTCGAAGTGTCCTCGTGATGGATGAGTGAGGTCCATGTGAGGTAGGATTCCATTCCGGCCTTGAAAAGCCACGAAGGAAGGGAAGAAAAAGTACATTTGTTGCAGTCGAAAACAAGATAAGGAAAAAAAAAAAAAAAACAGGAATAAGATACAAATCATAAGCACCAGACATATTTATATAATAAATGCTTGAATGTGCGCAGATTGCGTCATGCGCCGAGTGTTCTGCTAGTCCACGTTTTGCTCTCATCAACCCATCAGCAGTACCAGGAAGATTACTTTGAAAATGTAACGAGTTACTATTACAAGTTACCCTGTTGAAAGTGCAAGAGTACTGCAATGGCTACTTTTGATTACTTTCTCGAAGTAATGTACCTGATTACATTTGATGACATTGTGATGGCTTTTCTTCGTTTTGAAAGCACAATTGGATGATCCCTCGAAAAAAATGGATTAAAACTACAACTCATGATTGTGGGATTTTCTATCCATCCAGCCACTTCCTCCGGCTCTTTCGGGCGGATCCCGAGGCGTTCCCGGGCCAGCCGAGGGACGTAGTCCGTCCAGCGGGTCCTGGGTCTTCCCCGGGGGTCTCTTCCCGGTGACAACACCCCACCAGGAAGCCGTCCAAGGTGCATCCTAACCGGATTCCCGAGCCAGCTCATCTGGCGCCTCTCAATGCGGAGGAGCAGCGGCTCTACTCTGAGCCCTGCCTGGATGACCGAGCTTCTCTGTCTATCTCCAAGGGAAGACCTGGACACCCCGCGGACCAAACTCATTTTGCATCCGGGATCTTGTTCTTTCGATCAGGACTCACGGCTCGTGACCATTAGGTGAGGGTTGGAACATAGATCAAAATAGATCGGTAAATTGGGAGCTGGGGCTTTTGGTTTATCGCCTTCTTTACCTCGGTGACCTCTACCCAAGAGATAGGAGAGCCCGCCTCAGAGACCCCAGACTCTCCTTCCTCTTGGGAATGCGTGTTCTCTTCTTGCCCCTCCCGAGACGCCGGATGGTGGACCGGAATTTCCTCGAAGCCGTCTGGAAGTCTCTCCGTGACCTCGCTGTACTCCTCCCGTGCCTCCGGCGACCACCGAATCTGCATTTTGCTTGGCCAGGCGGTAGCCGTCAGCTGCCTCAGGAGTCCCAAAAATGCCCACACGAGCAAATTTCTTTTGGGGGGGGGGGGAGTTGAAACCCCTTCTGACAGGAGATTCTGCCAGACGTTCCCAGAAGACCTTCACAATACGTTTGGGCCTGCCACTTCGGACCGGCACCGTTTGAGCCAACTCACCACTAGGTGGTGATATGCAACGCAGTGATGATACGATAATGGACCTTTCCGACCTGTCAATCACTCGTCCAATAATAGCCAATCAGATAGCCGCATTGTCTTTACACGCCCCTCTCGCCGCCATATTGTCCCACAAGCAATGCTGGTTGTCAGTAGCGGGCGCTTGGAAAAGTTCATGTTACGGAGAAAATGGTCCTCAGTTGCGCTTGGGGAACGTGCGATTCTGATAAAAGATATCCTGCTAGGTTGATTCATTTTCCAAAGCCTAAAACACAGATGAGGAAGTGTCTACGATGGATTAAGGCTTCCGGAAGGCCGCACGTGCAGCTAAATGTGAACAATATCAACAAACACAAGGCTGTATGTTCGAAGGTAAGTGAAGGAGAAGTATCTTCTCGGAGTTTGATTGACTTATTATCAGTGCTTTATGTTTTATGCCGAAGAGTTGGGTTAGGGATACGTAAATGCTACATGTCATGCAAGAGAAACGTTTATTTGCCTCTTTGTGTGATCTTTGCAAGTAAAAAGTACTCACCCTGCTTTATACGCGCAGTACGATTCCACTATTTTATCCTTTTGGATTTCAATATGAAGTGTGTGAGGCGCCGAACTTTTTTGCATCGATCGCCAACGTTTCGCTGTAACTCTGACGTTGCGTCCCGCTGCGTCCATAATCTCAATTCCGTGTACATAACCTTGCGTGAAATAGTTGAGACCTGTCTGTAGAACTCTCTTGGACAAGTCTGACGCATTTGGCAAAAAAACATACCCCGATATTATCTGGAATACGCGATAGAGAATCCAGTTCAAACCTGTTATGCTAAGTCGCCATTTTGGAAGATTGGGGGGCATGGCTAATGTAGCTCAGGGGGGCGGAGCTTAAGATCGGCAGTCGGAAAGGTCCATTGATACTGGGAAAAATGACAAACCTGAAATGGCAACAACTTCAGGCAGTTCATAAAACCACGTCGTGATTATCGGCTCAATTTTGGACGGGAACGAGACGATGACAAAATTGCGGTCGTGCTATAATCGATATTGGGGGTGAAAGAAATCCGTACCATTGCACAATTTTTATGTACAATAACTGAAAAGCTAGTAACTTGTAAAAAAAAAACTTCCTAAAACCAAAGTTGGCCCGGTTACATTCTTGATGGCGACCATAAAACGACGTACAATACTGTTATAAATGACCAAATTAGGGGCCAAACCTTTATGATACAAGACATTATTCATTGATTATTTTTTTTTTCTTCTTCCTTTCTTCCGGTTGCTGATGTTTAGTGGGTCAAAGAAAAATCATCGACTGGCTGGTTCTTGCCAGATTGCACGCTGCTGTACAATTGTCGAGCGGGCCACCAGGCAAACGATGGCTCGCTTTCTCTGGGATTTATGGAAGAGCCGCTAATGATATTGAAATCCGCCTTAATTGGGTGTCAAATGACGGCCTAATGGCTGGCGATATAGGCGCAAATGCGAAGAAGATGGAGGCAAGGGGTTGAAAACAGCTGCATGGAGATTGAGGTTTGAATCATGAGTAGAATATGCTAATGTTTCACTGTTTGCATAATCAGAAATGAAAATATATACAGTACACGCGTACTGCACTGACAGAGGCCGTCAACCATCATTTGTCTGCCATTGATGTGTGCCTAGAGCGACTCCAAGTGGGGATACAGGAAACTGCAGCAGTGGGCCCGCTATATCATATTTTGGGGTATTTTAATTCAAGAAAAAATGAATGGATAGTACAGTATTAATAACACACAGACACACACACACACACAAATAAAAATAAACAATCCAATTTGCAATAATCTAACAAATGTAAGTTTTGACGGCATAGCTAAACAATTACAATGAAATTGCTTTCATACTATACAAACAAATACATTGATTTAGGAATGCAATAACATTTATCTTAATTAAATACAAACAATCAATTAAAAAAAGAAAATACTGAAATAGTTTATATAAATGATACTGGTGAATTCAGTGATTAAAAAATGTAATTAAAAATAAGCCTTAAAACCAATTGTATGAAGAAAATCGAGGACCTACATTTATCAAATAAAATTACACAAAAAGGAAATAAACTAAATATTTAGAAAACTGTAATTAAATAAAAAGTAACGACGCAACAAATGTTCATCAAATAAAGTTAGACTATGTAATTCAAAAGGCGAAAACTTTGTGAAGGGGGTAATTGAATCATTTTAATTAAATTGCTCAAAATATGAAACGTTATATAAATTAAATGGGATGGTATTAAATGATTTGAATGAAAAAGTAGAAGTGAGCTATAAAATAAATTATATATTTTTAATTGGAGGAGTTAAATAATTAGACCAGTAATTACATTTATTAAATAGGGGAACTAAAATAATTAATAATTAAATGAAATAATACATTAACTGAAAAATGAATTAGATCATATTAAATTCAATAAATGAAATAAAATGACTGACCCCTGTGAGGATAAGCGGCTGAGAACATGGATGGATGGATTGAAAAAAAAAATTAGTACAAAAATTTACCAAGGAACAGATTATAATAAAATGAAACGGCACTACAGTTCACTATAATCTCAGTTGAAATGTGGCAAAGAAATAATTTCAATTAAATTACATGAAAAAAATTCTGAAATATGTATAACAAAAATTAAATCACGTCGAAAGATGAAGTGAAAAAACATACTAAACATAATGATATACCGGGGGCTCGTGGGAGTGGGAGGGGGGAGTGAAGATGCGCGTTGCATGCTGGGATACAATCAGGTTCGCTCTGACAAGATGGTAGAGCACAATTTTGCTGTCAATTGTTACGAAAATTAGCTCACCTCGACGTGTTGTCCCTCTTCAAAACAAGTTTAGTTCAACCTTTACGAACGTGGACAAGACTTTGTTTTTGTTTAAAAAAAAAAAAACCGAGGCGACGTAAATAAACAGTGAGTGGACGGCATGGTGCTAAAATATGTTTTTTTTTTTTTTTTTGCAGCGTCACAGACACGCAAAGCGGATTTACTGCCTGCTCACTTTTAATAATTGCCCCGCCACGGTATGTGTTCGTAGAGCTACCGTGAAAGCGTTGGTTAATCATTTAAAACTTGACATTTTTTCGTGTTTGCCCGGCGGAAAAGTTGAATGTCAAGTTGCCCTCGTGACGTCACGGCCTGGGCTGGAGTTGCAACACAAGCATGTTGTGAATAATAAACATTCAAAACCTTTTTAAAAAAAAGTGATTTATAGGAATTTAAGGCTTTACCAATTCGTTTGACATTTTTGCCCAAGTGCAGATTGGTAATATTTAAGATTTTATTTTTGTTTTGCTATTGTTTAACTAAAATCAGTTCTTGTACTTTTTCTTACATGTTATTAATCCGTCAAATATCACTTCATTTGCACAATGCATCGGTCGTAATGTAACTATTTTTTTGAAGAGTTCAGATCTTTCACATTATAGTATGAAATTCTTTCTCCAGCCACCAGAGGGGGCTTCCTCTTAAATGAAAATGTAATTCTCCATTGGTATCTCTATTTCCTAACTTCAAAATTATATTATTTATTTGGTCCGCTGGATTGTAAATCATTATAAATTATTCTTTCCGTGACTAAAAATTTTTACAAGCTATTACTCCCTTTTCCAAGAATTGCTAAAAGACGTCATCTGTGAGCGAGAGAGAAAAATAAATTTCATTTTCAAGTGTAGTATGAAAGCCATTTTACCCAAAATGTAGTATTTAACCCACGTAGTAGCAAATAAAAATATGTATCCCTCCAAATCCCGAACATTATGGCCAACATTAAAATACAGTACTGTATTTAGCCAAAGTGTTCACCCAAACGAGAAGTTTTATTCCTGAAACATATCATTCTGAGATATTGTAACATTAAGTACAGTTTAAACGTTAACTCCGTGCTTAAATTCATCTTAATGGTTGTATTAAAATATATAGCGCATACCCTTTAAATAAAAACTGCACCGTACGTTTCAAAACAAAAAGTTCCGAGAGAAAATCCACTTAAACTGTACTTAAAAGTGATTCTTTCATGGGCCACTAGATGGAGCTCATGTACGTATAACGTGTCCTTTGCGTATTCACAATTGAATAAGTAATGGTACTCAGTCTTCAACCAGTCAGATTCAGAATTTGCCTTCACAGAGCCAGAGTTCTGGCCCTTTTCCCTGCCCTCACTGGTTTGGTCAGCGTGAAACTCGTTCCTACTATCGTCCACTAGCAAAACTGGTTACATTTAATAATCATCCTCTCTGACGATTGTTCATGTTCTTGTATAGGTTCTATAATTGTGACGTGATAGTGGTCATATTAAGAACTGGATGAAGTTTTTAAGTAGATTTTTCTTTCAGGGGTATCGTCCACTGGGCCTGAAGAAGGTTTCATAATCCAGCCGAATGTAAGTCACATCCCGATGTAATTGAAGACACCGCACGAAATTGCTTCGTAATATGCACATCAGCCTAGCGCTAAATATCTTTGGCGACAGGAGCAGATCAGCGGCAAAGAATCTCATCGAGCGCTACTTTCGGCAGTTAACCGACGGATGCGGTAACGACGACTGCGACAATGAGTTTTGCGCCTCGTGTCGCCGCTTCCGACCGCTGGATAAAAACGCGGCGGCGGTCCGAGCGCTGGAGCTGTTTAAGGCCAACGCCAAACTCTGCCGTCTGAAAACGTCACCGGCGGAATCTGACCTCCAGCTTCTGGATCTCAAGGAGGACTTCGGAGGTACTGTGAAGCTGATTTCGGGTGTTTGCGAAGCGTGATTATCTGTGTGAATTGTCAGAACTGAATTCGAGCCGGGGAAAATCCTGATGGAAGAAAATCAAGAGTTTTCAGTTCGTCTTATTTTGTTTTGGATATTTTGTTCCAGACATCCATCACCTCACCGACAACACAGTTTGTATGATTCTGAGCGTGTGTGAAGAGGAAAGGGACTACTCCGCCCTCATCCGCGTCATTGGCCGGGTGTTCTCCAATGCCAACGCCCTGATAAGAAGTTTCCGGAAGGATGACCCAGACTCTTCCAAGCAGAAAGACGGGTCTTCTGAACAGCCGGGCACCTCTGACGAGGTCACCGTCGACATTGACTCGGTGCGGCGTTTCTACGAGCGAGTCCAGACCATCGAGCAGGTCGAGTCGGCTCTGGTCAACGCTCTCATCAACCTCACTCCCAACGTGGAGCTGGACCTGGAGTACCTGGAGGCGTACGAGACCATCCCGGACTACCTAAACATCTTTGTCATCCTGATGGAGAACGGCAACCTCCACAGCCCGGAGTACTTGGATGTGGCGCTGCCGCAGTTGTGCAAGTCCATGAGCAAGCTTCCAGTGGCCGCCCTCACCCGACTGTCCAAACTGTGGTCAAAATACGAGCTCCCGCGCATTCGCCGCATTATGGAGACCTTCCAGCAACTCATCACCTACACCGTGGTCAGCCGGGACTACGACGGCGAGCACCTGGTCAATGACGACGACACGGTGGTGGCCGCCTGCAAGTGCCTGAAGGTGGTCTTTTACGCCAGTCTGGTCGGAGGCGACGTCGACACGGAGCACAACGACGACGACGGAGACTCCGAGGCGACCGACTCGGACGAGCTCAGCCTACACGAGCTTCTGGGCGAGGAGCGCCTCTACAAGAAGGGTCCTGAGGTGGACCTACTGGAGAAAGAACTAGGGGTCCGGCCAATCGACAGCAGGAAACCCCTCATCGCGTTTGAGGACTTTGTCAACGAGTCTCTGAGCGACGTGGTAGAGATGGACAAGGACTTCACCTTTTTCAAGGTGGATGCGGAAACCAAGTTCTCCTTCCAGACCTGCCCCTTTGTCCTCAACGTGTTCACCAAAAACCAGGGGCTGTACTACGACAACCGGATTCGGATGTACAGTGAGCGCCGCCTCACCGCCCTCTACGGCATGGTGCAGGGACAGCAGCCCAGCCCCTACCTCAAGCTCAAAGTGCGGCGGGATCACATCATCGACGACGCCCTCGTCAGGGTGAGTCAAAGTGATTGTTGACCTTGTTCATCGTGTAAACATTTTTGGGATCGTAGTTTGCCGTAAATTTATAGTTTAAAGTAATGATACAGCACATTTTTTAGCAGTTTTAAGGGCAGTTTTTCCACTATTGGCGGCAGGACTCAGTCCCAAATCCCCGCGAAGAGTGGGGATTACTGTAGAAGTGAAAACCCGTTTACCTTTTGCCATTCCCGCCTGTGTCGCAGCTAGAGATGGTCTCCTTGGAGAATCCGTCGGACCTGAAGAAGCAACTCTTTGTTGAGTTCGAGGGTGAGCAAGGTGTGGACGAGGGCGGCGTTTCGAAGGAGTTCTTCCAGTTGGTCCTGGAAGAAATTTTCAACCCCGACATCGGTAAGATGTGGATTTCCGACACGGCTTATCCTGTTCAAGCAGTATCACGTGGGATAGGAGCCTAGAACTTGGACGGATCGTCTTTGAAAAACACAGGATTAACATATCGAGAGAAAACCGTTCGCACTGTCGTCAACAAAATATTTGAATTGCGCTAACGCGGAAGACAATGTGGAGTACGCCAACGATTGATTATATCTGTCTGCTTTTGACGTTGCGACTGCGTACACAGGAATGTTCGCCTACGACAATGACACCAGGCTCTTTTGGTTCAACTCCTCCTCCTTGGAGAACGAAGCCCAGTACACTTTGGTGGGCATCGTGCTTGGCCTCGCCATCTACAACAACTGCATCCTTGACGTGCACTTCCCCATGGTGGTCTACAGGAAGCTCATGGGCAAGAAGGGGACCTTCCCGGACCTCCTCGACTCACATCCGGTACGGTTGCCGATCCTACACAGTGAATACTCGGTTCTCGAACATCTCCGTTCTCGAACAAATCGGTTTTCGAACAAAAATGTTGAGATTTTTTTTCGCTTCTGTTTTCAAACAAAAATCAGTACTGGAACGCCTGCGACAAGACCCGGAAATGACATGACGCGCGTGGCCCGACCAGCTGACCCACGACGCGCGTCGTGCGTTGTCATTGTGTATAATGCATCCGCTGTACGTAGACGTGGGAAATATCGATTGGGTTTTCGAACAAATCGGTTCTGGAACGGATTGTGGTCGACCACCAAGGTTCTACTGTACTTCCAACCGCACTCGTTATATTAAGCCATGAATGGACCGCACCATAAGTTTAAAGAGTAAATTTGGGGTCCCTACATGGTACAGTCAAATTTTATGTTTCAGGTACTGTACCAGAGTCTGAAGGAACTGCTGAACTACGGTGGAGATGTGGAGGCGGACATGGCGCTCACCTTCCGGATCTGCCTCGCTGACCTTTTCGGAAACCCCGTGTTCTACGACCTGAAGGCAAAAGCAGAAGACATTCCCGTTTCCAGGGAGAACAGACAGGTAACGGGAAATACCGTCAACCCTCATCCATCACGGGGGATATGTTCCAGACCCGACTGCATGAAGTAAAAATTTGCCTGAGCACCTGTTTTTACTTTCTCGCCGTCAAGAAACGGGAGACTGTCGTATTTAATTGCTTTGTGGAATCCCAAAGAACGAGTCTCCGTATAAGAACTTCAAGCTGTTTGTTTGCCGCTCACAGTTGAAGTTTGCGATAAAACCGAGAATTGGACTTGGTAGATTTGACCGCCCCGAATTTTTAAAGCGGACAGTCTTATCTCGGCCGACAAATATCTGCTATCTTCACCCATTCGTGGGCAGCGTCCCGTTTTTGGGACATCATGATTTTCACGCATTATATCTATTTCCCTTTCCTTCCTGACCCAACATGGCTGCCTCAAGTACATATGGAGTGTTTTCCAAGAGAAGAAAGGGAGAAAGTTCAGTACGCAACCAAGTTTGTCTTCAAAATACGAATTATTAATGCATAAGTGTCGTTCTAGAATATGAATTAATTAATAAACATATCTCTAGTATGTACCACTTCACAGAACTGATAACATACCCGTCCCAGTTTTGGGACGCTGCCCGCGAGAGGGTACATCTTCTTTGCCCTTTATTTTACGCGTTAAACGAAAATGAAGTGTTATTTCCTTGACATGAATGGGTTAATGCTAATGTGTCAAGTGAAATGCCATAGATGGGCTAATGGACATTAGCATTCATGTAACGGTAATTATAAACATTTACCGCTACTTTGACACATAATGTCGCATCACATACAAACAGCAAAATCCGACAATTGTGAATTAAAGATTTTAATGTGACATTACAATTTCAAATCACATAATTAGGTAAATGTTGACAAATAATGTGATGCGCCATAGATGGGCTAGCGTAGATGTTCCGGGAATGATAAACCTTCAAACAGCTGCTACTCGGAGCAACAAAACATGCCAAGGCACTTTTCACTGGCAGGAGTTTGTGGACTTGTACACCGACTACATCCTGAACACGAGCGTGGAGAGGCAGTTCCGTGCGTTCAAGAAAGGCTTCCTCATGGTCACCAGTGAGTCCCCAATGAAATACTTGTTCAGGCCCGAGGAAGTCGAGCTGCTTATCTGTGGAAGCAGGGTGAGAATGCGACATTGTTTGTGAGTTGTTGTTGTTGTTGTTGTTTTCTTCAAGCCGCTTTTTCTTGTCCTCAAGCAGAAACTTGACTTTGAAGCTCTGGAGAAGACGGTGGAATACGATGGCGGTTATACCAAAGATACGCAAATCGTCAAGTAAATGTGACTTCTATGTTTTCTTTTGTGTGCCACGGTGGGCGACTGGTTAAACCATGTGCCTCACAGTTCTGGGGACCGGGGTTCGAATCCTGTGCGGAGTGTGCATGATCTCCCCGTGCCTGCGTGGCTTTTCTCCGGGCCCTCCGGGTTCCTCCCACATCCCAAAAACATGCATGTTGGGTTAATTGAGGACTCTGAATTGCCCGTAGGTGTGGATGTGACTGCTAATGGTTGTTTGTGTGCCCTGCGATTGGCTGGCGACCAGTTGAGGGCGAACCCCGCCTCCCGCCCGACGAATATAACTGGGATAGCTTCCAGCAGTCCCGCGACCCGTGTGAGGATAAGCGGCTCAGATAACGGATGGTTTGGATGGATGTTTTCTTTTGTCCACAAAAATAATGAAGTTCATTTTTGAATACTTTTTGTGGGGGTGAGGTGTAAAAACCTCAACATTTGGAGACACAAGATAATTTAATAATTGACAGTAATTGTTTGCCAAAGGAAGTAATAGATAAAAATCCAACTGTCATCCTCAGTTTTGGTTTTATAAAAAGAGGAAAAGAAAGAGACGCAAGAATTGCAATGATTATTGGGATGGTTGTTTTCCTAGGGATTTTTGGCAAACGCTGCATTCGTTCGGAGAGGAACAGAAGAGGCTCTTCCTTCAGTTCACCACCGGCACGGACAGAGCGCCGGTCGGCGGCCTCGGCAAGCTCAAAATGATCATCACCAAAAACGGCTCGGACAGTGATAGGTACGGACCGGCATCCTTTTTAAAACAAATTAAGATGATGCTAAACTAACCTCCCGTATTAGTTAAGAATGGTACAGGTAAAGCATATGGCATCTTAGCGCCCCCCCCCCCCCCCCCAAAAAAAAAAAAAAAAAGACTATGGCAAGGAACATGCCCTGCATACTACTTATCCTAATTCCCACCCTACAGAGCGCCCCTGGTTATAAGCCTCACCCAGTAACATTTGTAAAGGAAATACCATTTGGTACATACATACGCCGCAGCTGTGTAAAAACCTCAAGTGCCCAAATTGAAACCGACGTTGAAACACGAGATTCTTACAAAGAAAGACAGAACACAGAGAGTTTAACACTACCGCCCTCGTGCTAGTGCTAACGCCGCGCGCGCTAACAGGACCTGTTAAATAAAAAAACACACTGGTAAAAAACACTGAAACACTGTGGTAACATGCTAGCACAGCGCTAAAGTTACTTCCTCGGCACATAAATTACACCGGTCTCACTCTCACCTTTTCCGCTCGAGTGCCCCCTTGTAGCCGTTAGGAAAAAACTGCACAAATTTGCCGCATCACCGCATAAACCGCAGGATTGAAAGCGTGTGAAAAAAGTTGCGGTCTATAGGCCGGAAATTACACTACATTACTACATATCCAAATCAATGCATACATCGTACACATTTCACTCCTTTGCCATTTCTTGTGCCCACATTGAAACCCACATTGAAACACGACATATTTACAAAGACGGTACACAAAGAGTTCAACGCTAGCGCCGCTGTGGTAATGCTAACGCTAGCACTGCACTAACATGGCCGGTTAAAAAAAAAAAAAAAAAAAAACTACCAGTAAAAATCACTGAGACACGGCAGTAACACGCTAGCGCACCGCTAACAGGGCCGGACCGGTAAAAGTCACTTCTTCGGCACATGTATTCCACCGGTCTCAATCCGCTCAAGTGCCCCCTTGCGGCCGTTAGAAAAAAATGCAAAAATTAGCCGCATCACCGCATAAACCGTAGGGTTCAAAGTGTGTGAAAAAAGTCGCGTCTTATAGGCTGGAAATTACGGTATTTTTATATAGCATATTTTCCACACTATAAGGTGCACCTAGGAGGCTTTAATTTTCTTAAAAGACGACAGTGCGCCTTATAATCAGGTGCGCCTTATATATGGCTCAATATTGAGGCTTTAGCGCAGCTCCATCTAAGAGATGCATAACGTAAGCCCAGCCTCTACTGTCGCCTCTATTCTATGCGCGTTATTATACAGTGCGCCTTATGTATGGAAAAAAAAAGTTTTAAAATGGGTCATTGAAGGTGCACCTTATAATGTGGTGCGGTTTATAGTGCGGAAAATACGGTAATCAAATCTAGCATCGCCCGATCCAACACATCCCGCACATCGCGCGTGTTGTCTCGCAGGCTGCCGACGTCGCACACCTGTTTCAACGTGCTGCTGCTTCCGGAATATTCCTCCAAGCAGAAGCTGCGCGAGAGGCTCCTCAAGGCCATCACTTACGCCCAAGGCTTCGGAATGCTGTGACTCCGCCCCTGGCGAGGTTTTATTTCGGGGCTACCGACCCGGTATGCCTTCACCCCCTACTGCAAACCTGTGCCTGCAAAAATAATTCACCGAGCCTCACAATGGTGGAACTTATTGTCTTCCAGGTGTGTGCGTGTTTTTTTATATTTGCAAAAAGGTGTGTAGGTGCGCTTTAAGATGTGACAGGAAATGATCCTTTGCACCACCATCAGACATTTTGAATCAAAACTTCAACAAGCTACGTGAAATGCTAACGCTATGCTACCAGAGACGTGATATCCACTGGTTCACGGAAACTTGTCTTTTTTTTAATGTCACGTAGCCCTAAAAAAAAATGCACTTTTAGGATAATGTTTTGAATTTGTGTAATGCTATGCTAGCAAGTGATATGTTTTCAGTCTTGTTGTACAAGGGACAATGAAGTTAGGATATAATAGTCATGTACAGAGAGGTTGAAATGGATTCACCCCACCCCCCAAAAAAGGGTCACTAATGCGGAGTCTGGGTGAAAAAAAAAATGCAATTACTTTAAGCCATCTACAAAGTCGTGGTGGGATGTCGTTAGCTCAAAATGCTAATGCTTTGCTAGCATGTTTTGCTAACCTGGAAGCCAAAAGGTCATTTTAGCATGAATTATGTATTTGGTGATTTGCAATGTTTTGAATTGAAGTGTATGTTACTCTTTAGCGAAGGCCGTTTGTGCGCGTGAAAGACGAGACGCTGGATTTTTACACGCTACGTGTGTTTGTTTGCGATGAAGTCAAGGGACACTCTTGCACAAAGTGGGCGGGGGTAAGGATAAGAAAGCCCAAGCAAAGATGCATTGGTCAAATTTTGCAGGTAGATAAAAGTGTGACATAGCGAAATTACAGTGTGACAAAGAAGACTGATTATGATGCAAAGACAATAAAAAATTGAAATGTTTTTTTTTTTGTCCTCAGAGTGTATCAGGACCTCGTTGCAGGTATACGCTTTTGCCAGGTTGCTCACTAGCTACACTAGGTAAAAAAAACAACGAAATGTCAGAAACAACCATCCGTTTTCTGAGCCGCTTATCCTCACAAAGGTCGCAGGAGCCTCTCCCAGGTGACTTCAGGCCTCATTTGTTTCACAGCCAATCGCAGGGCACAGATAAACAAACTGCCGATCATACCTACGGGCAATTTAGGTTCTTCAGTTGACCGACCGTGCACGCTTCTTTAAAAAAATAAAAATAAAAATATTATGATGTGGGAGAAACTCATGCAAGCACAGAGGGGACATGCAAACTCCAGGCAGGCGGGGTCGGGATTTGAACTCTGTTCCACAGAACTGTGAGACAGACGCTGTAACCAGTCGACATGTCAAAAATAAGAATAATAAAAATACATTTTCTGTCGTAGGTCAAAATAAATACATAAAAAACTGCCGTAGGCGTTCGACGCAATCAAATATATCAAACATTTATGAAATGCTTTAGCTGACTGAAACAGGAACAACAAATAGTTTTCAAAAAGAAAAATGGACTCCTATAAAATAAAAGGAGAAAGGATGACAAAAAAATACAAATGAAAATAAATAATGAACCAATAATAGAATATGAAAATGAAATGTCAAATAAAACTAATAAAGCAAAATGGACTCCTATAAAATAAAAGGAGAAAGAATGACAAAAAATACAAATGAAAATAAATAATAAACCAATAATAGAATATGAAAATGAAATAAATATCAAATAAAACTAATAAATCAAACGTGTAGTGTTCATTTATTATCCTCGCGTTTCTCACCGCACTCAAACGCACCAATCCTGTCCTTGTCGTAACAGCCACTAGATGGCGCTGCGTAACAATGCATTGAGGCGACACCCAAATTGTCCGATTATTTTCTTTCTGAAAGTAAAATGAACAGTTTTTACTCTTAATCCCATGATGTTAAGTATTTTTGAATAATCAAAGATGCACAGTTAACCCGAAGTCCTGAAGAAAATCAAAATGCTTGTGTGCTGCTGTTAAAAAATACCAATTTTTGACATAAATTGATTGATACGGACAGTAATATATGGGTCCACTTGAACAATACACAAATGAGGCCTTTGTGAAGATAATAACGCTCCAATTTAATATTAAAAAACGTTTGTCATCACCGATCATTCACATAACCGAGAGTTCTATAATCTTTGTAGACATATTTCATTTCTTCACCCCGAAAATGGGTTCATTCATATTAACAGTATTGCTCAGATGATGGATGGATGGATGGATGGATGGATGGATGGATGGGTTCTGTTTTCAGCACACGCGCACACACAAATCTCAGCCTGCGTCGTCATTGGTGCGCTAGACCGCCGCAACCCGGTCCAGATATCTAGTGTCACTCAGAACCGACAAACGAAAAGTGAGAGAGAGAGAGACCCAAAGAGAGAGGGAGAGGGGGGGGGAGAGAGAGAGAAAAGTGATGCTGATCGTCACCCCCGCGCAGATGAGGATGCTGTCGGCCCCGTCCTTCCACGATCTCGGCCATGCGCGCGCTCGCGTCACCCGCCGCCTCCGTCCTTAAACGCCGACGATGAGGTGCCGATCGACGCATCCCACCTCGCGCGGAACCCCGAGCCCAAAGTAACCGCTTTGCAACCTCTCAGGTCGTATTTGGAAAAGTCTCCGATGCAGAACCCCGCACCAGCGCAGCCCGGGATGCTGAGCCACTGCCAGCCGACCTTCGGCGACTTCAGAGCGGACACGTGGGCGCGGCGTGCCGGAGCCACCGGCTTCGGAGGAGGTTACGTTTACCAGCACCACCAGCAGGCGGACTCCGACGCCAAGCGGCCGGCCGACGGCGCCGCCACGCCGGGCGTCAAAGCGCATGTGGCCGCCAAGGCTCCGCGCTCCTGCTTCACTTTCCCACCGGTGCAAGGTAGGATTCGAACAGTACTCGCACACACTGTACTTAAGTAGAACTACAAGTAAAGAAATACAGGATGTGTAAAAAAAGGATAATAGTACAGGCTGAAAAAGACAAAAGTTAAAAAGAGCTTTTCTTATTTTCCCTCTCACTATCTGTCATCAACACAATGATGAACAAAGATACATTTATTGTAAATATTGTTGCCGAAGTACTTGGAAAAAATGCTTGCGTGTTTTTTTTTCTCATTTTCCGTTTTCCTCCCACGTTCCCAAAACATGCGAGTTAGATTAATTAAAGACTCTTAAGTCAGGGCTCACTTAAATGGCCCCCTGCTAAAAATACACAGACCAGTGTTTGGACTTTGGGATTTCCTAGGAATGTTGTGGAAGTCGTCAATTGAAAATTCACAGAATCAACACTGTAGCGTGTCGATACTTAGAATTCATATCTCGTTAAATCATTCTTGACCATCATTGTCAGATATCGTTAACGCAATTACGTGAACATAAAACTTTCCCATTGCAAAATTCTGACCCGAGGTATGGGCAAATGTTTTTTTGAAAAGTATACAGATTTGCAAAAAAAAAAAAAAAAAAAGAAAAATGATAAGCTTCTATTTTGATTTAAAAAAATCAATATTTTATTTAAATGAACAGTTGGGTTTGAGAAAATCCTGACAACAAAATTCCCAACTGCAAATACATATAAATCTTAATTAATTACATTTATTGACAGAAAATGAAATAAGATCATTATACCAAAAAAAAAAATGTACAGAGGGTTTATATATAGCAAGTTAATGCTCTGAAAAAAACTCAAAATTTTAGGCTGTTAATTTTATCGTAAAATACTAGCTACTAGTTGCATTACTTTCAGTATGTTTACAGTAAATACAGTAAAAACGGCAAATATTTACTGTAATTTAACATGTGCCGAGCCAGGAAATTGCAGTATGTATGTAGCGGTGGAATTGCGTTACAGTATTTTTATTTTTATTTTGACACTTGTACTGTGAAAGTTATGCAAGTCACATACTGAACATTTACACCTGACATAATACGTACTGTGGTCCAAGAATGAATGGGGGGAAAAAAATTGATCAAAACTGAAAGAAAAACTTGAAAAAGTGAAACGCAAATCCTGTCATTTGCATTTTATGCGAGTGAAATGGGGGGGAAAAATGCTTAAAATCTGAAATCCTGTACTGTAGTTTTGAGGCAAAAAATCTGAGCTTTTTCACGTTTTGAAAGGAACATTTGGTGATGTCGACTTCTCTTAGAGTGTACAGGTGTACCTAATCAAATGTCTTGTAACCGCGCACAAAACAGACACACACACACACACACACACACAGAAGCTTACGTTTCTTTCTATTTATCATTTCTCATATAACAATTTTGTGTAAACAGCACCCTGGAGTTCAAAATTTGACTACAGTACATCCTGGCTTGATCCAAAGTCATTAAAGCCATCCGAAATGAGAAAACACTGAGCGGATCAGAGATTTTGTATTTTAATCTTTTAATACAGTCAATTATAAACGTATACAAATACAGTGGCAGCAAACAATCTTTGGAAATATAGAAACAGAATTAAAAAAAAAAAATCTTCTTTGATTTTTCAAGGATATCATACTGTACGTCCTTGACACCAATAACCTCGCGCGTCAACATTTTTTAGCCAAATCCTTGAAAAATGTCCAATGCCTCCGCAAGGGTGTGCAAAGTACTCAGACCAAGCCCAACGATTTCGAGGAAAACCGTTTCTCCGTTGGGCCGCACATGTCGCGCATAGCAAAAACCGCCGCTGAGCAATACACGGAACTGTGACTGACTGTCAGTTCTTTGGTTGAAGTTCTGATTTACATCCTAGAGCTGGGGTGTCGTAGCTCACGCTATGTCATATTCTAAAATTCATAATCGACACAGCCCATGTGGTTTGCCTGCACTGCCCTTGGAAGAAAGACTTTGGACTCCCATTTCCTGGACTGACTGCCCTTCAGTCACTTGGGTAACCCCCAGTCGCTTTAAAGTCTGCGGCTGCGGCTATCGGATATTTTTACAATCCAGCATTTTACGCATTAGCCCACCGATTAATGGAGTTGTCGGATAAAAATATGTGTATGCCAATTCTGCTTTGCAACAGATACTGCACTTTGCTCTTGAGGTGAGAACTAATCCCAAACTTTGTACATTTTCTGTCTTTTACGGACTCTTCTGCGCCGGTGTGCCAACTTTTCCGTGCGTCACCACTGTAGCGTTAGTCTGTTTGGAAAAACAATGCCTGCCAAGCTTTGAGGCAACCATTTTGCCTTGACTTGCTTTAGTAATTGGATTATTGAAGTTATTTGATTAATTGTTTCAATGAGGTCAACTATATGATCCGCTATTCCCCGCCGGTGGCGAGGGGCGGGGGGTAGCTAGTCAGTTCTGGACCCGTGGCAAACCCAGTGATGGCGGGCCTCCCCTTGTGACAAAATTCCTTTCCACACAAACTGTACTAATTACATTTAAGCAAAGATTTTGAATATTGATTTAAAAAGAATGAATTTGAGGGGAAAAAAAATCTCCCAAAACCTGAGCTACATGAAGGTTTATGGTCACGTTCACCGGAGTTTTGCACCACTTCCGTACCTGACCCAAATTAAAAACTGTTTGGGAATTGAGGACACTAATTGCTGAAGCGTTCTCAGTGGAATTCTTTCCCATTCTTGCTGAATGGACAACTTCAGTTGCTTATCAGTCTGCCATTTCTGGTATATTTTGCGCTGCATTCAATAGAAGACAGGTCTGGACTACTGTCGGGACAGTCTAGTACTCGCACAATTTTTCCATGAATCCATACAGAATGTGTCTTGGCATTGTCTTGCTAAAATAAGAAGATATGTTCCTTGAAACGACGTTTCTTGGATGGCTGCGTTATGCTGTCCTAAAACCTTTCGGCATGAACGGTGCCCTGAAAGATGTAAAAGTTAGCCACACCACGGTTAGTAACACACCCCCATACCATTACAGATGGTAGCTTTATGAACTTTGTGGTGTCAACAAGCTGGATGATCCTTTTTCTCTCTGGCCCGGAGGCTCCGACGTCCATGAGTTCCCAAAACAATTTGAAATATGGACTCACCAGACCGCAGCATACTTTTCCGCTTTGCGTCAGTACATCGCAGATGAGCTCGGGCCCAGAGCGTGTTGTTGATTCAATACGTGGCTTTTGCATAGTAGAGTTTTAACTTGGGTTTGTAGATGTAGCGACCGACTGTGGTAACTGCGAAAGGTTTTCTGAAGTTTTCCTGAGCTCACATGCAGGAAATATCGTTTATGCAATGATGGCGGATTTTAGTGTAGCGCCGTTTGAGGAATTGAAGGTCACTGACATTTGCTGTTTACGTATCGAAATTTCTTGTGAGGATATTTTTGAGTGGAGATGATGAAATCCCTAAATTCCCTGCAGTTGTACATTAAAGAAAGTCTCTTCTTAAACTGTTGGATTATTTGCTCGCGCACTTGTTCACAAAGTGGTGAACCTTGACCCCTCCCTGCTCGCGTACAACTGAGCCTTTCGGGGTTTGTTCCTTCCGTGTCCAATCATGACACTCAGCTGTTACCAGTTAACCTGTTCACCTGTGGAATGTTCCAAAACAGGTGTTTTTTTTTTTTTTTCTTTAAAACATTCTTCAACTTTTTCCCCCGTCTTTTGTTGCCCCTTTCCCAGATTTTTCCGAGAATACTTTGCGGACACATCAAAAAAAGAAGAGTAAATATTTGCAAAAAAACAACGTTGATCAGATTTCACATTAAATATCTTGACTTAGCGGCGCATTCGGTTGAATGTAGGTTGAAAGTGATTAGCAAATCAATTTATTCCTTCAATTTACTCCGACAGTCTTCATAAAATAACGATAAAATGTTTTTTTTTTTTTTGTTTTTTGTTTTTTTTTGGAAGGATAGCCCGGTGGAAAGCGTGCATTCTCTGCGTGCTGCTCCATCCTGAGAGAGCGGAGGTAATTACCCCGTCCTAAATCATGATTAGACAGTGCAGACTTTTATATTAGCAGTCATCCTTGCAGCAAGAAGGGGAGGATCAACGTATTTGATTGTTGTTTCTCCTTGCCAAACACAAACCATATGTCCCCCCCGACGTGTCTCTGCGTTTATTACAAGCTCCGGCGCGCCCCGGGGCCCTCCGTCCCGAATGAATCGTCCCATTGTCCCGCCGCCGCCGCTTTTGAAACCGGGCTCGATTGCGGATTGTGCCGTGCGGATTAACACTGAGCAAGACGCGCGTGTTTGTTTGTTTGTTTGTTTGTTTGTGCGGCCCCGCCAGGCACAATATCTTGACGTACGAAGTGTGTTCCGCGGCCTCCCACGGAGTGCTGGAAAACACGACCCGACATCTGCTCCAGTCATCAAAACATAACAGTTTAGATGACAAAAATCTTTTTACCTGCACTGCTCCATTGTTGTTCCGCAGCCTTTATCCTCTATTATTGATTTTGAAGATTTTGTTGTTTTTAGGGCGAGGGCTGGTGGAGGAGCCTTTTCTTATCGCGGGCAATTTCAGTCCTCCCTGGGCCGCATTCCAAAAAGTATGAGTTTTTATTTGTTTGTTGAGTTAGAAGCTGCCGTTTCGATGATTTTGGGGTGAAATTTCTTCGATGCGAGGGCTGTACCCTGGCCGTGGCGTTAATTCGACTCATTTCACGTCAAGTATCCCTTTAGCAGAAAAAGAACTGTTACTCAAACATGAGGCTTAAAGCTATTTTTTTGTCACTCCCTCTTGCTGATTACTTTGAAACCGAACACAACAAAAAGATAATTGCATCTCTGTTTAAAACAACTACATAGCATTGCCCTTATAACGTAAGTTTTGCTTAATGCTAACAAACAATGCAAAACGCCATAGACAGGCAAACAAATAGCATCAGTGTTGTGGTGTTATAAGGCTGTAAACACATCGGTCATGTCATGTCATTATCAAAGCCGCTTATCCTCACGAGGGAGCCTATCCCAGCTAGCTTCGGGCGAAAGGCGGACTACACCCTGAACTGGTCGCCAGTCAGTCGCAGGGGAGATATCGAGACCATCACTGAACGGGAATCGATCCAACACCGAAGACAGACATGTGTACCGATACACCATCAGTGACTCCGCTGTAAACAGATATTTGAACACAAATGGTGGCGAGAGACAGACAGACAATCGAACAATACTCACAACAATTGAGTCTCTGTGAAAAAGAACTAGTATTAAAGCAACTTACTGTCTCAGTTGTGACAACTCTTCTCTATGTCCGTTATACTGCCCCCAGGTGGCCAAGGCATGCTCACCAGAAGGAGCAGCACAATGTCAACTTGAATGAAGCAAAAAAATGAAAATTAAAAAACTGCCTACATTCATTTAGTTACACCATTGCTGTATGTTGTTATAAAATACAGAACAGATTAATAGCATTTCACCTCATTTAAATGGGGAAAGATGATTTGAAATACAAGTTATGAAAATGGTCACGGAAAAAAACTCAACTCAAGGGACCGCCGTACGGTACTACTAGAGATACCTACAAAAATGGACTGGAGTACAGTAACAAAATATTTGTACTTTGTGACCTCCCATTCCTAGAAGTGGACATAATAAATGATATTCTCGGCATAAGTAAGAATTCCATTGCGTTGATTTATGTTCACATATGATAATAAAGCCTCTGAATCCCACTGTCTGACTTCCATGGGGATAAAAACGACAGCCCAAGTTTGTTCAGCGTTTCCTGCCCGTATGAGCCGAAAACGAACGGCTGCGAGTCAACCCCCCCCCCCCCACCCCCGAAGGGAACCCTGCAATATGATCAATGCGAAATGAGGCGTGACACAAAAAGACCGATGAGCACTTGCGTCGGCTTTACGGCCATTCATGTCCGCCAGAAGACCGCGGAGCTCTAAAATAGGGGCGGCGAACCATGCGGCCCGTGGGCCGTAAACCAGACGCAGGTCGTGCATTTGGTTCCTGGGCCTTAAGTGTGGAATTATCTGATTTAGCAACCCGACTAAGTGCGACTGAACTGGACAAACGGCAGCTCACACCCGTACAAAACTGCAACCCCAGTTTTTAGGCGCCAAATACTGCATACAATGGACCCTCGCAGACTCACGGTTCGGCACCTGCGGATTCACCGATACAAAATCTTTATTTTAGTTTTTTCCCAAAATTTTGTCAATTATCCCCAGATTTTCACTCGTCGCAGTGCATCCTGGTCTCCATCCCACGTATTATTTTTGAATGTAACCGCAAACAAAATGGCACAATCATCAAGGAAGAATCAGATTGCCCCGATAATCGAACGTAAGAAAACGAGTGAGAACGTCTACTTCAGTCTGCTTCTTCTTCTTCTCCTTCTTCTTTTCCTTTCGGCTTGTCCCGGTTAGGGGTCGCCACAGTGTGTCATCTTTTTCCATCCAAGCCGATCTCGTGGATCTTCCTCTAGTCCTCATGTCCTCCCTCACGACATCCATCAACCTCCTCTTTGGTCTTCCTCTCGGTCTCTCTTCCCTGGTAGCTCCATCCTTACCATCCTCCTACCAATATGAGTATACTCTCTCGCCTCTGGACACGTCCAAACCATGGAAGTCTGCTCTCTCGGACCTTGTCTCCAAAACCAAGTCCAACTTTGGCTGTCCCTCTCATGAGCTCATTTCTAATCCTATCCAACCTGCGAGAACCTCAACGTCTTCATGTCTGCCACCTCCAGAATCGAGTTTAACCTCATCTGTCAGCCTATCCATGACTACCGCAAACAGGAAGGGGCTCAGATCGGATCCCTGATGCAATCCCACCTCCACCTTAAATTCTTCTGACACGCCTACGGCACATCTCACCGCTGTTCCGCTGTCCTCATACATGTCCTGTACATATTTCTCCACCGCACCGGACTTGCGCATGCAGTAATTTCCAGACGGACTTTGCACCGCCCCCAAAAAAAACCCTTAACCGTCCTAACCTTTAAAAATGGCGAGAAAAGCAGGAAAAAAAAATGCAAGAAAATGTGTGATTATTTTTTTGTTCCCCCCAGCCTGGTCGCAGCCGTAACAAATGTCATCTTTGTTTGGCATTTTTTTTTTAATACCCGCTGACATGACCTTGTCTCCAAAACATCCAACTTTTGCTGTCCCTCTAATGACCTCAATTCTAATCCTATCCAACCTGCGAGAACCTCAACATCTTCATTTCTGCCACCTCTAGTTTTGCTTCCTGTCGTCTCTTCAGCGCCGCCGTCTCTAATCCGTACACCATGGCCGGCCTCACCGGTTTTATAAACTTTGGCCTTCATCCTAGCGGAGGCTCTTCTGTCACATAGAACACCAGACACCTTCTGCCAACTGTTCCACCCCGCTTGGACCCGTTTCCACACTGTCCGTTGCTCTGTATCGTTGACCCCAAGTATTTGAAGTCATCCACCCTCGCCATCGCTTCTCCCTGGAGCTTGACTCTTCCCCCACCACCCCGTCTCATTCATGCACACTTCGGCTAGAACCTCTACTTCAGTACGTAGTGTCAACGACTAATTGAATCCTTCAAAAAACAACAACAAATCCATGTATGGTTGTACTGAGGTGTACTAGCACGAATGTTGAAAAATGGAAACGTGTGTGATGATGCTCTTTGTTCATCCATTCGTGTTTTGTACGGAATTGGCCAACCTGGCCTTCCCCAACACTGAGTTCTAAATACTCCTCTTCCCAAAAATACAAAAAGAAAATAAAATAGAACTCCCTCAAGCCCCTGAAAAAGAATATCTGGTTTTGAGTGAAGCGTGCGCTCTCGCGTCATTTGATACCTCGCTAGAGTTTTTGTGGGAAAAACGTTTTGAGGTGGAGCCGTGATTGGCTCACCTTTTCTCTATCGGATATATTCTGCGCCGTCTGTCTGTTGACTCAATTTATGAGAGGATGACGAATGGATCTTTTTGGACCGGCTCCTTGTTGGCTTTTCCCCATCTTCTGCCAGTTTACGCTTCCTGTTTCCCATGCACGCTTACATCCCACGTTTGTACATGTAGTCTTCTACCTTACGTGAGTTTAAATTTGGTATGAACACATCCCACGTGGTACACATGGTACCATGGCTGTTGACTGTCCGGTACATGTAGTACGTGTAGATACTATACAAACAGCTGTGCCTTGAGACACGAGTTGAATTTGTTCCATGCTCGTAGAGTAAGAAATATAGAGAGAGAAACAGTTTTTGCCAAATTATTTGATTCAATTCAATGGACATTGTGCTGGACGTTCTCGTGTGAGTTCCATGGCCAGCTGGGGGAAGTATGGTACAAATGTACCGTACATGGAGATGGTCACAGTTTTTCAAGTAAGTTGCAGTAATATTGTGTGTTCTTCACGGGGGATAAAGACAATATGCCTGCGACTATTTTCATATCGTAAGTCTATATGTCGTCACACCATTTGTTTTCCAATATCCGTTGCTAAAGTCCATCCATCCATTTTCTTTGCCGCTTATCCTCACGAGGGTGGCGGGGAGCTCAGCTGTCAACGGGCAGGAGGCGGGGTACACCCTGAGCTGGTCGCCAGCCAATCGCAGGGCGCATCGAGACAAACAGTCGCGCTCACAATCACACCTAGGGGCAATTTAGAGTGTCCAATTGTGTGTGGATGTGGGAGTGCCCGGAGAAAACCCGCACAGGCAACGGGGAGGATATGCAAATCCGGGACCTCAGAACTGTGAGGCCAACGCTCGCTAAAGTCTTGTTTTTCAAAAAGCATCTCACTGTGTCAAAATTCTTGCAAGTCAAAGCAAAAAAATCTGCCAAACAACGGCTTGTATCGCTCTTATCTCAAAGCAACACTGTTTTAGAATTCAAGTCCCGAGTGTAAGTTGGAGCTTCGAATAGTGTTTAGGGCAGCAGAAAATGCCTCGCTGGCCTTGAGCGCCCACCCCGCCTCAATATTAAGCTCAAGAATGAGCTCAGCAATGATTTACGTTTCAAACATGAAGGTGCCGCTGCCGCCGCTGCCTGGGAAGCACGTTAAAGAGAGCAAATGTTTACAGCATGTTCCGCTGATTCATAACGGCCGAGGCCCGGTGATGAGTCCTCGGCGGTATTCCCGTAAAAAAAAAGCTCACGTCTGGCCGAGCAGACGAGGAGGGAATGCCGGGTAATGGAAGGAGAACTGTTCCTTGAGTCAGAGCAGATGGCGAGAGAGGAAACGCCGCCGATCTAAACGTTTCAATCACCCCAATCCTGCTTCGCTGGACGTACAGATGAAAAGGATTTAGGATGGGAAGACCGTGGTCGATCGTTTTGCAACAAAGTACCTAGTAGACCTTTGTATATATTTCCCGGTGGCAAGAACTTTTCTCATTTGACCATCCCTCCAATCATTCATCCATCCATTTTTTTCCACTTATGACGGCCTCGGCGGGGGAAGCCTGGACTTCCTTCTTCCCGGTGGCCACTCCGTCCGGCTCTTCTTCCCAGGTCAGCCGAGAGAGATCATCTCTCCAGTGTGTTCTGGGCGTTCTTCCGCTGGGACTCGCCATGACGTCGGCGTCAAGGAGGCTTCCCGACCGGATTCCAGATCCATCTCAGCTGGCTCTTCTGGATGTGGAGGAGCAGTGCCTCGACCCTGAGCTCCCCTTGCATGGCCGAGTAAGGGACAGCCCAGAAACCCCGTGAAGGAAACTCATTTCGGCCCTTTATATCCGCAAGATTGTTATTTTGGTCATGACCTGCAACTTGTGACTTTTAAGTGTATGTGGGAACGTGGATCCAACACTAAATCAAAAGCTTCAGCTCAGCAAATTCATCACCACGATAGACCGAGTCTGGAACATTGCAGACGTAGCACCGAACCGCCTATCTTCGCTCCCTTTTTGAACAAGACTCCATGATACTTTGAGCGTCTCCACTTGGGGATGGATCTCTTGCTCGCCCCGGATAAGGTACTCCACCCTTTTCAGATGGAGGACTATGGCCTCAGATTAGGCGATGTGGATTCCCGTCCCAACCGCTTCAGCTCAGCTACCGACGGTTCCGTTGAAGGGTTGAAGATCACGGCTTGATGAAGCCAATCATTTGCAAAATGCCGAGGAAACCAAAGCAGACCCCTTCAACCCCACGGCAACGCCTCGATCTGTTGTCAAAAAAGGTTGCGACCAGAATCCACGGTAAAGGGCAACTTCGGCGGATTCCAACCTGGACGGGGAACGAACCTTACTTCCTTCTGACAATGCTGATCAAACTCCGATACTGGTTTTATATGGACCTTTAGAACGGGATCCAGTGCTTGATAGTCATGGTGGCCCTCCAACAGGACTCCCGAAGTGACACGGTGTAAAAACCTCTTCAAGTCACAAAAGGACATAGACTGGTTGGGTGAACTCCTCATGCACCCTCTTGGTCCTTTCGCCAAGTCAGAGCAACAAAGAAAACAGGGTCAAGGAGGTCTAACTGGCGATTTTAGTCTTCATCCCTGTTGCAGTAGGAAGTTTGAAATGTGTGAAATATCAAAAGAATGTTACGCGAGGTAAATTGCTTGGAACGGAGACAGAACGCCGGCCATTATTTACATTTTTAGCCTGAAAGTTGATTTGTAAAAATTCGGACCAAAGAACTGGCTAATTAAAGACTTTTCTGTTGGTAGGATTCGCGGCACGGATCATTTATCCGAGTCCTCCGATTTAGATTATTTTCTTAAGCGCAAACAAACCGTGAGACAGAAGTGCTAACCACTTCTCGACTGCGCCTGCCCCCAGTCAGTGTCCCTCAGCGCTAATGTTTTCATTCTTATCTGACCAGCGCAGTACGGTTAACCGAAACTTTCTTCATTCTCGCCCAGTCAACGAGGGGAGAGAGGAAAAAAAAAAAATACGGTTTTGAATAAGTGTCGAAATATCTCTGGGATACCAGGAGGGGAAAAAAAAAAAAAAAAAAGCGCTGGAGGCCTAAAGTCTAATCAAGGAAAAGCTGCAGAGTTGGCCTGGATGCGGGTCGTAAAAGATTTATTTTTGGTTCGCATGGTTCCTAAATGAAGTGCTTACACAAGCTTGCTACGCTACACTTTTCACTGATGAGGGGATCAAGCTGCCAGGGCCTGCGAGTGACGCAGACGTGTTCAACCCAAAATTGAGACGTTTTTACATTTGGACAGAGGTGCCAAAGGAACTGTAAAAGTACACAGACTCGGGTTAAAAAAAACAAAACAAAAACACTTCTTGGAGTCAACAAAATTTTGGATGTGCCGCGTCGTAGCCGTCTCCGCTCGCCGGCTCCCGTTCCTCGATTTCCTTTCTGCCGGTCCAATTAATCGACTAACATTTCAACCACCGCGGGTGACTTTACCTCCTTTTGCTTCTTTTTCTCACGTCGTCGCATCTGCGGAGGCTGAAAAACGGCAACAGGCCTATTTTGACTAAGTAAGGAGTGGAAAGCGCAAAAGTCTCGCGTTAAAAAGTCCAAAAAAATAAACACTCGTCCGTTCTGTCACCAAGTGCTTGCACATGTGGCGTTTGAGGAATTTCGTTTGTTCCGTGACCGAGCTTGCAACTCGACACGCTCATATCTCAAATCATCTTTCCACCTTCGAATGAAATGGAAACGCCATTTATCCGTTCCAGTGGAACAGTAATGGCGATGAAATAGAATGTAACGAAAGAAGCAATTTCTGACACATTTCTTGCTTCATATTAATGTGCATTGTGCCGCTCCATCTGGTTTTTGCGCTACGTCCACCTTTAGCTTTATTATCTCACAATCATAATTGTTCAGTAAGCCACAGTAATGTTAATTATTCTCCACAGGGGATAAAGACTATATTCGTCTGGGTACTGTTATATGATATCTCCCGTAATTTCTGGCCTACAAGCCGTGACTTTTTTTTAACACGCTTTCAATACTGCGGCGATGCGGCGCTAGGGTTAGCGCTGCACTACACTTAGTGCGGCGCTAGCGTTAGCGCACCTGATTATAAGCACTAGCGTTACACTCTTTCTGTGTACCGAGGCTTATGACCAGCTGCGCTCTGCAGGCCGGGAATTACGGTGTATCTCCATGTGTTGCTGCACAATTTGTATTCAAATATCGTTTGCTGAGAAAGGTTATAACCCCAAGAACACCAATGCTATTCCTTTGCCCGTCTATGGCGTTTTGTGTCGTTTGTGAGCATCAAACTAAACAGACAGTCAAGGCAAAGCTCGGTGCTTGTTTTTAATACATAACTTGTAGGTTCCTTTGTGTTTGATGTTATTTATGGACTCATGAAGTACTTCAATATGGTCCAACAGTGATTACTTGAACCGCGTCACTTCCCGTGGCTGTGGCTTCAACGATTCAACAAATTCAAATTGGGACGTTTCGCAGATAAAATAATGAAACAATACAAAAAGTACAGTCACAAACTATTTGTACCCCCCCCCCCCCCCCCTCCAACCCCCCCAATTGACCGCACGTCTATGGCGGCCGCATGACTCATGCATTTTTCAGACGGCCGCCGCTCGACTCTGCGTGTGACTTAGCGCACGGCTGGCTTTTGGATTTCCATCTGTGCCACTTGCTTTTCTTGGCGCCCACGTCGCCGTGTTTCATCAAGGAAGAATCCGAGCGCGCCGGTCGGACAGCGCCGCCGCGCAGCTGTCGTCGGTGCCAAGTCACAAAATACAAATACCGACCGGACTGCCGTTTACGCGAGTATTTACTTTTACTTCTTACGTTTGAAAAGAAGTACTTGTACAAACCAAATTCGTTTTTATTTGCGCTTCTTGCTACAGTATTGCTGCCACACCAAAAAAAAAAAAAAAAAAAAAGTCGCTACCACGTTATAACATGATATGTTTCACATTATAATGTGGTTAATTACATGTTATAATGTGATTCATTTCCTGTTATAAAGTAGATTCCGATTCAGGTCCCTGGCAGAGCCAATTCGGCAAAGCCCGATGAAGTGCATCTTCTTTTTCAATCTCAAATATATATATATATATATATTTTTTTTTTTTAGTATTGAAGGAGTGTTATAGAAGACATGGGTTGATGTACAGGACTATATAAGTTTGATATTTACCACCCACCATAAACCGGAAGTTTATAATGGGAAACGATTCACATTATAAAGTATAATTAATAAACTCGCAAGCATTATATTCCTCATCTGTGGCCTTATTTAAAATAATAGTGTCATTTTGGTGCAGAGGAGAATGATTTGTAGCAAACGTATTGTTGTTTGGCAGCCTAAAAAAATACCAAAATCTAAAATTGTTTCAATTTTTTTTAAATTATGAGTAAATTTGAGAATTTTAAAATTATCCTGTGAGAGGACCTAAATCAATAAGACAGCAAAACTATTTTGTGCGTCGATATTTTTGAGTTGAGCGTGTGTTTGCCTCACAGTTCTGAGGAACCGGGTTCAAATCCTGGTCCCACCTGTGTGGAGTTTGCATGCTCTCCCCGTGCCTGCGTGTTTTTTTTTTTTTTTTTTTGGTTTTTTTCAGTCACTCCGGTTTCTCCCCACGTCCCAAAAACATGCAACATGAATTGGACACTCTAAATTGCCCCAAGGTGTGATTGGGAGTGCGATTGTTTGTCTCTGTGTGCCCTGCGATTGGCTGGCAACCAGTTCAGGGTGTACCCCGCCTGCCTCCTGCTCGATGACAGCTGGGATAGGCTAGAGCGCTCCCCGCGACCCTTGTGAGGATAAGCGGCGAAGAAAATGGATGGATATTTTCTCCCCCAATTGTGCCTGGCACACAAAACGTATCATGTAGGATAGAATTGACAGTAAAAATGTGTTTTATACGTTTTATTCAATTTTTTATTTATTATCTTTACTTCTTCTTTTCCTTTCGGCTTGTCCCGTTAGGGGTCGCCACAGCGTGTCTTTACAAATAGTTCATAATAATAATTAAATCATAATTATTAGTATCTTTACCTGTACGTCAGTAGTTTCCATAAAATGGGACTATCTTTCAAAAATATGAATGAATGCAAATACAAATCTTGATATTTTTTTTTCTTGTAAATGATCCACTGTTGAAATAATAATGATATATTTTTATGTAATTTGTATTGCACTCTAAATTCATAGATCTGAAAAGGTAAAGCAATTACATACATTTGTATCTATCCATCCATCCATCCATCCATCCATCCATCCATCCATCCATCCATCCATTTTCTTGGCTACTTAACCTCACAAGGGTAGCAAGAGTGCTGTCAACGGGCAGGAGGCGAGGTACACCCTGAACTGGTCGCCAGTCAATCGCAGGGCACATCGAGACAAACAGTCGCAGTCACAATCCCACCTTGGGGCAATTTAGAGTCTCCAATTAATGTTTCATGTTTTGGGGATGTGCGAGGAAACTGGAGTGCCCGGAGAAAACCCACGCAGGCACTGGGAGAACATGCAAACTGCACGGAGGTGGGTCCGGGATCGAACCCGGGACCTCGGAACTGTGAGGCCAACGCTTTCCTGCTAATCCCACCGTTCCACCTGTTGAAATAATAATAACGATAACATATTTTTATGTAATTCGTATTGCACTCTAAATTCATAGAGCTCAAAACACTTCAAAGAGGAAATCTTTAAAAATGCAAATAAGCCAAACAATTACATAAATAATTATAAATATTATATTATACATAATTGATTTAGTACAGCGCCCCTGTACAAAAAAAAAAAAAAATTGGACTAGAAATTCTGCATTAAATCCCCGCTTGTATGCTCCACCAACGCTTGCTTCTGGCTCGCGCGTTTTAAAATGGCAACCGTCTTGAATGCCGCCACCAAATTGACGCAATTCGCTTTGAATAAAGCCGCTCGTGTTCCGCATTAATCCAGTTCTGCTCTCAAGCGAGCCGGTCGAGAACAAACGGGCAAAGGGCGACGCGAGCCGAGGCGGTTTCATATCTTCATTGGGCCAGAAATCTCCATTTTTCTTCCCCCCCGCTCTTGTTCACGCGTTCTCCGCGCCAGGAAGCGACCACGGGGGGCAGTGCCCGGGGGGGGGGGGGGGGGGCGCTGCCATTGGCCGGCGCTGCCCCCCGAGGACCGTGAAAAACAGGATGTAGCCGCATTGTACGGTTTATATACTTTATAAGAGCTTGTTAGCGGAAAGCCAGCGTTGTGGAGAAGCGAGTTAAACTGCAGAGCCAGTCCAACAAGTTCGGCCACGGAAAAAAAAATTGAGAGACGGACGTTTTTGTAGCCCGTCGTGTGCGTGTGCTGTAGACGCTGAAGTGAAATTCTGTTGGAATATAAAAGGTGGAAGAATAATCGGACCCTCCAAATTGCCCCGAGGTGTGATTGTGAGTGCGGCTGTTTGTCTCGATGTGCCCTGCGATTGGCTGGCGACCGGTTCGGGGTGTACCCCGCCTGCCTCCTGCCCGCTGACAGCCGGGATAGGCTAGGGCACTCCCCGCGACCCTCGTGAGGATAAGCGGCGAAGAAAATGGATGGATATTTTCTCCCCCAGCTGTGCCTGGCACACAAAACGTATCATGTAGGATAGAATTGACAGTAAAAATGTGTTTTATACGTTTCATTCAATATCTTTACTTCTTCTTTTCCTTTCGGCTTGTCCCGTTAGGGGTCGCCACAGCGTGTCTTTACTAATAGTTCATAATAATAATTAAATTATAATTAATAGTATCTTTACTTGTACGTCAGTAGTTTCCACAAAATGGGACTATCTTTCAAAAATATGAATAAATACAAATCTTGATATATTTCTTGAAAATGCTCCACTGTTGAAATAACGATATATTTTTACGTCATTTGTATTGCACTCTAAATTCATCGAGCTCAAAACACTTCAGAGAGGAGATCTTTAAAAAATGCAAATAGGTCAAGCAATTACAAGTAAATTCATATTTATCCATCCATCCATTTTCTTGGCAAGGGTAGCTGATCGGACACTCCAAATTGCCCCAAGGTGTGATTGTGAGTGCGGCTGTTTGTCTCGATGTGCCCTGCGATTGGCCGACAACCAGTTCGGGGCCTCCTGCCCGCTGACAGCTGGGATAGGCTCCAGCGCTCCCCGCGACCCTCGTGAGGATAAGCGGTGAAGAAAATGGATGGGTGGAGGATTTGTGTCGTGAATGAGCTGAATTTCTTGAAATGGTTTGAATTGGTCAAGGAATCGCGAAGGAGCGAAATGTGTACGATGTCTGCATTATGTTGTGATGTAGCGTAATTTCCAAACTAGAAACTGGGACTTTTTACACACGCTTTCAATCCTGTGGCTAATTTGTGCATTTTTTTCCCCCCTAACGGCCACAAGGGGGCACTCGAGCGGAAAAGGTGAGAGTGAGACCAGTGGAATATATGTGATGAGGAAGTGACTTTTACTGGCCCTGTTAGTGCTGCGCTAGCGTTAGCGCTGTGCTAGGATATAACTTTTACAAGTCCGACTCTGTTAGCGCTGCGCTAGCATGTTACCACAGTGTCTCAGTGATTTTGACCAGTATGTTTTACTTCAGGTCCTGTTAGTGTGGCGGCGGTAGTGCTAGCATGGCGGCGCTAGCATTAGCGTTAGCGCGCGCGGCGGCGTTAGCATTAGCACGTGCGCGTGAGTGTTAAACTCTTTGTGTGCTGTCTTTCTTTGTGTGAATCTCGTGCGTCAGTGTCGGTTTCAATTTGGGCACTTGCGGCTTTTACACGGCTGCGGTGTATTTATGTACCAAATGGTATTTCCTTTACATATTTTACTGGGTGAGGGTGATGACCAGGTGCGCTCTGTAGGCCGGGAATTATGGTAATAAAGAATGCTGATATTTGGGGGAATGGGATTCATAACAGTTTTCTCTGTTCCCTGAATTGAAGTCGGAATAATTTCAATTGATTGAAAAATGTGGAAGGAGCTTGTCAATATGTAAAATATTTCTATATGTGAATTTGACTGCGGAAAGGAATTATTGAATTATTATTGAATTTGCGGATGACGATAAATGGTTGCATTTGTGCCCCGGGTGAACTGAAGAGTTGAAAGTTGAAACGTTTTACAGTTCCCCGGTTGTCATAAATCGGAAAAGTGGCAAATTGAGCGAGTTGGAGTTCCCACGAACGCAAAACATTCCCACGCAATCAAAACAAGTTGGCGGGATGGGAAATTGCATCCTGTTATCTGCGGCGGCATCTCCTCGCTCCCTTTCAAATGTCGGCGCCTGCCAAAACAACCCCAAGCGATGCGGATTGCGCGGCTGCCGGGGATCCGCCGAACTTTATGAACATCGACGGTTCGGGTCTGGCAGGCTTCCCGGCGACGTTGACGTACTGCACCTCCAAATCGAGCGCTTCCTCGCGTTAAATCCACAAATTCCCTCCACATACATTCAAAACAATCTTTTTTTTATGTTTACTGTATGTATTGAAAAAAACGTACATGTAGTTAAAGAGCCACAGCCATTAAATGGCCGATTTTTTTCACTTCATCCGATATTGTACCGCTCCTTCTGTAATGTGCGCCGTGGCCACCTGGGGGCGGCATAATACAAACACGCGCAAAGTTGTCGGAAATCATAACGTCACCGACGCAACGCAATATTTTCAAAATGTAACATCGGTAAGGCATCAATTTCACAGAAACATCACACTATTTATTTTATGTTCATCTGAGAATCCATCCATCCATCCATTTTCTCAGCCGCTTATCCTCACTAGAGTCGCAGGGAGTGCTGGAGCCTCTCCCAGCTGTCAACGGGCAGGAGGCGAGCGTGCTACACCCTCAAATGGTCGCCAGTCAACCGCATGGCACTCACAATCACACTTATGGACAATTTAGAGCAGGGGTGTCAAATACATTTTTGTCGTGGGCCACGTTGTACTTACGGTTTCCCTCAAAGGGCCGTTTTGGCTGTCAAACGACAAAAGTCTTTCACCGCCTCGTCATATTTACACATGAAATTTATGAACTAGTTTTGGAATCAGAAATCAAGGGTGATGAGTTTTTCCAACGATTGTTGTTTTGGTAACACAAAAAATGCTTGGAATATCTCAACGTTCTCATTTATGATATGACAATTTGAAGTTTTGGTACAGATTTGACCCAAAAAAAAATCATGGAAGTTGATACACATGATTTGCCTGCATGGGCCACATAAAATCACGCGGCGGGCCAGATGTGGCCCCCGGGCTTTGAGTTTGACACCCGTGATTTAGAGTGTCCGATGAATGCATATTTTTGGGAGTACCCGGAGGAAACCCACACGGCCACAGGGAGAACATGCAAACTCCGGATAGGCGTGGCCGGGATTTGAACCGCGGTCCTTAGAACTGTGAGGCCAACCCTCTGACTGGTAGCGCCACCTAATCTGAGAATATCATCCAAAATAGGTACAGACCAATAAATTAGAAAATTTATTTCAGTACTCATTGCTTAAATGTATTAAACGTGCGGGAAAATGCTTTTCACAAGGCAAATCCCTGACCAATTTCTGCATTGAAAATCATTTTCATGGTTTCTTGAGTGTTTATTAGACAATATACTAGTTCCTCAATAAAATGCATTAATATTCATTCTTCAGTGGAAGATAAATAATATTCATGGGAGCATTGGTATTGTTATAGTTTCTGTCTCCATGCGTTGCACCACCGTTGGTGTTCACATGGCCGTTGCTTAAAGCGTAACACTGCCACGTAGATGTTGTCCGTTAGCCCGTTTATGCTGTTTTCTATTGTTTGCTAGCATTAGGCTAGTAGAAGGTGTGTCGTCGTTTGAAGTAGACAACGCGTAATTCTTTTTGTGCGTTCAGTTTGACAATAAACCACCTCACTCGTATGTCACGACAGCACTTAATCGGAAAAGCAAACCTCTGTACAGTATTCCCTTTTCCCCTCCGCCGCATTTCAGCTCTCCGCGTGCCATTTGGCAAGTCGGAGGAATCAAAGCTGACGTTGACTCACGGCGCTCTGGAAGCGACGAAACACAAGTCGCAGATGAATTTTGTTGCTCCACTGTTGCCATTGGCAACAGAAGAGCCATCTGCCGCCCTCTCCTTGCGTACAATACGCCCGACCCGCTCGATACGACCCACATCAAATTGCAGCGAAAAGGAACGCCGTCCCTTTGGCAGTGTCTTTCCTGTCCTCGTAAATGAGGAAATCGTTCCCCTGTAAGCAGTTTTTTTTTTCTTCCATTTTTTTCTTTGATTTCTTTATAGCTGCTCAGATTAGATGTGGGATCCGCGTTTCTTTATTGAAACCTTTTTTGTTTCTACTGAGCAAAATATAAACAATGTGCGTTAACGCTTGGATTCTGTTAGGGACAAATTGGACCCGTTTTGACATTTGAAAGCTGATTTAAAAAAAAAAAAAAAACAATTTTGTACAGGTGCTAAAAATTTGCTTAACCTGAAGCTGTCCGGATTCAAATGTTTGTCACAGTTCTGAGGTCCCGGGTTCAACCCCGGACCCGCCTGTGTGGAGTTTGCATGTTCTCTCCGTTCCTTTGTGGGTTTTCTCCGGGTTCTCTGGTTTCCTCCCACGTCCCGAAAACATGCAACATTAATTGGACCCTCTAAATTGCCACTAGGTGTGATTGCGAGTGCGATTGGTTGTCTGTCTCCATGTGCCCTGCGATTGGCTGGCGACCAGTTCAGGGCATCTCCCGCCTCCTGCCCGTTGACAGCTGCGATAGGCTCCAGCACTCCCCCCAACCCTCGTGAGGATAAGCAGCTCAGAAAATTTATGAATGGATGGATGGTAAATGGCCAACATTTATCGACAGTAAGGTAGTAGATACTTTATTATACATTAATGTAAGCTAGTAACATTATGCTGCGTTTGAACATTAACAGGGCATAATTATAGGAAGAGGTAAAAATGCTTTAAAATAACGACATTAAAATATATAACCCATGGAAGTCAAATGAAAAGTCAACCTAAAAATATGTAACAACAAATAGCTCAAGATGAGATACAAATGTATTAAAGTTAGGTCAAGTTAAATACAACTGAACGGTATTTAAACGCTGAATATTTCTTGTACCACTAGAGGGAGCCCGCATACCAAAAGTATCGTTAAAAACACAAAACTTCGACAAATATGTTACCGAAATCAAACTGAAACTTGTCTTTAAATGTACTACCTCAAAAAATAGGTTTCCTGCCACATTCCAAAAACATGCAACATGAATCGGACACTCTAAATTGCCCCTAGGTGAGATTGTGAGTCTTGATGTGCCCGGCGATTGGCTGCTGACCAGTTCAGGGTGTACCCCGCCTCCTGCCTGTTGACAGCTGGGATAGGCTCCGGCAACTCCCCGCGACCCTCGTGAGGATAAGCGGCAAAGAAAAAAAATGATGGGTGGATGGATGGATATAATGCAAGTAAATCGTATGTAAATATTAAAAAAATGAACAGTTCTTTATGAATAAATGTAAACGTACTCTATAGAATCTCTAAGCAGAACTTGGGCGGTAATTCTTTTGTATACCACAAGAGGGAAGATGTAAAAAAAAAAAAAATGAGCATGATGTAAGTGTTAAATCGCAGGTGTCAAACTCAAGGCCCGGGGGCTGAATCCGGCCTGCAGGATGACTTGGTGTGGCCCACAAAGGCTAATTGTTGTGCGTCGACTTCCATGATTCTTGTCAAAATCTGTACTAAAATTTTAAATTGTGATATCTTAAATCATAACGTCAAGATGTTGTAAGCGCTGTTGTGTTGCCAAACACGAACAATAGCCAAAACTAGTTCATAAATTCCACGTATAAACATGATGAGGCGATTCGACAAATTTATGGTTTCGCAGTCGTAACGTCCCTCTCGGGGAAACCGCGGCCCGTCACAAAAGTGGGTTTGAAACCCGTGGTCCACGTTAGCGCGAGTACGGCTTTTAGTATGCATGCTTTACGTTCCCCTCGAGACGCAAAAGTCGGCTTCCAATCGCGCCGCCTGACGCAAACGCGATGTCGGACGTTGAAGGGCTCAAATCGGAGACGATGAAGTGTGGGCATTTTTGCAAAAATATTCATGCAATCGGGGCCAAAGTTCAGCAGAAAAGTGGAATTAAGGAGTTAATACTTTGCAGCGCTTCGTTTCTTGGCGGGGTGACGACTTTTTGTTGCAGCACTTGTCAGTCGCGTGATTATTTGTCCTTCCCGAAGAGGACGGAGTCTTTTTGTTTTTTTTTATCGTGGAAATGTTTGTTCCGAACAAGCCGTTTGATTGGACGTGTGTCGGTACACGAGTGCCCCACTTGGACTTTTAATTTGACATCGCTCCACCTCACAGTTTTATTTTCAACCCGAACAAACGTGCCAAAAAACAAACATACAAACAGTGGCCTGCAAGTGTGGTGGAGGGGTGGGGGGCGGAGGGGGCGGTGGCTTCGGGTATCCACTTGGGGGGGGGGGGGGGGGGGGGGTGTACATCCAAATACCCCCTTGTCGATGAATATATTTCCATCCATCCGTCCATTTTCCGTTTTCACCTGCGCAACCACGACCACAAAGAGACGTTCGGATTTTGTGCCGCACTTCGGGTCGGTTGGGAATCCAAACTTGCACTACAGAACCCGACCGATGATGACTTGCACTTATCGCAAGCCTAATAGCGTTGTTGGCTAAGTCATATGTGAACACTTTTGCCAAATTAAAATCAGATTTTTAAGACATCCATCCATTTTCTTTGCCGCTTATCCTCACGAGGGTCGCGGGGAGTGCCGGAGCCTATCCCAGGTGTCAACGGGCAGGAGGCGGGGTTACACCCCGAATTGGATGTCACCCAATCGCAGGGCACATGGATACAAACACCCGCACTCCCAATCACACCTAGGTGCAATTCAGAGTGTCCAATTAATGTCGCCTGCTTCTGGGATGTGGGAGGAAAGCGGAGTGCCCACCCGGAGAAAAGCCACACTTGCAGGCACGGGGAGAACATACAAACTCCACACAGGCGGGTCCGGGATTGAACCTGGGTCCTCGGAACTGTGAGGCAAACAGACGCTCACGGTATCATCGGAAAAAAAAATATCAACACATACAATAGTTTCGCTGTCTTATTGATTTAGTAATTTAAAAAAATTCTACATTTGCTCATAATTCATAAAAACCATTTTTAACAATTTTAGATTTTGGTATTTTTTAGGCTGCCAAACAACAATAGCTACAAATCATTCTCGTAGGCACCAAAATGACACCTTGGCGCAATTTAGAGTGTCCAATGTTTTTTGGGATGTGGGAGGATACCGGAGTGCCCACCCGGAGAAAACCCACGCAGGCACCGGGAGAACATGCAAACTCCACAGAGGCGGGTCCGGGATTGAACCCGGGACCTCAGAACTGTGAGGCTTTACCAGCTGCTCCACCGTGCCGCCTGAACATATTTCCCGGGTGAATATTTTCTGTCGACGTGCAAACACCTTCTTCAGCTTGTCGGGGAAGAGCGTAGCGGTTAGCGACGCTAGCTTCACGTCTTCCGATCGGCCGCTAGTCTTAAAAGATTCGTAACAGGCGCGCCTCCGAACTGGCCCGGCGAAGACGTAACGTCGTAAAAGTTGCGGAAAACAAAAATGAGACGCGCCGCTCGGTTGAAGAGAAACAAATGCAGGGCTATTGCTAATTGCTAACTTGAAGTCGTGCACTGCGATTGGCCGCATAGCTGGGATGGGCTCAAAGCAGTCCCGCGACCCTTGTGAGGATAAGCAGCCCAGAACATGGATAAATGGATATAGTTGAGTGCAAAAAGAATACTTCAAACTGTTGCATCTTTGCACGAAAACAGCATTTATTGTTTTCAAAAACAATAAATTTGTGCCATGGCAAGAAGCGCGCAGCGGAATGTGTTGCAGATTTCGAGGCGTTCAAGATGGCTTTCGTCTGTCCTTTCTTGTTATTTGACTTTTTCGACGAACGTTGTTGATTAACGTAGATAAAAAAAATTAAAAAAAAAAAAAAAAGCCCAATCAGGCGCCGTCAGCCGGTTTGTACCCCGATCGAATCGCTTTGAAGGTTGGAATAAACGAGGACGCGTCAAAGCCGTGACAACCAGGTGCCGAGCACTTGGCCCGGCCCGCCGTTTTCCTCGGCCAATTTGGGGAGGGCGCTTTTCAGAATTTATCTGCACCCTTCTCCCATGACAAATGATTTTATTGTTCCCGCAACAGTTGGTTTTCATTACATATTTCTAGGCTGGGACCATGTGGACTATTGTTGTTCCTTTATTTAGCATAGATACAGGCACTGGAGACCACATAAAACAGAACGTTCCTTTGCGCACAACAAAGCAGAACTTGGCCGAGCCCGCTCGGTACTCTCGATGATCCCAGAATAGCCCGTTTAATGCCGAGCGGGTCACCGGCGCCGTCTTTTTCCCGAGCGAACGATTGTCCCGACGGGCGGGCGTTCCGGCGGGACGGGAGCGACGCGGGCGAAAGCCGCCCGGCCGGGGCCTCGCACTCTGCCTGACCCGCGCTCGCTAGCTGAGCTGACTAGCGGGCTAATCTTTTGCAAATGCTGCGAGTCTCCGTGACCGGGCCCTCTCGCTGAGATGGTTTAGTCAAAACAGCAAACCCCCCCCCTTCTGCTCCTGAACGCAACCCCCCCCCCCCCCCCGCCCGCTCTCTGGCTTAATTTAAAGGCTGATTAACTAACAGATACCTGCTGCTTGTTGTACTTTGACAGCATGTTTTGCCTTCCCTGCCAAACTGCGTTTGTCGGCTTTTCGCGATTTGTCGCTAAGATGATACGTCAAGTGGCGATCGCGGCCGTCCGGAGGTTGCGGATTCTGTCATCTTTGCGCGGGTCCGTCGAGGGCAAGTCGCACGATTACTTCATTTGACTTGCGCTGAGTGACATCGTTTGATGCGAGCAATAGCGGTTCTCAAATGGGAGGTCCATAAAATATTGTGCAACGAGTAGCGATGTCCCGAGCGGTGTCGTTTCGCAGCCGAGTCCGAGTCCATTCTCTCAGTTTTCGGGACGTGCCGACACCGAGTCAGATCCGAGCCGTAGAGCAGCACATGAAAGAGGATATACATTGGATCATCCATCCATTTTCTTTGCCGCTCATCCCCACGAGGGTCGCGGGGAGTGCTGGAGCATATCCGAGCTGTCAGCGGGCAGGAAGCGGAGCCCACCCTGAACTGGTCGCCGGCCAATCGCAGGGCACATAGAATCAAATAGCCGCACTCACAATTACAGCTAAGGGCATGCATACTAAAAGCCGTACTCGCGCTAACGTGGACCACGGGTTTCAAACCCACTTTTGTGACGGGCCGCGGTTTCCCCCCAGAGGGACGTTACGACTGCGAAACCATAAAATTGTCGAATCGCCTCATCATGTTTATACGTGGAATTTATGAACTAGTTTTGGCTATTGTTCGTGTTTGGCAACACAACAGCGCTTACAACATCTTGACGTTATGATTTAAGATATCACAATTTAAAATTTTAGTACAGATTTTGACAAGAATCATGGAAGTCGACGCACAACAATTAGCCTTTGTGGGCCACACCAAGTCATCCTGCAGGCCGGATTCAGCCCCCGGGCCTTGAGTTTGACACCTGCGATTTAACACTTACATCATGCTCATTTTTTTTTTTTACATCTTCCCTCTTGTGGTAGACAAAAGAATTACCGCCAAGTACTGTTTAGCTACATTTAACTTTAAACAAAGATCATAAAGAACTGTTCGTTTTTTTAATATTTACATACGATTTACTTGCATTATATCCATCCACCCATCATTTTTTTTCTTTGCCGCTTATCCTCACGAGGGTCGCGGGGAGTGCCGGAGCCTGTCCCAGCTGTCAACGGGCAGGAGGCGGGGTTACAACCTGAACTGGTCAGCAGCCAATCGCAGGGCACATCAAGACTCACAATCTCACCTAGGGGCAATTTAGAGTGTCCGATTCATGTTGCATGTTTCTGGAATGTGGCAGGAAACCTATTTTTTGAAGTAGTACTTTGTTTGAGAACCATTAACAAACTACATTTAAAGACAAGTTTCAGTTTGATTTCGGTACAATATTTGCCAAAATTTTGTGTTTTTAACGGTACTTCTGGTATGCAGGCTCCCTGTAGTGATACAAAAAAATTAACTTTACCTAACTTTAATACATTATACATACAGGGGCCGGGATCGAACCTGAGTCCTCAGAACCGTGAGGCCAACGCTTTTACCAGCTGATCCACCGTGCCGCCATACAATGGATCACTGTTATATATTAATATTTTAGGAAGGATTCGCATATCATTTGAGCGCATTTGATTTCTTCCAAAGTATACGGTACATCTACCGTGAAAAGTTATTTAGAAGCGCAGGGTTTAGTATGTGACGTCACGTGACTGAGAAAGCGTGACCGCGATTGGCTGGGTGTTCGGCTCTGACCTGAAGTAACCCCGCCCGGTGGCACAGGGTGAATTTTAGACAGCGAATTGTTAACATTGAAAAGTCACACTGAAATACAACTATTGAAAACGTGATTACATTTCAAATTCAGATCCTGTCTTCTGCGGCATTTCAAATTCAAATCCTGGCGGCGCTGCCGTCATTCCCGGCCTATAAACTGCAACTTTTTCCACACGCTTTCAACCCTGCGGTTTATGCGATGATGCGGCTAATTTGTGCATTTTTTTTTTCTACCGGCCACGAGGGGGCACTCGAGCGGAAAAGGTAAGAGTGAGACTGGTGGAATATAGGTGCCGAGGAAGTGACTTTTACCGGTCCGGCCCTGTTAGCGCTGCGCTAGCGTGTTACTGCCATGTCTCGGGGATTTTTACCAGTATGTTTTTTTTTTTTTTTTTACTGGTTGCGCTAGCGTGTTACTGCCGTGTCTCGGTGGTTTTTACCGGTATGTTTTTTTTTTTAACCGACCCTGTTAGCGCAGCGCTAGCGTTAGCGTTAAACGCTCTGTGTACCGTCTTTCTTTGTAAATATCTCGTGTTTCAATGTGGGCACTTGCGGCTTTTACACAGCTGCGGCGTATGTATGTACCAAATAGTATTTCCTTTACAAATGTACTGTGCGAGGCTTATAAACCAGGTGCGCTCCGTAGGGCGGTAATTACGATATACTGGATTTTTTCACGCAGGGATTTTGTGATCCCTTTTTGTCCATTGAACTTGAAGTTAAAGTTAAATACAACTAAATTGTACTCGTGCAGTGATTATTTTGTGTACCGCGACAGGGGCTCCCTCTAGTGGCAATAATTTTTTTAAATTGTTTTTATGATTTCCTTTACAAATATATTGCTTGAGGCTTATATAACCAGGTGCGCACTTTAGGTCGGGAATTACAGTAATTTACTTCCATAAAAAGAGCTAACAATAACCGTTTTTTTCCTCCCCCATTATTATAATTTTGTTTTAGATGACGTCTGGGAACTTGTAGGTAAGCGGGCACAAAATAACGCACTCGTCGTAAGTCGTCCTCGGAGGCGACCACTTCAGATAATTCTCTTATCTTGCTTTTTTAAATATATTGTGCCGTTAATGTTCTTCCAGTAGCTGCTCTCAAAGTTAATCCCGCCCCCCCCCCCCCCCCCCCCGGCCTTATTAATATCCAAGACGGTTGACTTTATTTCTCTTTACTGACGTCTTTTTTATAGGCCATGTCGTCTGTGGCGGTTGAAAAGGAGTAAGACAAAAAAAAAAAAAAGCAGATATTTGGAGTAGCTAAAACCTTTTTCAGAAACTCGCATTCTCGAGTAAATTACAGACACCTGCAAAATCGCCCAACGTTCAGCGACCGAGTAAATGTACTTAGTCACTGGATGTCCCAGCACTCGTAATAATCCACTGAAAATAAATAAAGCAACGAAAAAGTCGTGTTTTGAAATCCGAGGCACTTTTCCCCCCTCCTCTGACAGTTCCCAACACGGCTGAATTTCATGAGCGCTGACACATTTTCTGGACCTTTTGTATCAACAAACCCCCCAAAAAATCCTTGGCCGCGTACTCCACGCCAGTCCTCCAGTCAAGAGTTTGGACAAGATCACTTGGCGCACCTGACACGCTGAATAAAACATCAGCGCTTGTCATCTTTGAGAAATGTCTCAAAAAGGGCCCGAGTGTTTAGCATTAGACAGAAGCGCCGCCAAGTTCGCGTTTTCGGCGCGGCTCACATGCTCTCGGCGGTGACTTTAAAAAGCATGAATAATGTTCGCTTTGAGTGATGTTAATGCGCATATGCGCTGCTTTGCTTATCTCAGCGCTCCTATCCGATTCCGCGCTCGAGTCCTGCCAGTCTTTGGGTTTTTATTATTATTTGCAAACGTCCGACGATGATTCCGATGCACCGGGAACAATAAATATTCCGCGCTTTTCCAACAGAACGGTCATTGGTGGGGTGTCCAAACTTTTTTTTTTGTCCCCCTTGGCCCGCATAAATAAAAAATGAAAAAAAATTGAAGAATACACTGTAAAAGGAATCCATCAAGCAGCATTTTATACTGTTTTTACATATATTGCAGTTATTTTGACAGTTATGTGACGTCACAGCTTTCCGATGGAGGTGATGAGGCAAATAGTTGGGACAGTGATTGCCACTAGAGGGAGCCCCTGTAGCAGTACACGTAATAATCACTGCATGAGTACGATTTAGTTCTATTTAACTTTAACTTCAAGTTTAATGGACGAAAAGGATCACAAAATCCCTGCGTGAACAAAATCCAGTATATCGTAATTCCCGGCCTGCAGAGCGCACCTGGTTTATAAGCCTCACCCAGTACATTTTACCACAAAGAGTTTAACACTAGCGCCGCCACGCTAATGCTAATGCTAGCACCGCGCGCGCTAACAGGGCTGTTAAAAAAAAAAAAAACATACTGCTAAAAATCACCGAGATACGGCAGTAACACGCTAGCGCAGCGCGAACAGGGCCGGACCGGTAAAAGTCATTTCCTCGGCACATATATTCCACCGGTCTCACTCTTACTTTTTTCGCCCAAGTGTCCTCTTGCTGCCGTTAGAAAAAAAAAATGCAGAAATTAGCCCCATCACCGCATAAACCGCAGGGTTGAATGTGTGTGAAAAAAAAAAAAAAGTCACGCTTTATAGGCCGGAAATTACGGTAGTTCCTTTGTTAAGTACAGTTCAGTTGTATTTTTTTCACGTCCGCCCATCACTGTATTTTTTTTAACATTTGTTTTTTATGTTTGAAATCATTTGCAGACTAACACAAAAAATTGGTAACTTTTTTTGTATTCAAGTTTTATATATATATATATATATATATATATATATATATTAATACATTTGAACTAAATTATAGTTTAAGTATTTTCTTTTAATTCCCCTATATTTAAGTGCTGTGTTAATGGTCGATAATAATATACAATGATAAATAACAATTCATAACTCAAAAATAATATATAATAATAACAAATAATAATAATTAATAATAAATGAAAATCATACATTTAATTTTTAGTAAATAAGTCCTCTGTCATTTTTGGCAAAGACTTGGGCCTACTACTACTACTATTACACATGATGGTTGTAGTATATATTTTTTTGGAGGCGGTACTTTTAAAATTGGAAACCCACCGCTCAAAAATGCCTGGCGCGCAGTCATTTTGACACCCCTATTCTATGAAATTCCGCATTTTGTTCCCGCTGCCCCCCCCCCCCCTCCCCTCAAAAAAAAACAGCAATCAAAAGTGATTCGTCTGAATTTTTGTTTGGTTTTGTTCAAGGACGCACATCCATTCGAGGTATTGAGTGTTTATGAAGTATTTCATATTCCTTCCACCACAATTGAGCTAAAGTCAACAGGCCTCGATATTGTCACGTCCTTGGTAGCTTTTGCTGTAAACGTAAACGCCGGATCGACCGCACCAGCCGGTTTTGTGGTGCCAGGGCTGCTATTTGACGTAAAAATGATTGCCGGCGTTGGCCCCCGGCGAAAATGTCTCGAACCCTCGGGAAGCGGCGAGCCGCGGACGAGTCCGGCGTTCGTGCACGCGCGCGCCGGCTGCCAAGGTACACTTATTTAACGGCGCGCGCTGAGAACCCGCGCGTTTACTTTAGGGATGATGTCAAATGGCCGGAATCCATATTTCACATCAAATTGCTTTTAAGGAGGCGTTTTCTCCACGCGAGGAAACAAACATTTGCATTTCAAAGCTCTTCAGATGAAAAAAAAAAAAAAATTCATTGAAGAGCAAAACCTCTTATGGTTTTGGAAGGCCGCGTCGGAAAATAGGTCAGGGTTGACGTGAATATATTTTGTTTATGTGGCCTCGCAAAATGAATGCCAGGTTATGTTAAAGGCGCGACACTTCGTTGCGGCCTGAGCAAACGTGGGGAAAAAAAAAAAAAAAACGAGCGAGCGAGCGAGGATGATTTCTTCATTTTCTGCTTGTTCTCGCCACGCGTGCGCTCCGGAATTCTATCAACTCGCGTTGCGTTTTGGCACATCATCACAGCCGTGATCGAGCGCAGCGTTTCCCAACCTGCGTTGAGCCGAGGCTCCTACTTTACGTGAGAAAACTCTCAGTGCACGCAGGCGAGCAAAAATGTCGGAAAAGTGCTACGTTGAGATTTGAGCGACCCGACTTGCGAGGTTTCCGAGATACGAGATGAGCAAATAATATTTGAACACAAGCGGTGCATCGATCCATGCAGACAGACAATATAACAACGCTTACATATTTACCTTATCCTCTGTGATGAATGATGTTTATTGCTGCAGCCTACTGAAGAGTGACAGTCTCCGTGTATCACTGTTATACTGCCCCCATGTGGCGAAAATGTGCACTCTACAAGGAGCAGGACAATGTCTATTGAATTCATGCAAAAAAAAAAAAAAAAAGCACCGAAAACTATTACTCTCACTATTGTCTGTCTGTGGTATTTTCCTGATTACAACACATTATTGGGAGGATGGATTTTGTATTTTCAGGCATTTCCATTTTTTTGTTACTGGAGAATCTGGATTTTATGTATGAGTGTTTTGCGCGTTGTTATGGAGCAAATGAAACTCATATCCCAAAGTGCCACCGCAAAAACACGCGTGGGGTTGAGAGAGGGTATCTATTACTTGTGCTTATGATTATCATTTTTCATTTTTCTATTCGGGCCAGGGGTCTATCCCCGACCCCCTGAAGTTGACTGTCTTTTTTTTTTTTTTCCTCTTTGACGAGATTTTACACAGCCGTCGCGTCAAACTGTTTCAAGAATCCCGAGGTCGCCGCGTCCCATTGTGACGATCCCCGAGCGCGTTCGGCCCGGTGAAATATTTCACAGCCAGCGCCGAGAATCGTAACAAACGGGAAGGGGAATCTTATTACGAGCATTAAAGAAGAGACAGCAAAACGCAGGAGGGCTCGAATGGCCGCATAGCTAAAATGCTGACGCTGTGAGAATCGATTTGCTCTTTGATGGTGGCCCCGTCTGCGTAAATAGCCGTATATTAACCTCCCACCGCACGGGATTGAATGTGTTTCCATAGGTGTCGCTTGGTACCATTCGGGCCCTTTTAATGGGGCCCCACTGGGCCTTAGTCGTCGGAACCGCGGGAGCTCGCGAGTCCTGCCATCCCTTCTGAGGCCAATAGCGCGACCGACAACGGGCTCATCTGAAGGTTAAAGAGGGGCTGGACGGGGGTGGCGGCGGTTGGGGGGACTCGGCGCTACCGACGCATTTGATGAATGAAGACTCCTTTCACAATAAAAGAGGTTTGCGGACTTCACGAGGCAGCGGATCGAAATAAATGTTTAAAAGCGACGTGGGCTCAAGAGAGACTGCCGTAAATTCCCCTGCAGTCGTCAGAGGTGGAAAAAAAAAAAACCTCAGTCATACCCGTTGCGCACGATAAAAAAAGACGGCTGTTTAAAAAAAAAAAAAAAATTTGCGTAGGTTTGAATGAAACCACCACAACTGAAGCAAAAAGTTGTGCAAGTTAAAGGAAGACGACAATTAATTGAGTGAAGTTGCTCAGGTAAAAAAGTAAATAAAATAATAAATGAATAACAAATAAATACATACTAAATGAGCATTAATAAATAATGAATACATAATACAATAAAATAAAGTAAAAGTAAAACATACTGGAAATCATCCCCTCGTTCCACAGGTTGAAACATGACAACTGTTACCAAAACATGCCTTTGTGGTAAAATAACATTTCTGTTATTGTTTCAAAAAAGTGCACATGTTGAAATAAGACTACCCGAAATCCCCCCAAAATTGGAGGAAGCAAAATGAAGCATAATAATCCAAAAAAAAATCACACATCTTAACATAAATCCCCACAAATTTCAAAGGGTAAAAAAACAACAACAACCCTAAATAACGTTAAAATAACAGTAGCTTAAATTCCACAAAAAATATGTATTGAAAAGTACAACCGCCATTGATTCCCCAATTGTTGCACAGGTTAATTTATTTTTATTTTTTTTTAAATTTGCAGTTATAAACAAGACAACCCCAAAATTGAGCACGGAAAAATAAGACTTCCTTAATCACCCCAAGGTTCCGAAGATTAAATTAAGACAACCCTAAATTCTGCAAAGGTGATGTTTTTAATAGTAAAATAATCTTTAATTTCCCAAATGTTGTTCAGGTAAAAACAAAACTACTGTACCCCAAAAAAAAAAAAAATTTTTAAATAAATAGTTGCAGAGGTCAAAACAAGACAAAGTCGGGCGGGTTAAAACAACACTTTTGTTGTGAAAGCGACACGTGTTTGTTTATGTAATTTAATAACCGGTCGGGTTCTGTTCGGAAACCCGACCTCGCGTGATCCCGACGAAGAGCTTTCGCGTAAAAAAAAAAAAAAAAAAAAAAGGAAGCGGCAAAAGTTCAAGCTGCTGCGCGCGCTTCGGGCGGGATCCGTTTCAAAGATAAGATCGCCTCTTTTTTTTTTTCCCTGATGTAACAAAGAAGTAGGAAGTGAAATCCGATTTCCCCCAACTTTCGGTTCTGGAAACATCTGGCGCTCGGCCACCCCCCTGGAAGAATTCACTTCCTGCGCAGAATTCTTTTCTCCGATGGCGCTTCTTTCACGCAATCGCCAGAAATTTGCTTCACTCGGATCCTCCGGCGTCAATTTGCCGTCCGAGGATTTCATCGGTTAGCCCGTCTATGGCGTGATGCATTATGTGTTAGCGTTAAGCTAGCAGCATTTGCTCAAACGGAGAGAGTTTTGGTCTCAAAATACAGGATAAAGTAACACTTTGAAGCTCGATAATTACCACAGCGTTATGCATTATGGGTCATATTCACGTGCGGGTACTTTTCTTTTGCTTTCTTTCTCTACATGGAGTTTTGCACGTTCTCCCCGTGCCTGTGTGGGTTTTTTCCGGGAACTCCGGTTTCCTCCCACATCCCCAAAACACGCAACATTAATTGGACACTCTAAATTGCCCGTAGGCGTGATTGTGAATGCAACCGTTTGTCTCCATGTGCCCTGCGATTGACTGGCGACCAGTTCCAGAACTCCCCGCGACCCTCGTGAGGATGAGCGGCAAAGAAAATGGATGGATGAATGCTGTTTTATGCATTTTATGTTAGCAGATTTTCATTATTATGTACTGTATATATGGTCTGGTTGGACATTTTGGTGTTTGAATACATCATATATAATTATTTTTATTATTTTTGTTAGATTTACAGTAACCCTCAACTGGTAGTTACAATCGCAAGAACGCTTTTCAATTTTAAGTCTTTTCCTCAAAGTGATGTTATAGGATTATATTTAATGTTATATGTCATTTCTTGACAGCGTAGGTGACCTGTGTCAAACTCGAGGCCCGGGGGCCAGACCCGGCCCGCCGCGTGATTTTATGTGGCCCGGGGAGGAAAATCATGTGTCACGACTTCCGTGATTTTTCCCGAAAATCTGCACCCAAATTTCCTATTGTCATATCCTAAATGATAATATTCAGATATTGCAACCATTTTTGTTTCTGCCAAACATCAGCAGTAGTTGAAAAACCCACTCCCTTGATTTATGATTCCAAAAGTACTTCATAAATTCCACATTCAGAGATTTTTATGGTTTCACAGTCCCAACGGCCCTCTTAGGGAGGTGCCCCGCGACAAAAATGGCGGAGGTGAGGACGAAAACTAAGGAATACTGTAAAAGTGTCTTTCAAAAAAAGTGCGGGAAGGGTGGAATTATATATATTTTTGAAAAAAATCATTCCTGTTCTCTCCCACCGATGGCGGGCGGGTCCGGAAGGTATCGCCCGTGATAAACGGGAGTTGACGGTACGCCGTAATTGCTGCGAATTGGTCACTTGTTTTACAGAAGTCCACTTGTCAAATCGCAGCCGTCGTCGGGCGTTAATGCTCCGTGATCGTCCTCGCGTCTTCTATACCAACATACTCTCATGTTCTGCGGTTGTGTTTGGCCGCTGTCATTTCGCAAGAATTCAACCCCCAACCCCCGCCCGACATCTGGGTTCAATCGGATTCTCTCACAACTCGGGCTTTGCGTGTAAATATTGGGTGACGGCCGAAGGAGACTGAAGGCGTACTGTGAGTTTTGTACTGACAGCTTCTCAGACCGCAGTCGAAAACGGGCCCCCGGCGCAGGGATGAACATCGAGACAGAATGATACATGTCAGAACCCGGAGAAGACGTCTCCCCCTATGCGAGACGACTTATGCGGCGGAACCTCCGAGGTTGACTTCAATCCCTCGCAAATACATTTTCCCGTAGGAAATAATGGAAATAATCTGTTCCCATAAAAGCTTTATTGACTGGACAGCCGCTGGTTTCAGTTACATTTTAACATTCGCACAAGTGTAAAAATAAAAATGTAGTTAAGCGCTTGAATTACGTTCTTAGTTAAAGGAAGAAAAATACCGCTGTTTTGCGAAAAAAAAAAAAAATACAATATGGAAGAAAACGTGAAGATATGAACTGGTTTTATAAAGGGCAATTACTCTAGGTCAGGGGTGCTCAATGTCAAGTCGATCGCGTTGAAAAAAAAAAAAAAGTTTTTCTGACCTTTAATCACGAAGCAACGGTGCACGGGCGGACCCAAACGCAGGACTCCAAGACGGGGACATGATGTTCAGTGGGTTTTTATTGTAACCGAAAGTTGTACACGATAACACAGTCCAAGAAGGCCGGATCCAGAACACAAGAAACAATGTCCGATAACTGCGAGTCAACTAAAGAGCATAACCGAAAGCGTGATTGGGGTTTAATGGCGCAGTGGGGGAGGAACCCTGGACGCGGGAAAAGGATACCCAACGAAAAAAACTCAAACTTAAATACATTGTCCAATCACAATGCCTCATGTGACACCAGCTGTGACCGGCGACAGGCGTCAGAGATGAAACCGCCCCTCTCGGCCGTGGTCCTGCCTTGCTCATGACGCCTTTAGCTCACCGACGACACTTAGTACAGGAAAATACGCGAGTCGGTGAGGGCCCCACCCCCGCCCCCCCTGTTTTAAGCCCTCGCTTAAGAAATATCATCAAACATGAGTATGGACGCCGCAAAAAAGAAGACAAAAACGCGGCCAACTTTTTAACGATGTCATTTTCGAAGCGCGTCTGCCAGTGAAGTGAAATGTGGAGCAGCATTTTTGCTCGATGGAAAATATGACGCCGACATTCCGCCGAAAAGCAAGCTCGGAATGGGAAAAGTGAACGAACTAACTAAAAATCCCGACTGGCCGCGCGGCAGTCACTTTTCACACAATCTAGTTCAACAGCGGGCGGCACGATTGGTCAGCTGGAAAGGCATGGCCTCACAGTTCTGAGGTCCCGGGTTCGATCCCGGCCCCCCTGTGTGGAGTTTCCGTGCTGTCCGGGAACTCCAGTTTCCTCTCACATCCCCAAAACATTGGACACTCTAAATTGCCCCTAGCTGGGATAGGCTTCAGCACTCCCGTGACCCTCGTGAGGATCAGCGGCTAAGAAAATGCATGGTTGGATAGTATAAAATTCACTTGTTTACATACATTTTTTGGGTGAGTTTACGTTAAAAAAAAAATATGGACAAAATTATCCTTCACACCTAAACAGCTTATTAATTTTATGGTGAAAAAAATATTTGAGATATAATTGTTTTGTGATGTATTTTGTAGCATGTCAAACAATAAATACGTTAGTAGAGAAGAAAATGGATGGATGGATAGTTCAAGCGCGAAAGAATCGTTCCGGGTCCGTCCCAAGAAGTCCTTCCAAGACGGAGAGATGGCAAAAGAGGCACAGCTGACTCGTTGTTCCGATCTTTTGAAAAATAAGGCGGAAATATTGTTTTCAATCAAATCTCCGCAGCTGTAAAGGCGCCGCGGAGCCGTGGCTGACGTGTGGAAGGACGTCGGAGGACGAATCCACTGACGGGAGTGACGCGGCCCAGGTGTGCATTTTCATCCGTGTGCCGCTTAGTGATCATCAACGTGAATTTGACGTGAAATATGTTTTGCATTTTTGTAGTGGGACTTGGTCATTCTATTTCATTATTGGTCGTTCTAAAAAAAAAAAAAAAAAAAAAAATGTCAGCGCCTCGCCCTGTCCCCGGTCGATCGCGAAAGTAGATCTTGGGGTAAAAAAAAAAAAAAAAAAAATTGTCTGGGCACCCCTACTCTAGGTACTGTGGTTTTCGTAGTCTTGGATGTGTGCCTTTAAGGGGAGTGGCCTCACCCTCGCTGGGTGAGTACGCCTGGGTTACTAGTGACCTACTGTGGTTCTCGGATCGCGTTTGCAAGTGCGCATCGCGGTATCTTAACACGTTTCTGCCGTTGTCGTCGCTCGGCGCGTGGTGCGATTTGTTCTCCGTACCTTTAAGAAAAAAAGAAGAGAGGGGAAAAAAGCTCGGAAATTGAAAGTCAGATGGTACCAATACTCCAAAATGAACGGAGGACTTCAAAGGGATTTGATTCTTATTATTGCTGACTAAAGGCCTTTCAATAATAACGCCGACTGGCATAAAAAGCGAGCCGCAAATTCAAAACTCACTGAGGGGAACTGAAAATATTGTTTTTAATGATTACTTATGATGTGTCTTTGGACAGATGACTTCCTGGCGTTATCCGCTCTCGCCAGAAAAACTAAATGAAAATGACTTTGCGTATCTCGTCGGTGCCGCGTCGTGAGCGTGAGTACCGAGAGCTCTTTACAAGCGTCGATCCGGGCTCGGCCGAGCAGCCTCAAGCGCCCGTCGCCTCGCTCGGCCTCCGAGACTTGTCCGACATCGAGGCACCTCCCCGATCCCTTTGCTGGAGTCTGGCCCGGTCCCGTGGACCCGTTTTTTACGGGCCTTCCGGTGCCAGAGGCTCAAACAATTTTCCCAAAAGCCATTTAGCTAACGGATAGCCTCGATCTTGCGCTCTTGTCACCCAATAAGCAACCAAAAGGTATTTGAACACAAATGGTTGCGCAAGACATGTTGCAGGCAGATGTCAGAGCATTACTCACAGGCATATATTCTTTATCCTCTGCAGAGAATGACCATTATTCCCGTGGCTCACTGTACTGTTTGTGTATAATATTCTGTCCTCGTAGGCCTAGCTCCATCCAACTGAAGGAGCAGTACAATGTTCATTGGATTGAAAAAAAAATTAATACATTTTATTTATTTATATTATTTGTATTATTTATCAATATTTATCTATTTTTCTAATTTAGTTATGTCATTACTGTATGTTTTTCCTGAAGTATTGTAGAAATAAAAATCTGTCCGTCCGGCTCGCTAGCGAGATTATTTTATATTCCTTTTTGGGAATATCTGACACCAGAAGTTTTCGTCATCGTTTTCAGTCCAAGTCACTTTTCTGCCCGCCGCGTATTGTTTACAAATATGACAAAAAGCTTTCCGAAAGGTGTTTTTTTTTTTTTTTTTGTAACTTTAACTGCTGTCGCTCACCAACCACGAATATCGCGTAGCGCATTCCGCGATCACTCGGACCGACCGACGTGGCCTTGCCTTCCAAAAAGCCATTTAGCTAACCGATAGCCTCTTTCTTGCGGTCTTGTCACCCAATAAGCAACCAAAAGGTATTTGAACACAAATGGTTCCGCAAGACATGTTTCAGGCAGATGTCAGAGCATTACTCACAGGCATATATTCTTTATCCTCTGCAGAGCATGACCAATATTACTGTGGCTCACTGAGGATTCCTTCTATATCCGTACTGTTCGTGTATAATATTCTGTCCTCGTAGGCCTAGGTGCGCCCAAAAGAAAGATCAGTACAATGTTCATTGGATTGAAGCAAAAAAAAAAAAAAAGAATTTTCCATTTTATTATTTATGTATTCATTTATGTATATTATTTATTAATATTTATCTATTTTTTTCTACTTTAGCTTTGTCATTACTGTATGTTTTTCATGAAGTATTTTAGAAATAAAAATCTGTGTTTCCGTCCGGCTCCCTCGCCAGATTCTTTGATATTCCTTTTTGGGAATATCTGGCACCACAATTTTTCATCATCGTTTTCAGTCCAAGTCACTTTTCTGCCCGCCGCTTATTGTTTACAAATATGACAAAAAGCTTTCCGAAAGGTGTTTTTTTTTTTTTTTTTGTAACTTTTGACTGCTGTCGCTCACCAACCACGAATATCGCGTAGCGCATTCCGCGATCACTCGGAGGCTCTTTTCTGTCCGCTTATTATGGGATGCGGTTTGGCCGCCGACGAAACGCTTTGTGATTGTCTCTGATTAATCTTGGCAACTTCTCGGTTTCGGGATAAAAAAAAAAAATAATAAGATAAAAATCCTGTTTTGGTAGTAGTTGTCAGAACGGGGTCCTCTCATGTGGTTTGTGGACTCTGCGCATTGTAAAATAATCAAGATTTTTTTTTTTTCCTGTGCGATTCCAATAATCATGTTGTTTTTAGCGCTGCCCCCCCCCCCCCCACTACTAGAGTAAAGCTCGGCTATTTCTGCAAATTGAGAGGAGAAAAAAAAAAAAAAAAAAAACCTCAACGCGACTAATTGAATCCCCATGAAAATTCACAATTTCATATATTACTACAGCGGTACCTCGACTCACTAGCCGGTCGCTACAATGGTCTTGATATAGCGACCGAACGTCCAAGTTGGCAACATAGACAGTGCTTCTGTCAACTAGATGTTTCGTTGGCAGCCGCGTTGTTAGTGTCAGCAGTGCACTTCCTGTTCGACGGCGAGCTTCTGTTGATCGACTGTCAGGTGCCGTTTTGGTCTCGTGATGTCAAAATGTGAACTGCATTCATGATGTAAAACACCAGTCGTCCATCCATTATCTGAGCCGCTTATCCTCACAAGGGTCGCGGGAATGCTGGAGCCAATCCCGGCTACCATTACGCGAGAGGCGGGGTACACCCTGAACTGGTTGCCAGCCAATCGCAGGGCACATCGTCGAGGCAATCGTACTCACAATCACACCTTGTGGCAATTTCGAGTGTCTGATCCATGTTTTTGGGATTGTTTTATGATTTGGGGAGAAAACCCACGCAGGCACGGTGAGAACTTGCAAAGTCCACACAGGTGTGGCCGGGATTCGACCCATGGTCCTCAGAACAGTGAGGCACAGGCTCTGACTGTTAAATTCTATTCAGTTCTAATTGAACCACAAAATGTGATAGCGGACCGATCTTGAATTTTGCTCTTCAGATGTTGTCGATACTTGAAACACTGAACAGTTGGAGATTATTTTATCGTTTATAGAGACGCTTAAATTCAGGTAATTTCACCTGGAATTCTGAATATTATTAACTTTTATGGTGTTGTGTTGCGTCTTGAGAAATGTCATTAATATTTCACCCCCCCCCCCCCCCGCCTCCAAATCCAATACAGGGAGTCCTCGGTCTACGACTGGGATCCGTTCCTAGAGTAGCGACTTAACTCGAATTTCGACTCAAGTCGGATTCCACCATTAAAGCCAGAATTTACATCAAAATACTTTGTAATGAAAAGCAAATACGTTGACATAAGCGAGATGGCGTACTTAGCATAAGTGCAGAGAGGTGGATGGAGAAGAAGAAGAAGAAGAAGAAGAAGAAGGGGAGGCTGTGCTAAGCTATCGCCAAGGAACCTGGTCCTCGATCCTCTCCAGCTCGACAAGTATCAAAGAACCTTGTTTTGCGATCATCGTATCCGACAAAGGAACGGAACCCTTTACATGCGGTAAAATACGGGCGTCGTCTTGAATAATTGTCACCGACTGAAGCCTTGGTGGTCTCCAATCTTTTTACGATCTTGAGCTTCGTTTCCATGGTCGTGGATTTTCTTTCGGCTTTCTTCTTTGGGGCGATAATATCTAAAATGGAGGGCAAAAAAATGCCCAGATGCTCCCGGCTCACAAACACGGACGAGCATTAGCCAGACAAAATGGCGGACGGGGGACGGGCGTTGTAAAGTCGTAAACGTCTTGGGTCGAGACCGTCCTTGACGCGAGGACTCCCTGTAGTTCTTTTTAATGTTTTAAATAGCACTTTAGAGCGGCACGGTGGATCAGGTGGTAAAGCGTTGGCCTCAGAGTTTTGAGGTTCTGGGTTCAATCCCAGACCCGCCTGTATGGAGTTTGCATGTTCTCCCCGTGCCTGCGTGGGTTTCCTCCAGTCACTCCGGTTTCCTCCCACATTCCAAAAACATGCAACATTACTTGGACTCTCTAAATTGCCCCTAGGTGTGATTGTGAGTGCGGCTGTTTGTCTCTATGTGCCCTGCGATTGGGTGGCAAGCGGTTCTGGGCGTACCCCGCCTCCTGCCTGTTAACAGCTGGGATAGGCTCCAGCACTCCCCGCGACCCCCGTGAGGATAAGCGGTGAAGAAAATGGATGGATGACGGACAGGACTTTATAACACTGTTCTCGTAACATAACGTAAAGAATCAAAACAGTTTGTACATCATGACTGATTATTTTGTGACCACGAGTTTCACCACGCGTGCAAATTGGAGAATTATCAGTCGTCGTTTGCAGATGATAAAGAATATATGCCCGTGGGTTTCGCTCAATTGTCTGGCTACGTGCTGATGCGTCACTTCTTTTCAAATATCCGTCGCTCAAGGGGATAAAACGCTGACACATAGATTGCTGTTCGTTCGCCCACCCATGGCATTTCACCTTAAAGCGGTAGCAGTAAGCAAAACGGACGACGGCGCCGCTGTTTTGGTAAATCTCCGAGCCCTTTATCTAGCGATCTTTAATAGCGATGTCGGATGAAAAGTTTAATCTTTCATACTGGCCGCTGATTCGAGGTTATTTTTTGGTCAAGCGACCATGAGAAAAACCGAGCAAGGCACCCGCTCGAGAGTGGCCGAAACCAGCCAGAACAAATTGATTTTCACCCCCATGCAAGTTCTCATGTCTGCCGCTCACAGTAAATCCCGCCGCAGAAAAACATTTCTCAGCGCGTTTTTAGTCACTTAATCGAGTTTCTCCCCCCCCCCCCCCCCGTCTTCCTTTCGCTCTGCACCTGCTTTAAAGAGGAGCTTTCTCGCTAGACGTTGTTATTTTTCATTTACTTGTGCCCCCGAGGTTTTTCCCCAATCATATATCCACTACAAAGCCGACAAATAAGTTCCGGACCCCTTTTTTTGCCGCAGACACAAATACAGACACGAGTTATGAAATTCGCAGAAGCCGGGAAGAGCTTTGGACTTTAATACGCGACATCTGCAGCGGACGAGCGACGCTCTGTGACGCCGCCGCGCATCTGTGGCTTCTGGATGCAAACGCGAAGGAGGACGACGGGACAAAATGCGAGGCCCTGCGAGGTCCTTCAGGCTGGACCCAAATCGAATTCTAGAAGGGGAAATTACTGGAGAAATCTCACGTGAAGGCTGCAGAGCTGACGCTGAACTAAAATTCACGCTATCAAGTTGAAGGACATATTTGGCCTGTGGGGCTCCTGAGGTTTTTTTTGGTCACTGAAGCAAAAACTGGAGGAGTTCGGTGAGGCCGTGGAGAAAGACTTCCAGACGGTTTCGAGGAAGTTCTGGTCCACCGTCCGGTGTCTCAGCAGTGCACTGTCAACACCGCCTATAGTGAGGATGGGGTGTTCGGGTCAGGTCGACTCTGGACGTTTTCAGTCGGTGGGGAGAATACTTGGAAGACCTCCTCAATTCAACAAAACAAAGTTCAAGTATCTTGGGGTCTGGTTTACGCGGGAGGGAAGAATGGAACGAGGGATTGAGGGGCAGGTTGGTGCAGCGTCTGCAGTGAAGAAGAAGGCGCTAACCCGAAAGGCTCACCTGTGGTCCTGGGCTGTGAGTCATGACCAAAAGAACCAGATAACCGGCCCAATCGAGTTTCTTCAGCGGGGTGTCCGGACTTTCACTTAGAGATAGAGTGAGAAGCTCAGTCATCCAGAGGGGGCTCAGAGTAGAGCCGCTGCTCCTCCGCATTGAGAGGTGGCTGGGGGCATCTGATTCGGGGAGGTGTTCCGGGCACGTCCCACCGGTAGGAGACCCCTGGGACGACAGACTACGTCTCTCGTCTGGCCCGGGCGAGCTGGAGGAAGTGGCTGGGGAGACGGAAGTCTGGCTATCCCCGGCCTCGGGTAGAAGATGGATTATGGCAATAGTTCCCAGGATATCCTGAATAAAATGATTATTTTGTAGTTGCAATTATTTGATTTGGTCAAGAACTGTGGAAGAGGGGGTAAATATGTAAAAGATGGTCTTAAATTGAAAATATTTAACTGTTGGAAATTCAGGGGCAGGGGCGGCGCGGCGGCTCAGCTGGTAAAGCGTTGGCCTCACAGTTCTGAGGGCCCGGGTTCAATCCCAGCCCTCCCTGTGTGCAGTTTGCGTGTTCTCCCGGTAGGTTTTCTCCGGGCGGGCACTCCGGTTTCCTCCGACATCCCAAAAACACGCAACATTAATTGGACACTCCAAATTGCCCATAGGTGTGATTGTGAGTGCGGCTGTTTGTCTCTATGTGCCCTGCGATTGGCCGGCGACCAGTTCGGGGTGTACCCCGCCCGCCTCCTGCCCGTTGACAGCTGGGATAGGCTCCGGCACTCCCCGCGACCCTCGTGAGGATAAGCAGAAAAGAAAATGGATGGATGGAAATACAGGGTTATTATTCAAAAGGTGGAATCATGAAAACTGGGGATTTTGGCAATATGGAAAAAAGATCTCAATATTTCCTTAATCATGTTAACAGTTTCCACTTGGAACCTTTTTTTTTTTTTTTCATTTTAAAGTTGTAACGGTTTGAGTCAGTCAAGAAACGTGGAAGAATGTGTAAAAATGTGGATTCATTTCGGAATGTTGTCATGAAAAATCTGGAGTGCTGAAATATGAAAAAATGTTCCCAATAGGTGACAGATGATGTGTGACTTTCTCGTACGCTTGGTTTTTTTTTTTTTGTGGTGTTAAAAATAAGGAATTATTGGAAAAGTTGACATTTTTCGGGATATGAAAAACTTACCAGTCATGCCTTGAATTTTATGAATCGCAGAATAAGATATGTGATAACAATCATTATTTTGATGATCACTTTTATTAGCCGTTTCGGTCCCGAAGGTTTGTGATTTGCGGAGGCAAAGTGGAAACGTTTGAGGTGTCGGGTTTGATTTCCAGACGCATTTGTCTTGCGGTCTTGGCAGCTTGTTGCACTTCAGGTACAGATGTTGGCATCAAACCCGTGACATCCCCAAATGGTGGTGGGGGGGGGGCACTTACTTGCGATGACCCCCCCCCTACTTTTCCTCCGCTTAAAACCACCTATCCATCAGCACATGTGCTTTTCATTTGGACTGCACGTCTCCCAAGACTTCGGAGAGTTTTGAACGCCAACCCGAGCGCTCTCGCTCTCGCTCCAGCACTTAACGCAAAGCTTTGGTGACTTAAAAGGGAAATGTGAGAATTATAGAAAATGAAGTGTCACGGAAAGGTAAAAAAAAAAAAAAAGAAAAGAAACGAAAGCAAGATTACCAACAATTACACGCAATAATAGCACCCAGGCGGCGTGTTGATCTGGTCTTTGTGTACAATTTTGAGTCCGGCCAAATCAAGAAAGATTTTTTATTTATTTTTTTGCCAGAGTAAAGTTCTGACAACCAATCAATCGGCAGAAAAGAGAAGAATGTATTTTTGTATCTCTTAACCTTCATAATAAGACAGAGATGAATTATAGAAAAGAGGAGAACATTTGAATGTTTTACAATATATGTACCGTCATTTCCGGCCTCCAAGCCGCGACTTTTTTCACACGCTTTCAACCCTGCGGTTTATGCGGTGATGCGGCTAATTTGTGCATTTTTTTTTCCCCAACGGCCACCAGAGGCGCTCGAGTAGAAAAGGTAAGAGTGAGACAGGTGGAATATATGTACCGAGGAAGTGACTTTTACTGGCACTGTTAGCACTGCGCTAGCGTTAGCGCTGTCCTAGCATGTTGCGGCTGTGCGACTGGCGTGTCTCAATGATATTTACCGGTACGTTTTATTTTAACCAGCCATGTTAGCGTTAGCGCTAGCACGGATTTAGCATTTGCACTGGCATTAGCGCTGCGCTAACCTTAAACTCTGTGTACCGTCTTTCTTTGTAAATATCTTGTGTTTCAATATGGGCTGTAATTGGAAGAAAGGTTATAACCAGTGTAAATTATATATCATATCATATTTGGAAAGAAACAATATGGAAGTGAATCCTGTTGGGTTATGATGGGAATGAATCATATCTTAAATTTTGTATAGTAGGAGAACAAATAGAATCGTAATTTGTATTAATCACGTGATATTTACCGGTAAGTTTTATTTTAACCAGCCATGTTAGCGTTAGCGCTAGCACGGCGCTACCGCTAATGCTAGCGCCGCCCCAGCGTTAGTGCTGGCTTTAGCGCGGCGCTAGCATTAGCACTAGCGTTAAACTCTTTCTGTGTAGCGTCTTTGTAAATATCTCGTGTTTGAATGTGGGTTTCAACGTGGGCACTTGCGGCTTTTTGTACAGCTGCGGCGCAAGTATGTACCAAACGGTATTTCCTTTACAAATTTACTGGGCGAGGCTTATAACCGGTTGCGCTCTGTAGGCCGGGAATTACGGTATTTGTTTACCTTTACAACATAGAGCACATCGGGTAAAAATCAGATGAGAGCACATAATTGACGGCCATAATAATTGCATCGGATGATTTATTAACCGATTTTAAAACCCCAAATATTCTTGAATGATCACAAATCGCGAGTCGCATCAGTTGGCCTCGTCTTGAGAGACGGGAAGCGTCGAAGTGGAAGGTCTCGTTTTTGGAGCAGCTTCGGAGAAAATGTGTCGGCGCTCTTTGTACTATTTTGCAAGTGGCTTTTTGTCCAAAATCCTGCTCTGACATCTTCAGTTTAGTATTGTGTAATTACACAGCCTGAGCGACAACACGTGAGGACGTTTCGGGAAAGGAAGACGCCGCTTAAGACGTCCACATTAACAACGGCGGAGGTTTCTCGAGGATTTTGTTCTCTGCGGTGGGGGGCGGGGGGTAGAGGTGAAAACAATAGAGGCCTTCTTTTTTTCTCTTCTTCTTTCTTTTTTCCTTTTCTCTCCACGTCGTTGGTAATGCTGACATCAGCGGCCGTTCGTGAGGATGAGCCAACGCACGTGTGCTGAATTTGTACCAGGTGTCCCTCGACAGCGTTCTGCCTCCCGTCTTCCTCCGAAGTCTGTCTGCAATTTTCATCCTTGATCTCCAGCTCTTGTTAACTATTGTTGCTAATTTGTCTCGGAATGGCAGCGGGCTTCTTCTGTGGTCCTGGTTCGCACCCAAATCGACTTTGAGCGCTGAACTGTGTTTAACTGCATCAATGGCGCCTTTTGTGCTTGCGCCTTGATTTGCATTCTGTGGCACGTTTATTGGTTGTATTCGGACCTAATCGACGTGCCGGGAATGACAAATTTCATCTACACGTCCATGTACAGTATGAGAAAACACTGATGCTTGATATGAAAAGATGAATGTGAGAGAAAAGATTTCAGCTTTGATATGGTTTTTGCATTTATGATATGCAACGTAGTCATGAAGAAAATTCACATTTCTAGCTGAGCTAAACTAGTTAAACTGACAATGAATTGTGTAAAAGCGTATAAAATATAACAGGTTAATGTTTGTGGCGGTGGGTACTTCCGTCGTTCTCCGCTTTAGCAGCTAAATTGCATGCTCAATAGGGTTTAACAGGCATGAGCATTTTCACGGAAACGATCGTTCCGTTACCGTGTCGTTACCCAGCCTGAGAAAACACGGAAGCGGAAGTCCGTTTCCCAGATCTCAGGGCTTACTTTTAATAAAGCACCGGTTTCCGCTTCTGCGCTACGCACGCGCAAGGTCGAGTTATTCATGTCAGCGTCACTCAAACGCCAGTCAAACATGTCGGTTGCTAAGCGTGAACGACAAAATGCTCACGCCTGCTAAGGCTTTATTCCGAAGTACATGTAAAAACCGGTTCCCATGAGCATTAACAATGGGAACCGAAAAATCGTTTCCCACCGTTTCCTAGGACAAAAATCAACGGAACCGAAAGATCGGTTACCATACTTGCCGAAATCCTCATGCCTGGTTTAAGGCTGGAGATTGCCTCGTTTAAATGGATTCCCTTGTTTGGAGTTTTGCCCCTGTGTTTTAGGGTCATGACCTTGTTTTCAATCAATTCAATTTGTTAGGCACTTTGTGGCGGCACTGTGGATCAGCTGATAAAGCGTTGGCCTAGCAGTTCTGAGGACCCGGGTTCAATCCCGGCCCCCCCATGAGCGGAGTTTGCATGTTCTCCCCGTGCCTGTGTGGGTTTCCTCCAGTCACTCCGGTTTCCTCCCACATTCCAAAAACCTGCGACATGAATTGGACACTCTAAATTGCCCATAGGTGCGAGTGTGGCATTTTGTCTCCATGTGCCCTGCGATTGGCTGGCAACCAGTTCAGGGTTTACCCTGCCTCCTGCCCGTTGACAGCTGGGATAGGCTCCAGCACTCCCCGCGACCCGCGTGAGGATAAGTGGCTAAAAAGATGGATGAATGGATGGATGGATAGATGGTGACTCCCTTCATTCTCGTCTTTAGCAGCTAAATTGCATGCTCAATTGGGTTTAAGGCTGGAGATTGCCTCGTTTAAAGAGATGTTCCGGTTTGGAGTTTTGCCCGTGCGTTTTGGGTCATAATCTTGTTTTCAATCGTTTCAATCTATTTGGCACTTTGTTCATGAAGTGAAATTAGCGAGCTCATCCTAGCAGAAGCCGTGCACGCAGAAGACAAAGAAGACGTGACATGATCCCACGTAGGGTCTCTTTTGGAGTGGAAGTGGATCTAGCGGTTGTAGAGTTGAGATTAGGTAGCAGGCGAGCCACCGTTGCTCAATTAGTCAAAGACAACCCAGCCAAACAATTTAGACAGACCTGCGATAAAAGGCCTTTCAAAAACCTGATCATCAATCTTTGGTTCCCGTAACTCCCTTTCTGCCACTCCAAAAAGATCCCGGTGGCCATTGTTTACAAACATTCTGAAAACGGTCTGTTGAATCAACTGCTCGGTCACAGATAGAGTCCAATTCGGAAGTCTTCACAAGCAAGATCAAAATCTGAAACTGGATGGAGACATTTCTTGTTTAACCTGATTTTAAAAACCTTGAACCACATCACACCAAGTTTTTTCCCCACTCCAACTACCGTAAACTTAAATTCTTTTGGGCTTCTCGGAGTTAACCGAGGCCACAAAACTTCCTCTGCGACGGCGACTTTGCGGCACCGTCCGCCCGAAGGCCCGTTCGGCTTTGGCCTCCCGACCGACGCTAGCGCGCTCATTGAAATGTAGAACGCTCAATTACCACGGCTCATTCGGTCTAAAGTGAATTTAGTCCTGGGTCCCGTCCAAGCCAGAGCATGTTTGAGGAGCGCATTTTCTCCGGCAAAACTGTTTCTGTTAGCGAGGCTCTAAATCACCGCAGCGCTAACGTCGCGCGGTCAGGGCGATCGGGACCTTCGTCGGGTGTTTCTCTTTCTGGACCTTCGTCGGGTGTTTCTCTTACTGAGCTTCCAAAATCCCCTCCTCCTTTGTCAACTCTTGAAAAAAACAAAAAAGATTTTCCAGATTTTCTGTCTTGAACGTTTATTCTACCTCTCCCTCTGTTATGACTTCCACAGAGGAGGTGATGTTTTCGTCACAACGTTTACACGATTACAAGGAAAAATATTGTACGATTTATTTTTACAAAGATTTGTGGCGCAATTGGGCAGCGGCCCGAGGTTGGAAGGCTGAATTTCAGTGCAAATATCATCAGGATTAATAGCTTGTTAAGATTGCGCAACTTCATCTTCTTTATGATTTTTTTCTTCCTTCTTTGGCCCACTTTCTAGTTCACAATTTAATTCAGTGGACTTCATTCAGTTCTTGCCACTTTCTTAGGACCCGTGGTTATAAAAAAAAAAAAAAAAGAAACGTTGCGAAATACAGGGTGTACCCAAAGTCACTACACAGTAACTTTTCCCAGTTGGGTTTCAGGCATCATTCATCCAGACTTGAGACCATCAGGACTTGACAGCTTTTACTTTAACTTCCAATGTTCGACAAAAAGACGTTTTTCTGTTGTTGTTGGTGTAGCCACGGCAATCGCATTGTTCAGTCGACTTCTAGTTCCAGGAAGGCAGCCGCTTCCTTCGGGCGTTTCCACAGGTCCACAACGGTCAGCGTAGTCGTAGCCGGGTGTCGTGAGGTCCCTGTCCGCATTTCCGGCAGAGGTTGGCGACGGTATTGTCGACACGAGCCATGTAATCATTGAGAATGCGGCTCGGTCCGGAGTTTTGATCTTGTGGCCCGCGGATTTCGGTTTTGTCCACCTCGGGAGTTGGGTAGCCACCAAGTGTGACGACCGGTTTGTAGCCGGCCACCGCGTCTTCAGCCGCCGTTCGACGGCGCCTACGTAGCCCATCTTGGTAGGCTTGTTCGTCGAAAACCGTGTCAGTGGGGATGTCTTGACGGTATTAACGGGCGTCACGGCGAATTAAGCGCGGTTTGAGGTGGTTTGTTTGACACGTGACGGCACGGGTGCGCGGGTATCTGGCAGCGTAGCAGATACTGCCGGGCGAGTAGTTCGTTGTGTTGTCGGTAGGATTTTGGTCTCACGATGCAGGTGGTCCTCGTTTTTCTTAGTCGTTTTTCTTACTCTTAGTGGCTGTGACACTGCTGTCTTGCGCAATTTTCTGTATCATTTCCATGTCAGTTTTCTGGAAACAAGATCAGTTCTTGACCAACTATTATTCCCCCTGATCCTGATCCTGATCCTGATGAAAACACTGAACTCCTAGAGCTGGCAGCTAAAGTCTATCCGGAGGAATAAAGGTAGTGACGTTTGGACAAGCCAGTACCGACACCGCTTGAAACGTGACGGCGGCCTAGATGATGTCACATTCGCTGTTGTGAAACCGGGGGCACGCTCGAGCCAAGCTACTGTCGTTTTCCATCCGTTCTTGTGGGTTCTCTGGTACGAAGCGCGCCGCGGCGACTTGATTGCTACGGACGCGCGGCAACGGTGTCGGTGACATCTTGAGAAGAAAACGCTGTTGCGAAATTGAGTTAGGCAAGCTGGAAACGGGGGGAGGGAGGGGACACGTGGCGCCCGTGGTTCCGAGCGGTGGCACGGGGATATTGGCTCACCTTCTGTAAACATTTCCTCATGCGGCGTTTTGATCCATCCGTCCGTGTTGGCTCCGCCGCCGCGTCTCCTGGCTAATTTTGCGGTATCGCGCCTCCATCCGCGAAGCGCCGATTGCCACTCGATCCAGGACTGATGCAGTGATACATCTTTGTAAATGAGGACCTAAACGTGCTAGAGTGTGTGTGGGGGTGGGGGGGGGGGGGGGACGGTTTCAAACCAACAAGGTCCCACGTGTCCCACACACCATCTGATTATTTGCAGATGGGATTCACATATAAAAACTGTTATTAATGATTGGAAGGGCTTGGAAAAATCCCACCATCAATCATTTCGTGAATACTCAATCGTGCAAAAGAAATAATGATTTACCTTACAAGTGCGTGGAGGATCAAGTAATGCTCGTATTTATACAAAATGACTTATTACAGTGCGCTTGGCGGAACTGGTTTTCCGGACACATGTAATTTGAGTTTCCTTCAATCGCACCAACACTAATATTTGAGATTATTTTCGTTTTGACATTACTCTGCCTGTCACCAGTCGGGTTTTTGCCAAAGGGTACCCAATATATCAGCGGTTGCCGTCATTGTAGCGAGCATCGTTCGACATTCACGTCAACATCGGACGTCTGTTCGTGTTTTTCCACCTGTTCACGGGTCTCCGGTTTCGCCGCTAATCACCTTTTAATAATCGACATCTTTTCTTAATCAATAATCACTGATGGTGTAGCGGTACACACGCCTGCCTGTGGTGCAGGCAGCGTGGGATCGATTCCCGCTCAGTGACGGTGTCCATATCTGCCCCGCGACTGACTGTGACTGGCGACCAGTTCGGGGCGTAGTCCGCCTTTCGCCCGGAGCTACCTGGGATAGGCTCCAGCTTTCCCGCAACCCTTGTGAGGATAAGCGGCTTGGATAATGACACGACATCTCTTTATCATATGCGGGATAATTTTGCTAACAAAAAAAAAATGGCTGGATTAAAAAAAAAAAAAAAAAAAAAAAAAAAGGTTATTATTTAATCAAGAGCAGTGGTTCTCAAACTGGGCCTGGCGGGATCCCCGGTAGTCTGCGAGTTGTAGCTAGGGGCCCCCTCCTTATATAATTTGAAATAAATTACGATATTACATTTAATATAATGAACCAATTACTCCCTACCTTATCTCAGAGCCAGTTAGAAACTCAGATAAGAGTTTGACATATTAGCGCTTTTTTTTTTTTTTTTAATTTTTTTTTTTTTTTAGCCAAAAGGTGCATTAAAGTTGAGAACAAAGGACATATTTTTTGCTCAAATATAGTCCCAATAACATTTTTAATTTGGACCCGAGTGACTGGATTTCGAGTTTGTGGCGATATCGAGTCTGATCCGATTCTTCTGCATTTTTTTTTTCCAGACTGAAGGTGTCTACTCACAAATTAATGGCATAATATCCGAAAAATAAAATTATATTTTGGAAATTCATTTTTTTGGAACAACCTTCTTCAGTCGCTAAACTTTTGCAGCCTTTTTTTACAGATGATTTTTTGTTCTTTTGAAATATTACTTCTAATGATTGTTTTCATTAAATATTTAATTAAGCATTCCCATTTTTTCTTGAAAATGAGCAACTGTTTTGATACTTTTTGAATTTTGCGTTACATACGATACTGTAGTTGTTTTTAATTGACCCGATGACGAGTGGGTGCTGCGCTCTTCTTCTGCTTTCTTTGTTTTTTTTTTCTCGTTTTTTTTTTTTTTTTTTCTCAGTTCTTCTCCCCTCAAAGTTCGTTCTGCAGCTCTGGATTTCCAATAAATATCAATCACGATACAAACGACCACAGAGGGAGTATTTCAAACTTCCTCGTTGCCCAGAAAAACTGTTCCAGCATTAAAAAAAAGAAAGAAAGACAGATTGAGGCCCTCCTTGTTAAAACATAAAAATAAATAAAAGAAAAATACACAAATACAAAACGCTTGAGCGTGAGCATTTCTGGACTTTGCGCGTTGTGATGCGTGACATCGCCACCGCTCCGTTTCCAGGTAACGGCGCCTACTGCTTGGACAAAAATGGCGACGCTGAGCTGGGGGGCGCCATGATGCCGTGCGGGCAGAGTTTGCCGCTGCCGTTGGGGGGCCACCCGGGGGGGCTGTACCCCCAGAGCCTCCATTGCGACAGCCCCGCGCCCGATCTCCTTCTGCAGGACAGCCCTCACCAGGACGCCAGGTAAACGCTCACGACCTACGTACTCGCGTTTGAAAAATGTACGGGTGTGGTCAGTCATGCCCGCAGATATAAAACTATGCACGGGGTCCAACAGCGCTTACGGCCATGCTACCCTGAGAACGCCCGATCTCGTCAGATCTCGGAAGCTAAGCTGGTTTGGCCCTGGTTGAGTACTTGGATGGGAGACCGCCTGGGAATTCCGGGCGCTGTAAGCTTCTCTCCCCGGCTAAAATGCAGAGGGGTTGCGTCAGGAAGGGCATCCGGCGTAAAACCGTGCCAAACAAATGTGCGTCCATCTGAGATGACACGCTGTGGCGACCCCTAACGGGACGAGCCGAAAGATAAAGGAGAAGAAGAAGGGTGGGCTCCGACAATCATGCCCGCAGATAGAAAGTTTGGGGTGTGTGCGTTCTCTTTGTAATTATGAGTATACCCCTTTAAGAGCGGAGGGGGGCGGTGTCAGGTAAACTCAGAAGTGGAAGTAGGCTGAGCAGCAGCTCGTTGGGACCACTGATCTATAAAAAGACTGGATAGCGCATACACATCTAACGGTGTGTCGATTGGTTGAAGGCAGTTTCGCCGCCATCTTGGTACTCCCAAAACACGTGGAGGACATGGTTTACAGGTTGGATTATGGCGGGGGTTTTCTGAATAAAGTTTGGCATGGAGAATTAAAACTGGTCATGTGAGCTTGACATTTTTCCAGTTCTGGTAACGTGAAGGATTTTTACTTCGACTTGGTAAGGCAAAAAAGGCGAAGTGCAAAGGAAAGACATGGAACACCGTGACTGGCAACAAACCTTGCATATTACCCAGGGCCCGATTTCCGTGACCTCTGAACTTTTCCCAAAATACGCTGTGAAAATCTGAGCGTTTTTTTGTCTTAAAAACATGACATTTTAAGTCAATCAGTCCGATATATTTTTGGAAATAAGGACTCGCAATGGTAAATTTTCCGTGCGTGATTTTCCGCCCTCGACTGTGCAGATCTGCGCCCGTCAAATCACAGCGACTGCTTACTGTACTGTGTTAGTCATCGATAGAGCCTGTGAACAGCTCGCAATATCGTTTCTCTCGCTCTGTTTTTCTGTCGCCATAGTTTGGGGAGGTGAGTGGTCTGGAGGGCGGGGGGTGGGTGGGGGGGGGGCGCACGAGACAAAGACGATTCCTTCATCGTGAGACAGCCTTGGAAAAAAGAGAGCTCTTCTCACATCACTCAGGGGCTCTGGACAAAATCCATAATGAGCCAACTGACAGGAATTATTATGTCGGGGATCGGGGAAACCTGAGCGGGGTGCGCCCCCCCCCCCCATTCAGCCGGGCAAATATTCCCACCATAATACACGGCATTGTCATCGGCAAAGCCGTCTGAGGCCCAAACGGGTGACTGGCCATTCATCCCCCGATCTTGGCTCGGCTTTAACCCCTATTGTGCCATCAAAGCCCGTCGGACGGACACACGAGCCAGCGGCCTCTCGGTCCCGCTCGCCGTCGCGCTTCCTAATCGGCGTCGTCCGTGCCCGTCCACATTCTCGCATTACTTGGTTTAGTTTCGTACGGCTACACGGTAAGAACATTTTGGCTCATCGGGGACGGATTAAAACATCGTCTTGTCGAGACGGAAGATGTGGCAAAAGTGCTCCCGCCCCAAAGGAAAAAAAAAAGCTCTGGTAGGAGTAAAAATACAAATTTTTGCTAGTAAAATGACAAATGATAATAAATCCAAGGAAGACAATTCAACATTATTTTACTGCATTTTATGAGTACTTCATACCTGAAAGGTCGCTTTAAGATCCGTGCGGACTGCAACGTTTACTTGTAGCTCAAACTTTGTTATTAGTAGCGGTTGACCTAAATCATAATTATGAGCTAATATCTCATTATAATGGGATAGTATTGCTCCTAATTATAACATAGTATGAGATACAATTACCTCTTTAATTGGGACAAAACAAATCTGATAATTATGACTTATCTCATAACTAGGAATTTTTTTTGTTAGACTTTTCTTAGTGTTTCTAGAAATGTGAAAACTTGTAATTATTTTCAATTTTACCTATAATTTTTAAGACTGATAGACTGAAATTTAATTAATCACAAACGTAATTATGTGCAAGATCCTCTTTGATCAATGTCACAAAAATAAAAAAATAAACTATTGCATATAAAATTCTTCACCTCTTTTAAAAATTTAGACCGTGCAGGTCCTGAAAAGATGGAAAACGATCACGTTAACTATCACATGTTGCTGTTTTTGATGGTAATCATACAACTTGTTCCCCCCCCCAAAAAAAGTTAATATAGTTCATAATAACAACGGAGAAAATACACTTTTTCCAGATTAGATGTAGAATTTGAGAACTTTTTTGGGTGGCGCAGGACACATTTGGCACAAATCAGTCTTGGAGCTGAAATGGAACGTTGAAACAATGTTGTTGAAAAATATTTGGGGTATTTATTTCTATTCCCGGTGGGACGCCAAGACCTCAATCAATCAAGCTGAAGCTCAACTGCTCTCTCTAATCGTCCCCCCTCCCCCCCCGCCCCCCCATTTTTATGTTGCGTCACCTGCACGGGTTGAAAAACCGCAGAAGCCGACTCTACTACACTCTAAATATCTGGTTTCAAATAAAGGGTGTCAGTAAAGTCCTGATTCGGATGAAATTTACTGAAATTTTTGTACTTCCCGACTTGGAACCGCTGCTAAATGGTGGCGTTTGCTCCGTGAGTTTAATTTCAGGCAGGATCTGCGTCTGTCATCAGTTGCGGAGCTGACGGAGCTCATGTTGCTCGCTTTGTAATGTCCGTTTTTGTTGTTTTGTTTTTTTGTTCCAATCCTCGCAGATCGTCCACTTTTCAGAGGAGCCTACCCGGGGCCTCGCCCGGCCTGGGCCGCGGCGCCGGCAGCGGGCCTCCGTCGGCTCTGCCGTATTTGATCAAAGAAGAGGACGCCATGGGCTACGCCGTTTCCAGCGCGGCGGCCGCCGGCCAGGCCGGCTTTCGCAACTCCGGGGCCGGGATGGTTCCGAGGCCGTCGAGAGACGAGGTGAGCGACGCCGCGACGGGGGACGCGTCGCAACCCTTTAATAATGAAGACGGCTCCTCCCCGTCGGCTTTGTCCCCGGCGGGCTCCCGTCATTCGGCGCGTCTGCTGTGCGCCGGCAGTCTGAAGAGACGTCGCCTTTCGCCGGTCTCCCAGTCTGCCGTCCAAACCGTCGCGGAATCTCCGTCGGCGACCAGATCCGTCTCCGAGGAGATCAACATCACCGCCATCATCTGCGCTTCCACGCAGATGTCCATGCTGGCTCGCGTCAACGGCTTCCGCGCTAACCTCTCGCCCGGCCACGCGAGCGGCGGCAGATTCTCGTCCCCGTCCTCGTCTTCCTCCTCCACCTCGCCGCCGACGATCCCCTGCTCTCGGGAAGCCCCCCGCAAACCGCCTCAGCACCAAAGCCCCCAGCGGGCCTCGCTGCAGGAGAGCTGTCAGCTATCGAACTCACCTGCCACCTGCCTGCTGTCCCTGTCCTCCTCTTGCTCCTCATCCTCTTCTTCGGTGTCTTCAGCGGATCCGGACCAAGGCCAGGGGGCGTGCGAGAAGCGGGGCCCCATGCAGCCGGGCCGCGGGTCTGGAGCGGCCCCCCTCGGAAACGCAGCAGGGGGCGGAGGGGGCTCGGATGGGTTGGGGTTGTTCATGCTAATGTCGGGCACGTTACAAACGCCGCCTGAAATCGGGGTTCTACTGGACAGGGGCCCAAGATCGGGGGCCGAAACCGGGACTTTACTGGACAGGAGCCAAAGGTTGGGCGCGGAAAGCGGGGCTCTGCTGGACATGAGCCAAAGGTCGGCGGCCCCCCTCAAGCAGGAACCCTTGGATGACTTCCGCCCCAGCGATGACGAACTTTTGCAACACCGCTACCAGCATCACTTGAGTGGCTGCAACGGGCACTTTCGACACCTTCACCAGCGTCCCCGCGCCGCCATGCCGCCCCCGTACCACCTGCATCAGTACGCGGGGGGCGGCGGTCTCAATAATCACTCGCCACCGGGCTCATCCCCGGGACTCAAGTCGGCACCGTCGTCAGCGTCCGGGGGCCCCCCCGGGTCCCGCGCCGCCCCGCAAAGCGAGGAGACCGCCGGAACGCAGGCCGAAAAGCAGTCGTGTCGCTGGATCGACTGCAGCGCCGCCTACGAGCAACAGGAGGAGCTCGTGAGGCACATTGAGAAGGTCCACATCGACCAGCGCAAAGGCGAGGACTTCACCTGCTTCTGGGCCGGCTGCATCCGCCGCTACAAGCCCTTCAACGCCCGCTACAAGCTGCTCATCCACATGAGGGTTCACTCTGGCGAGAAACCCAACAAGTGTATGGTGAGTGTGGAAAAACCGAGCCGAGCAAATATAATCCAGTGAAAATCTCACCCGCACGAGGGAACCCTTCCACATCCATCAACGAGTGGAAAACTGCAATATCGACAGAACATATCACGTACATTTTGACATGTTCAGATAGTTGGTGTCAAAATCCAGTGATGCTGTACCCCATTTACTGAAGGGGGTACCTTCCAGACCCTCAGGCAATATGTGAAAATCCAGACTATAGAGAGAGCATGAAAATGTTTTATTTCGTTTTATTTAAATGCACTGAAATTGCAAAAATATATCAAATAGTTTCAGTTTTACCTTTTATTTTTTTTTTTTTCAACTTCCTGAAATGGCGCTCAGTTAGCTTTAGCTAACTGCCGATGCTTACGCCATGAAAATAGTGGTGTGGCTACTTTAGAGCGCCTCGTTGTCAGCTGTGAGTGTACGTAGAGAAAGGTGGAATAGTGGGAAAGGGAGATTTTATTTTAAAAAAAATTTTTAATTTTTGAAGTTTGTCTTGACTGCCAGCGTGTGGACTGGGTCTTCGGGCTGGTGCGGCTGTTTAGAGCGCCTCGTTGTCAGCTGTGAGTGTACGTAGAGAAGGTGGAATAGTGGGAAAGGGAGATTTTTATTTTTTTATTTTTGAAGTCTGTCTTGAATGCCAACGTGTGGACCGGTCTTATGACTGGTGGGGCTGCTTTAGAGCGCCTCGTTGTCAGCTGTGAGTGTACGTAGAAAAGAATTAGTGGGAAAGGGAGATTTTTAATTTTTTATTTTTGAAGTTTGTCTTGACTGCCAGCGTGTGGACTGGCTCTTCGGGCTGGTGCGGCTGCTTTAGAGCGCCTCGTTGTCAGCTGTGAGTGTACGTAGAGAAAGGTGGAATTGTGGGAAAGGGAGATTTTTAATTTTTTATTTTTGAAGTTTGTCTTGACTGCCAGCGTGTGGACCGGGTCTTCGGGCTGGTGCGGCTGCTTTAGAGCGCCTCGTTGTCAGCTGTGAGTGTACGTAAGGAAAGGTGGAATTGTGGGAAAGGGAGATTTTATTTTAAAAAAAAATTTTAATTTTTGAAGTTTGTCTTGACTGCCAGCGTGTGGACTGGCTCTTCGGGTTGGTGCGGCTGCTTTAGAGCGCCTCATTGTCAGCTGTGAGTGTACGTAGAGAAAGGTGGAATTGTGGGAAAGGGAGATTTTTAATTTTTTATTTTTTATTTTTGAAGTTTGTCTTAACTGCCAGCGTGTGGACTGGCTCTTCGGGCTGGTGCGGCTGCTTTAGAGCGCCTCGTTGTCTGCTGTGAGTGTACGTAGAGAAAGGTGGAATAGTGGGAAAGGGAGATTTTATTTTAAAAAAAATTTTTAATTTTTGAAGTTTGTCTTGACTGCCAGCGTGTGGACTGGCTCTTCGGGCTGGTGCAGCTGCTTTAGAGCGCCTCGTTGTCAGCTGTGAGTGTACGTAGAGAAAGGTGGAATAGTGGGAAAGGGAGATTTTTATTTTTTTATTTTTGAAGTCTGTCTTGAATGCCAACGTGTGGACCGGGTCTTATGACTGGTGGGGCTGCTTTAGAGCGCCTCGTTGTCAGCTGTGAGTGTACGTAGAGAAAGGTGGAATAGTGGGAAAGGGAGATTTTTAATTTTTTATTTTTGAAGTTTGTCTTGACTGCCAGCGTGTGGACTGGCTCTTCGGGCTGGTGCGGCTGCTTTAGAGCGCCTCGTTGTCAGCTGTGAGTGTACGTAGAGAAAGGTGGAATTGTGGGAAAAGGAGATTTTTAATTTTTAATTTTTTATTTTTGAAGTTTGTCTTGACTGCCAGCGTGTGGACTGGCTCTTCGGGCTGGTGCAGCTGCTTTAGAGCGCCTCGTTGTCAGCTGTGAGTGTACGTAGAGAAAGGTGGAATAGTGGGAAAGGGAGATTTTATTTTAAAAAAAATTTTTAATTTTTGAAGTTTGTCTTGACTGCCAGCGTGTGGACTGGGTCTTCGGGCTGGTGCGGCTGCTTTAGAGCGCCTCGTTGTCAGCTGTGAGTGTACGTAGAGAAAGGTGGAATTGTGGGAAAGGGAGATTTTTAATTTTTAATTTTTGAAGTTTGTCTTGACTGCCAGCGTGTGGACTGGCTCTTCGGGCTGGTGCGGCTGCTTTAGAGCGCCTCGTTGTCAGCTGTGAGTGTACGTAAGGAAAGGTGGAATTGTGGGAAAGGGAGATTTTTAATTTTTTATTTTTGAAGTCTGTCTTGAATGCCAACGTGTGGACCGGGTCTTATGGCTGGTGCGGCTGCTTTAGAGCGCCTCGTTGTCAGGGATTGGACAGCCCAGTGGGGTATATTCCACCCAGCAGAGGCTTTAAAATGATATAATTTCCTGTCGCAAACGTGTAGAAAGAAAGAAATATGGCCAACGAAGTAATATCCATGTTTCCCGACGCTCGAAGTGGTATTTAATTGACAGTTGATGCGCTTTATCTCCGCGAAAACGTTACAATCGCGCAGGTCATAAAGTTCCGATTCAGAGACGAACTTTAGTTGCCGCTGCTGGTCGAGCGAGTAGCACTACTTTGCGGTCGTGTGCGTTACAGGCAAAGCTCGGATTCCACGAGTCAACACGCTGATCGATGTCAAGCCGTCACTCCCCTGCGCCCTTTAGCAAATGGAAAAAAGCCCTCCAACTCGCGGCATGATTTCGTCCAAATACACAATTAGTCCACAATTTGTGTAGGGCGAAGCCGTGTTTATTTTCTCAAGCGCGCCCGTTTTGGGAGAAGCCGACACATATGGCGAACGTAACCAAACAATGCCTGCGCTTGATCCTTTTAAACGGGGGGGGGCCTTTACGCGTTCAGCCGTCCCGCAAGTATTAAGCCGGTTTGGCCTCGCGTCCAAGCCAAACACCGGCGAGAAATGCGAAGTCGGTCGAGAGGAGCGGGGAAACCGTGGCGCTAGCCTAGCTCGGTTCACGGTCCTCATCATCCTCATCAGAAGCGGTCGCCTCCACGTTCGGGAAGACGTCCAAATTCCGACGATTCTGATTGACCAGTCTGCAAAATTACTGCGGCGCCCGTTTCGTCGTAAGCCTTCCCTCGTCTTCTTCTTCTACTTCTTCTTCATGCTCGTTTTTTTTTTTTTTTGGGGGGGGGGGGGGGTGCTCCAGTCACATGATTTAAGTGGCCAATTGAAGGAATCGGAGTCTACTTAATCGGAGAAAGACGCGGAAAAAATTACATACAGGCGTAAATACGCTGAATTTTGATATCAAGTGCAAATTTTGTGGATATTCTTCTTCTTCATGCTCGTTTTTTTTTGGGGGGGGGGGCGGGACTCCAGTCACATGATTTAAGTGGCCAATTGAAGGAATCGGACTTTACTTAATCAGAGAAAGACGCGGAAAAAATTACATACAGGCGTAAATACGCTGAATTTTGATATCAAGTGCAAATTTTGTGGATATTCTTCTTCTTCATGCTTGTTTTTTTTTGGGGGGGGGGCGGGACTCCAGTCACATGATTTAAGTGGCCAATTGAAGGAATCGGAGTCTACTTAATCGGAGAAAGACGCGGAAAAAATTACATACAGGCGTAAATACGCTGAATTTTGATATCAAGTGCAAATTTTGTGGATGTTCTTCTTCTTCATGCTCGTTTTTTTTTGGGGGGGGGGGCGGGACTCCAGTCACATGATTTAAGGTGGCCAATTGAAGGAATCGGAGTCTACTTAATCGGAGAAAGACGCGGAAAAAATTACATACAGGCGTAAATACGCTGAATTTTGATATCAAGTGCAAATTTTGTGGATGTTCTTTTCTTCTCATGCTCGTTTTTTTTTGGGGGGGGGGGGGCCGGACTCCAGTCACATGATTTAAGTGGCCAATTGAAGGAATCGGAGTCTACTTAATCGGAGAAAGACGCGGAAAAAATTACATACAGGCGTAAATACGCTGAATTTTGATATCAAGTGCAAATTTTGTGGATGTTCTTCTTCTTCATGCTCGTTTTTATTTGGGGGGGGGGCGGGACTCCAGTCACATGATTTAAGTGGCCAATTGAAGGAATCGGACTTTACTTAATCGGAGAAAGACGCGGAAAAAATTACATACAGGCGTAAATACGCTGAATTTTGATATCAAGTGCAAATTTTGTGATGTTCTTCTTCTTCATGCTCGTTTTTTTTTTTTTTGGGGGGGGGGGCGGGACTCCAGTCACATGATTTAAGTGGCCAATTGAAGGAATCGGAGTCTACTTAATCGGAGAAAGACGCGGAAAAAATTACATACAGGCGTAAATACGCTGAATTTTGATATCAAGTGCAAATTTTGTGGATGTTCTTCTTCTTCATGCTCGTTTTTTTTTGGGGGTGGGGGGGCGGGACTCCAGTCACATGATTTAAGTGGCCAATTGAAGGAATCGGACTTTACTTAATTGGAGAAAGACGCGGAAAAAATTACATACAGGCGTAAATACGCTGAATTTTGATATCAAGTGCAAATTTTGTGGATGTTCTTCTTCTTCATGCTCGTTTTTATTTGGGGGGGGGGCGGGACTCCAGTCACATGATTTAAGTGGCCAATTGAAGGAATCGGACTTTACTTAATCGGAGAAAGACGCGGAAAAAATTACATACAGGCGTAAATACGCTGAATTTTGATATCAAGTGCAAATTTTGTGGATGTTCTTCTTCTTCATGCTCGTTTTTATTTGGGGGGGGGGCGGGACTCCAGTCACATGATTTAAGTGGCCAATTGAAGGAATCGGAGTCTACTTAATCGGAGAAAGACGCGGAAAAAATTACATACAGGCGTAAATACGCTGAATTTTGATATCAAGTGCAAATTTTGTGGATGTTCTTCTTCTTCATGCTCGTTTTTTTTTGGGGGGGGGCGGGACTCCAGTCACATGATTTAAGTGGCCAATTGAAGGAATCGGAGTCTACTTAATCGGAGAAAGACGCGGAAAAAATTACATACAGGCGTAAATACGCTGAATTTTGATATCAAGTGCAAATTTTGTGGATGTTCTTCTTCTTCATGCTCGTTTTTTTTTTTTTTGGGGGGGGGGCGGGACTCCAGTCACGTGACTCAGATTTAAGAGGCCAATTTAAGGAATTGGATTTTACTTAATCGGAGAAAGACGGGAAAATAATACATACAGGCGTAAATACGCTGAATTTTGATATCAAGTGAGATTGTTGCGGATGTTTGTCAACTTCTCACAGGTGACCTCTTGTTTTGCTTCGTTAGACTCGTCGGGATTACGATCGATTACGAGGCCCAATGCTCATCAGAACTTCTTTACAGTTTCAGTTCTTCTTGGTCGTGTAAAAATGTCTTCGCTAAGTCTTGCAACTCCCTCCCAACTGTGCAGGTGTAACGTGCAAATTTGCATTAGGTTTTCATATAATCGAAAAATTTTAAGTCGAGAGTATCATTTTCTGAAATTATCAGATTTTACTCTCTGCAAAAATGTATGCGGTCCAAAGAGGGTTAATATCATTCCAATGAGCGATTTGGATGTCAGGGTAGGCAAATGGAGCGCACCTTCTCTTAAAAACTGCAATCCACGATATTGTACTTCAAATGCTAATATTGACTCCGTTCAACTTCCGTCTTTTTCATAATATTGTTTGTAGATCATCCCCAATCATATAATCTTCTCGTTCTTTTGCTAAATTTAGCCCCGTCTTCTTCTGCGCCAGCCATTATCGTTTCTGGACTAGGCGCGCTCCATTTGCGTAATCGACCAACCAACACGGAAACGCAGTTTTGGTACTTCGTGGCAACACATTAGTGATTCACGTGCGCATTATAGCCACCATTGTGGCCGCTTACTCATATTTCGAGGCCCCGAATTAATACTTTGCACACACTTTATACCAATTTGGTGTGCAGATTACACTTATTTACTATTTGTTGTGTACATTGAAGCTACTTTGTGGCAACTGATTATTTTACATTTTACATATTTCTTGTGTACACACACACACAAATTCAACCATTTGAAGTGGAAATATAATTTTTGGGTCGGTAGTACGAAGTAATAATTTTTTTTTTTCAAGAGTAGTATTTATAAGTCAGCGCTGGGGGAGGCAAGGTTGGGAAATTCCATACACAACACTAAGGGATGAACAAAGAGATTAATAGAAACAGGAAATAAACAGCCGAGCATCAAACATATTTTTCACCATTCATGCTAGTACACCGCAGTACAACCATATTAGGCGTTGGGATTTTTTTTTTAAGTATTCAATTAGTCGTTTACACTATGTACTGAAGTAGAAGTTCTAGCCGAAGTAAAACAGAGTACATGTGGATGAATGAGAGTGGCGGTGGGGGAAGAGTGAAGTTCCAAGGGAGAAGCGATGGCGAGGGTGGATGACTTCAAATACTTGGGGTCAACAATACAGCGCAATGGAGAGAGTGGTAAGGAAGTGAAGAAACGGGTCCAAGCAGAAGGTGTCTGGTGTTTTATGTGACAGAAGAGTCTCCGCCAGGATGGAGGGCAAAGTTTATAAAACAGTGTTGAGGCCGGCCATGACGTACGTATTAAAGACGGCGGCACTGAAGGAACAACAGGGAGCAGAACTGGAGGAAGCAGAAATGAACTTGTTGAGGTTCTCGCCGGTTGGATAGGATTAGAAATGAGCTCATTAGAGGGGCAGTCAAAGTTGGATCCTTTGGAGACAAGGTTCGAGAGAGTAGACTTCGATGGTTTCAACATGTCCGGAGGCGAGAGAGTGAGGAAATTGGTAGAAGGATGGTAACGATGGAGCTACCAGGGAAGAGAGTGAGAGGAAGACTAAAGAGAAGGTTGATGGATGTTGTGAGGGAATACATGAGGACAGTTGGGGTTCCAGAGAAAGATGCACGAGATAGGCTTAGATGACACGGACAAGCCAAAAGAAACTTACTAGTAAGAAGTAATGAAGGTGGTGGAAGGTGTCTGGTGTTCTATGTGACAGAAGAGTCTCCGCTAGGATGGAGGGCAAAGTTTATAAAACAGTGGAGACGCCGGCCATGACGGACGGATTAGAGACGGTGGCACTGAAGAGACAACAGGGAGCAGAAATGAACTTGTTGAGGTTCTCGCAGGTTGGATAGGATTAGAAATGAGCTCGTTAGAGGGACAGCCAAAGTTGGATCCTTTGGAGACAAAGGTTCGAGAGAGCAGACTTCGATGGTTTGGACATGTCCGGAGGCGAGAGAGTGAGGAAATTGGTAGGAGGATGGTAAGGATGGAGCTGCCAGGGAAGAGAGACCGAGAGGAAGACCAAAGAAAAGGTTGATGGATGTTGTGAGGGAGGACGTGAAGACTGGAGGAAGATCCACGAGATAGGCTAAGATGGAAAAAGATGACACGCTGTGGCGACCCCTAATCGGGACAAGCCGAAAGGAAAAAAAAAGAGGTAGGAAGTAATGATTTCTTGTCTGCGAACCAAGATCAAAAAAAAAAATAGAGACACGGTTTGAAATCACTTTGTGTAATGATGTCTGATTCCATGCGCTTAATTCCGCACATGAACCCAAGCGGATTTTGTTTTCTTTTCCTCCTTTTTTTCTCTCGCAACACTCAACTTTTGACTTGCGTCCCGGCGAAAACACATTTTCGTGCCGCCGCGTCCCATTTTGTGTTCGCCACGGTCATAAAATGGTCAAAGACGTTGGAGAATGCGAGCAATTGTTACGGAGGAAATAGATGCGGGGGGGGGGGGGGGGGGGCAAGGACCGATCTCCTTTATTATCTTTGCAGAAGCGGATTCCGTTGGACCCTCGTGAAGCGCGCGTCCAACATAACACTACGACCCCCCCCCCCCCCTCCGACACCCCCCCCCCCCTCAACATCCACACACACTGCTTCCCTTTAAAGATATATATATATAATATACAATACATATAAAACAATATCCGTCTCCCTCTTTCTGTTGCTTGGCAGGAAAAAGTCGTCATCATCGCCGGTCACGATTCACGTCCGAGCCGACGGACCCGCTTGAGCGTTGGTAGACGGTTAATATTTCGAGAGATGCCTTTTTAGTTCCATGCATAAAATTTGTGACTCGTAACGTCGTTTTTTTTCCCGTGACAAATGAGGAAAATCCATTTTTTTTTTTTTCCCCCGCCGCGATGTTGCAATCACGCACGCGTGACGGATATGACAGACATGCTAAACTATATTTTTCTGTCATTTGTAAGCTTCAGTTCTTGTGGGATTTTGCAGTTTTTTTGGGCCCAGTACAGACTTTTTTTTTCTTTTTTTTGTTTTTTGATTTAGTGTAAATATTCATTTATATTTTGTTTCCTGGCACATTGGGCCGCTTGTAAAACATCAACACTGACATTTTTATATCGTTAATACACCTTAACATACTAGTGGCCCAAACTGAAAAAATATATTATAAAAAATGTTTTTGTACCATAAAAAATATCTGTTCTCTAGTAACGTAAGCATTTTTTTATATATATCCTACCAAAATACATTACAAAACAGTTAAGAAATATTTTTTTTCACCATAAACTCAACAAGACGTAAAGGATAATTTTGTACATATTTTAAAAAAATGTAAACTCACCCAAGAAATGAACGTAAACATGAGTTTTATACTATTCCTCTATCCATTTTCTTGGCCGCTTATCCTCACAAGGGTCACGGGGAGTGCTGGAGCCTATCCCAGATGTCGACGTGCAGGAGGCGGGGCACACCCTGAACTGCCAGCCAATCGCAGGGCACATAGAGACAGACAACCAATCACACTCCCAATCACACCTTGTGGCAATTTAGAGTGTCCAATGAATGTTGCATCTTTTTGGGATGTGGGAGGGAACCGGAGTGCCCACCCGGAGAAAACTCAAGCGGGCACACGGAGAACATGCAAACTCCACACAGGCGGGGCCGGAATCGAACCCGGGACCTCTGAGGCCAACACTTTACCAGCTGCTCCACTGTGTTGCTAGTTTTCCACTAATTAAAGCTAATATTTTTAGCTTAGCTGAAAAAAATTCAAAGCAGGTTTGAGTTCAGGGATCTGTTTTTCCCCACGACTTTTTTCGTAAATCCTCCAAAAATATGTTTTTTATTTAATTTTTTGGTTGGATCTGCTCGAACTGCAGCCCAGTCAAGAAAAGCTCGTAGAAATGACGCCGGGGCGCCAATTAAAGGCGGCCGTGAGCAGTTGTGCGGTGCACGGGGGGACACGGCGGCGAGAAGGAAGCGACTTAATCTGCCAGCAATATCCTGTTGTGTTTCATGCCTAATTCGCTTGTTGTTTTTACGTTATTACATTTTTTGTTTCCCAGCCCCCTTCGCGTCTACATAAATATATAAAAAAAAAAAAAAAGAGAGAGAGAGAGAAAGATCCGGCAAGAGCAGCCCTGACGTTGTCCCGGACTTTGATATTGTTCTTCTCTCTAAAGCTGACCCTTGGAGCCCAAAGAAAGAAACAAACCCAAAAATCTCAAACCGCACGATGCGAAATGGACGCACAAATTTTCACGTGGCTTTTATTTGCGGCGCCTGCACTTTATTTGCCTTGTAGCTGATTTGTTAAAGCAAAATAATGTGCTTTGAGTGTTATTAGGGAACATTTTGCTACGCCGGGATGGATCCCCCCCCCCCCCCGGTGGTTTTGGGGGCATGGAAACGAGAGCTGTTAAGCAGCTGTTATTACATTTACTTCATCTTTTTCGAAAACAAAGGTACGGCGTGACGGACCGTGGGATGCGATATTATTACAATATTTTACACGGGCGGTCGGGTTTTGAAGGCCCGGCTGGGCATTGTTTTCCATTTTGGCTCGGGAGGCAAAAACGTCCAAAATGTTCCTTTGTCCAAATAACGCTTTCTCCCAATGTAATCAATCCGGTGAAAATCGCTGCTCTCCTCTCATAATCGTAATTATGTTTTACACATGAGTGGCGTGCCTTTTAAATAAGTGACGTTCATCAGCAAATCACGCAACCCCAAATAATTTCAAGGAATGCTGCGAACTTCATTTTCTGCAGATGGAGTGAGATAGTTAGTGATGTGTTACATAATCCAGGCGCCCCCCCCCCCCCAAGCCCACTTGCAATTTTGCGGTTTATTTTTGGCGCCCCCGCTATATCGCAAATATTCAAGCAATCCCCCCCCCCCCCTTTTTTTTTTTAATTTTTTTTAAAGGGTTTTTATTTTTACAGTACACAGACCCAATTCCGAGTTGGGCACCAACACGCCAGGCATTAACGGCAACAAAAATGAGACACAATTCATCTGGAGTAAAAGTGAAAATGTATGGAAAAAGTATGCCTGTGAGTATTGTTGAATCATTTATGTAATACATTTATTTCGACCGGCGGCACAGTGGCTCAGCTGGTAAAGCGTTGGTCCCCGGGTTCAATCCCAGACCTGCCTGTGTGTGGAGGTTGCACGGTCTCCCCCGTGCCTGCGTGGCTTTTCTCCGGGCACTCCGGTTTCTGCCCACGTCCCAAAAACATGCGACATTAATTGGAAACTCTAAATTGCTCGTAGGTGTGATTGTGAGTGCGGTTGTTTGTCTCGATGTGCCCTGCGATTGGCCGGTGACCAGTTCGTGGTGTACCCCGCCTCCTGCCCGTCGACAGCTGGAATCGGCTCCAGCACTCTCCGCGACCCTTGTGAGGATAAGCGGCTAAGAAAATGGATGGATGGATACATTTAGACATGTTTCAGGGTTCCCGCCACCCCCAATGTTTAGGACTGCTTGAAGACTGAAGATTAAACTTCATGAGATGTACTTCAGGCGGCACGGTGGCACAGCTGGAAAACTTTGGCCTCACAGTTCAGAGGTCCCGGGTTCAATCCCGGACCCGCCTGTGTGGAGTTTGCATGTTCTCCCCATGCCTGCAAAATTTATTGGACACTCTAAATTGCCCCTAGGTGTGATTGTGAGTGCGGCTGATAGTCCTGATGTGCCCTGCGATTGGCCAGCGACCAGTTCAGGGTGTACCCTGCCTTCTGCCCATTAACCGCTGGGATATTCTCCGGCGCTCCCTGCTACCCTTGTGAGGATAAGCGGCTAAGAAAATGGATGGATGGATAGATGTACTTCAACTATTTCACTTTTGTGCTGGATTCTAACGTATAAAATCTTCAGTGATGGTGGGCAAAAAGTGGATGGATGGATGTAAATATATATATATATATATATATATATATATACTAAAATGCAGTAATTAGTAGCAAACCCACAAATTTATAGGTTTGGATAAAAAAAAAAAAAAACCCTCATAACACCTACAGATATTTAACCTCTCTGGACCAAATAAAATTTGGAAATGATACGCTGGACTTCAAATTTTCGACTATATTAAACCTGTTGCAAATTTGCCCGGAAAGGGTTAAACGATGGTAAAATCGGTATAATGCCGCTAATGTTATATTGAGTTCTGTTACGCACAATTTCAGTCATACACTTACTGTAAAATGCGTGAACTGTACTGTTTAGTAGAATATCCATCCATCCATCCATGTTCTTAGCCGCTTATCCTCACAAGGGTCACGAGGACTGCTGGAGCCTTACCCAGCTTTCAACAGGCAGGAGGCGGGCGGGGTACACCCTGAACTGGTCACCAGTCAATCGCAGGGCACATCGTTACAAACAGCCGCACTCACAATCACACCTATGGGCAATTTAGAGAGTCCAATTAATGTTGCATGTTTTTTGGGATGCAGGCACGGGGAGAACACGCAAACTCCACACAGGCGGGTCCGGGATTGAACCTGGCTCCTCAGAACGCCGAGGCCAACGCTTTACCAGCTGATCCACCGTGGCGCGTAGAGTATCCAAACAATACTGAAATACTGAAAATAGCGGAAAATGCAAACCGTTTTTCGGGTTTGTTAAAGAACTGTCAGCTCATTCCCCAAACAACAATAAAAAAGGTTTGTGTGTGTGTGTGTGTGTGTTACGTAAGTTTGGTCCCTCAGGTGATCCAATATAACATAATGTGTGTGTGTGTGTGTGTGTTTTGCAGAGTTAAGTATCGGTGACTTTCAGACGTTTGGCGCCAGTAAAACATAAAAAGCAGGTGTTGCGTTGCTGCGTTTAATGATAATTTTGTCTTCGCCATCCGCCCAATTGCGGCTGTGAATCCGTTGAAAACGATCGAAAGTCGAAGCGTAAGATGCACGTTTATCTCTTCCCCGTTGGCGCACGGCGGAGTTGGACTTCAAATACTTGTGCGCGTGAAGGTCATGTGCCCCCCCCCCCCCCCCACACTTTTAAACAATGCCAGGATGATCGTAGGCAGACATCGGGCCTGGCAAATGAGTTCAGCAGGTAGCTGGGAGAGTTTGAATTTTCAGAATCAATGCGTCCATCCGCTTTTGTTGTTCTTCCTGTTTCCTGCCTGGGCCTGGTTGTCACGCCGGAAATTAACGCAACGCTGTCCGTGTCAGCGTGACGAAACCGCTGGTTGGGGGTCGCAACCGATGTTTTGGCAAACAAAAACGTGAGCGCTGGACGAATGGAGCTCGCCTTTTTTTTTTTCTCCCCCTCGTCGAGAGGACCGCGGCCAACTTCGCGTCAGGGCAAAAAAGTTCCCCAGTCAATCTTTTTGCAGTCATGTCATCCAACACTCTCCATCCTTCCAAGAACACCCCCTCCTCCCTCTTCTCAAACCCCCCCCCCCAAAAAAAAAAACACTTGCTGCATCCGCGCAGCTACAAGGTGCACACGAGTAACGCAAAAGCAAGATAAATCATTTCAAATTCCACCGACCTATAAGAGGTACAAGCCAATTGAGGAAAAACGTCAAAACAGCCTACTAGAACATCCGAAATGTACATTTTTGGTTCATCAGAGGTACTTGAAATAATCCGAGAACATGAGTTTGAATGTAAACAGCCCGCATTCCAGGTATACGAGGGTGTGCGTACTTGTGCAACTCCATCAGCCATTCATATACATTTTCCCCTTTGAAAAGATTTTTTTTTCAACTGAATTGTACAAGTTGGAGTTCATATTAATGTAAAAAAAATCACATTTTATTTTGTTTAGTTAGTTTTTAGTTTATTTTTTTTATCACAAAAAACTCATATTTGAACAAGAACGTACACACACACACCACATATGCAGAGGTACCTTGACTTATAAGTACAGTCAGAGTATAAGAATCGAAACCCAAAAGTATTGCAATTAGTCGAAAATAAAACACCATTTTAGAGTTATTTGAAATATAAAATTATTTCATCATCATTTTTCAAAAAAGTCATTTGATATAATTAAAATAAGAATAAATGAGTATTAAAAATGTTCCAAAAATATGAATTCAAATACAGTGGAACTCCGATATATTCCCTGAATGGCCCCCAAATGATTTTTTTTTTAATCTTCCACTTGAATAACCCAAAAATAATATAAATAAATACAATTTTATTAAAGAAACAAACTGAAGGTAGCTAGTGAAATGGCATCTGTAAAGCTGACTTAAATGTAGCCGAGTTTAAACAAAAAAAAAATGAACCTGCTATAGGCAGAGTATTATTTATAAACAAATTCTTTACAAATATGTGCACTTTTTTTTTTCGCAGTGGTGTAAAAAAAAAAAAAAAAAAATTCAAACGTAAACATAAACGCCAGCTGCTCCATTGCGCAATCGAACGTTTGATGGCGCAGCGTTTCGGTTTCTCCGAGTTCGGCGTAGCCATCCGTGTGGCGGTCATAGTTGTTCAAAAATCCCGTTTTTGAATCCTACTACGTGTTGGAGCCGTGGAATGTATACAAAATATCGCGCCCGTGCTTCCTAAACTGGCACGTCATGAAACATATTGCGGCTAGCGCCCCGCACGCATAAATCACATTCTTAATCTAACGTCAAATATTGTGCGGTTGTCCAATTGCAGATCCAAAAGGTCGAACAACTGCGGCTACCTCGGCAGGTATCAAAGCGTTGCCGGATTTTCCACGCCGCCGTTCGTCTTAATTGCATTTGCCCGGAATGCAATATTTGGACTTTGCTTATTTCCTCCACATTTAATCAGCGCCCGGTGTCTGAAACCCGAAGAGCGGCCCGCCGTCCCCGCTCGCGTAGCCCTTATACATTGCGCGCGGATTGTGTCATAATTGCGTCCCGTCCAACAGCGTAATCAGTTTAACCTCTCTAGTGAGCCGGATCACTTTACTGATATATTGCAGATATAAAGACGCGAGTGTGTGCGCACGTTTGTGTGTTTTTGAGGGGGCAACTGAAGGACCTTCATTAGGACTCGTTTTCAGCCCCCTTGTCGGACTTTCGGCCTCGTGTCGTCATGCATTGTCTACGTTGTTGCGGCGGTTGTGTTTTTCTTTTTTCAATTTTCACCAGTGAATCTGACACTGATGATAAATAGCGGCAATAATAATAACCGTGTTTTCCGCACTATAGGGCGCACCTGAAGGTCTTTCATTTTCTCAAAAGCCGACGGTGCGCCTTATAATCGGGTGCGCCTTATATATGGATCGATATTGAGCCTTTAGCGCAGCTCCATCTAATAGATGCATTACGTAACCTCAGCCTCTACTGTAGCGTCTATTCTATGTGCCTTGTTATGCCTTATATATGAAAAACATTTTAATATAGGCCATGCATCGAAGGTGAGCCTTATAGTGTGGAAAATACAATATATATGGTAATAAAATTATGGACTGTACTTGTCTCGTGCGATAATAAACCCAATTCTATAAAAAATTTAATGCTTTTACTGTATTTACATGTTTTATTCTAAAATAATCTCCTGTAATACTTACATAAACAAGTTTGTTTTTTTCATTTAATTTTTCCCAAAATGAAACCCACAGTTTTTAGCAAAAATTAGTAGCTTTTTTAATCAATATTGCAGTGAAAAAAATATGTTTTTAATTTGACGTCTGTGGTTGAAGGCTTAGCTTTATAAAAGTTCAATAATGGATGCAAAAAATAATAATAATAACCGTATTTTCTGCACTATAAGGCGCACCTGAAGGCCTTTAATTTTCTCAAAAGCCGAGGGTGCGGCTTATAATCGGGTGCGCCTTATATATGGATCAATATGTGTGTGTGTGTGTGTGTGTGTGTGTGTTTCTTTCGGCTTGTCCCTTTCGGGGTCGTATGGATCAATATTAAGCAATATTATGCATCTCCATCTAATGCATGCATAACGTAACCCCAGCCTCTACTGAAGCGTCTATTCTATGCGCCTTATATACGAAAAAAAAGTTTGAATATAGGCCATGCATTGAAGGTGCTCCTTATAATGCAGTGCACCTTATAGTGTGGAAAATACGGTATATATGGTAATAAAATTATGGACTGTACTTGTCTTGTGCAATAATAAACCCAATTCTGTAATGTAATTGTAATGCTTTTACTGTATTCAATATTGCAGTGAAAAAAAGGTGTTTTTAAATTGACATCTGTGGTTGAAGGCTTAGCTTTATAAAAGTTCAATAATGGATGCAAAAAATAATAATAATAACCGTATTTTCCGCACTATAAAGCGCACCTAAGAGCTTTTAATTTTTTCAAAAGCCAGCAGTGCGCCTTATAATCCGGTGCGCCTTATATATGAAATTGATAATAAATATCGAGCCTTTAGCGTGGCCCCATCTCACGGATGCATAACGTTACCCCAGCCTCTAACTGTAGCATCTATTCTATGCGGTGCGCCTCATATATGAACATTGTTTTTAATATAGGCCATGCATTGAAGGCGAGCCTTATAATGCGGTGCGCCTTATAGTGCAGAAAATATGGCACTGTATTTACAGCTAAATTATTTGACAAACTACAAAAGACTAGCAAGCTAGCATGTAGCTAGCATCCATACTCGCGCGATCAAAGGAGAAGGCATTTCGTGTCCGGCCGATTTGGATTCACCTCACGAGTTTTGGAGATCTGCGGCCGACTGGCGTCCACGCTCGCTAACCCCCGAGCGAGGGCGGCGGCGGCGGCGGCACGCGCCGCCCACTAACGCAGCCGACGGTCTCCGTGTGACGAGTTGCTCCTGCGCAAGATAAACACCAGAGGCCAACGGCTGCCCTTACGTAGCAAAGGACGTGTGTTTAAAGTGTCAAGTTAAAATGACGCACGCGCGGGGTGCTACGGTTCATACGCCGAGGTTAATTTCGACGTTTAAGAGAAGACGTGAGGCCTTAAATAAACACTGGCTGCGTTTTATTCCCGGTGATGTCATCCGAAAGAATACGAGGGCGACTCATCGAGACAAGCGATTAGGTGCGCGCTCGGTGCGGCTTTTACAGCATTTTTCGAGCATTAGCCGTGATGTCGCACACTCGGCTTGAATGGATTTCACAGACCAGGCATGTAGAATTAAAAAAAATAATGATAATTTCCAAATATGGGCAATTCAGTCATAAGGCAGAATCCACAATCAGAAGAGGAAAATGTGCTCACACTCAGCGAGTCTGCTTGGCTTCAAAAGAGTCCTCGGGGGGGGGGGGGGGACCCAAATACCGGTACTCAAGCCAAGTACGAACACCTCAAAATATCCATCCATCCATCCATCCATCTTCTTAGCCGCTTATCCTCACGAGGGTCGCGGAGAGTGCCGGGGCCTATCCCAGCTGTCAGCGGGCAGGAGGTGGCGGGGCACACCCTGAACTGGTTGCCAGCCAGTCGCAGGGCACATTGAGACGAATAGCCGCACTCCGAATCACAATTGTCCCATTAATGTCGCGTGTTTTTGGGATGTGGGAGGAAACCGGAATGCCGGGAGAAAACCCACGCAGGCACGGGAAGAACATGGTCAACCCTAACCCTAACTCCACGCAGGCGGGTCCGGGATTGAACTGGGACCTCAGAACTGTGAGCTCCAGCAGACCCACTGTGCCGCCGAACCGAGTATTTGTACTTTATTACCCCACTAGAGTCACTGATGATGTAGTGGTACAAACGCCTGACTGAGTGATGGTGTTGATATCTGCCGACCAGTTCAGGGTGTCGTCCGCCTTTCGCCCGAAGCTCGCTGGGATAGGCTCTGGCACTCGCTTGACCCTTGTGAGGATAAGCAGCTTAGATAATGGATGGCTGGATGGATATTTCCCACTACAGTTTAAAACAAAACTGTTGGGATCAATGAAGTAATGACATCATTTGTTTTAGCGTCATTTTTAATCAAGAAAGTAAAAATACAAAAAGGAATTAATCAAATTCTAGTAAGGGGAATGCGTTTCATTCCGTTTATAATATACATGCCTTCCATATTGTGAATTTTACACTACCAGTACATTGCTCGAGGAGTACCGAATTTGTAGGTGGGACATTGAAGGATATCGTCCATAAAAGTTGATGATTTCTATTGCGATTTCCCCAGGCCTTCTTTAGCCCCTTTTCACTTTCAAATCGTGTTTTTATGTTTATTCACATTTGTTCCGCTTTGGACTCAACTTAGCAGAGAAAAACCTTTGGCAGGCTCGCGTTTCCAATTGGTTCCGTTATTAGGGCAAAAGTCAGAACAAAACCCATCTGGAGTCTTTTGTTCCTGTTCCTTTAATTGCACTTTGTCAAATGGTGACACCTCTTGACTGTCATTTTTAAATGCAAAAAAAAATGTCACGAGGGATCAGCCGAGCAATTTGGCTTTGCCCGTGCGTGACTGAAAGAAAAGCCAGTCAATAAAGATGGAAATATGACATTGTAATTTAGCGTCCCGCATCCACGAGATTGCGCGTGCGGCGCTCTGTATTTTGTGCACGAAGACAAATAAATAAATCGACGGATACGCGACGGAAATAAAAGTCATGAATCTGGAAAGTGAAGAGTTGCCGTGACGAGTTCAACCTCGAGATCGCGCGATTGGCTCGGAATAAGATCCGCTTTTTTGCTTTCAAATAAACTTGGCACTTGAAAAACAACGCGGGAATTAGATTATTACATATAGCAGAGAGTCATCCACTGAAATGATTATCGTGAGCCTCTGGATTTGGCGTCGTGCGACCCGGTTGAACGAATCGCGGCTTGGCCGAGTCTCCGCGCTGGTGGAAAGTCTTGGAAAGTCAGTGGTCGCGAGTAACAAAGTACACATTTCTCGACTTCGATAGATGCTTCGGGTATTTGTACTTTGTTGTTTTTTTTTTACTTTTACGCACTACATTTAAAAACTGATTACCGTACCTTCTAATCTTTACGTTGTCAATCAGATTTGGTACTTTTTTTTTTAACCCAAATCCCTAACCCTAACCCTAACCCTTGGTTAAAAGATAAATAAGCTTGCTAGTAAATTGTGATTGGTTCATACTAAATATTTATTCCATACCCGTTAGTTAGATAAGACAATAGATATATATCCCCTTCCCCTAGATCCCTTTCCCCAGACCCTTCCCTAACCTTAGGTCCACTTACCTGTAGCCCTAACCTTAGCCATTCCGTGACCCATGCCTTGTTTTTCCCATCACCTTCCCCAAAACCCTAATCCTAACCCGAAATCCACTTACCTTTTTCCCAAACACCTTTTCCCGCCTAAATTTCTGAACTGAAGTCCGCCATTTGAGAAGAAGACTTCGACGGACAGAGTGAGTAAGATGCGCCTGACGAAGGCTCCAAGAGCTGAAACGTTGCGCTATACAGATCTTGCTCATGTTAATTATTAATTGAAAATAAATTATTTACTAAAGTGGAAGGAGGTAGGAACGCATAATTGGATTAATTGGATACATCTGAATTCCAAATTTCACAGATAAATACATAAATACATAATTTGGTTTTTGCAGAGGGGTGCATATCTTTAGTTGGGGTATTATGTCAAGGAGGGCCCGTGCCCCTCCCCTGTCAGTCTCGGGGTTTCGATCTTGGTTGCGTGCTTGTGGGGGGTTTTATTTGACATTGCCTAACCCTAACCCTAACTCCAACCCTAGGGTGTACTCTGACTCCTTCGCCTAACCTTAATGTCTACTGACTTTTTTCCGATCCCCTATCTCTAAATCAAATCCTTATCCGAAGCCCGCTTACATTTTTCCCGACCCCCTTTCCCTAACTCTTACCCTCACCTTAAATCCACTTACCTTTTTCCTGATTCTCTTTCTCCAATCCTAATCCCTAATTGTAGTTATGTTTTGGAGGTTGGACGAAAAATTGCCAATTCTGGAGGTTGGATGGAACAAATAATTTTGAACAATGGCTACATGAATTCTAAAAACATACTTACCTGTTTAAATTTGTTGAACTTGGCATTTTTCTTTCACATGTTTTATGGACATCAGGGGGACAATGTGCGTTTCGGAGAGTAAGCCTGATGAAGGCTTAACCAGCTGAAACGTTGTGCACAGGCTTACTCAATTGGGAACAATTTGATGGGGGGGGGGGGTTGATATGGTTTAATGTATTAGATTTAATTAATTCATGAATTAATTCATTGATAATGTCTAAATTTGGAGGTCAGTCAGAATTTAATTAGTACTAAACGGGTAGGCACTCATAATTTGTCTTATTGGACATGTCTAAATTTGGTAAATGTAATTAATAAATTGAAGGGGAGGGGATGGAATGTTGTATTTTGTTTAGTTGGATGGGGGTTTCACAGTTTTGGGGACTTTCTCCAGTCGAAGGGCCCGTGCACCCCCCCCCCCCTCTCTCATTGAGGGAGGGGTTCATCGTCAAGCACCTAACCCCACAAAAACTGTTACATTTTTTTTTTTTTTACCTCTATGAACATAAAAAACACAAAGAAAGAAAGATGTAAACAGAGAAAAACTTCAAACTTAAGTTAACTCCGGTTGAGCTCTTGATTGAGTTCTTGGGAATTACAAGATGGGAAAAACAGGAATCCCAGTGACATGGAAGAACCTGAACCAGGGAACTCCACTTCTCAAAATTCTCTGTTCAACTTGAAAAAAAGAAAATGTAGAATAGTATCGAATGGCTACAACGCGAAACTGAATAGTCCGAAAAAAATACGATTAAAATTCAGCCTCGAAGCTTCATATGGATCCCCCCCCCCCACCCACACACACACACACATTTTTTTCCATTAGCATATCATCACACATTTCTTAGTGTAGAAATATGTTGGCTCGACAGCGAGCAGCCGGGAAGAAGGAATCGGTTAAAAGACAGAATGCCCGAGATCTGGGATCGTTTCCCGCTTAACAAGGAGGATCAAAACAAGGCGTAAGTTGTGCAGTGCAAATATTCCACATTAAACTGTCGGAGTCAGGAAGCTTTTCAAAGTAAAAATGTTTTCTCAGTCGCTAATTTATATTGACATTGTTGGCAAAACTATGGGAGTATGTTTTGATAGCATGAAAGTTTTAGCCAATGCTAGCTAGCGTTTTTTTCCCTCCTCATGACGACGAGAATGCAGATTAATGAGCAGGAAATTGTTTCTTGTGCAAAACTATATTTTTTTAGGGGGGAGGGATCAAGTGATCAAAACAGGTATCAAATAAAATTCACTGTTATTTCATTTTTATTGTTGTGAGCATATTTCAGTCTGCACTAGTTGCCATTTGATTTGAATCAGTAAAATGTCATGAGCCAGCGGTACGGGGCCGAACCCAAATGCAGGACTCCGAGGCAAGGGCATGATATTAAGAGTGGTTTTATTCCGGAAGGAGGTCAAACACGAAAAGGCAGTCCAAAACATGCGGAAGCAGAAAAACGCCAGGCAACAGGCAAGATCTAAAAACGTGCACGAGGTCCGATGACTATGAGGCAAACTAAGAAACATGGCCAAGACGTGGTCGAACTAAACAGGCACAGCCGCGCTTGTGACAAGGGGTTGGTGTTCGCCAAACTTGCGACCTATGCACAGTAGCAGAGTATCCCAGGATGCAGTAAAGCACACGCAAAGAACTGGCAAATGCCGATGACACATTGACCGCTCAAGTGTTTGGTCAGTTAGTGTCCAACACAGCTGTCAGACGTAGCGCCGCCCACGGCAGTGGCCTGGCCATCCCCCTGACAATATTTCTACTGTACTGATATCGTTTTTTTCCCACACAAGTATCTGTAATTCTAGTCAAGTTTAGAGTGTGAGTACTTTTGTCACTTCTGTGAATAGTACACAAGCTTGGCACACTTGGCACTAAACCTCAGAAGTATTGTGTCATCAGTTTTACCAAATTTCCCTGGCTGTCATTTTGAGGCCTGCTGTTCCTCGGGAGTTTTGCAAAAGTTTGCCCACCCCCCCCAAACGTTCTTTTCGGCTCACGGTCCTACGCTGACCTACCGTTTCATTCGACTGGCACGTTCTCTGTCTGAACACTATCAAGCCTCCGGCCCAGAAGTATTTGTCTTGGCAAGTCGTCGAGCTTCTGCAATGTTTATTTGTTGTCGCGCAAGACGAGGCGAGCGTGTGTTATTGTAGGCGTGAGCCTTTATACAGCTGGGTCAACTCTTCCCTTGTCTGGACGGCGGTCTCCTATTTATTTCTGCGTTCCTGCAAAACGAGAACAACTGGGACTGCAGCTCCGTTAGTTCTGTCTTACAAGTGGCGCAAAACCGCCAAAGTCGAACATAATCCCGTTTGTGACTTTCAGATATGGGATGGAAAGTCGAGACGTTCATCTGGTTTGCGGAGATTTGCATCTAATTGTCTCATCAGTGGGGCGCTAATGCTTGAAAATTCATCTCGGGAATGGAGGCCATCAGAGATTCGCCGACGCCTGAAGGTTCGGAACCACTGGTCCAGTGTACAGTCTTCGTAGACGATATCAGTCCTCGGTTCATCGAGGGTTGAGCGAGTTTGACGGCAATGAGATTATCACTCTTCTTCTTCTTCTTTTCCTTTCGGCTTGTCCTTTAAGGGTCTCCACAGCATGTCATCTTTTTCCATCCGTCTCGTGCATCTACCTCTCTCGAACCCCAACTGTCCTCACGTCCTCCCTCACAACATCCATCAACCTTCTCTTTGGTCTTCCTCTCGCTCTGTCTTCCTTGGCAACTCCATCCTCGTCACCCTTCTATCAATTTCCTCACTCTCTCGCCTCTGAACATGTCCAAACCACGGAAGCCTGCTCTCGAACCTCGTCTCCAAAACGTCCTGTCGCGGTCCTGCCGTTCCAGCCCCGGCTAGGCTTGTCCCAGCAGACCGACGATGACTAGGAGGCGCACACCTACGACTGGTCTTTGCCAGATCGTCGCCTCGCGTGCCTCGTTCTCGCACTTCCGAATTCCCGACTCCAGCCTCCCGTGTACCGACCAACGCCTGTCTCCCGACCTACCCTGTAAGCGTGTCGCTACTGATCCTGCTGCTTGTGTGGACTGACTCCCCCGGTTACCGACTCTGGAACAAATAAAGACTTTCTCCTTACTGCTTGCCTGTCACCCGAGTCGTGCATTTGGGTCCGCCCTCGAGTCTCGTTTGTGACACATCCGACTTTGACTGTCCCTCTAATGAGCTAATTTCTAATCCTATCCAACCTGCGAGAACCTCAACAAGTTGTCCAAACCATCAAAGTCTGCTCTCTCTCGAACCTTGTCTCCAAAGGATCCAACTTTGGCTGTCCCTCTAACGAGCTCATTTCTAATCCTATCCAACCTGCGAGAACCTCAACAAGTTCATTTCTGCTTCCTCCAGTTCTGCTCCCTGTTGTTCCTTCAGTGCCGCCGTCTTTAATACGTACGTCATGGCCGGCCTCAACACTGTTTTATAAACTTTGCCCTCCATCCTGGCGGAGACTCTTCTGTCACATAAAACACCAGACACCTTCTGCTTGGACCCGTTTCTTCACTTCCTTACCACTCTCTCCATTGCGCTGTATTGTTGACCCCAAGTATTTGAAGTCATCCACCCTCGCCATCGCTTCTCCCTTGGAACTTCACTCTTCCCCCACCGCCACTCTCATTCATCCACATGTACTCTGTTTTACTTCGGCTAGAACTTCTACTTCAGTACATAGTGTAAACGACTAATTGAATACTTAAAAAAAAAATCCCAACGCCTTATATGGTTGTACTGCGGTGTACTAGCATGAATGGTGAAAAATATGTTTGATGCTCGGCTGTTTATTTCCTGTTTCTATTAATCTCTTTGTTCATCCCTTAGTGTTGTGTATGGAATTTCCCAACCTTGCCTCCCCCAGCGCTGACTTATAAATACTACTCTTGAAAAAAAAAAATTATTACTTCGTACTACCGACCCAAAAATTATATTTCCACTTCAAATGGTTGAATTTTTGTATGTGTGTGTACACAAGAAATATGTAAAATGTAAAATATCAATCAGTTGCCACAAAGTAGCTTCAATGTACACAACAAATAGTAAATAAGTGTAATCTGCACACCAAATTGGTATAAAGTGTGTGCAAAGTATTAATTTGGGGCCTCGAAATATGAGAAAGCGGCCACAATGGTGGCTATAATGCGCACGTGAATCACTAATGTGTTGCCACGAAGTACCAAAACTGCGTTTCCGTGTTGGTTGGTCGATTACGCAAATGGAGCGCGCCTAGTCCAGAAACGATAATGGCTGGCGCAGAAGAAGACGGGGCTAAATTTAGCAAAAGGACGAGAAGATTATCTGATTGGGGATGATCTACAAACAATATTGTGAAAAAGACGGAAGTTGAACGGGATCAATATTAGCATTTGAAGTACAATATCGTGGATTGTTGACCCCAAGTATTTGAAGTCATCCACCCTCGCCATCGCTTCTCCCTGGAGCTTCGCTCTTCCCCCTCCGCCCCTCTCATTCATGCACATACCGTATATTCTGTTTTATTTTTTTCTGCTAATCTTCATTCCTCTCCTTTCCAGTGCCTGCCTCCATCTTTCTAATTGCAATGAGATTATCACAGCGGGAACTGGAAACAGTCAAACTGACTCCAATCAGGCCGCGTCACATTTCTCCAATACGAGATCAATGAGATCTCGCCGGCCCCTCCGCATTTTGCCCTCTGAAGTCCAACATGTGGTTTGGGAAAGTTTCGCCCACAATTAAAGCAGCAGGCAGTGATGAGGAGGCCTTCAAAGCCGATATGTCGACTTTGAAGGAAATTGGAGTGCCGAGTGCTGCGTTTCTGACGTTTGCTCAAGATCTGACCTTGTGGAACTGACTTACTGTATTAGACTTTGAGGTTTTACGGAAAGTCATCCAAACTTTGCTGCAAACTGAAAACTAGTTTGGATTTAACATCGTCCATCTTCACCAATTTGATAGCAATCTGATCAAATCTCCCGGAGTCATTTGGGTTTAAAGGACCCCCCCAAGGAATGGCCAAGATGACCGTGAAATGTTTGTGTCAGGCCAACAGGGCAGTTCTTGGTTTTTTGAGACCTTTTTTTGATCTGGTCTGACATTCACAAGGATGAAATTTTAAAACATTGAATAAACTGAATTGGGCGGCATTGTGGATCAGCTGGTAAAGCGTTGGCCTCACAGTTCTACGGTTCCGGGTTCAATCCTGGACCCGGCTTTGTGGAGTTTTCATGTTCTCCCCGTGCCTGCTTGGGTTTTCTCCGGGCACTCCCGTTTCCTCCCGCTTCCCAAAAACATGCAACATTAATTGGATCCTCTAAATTGCCCCTAGGTGGTGTTGTGAGTGCGACTGTTTGTCTCCATGTGCCCTGTGATTGGCTGGCAACCAGTTCAAGGTGTACCCCGCCTCCTGCCCGTTGGGATCTGAGATAGGCACTCCCACAACCCTTGTGAGGATAAGCGGCTAAGAAAATGGATGGATGGATGTTTATCCTCGTCTATAGGTACATCTCAGTAAATTAGACACCGTAATTCATGGCCGACAGATCGCACCTGCTTGTAAAGCCTCAGTACACAGAGCTTAACGCGAGCCCGGTGCTAGTGTTAGCATTAACGCAGGGCTAGCATTAGCGCAGCGCTGGCATTAGCGTGGGGCTAACGTTAGCGCAGCACTATCATTAAAGCAAGCTAGCATTAAACACTTTTCTGCGTACAGAGGCTTATAACCAGGTGCGCTAACACTAGCGCCACACCAAAGCTCAGCCGCAGGGTTGAAAGCGTGTGAAAAAGTTGCGGCTTGTAGGCTGGAAAATACGGTAATTTACCTCAGGAGAATGTAAATGATTTTGTGTTCTTGTTGAGGCCGCTCTTTTTTTTTTGGGGGGGGGGGTTTGGAAAAGCACAGCAAAAAATAACAGAAGGCACAAAAGGAGCACAGCTAATCCCGTGAAGCTCCTCGAACGGAGGTTTTCGTCAACCGCGGCGGACCCCTGCCGGGGGGACAGGGGCCCAGCACGACCGCGAATAGCGCAAATCCACCAATAATTGACGCTCGTTGTAATCGCGACGACCCTCCGTGCACAGTTTGACCGTTTAATTCGGCGCTTCTTTCTCGTACCGCCGGAGGTAGCCGGCGATGCATTCGCGCTGCACTTGGAGAATCACTTCTCCGACTAAACGATCACGACAAGTATTCAAATCCTTTCCCAACACTTCCACAATGGACACGAAAAAAATCAAAAAAAGAGCTTCTGGAAATGTACTTTGGAATTTGTGTGTACATGCTGTGGCTTTTTTTTTTTTTTTATTTATTTGGGGAGCGCGGATGGTTAATGTCAGGGTTTCACGTCAAAGCGAACGGGGGCGTCTTGCCAGAGTTGCGGCGGTGCCCCGAGAAGCCGACGGCTCGGCCGCCAGCCGCCGCAAAATGAAATGCTGTCATGTGACATGTCGGGTTTGACTGACTGCATTGATATTTTTTTGCAGCGGAGGCAAAAAAAAAAAAAAAAACCACAACAAAATCACATAAGTGTATTTTTTTTTCCATATTAAAGAGCAAATCATTGCAAAAAATAACAACAATGCAGTGCATATTAATTAAATGTTCCCCCCCCCCCCCCAAAAAAAAAAAAAAGAGCAGAATGGTGCGCTAAAGATGTTGGTGAAGATCCAACGTGAAGCGCAAGGCAGTCATCGCATTGAATTATTCCGGATTAGGGCTTGTCCGGGCTCACAAAAGAGACGTAAAGTGGATCTGTCAAATTGAGCGTCGGCGTGCAGTCGATCGGAGGAGGACAAAGCCAGAGAAAGTCGAGAGGACGCAGGTGAGAAAGAACCGCGCGTCTGTCCGAGGGACTCAAACGGGATCCGGCCGCCCCGCTGCAAGTAACATCAGACGGGGTTTGGCGTTTTGGTTGCGTAAGCGGCTCCGGGCCGGCGTTTTCGCGGCCGGTTAGGATTTCGCGAACGGGTGCATAATTGATGGCTCGTCGCTCGCTAATGTGGCAGCGCGAGCGTTCTGTTGCACTCTCATCAGGCCGTCAAACGTGGATACGGTTGCTTGGGGAAGCGACACAAACTCTCACGGGACAGAAGGATTGGTGCTGTTCGATCGAGTGGAAAAACTGCACGATAATACCAATATTTGGGTGTGTTAACGGTCACTCTCTGTGCAAATTTTTTGTTTGCCGGCACGGTGGAGCAGCGTTGGCCTCACAGTTCTGAGGTCCCGGGTTCAATCCCGGCCCCGCCTGTGTGGAGTTTGCATGTTCCCCCCGCGCCTGCGTGGGTTTCCTCCGGGTGGGCGCTCCGGTTTCCTCCCACATCCCAAAAAAACATGCAACATTCATTGGACACTCTCAATTGCCCCTAGGTTTGATTGTCAATGCGGCTGTTTGTCTCAATGTGCCCTGCGATTGGCTGGCGACCAGTTCAGGGTGTACCCTGCGTGTGACAGCTGGGATAGGCTACAGCACTCCCCACGACCCTCGTGAGGATAAGCGGTGAAGAAAACAGATGGATGGATGGATGGATGGATGGATATTTACGATGTTCATCCATGGTTATTTGTTATTTGGTAGTGGTACGATACCTCCCTCTAGTGGTACATGAAATAACCACTACCGAAATACAGTTCAGTTGTATTTAACTTCAAGTTAAAAATATTTATTTACTGAACTTTTATGCTTTCTACGTTTTTGGATTCAAGTTATTTTTATTTTAATATATTCAAGGATATATTTTTTAAATAATGTCCCAGCTGCTCTCAACGAGATTAAGTGTACTTTTTTAGGAATAACCTGTGTTTTTTTTAATGAACATTTTATAGTGGTACTAAGCGCGACCCTCGTGAGGATAAGCAGTGAAATAACTGGATGGATGAATGCATTTTAAACAAGCCTTTTTATTGCTATTCAACAGATATTTCAACACCAATGACGGGGCAACACAAGTGGACTGATAATCTAACAATATCGGGCATAAATTCTTCGCGACAACAACTTTATGATTACTGAACCATCCCAATGTACTATTTTTTTCTCTTGTTTCTTTTTTTTTTTTTTCAACCATGCAATTATGATGGGCGGCTATTATCTGCAGGCATTCACTGTGTATGCGACGGCCAAGGAGCACACGACAGAAGGAGCGGCACAATGCTATTAGCTTGAAGTAAAAAATGTAAATATTAAGTAGAAGATTACGGTGCTATTTCCCTTACCAAGCAGCAAATATTTTTTTTATTTTTTATTTTTTTTATTGGAAGCCTGCAACATGTATCCTGTATTAACGACATTTCAATTGGAATTCAGTTTATGCATCCATCCATTTTCTTCGCCGCTTATCCTCACGTGGGTCGCGGGAAGTGCTGGAGCCTATCCCAGCTGTCAACGTGCAAGAGGCAGGGGACACCCTGAACTGGTTGCCAGCCAATCGCAGGGCCCATTAAGACTGACAATGATCGCACTCACAATCACACCTATGGGCAATTTAGAGTGTCCAATTAAGGTTGCACGTGGTTGACACAAAAGTATAACTTAAAGGCGATTTTTAAGGGGCCGGCTAATAATTAATTTTCTGTTGCCTGGATTTATTGCCACTGATTCTCTTATGATGATGAAATGCTCAGAATACTGTCAGATACTACTAGCCGGCCATTTTGTTTCTGCTGAACTATCCATCCATTTTCTTAGCCGCTTATCCTCACCAGGGTCGCGGAGAGTGCTGGAGCCTATCCCAGCTGTCAACGGGCAGGAGGCGGGTGGGGTACACCCTGAACTGGTTGCCAGCCAATTGCAGGGCACATGGAGACAGACAACAGTCACACTCACAATCACACCTATGGCCAATTTAGAGTGGCCATTTAATGTTGCATGTTTTTGGGAAGTGGGAGGAAACGGGAGTGCCCGGAGAAAAAACCCACCAAGGCACGGGGAGAACACGCAAACTCCAACCAGGCGGGGCGGGGATCGAACCCGCGTCGTCAGAACTGTGAGGCCAACGCTTCACCCGCTGTCTCCACCGTGCCGCGCAATTCAGTTCATTCCATTTTTTAAATTTCATCCTTGGGAGTGTCAGACCCGATCAACCCCAAAAAAATAACTCCTCACGCACGTTTTATCCGTCATCCGCTGAGTCACGCTAACGGCTCGTCGCAACGCGAGCGACGACGTGCAAATATCAGACAGGGAACCAGTCGAGGGGCAACATCAGGGGCTAATATAAGATAAACGCTGGCTCCGGACGTAAATCACAGTCCACCAATAAAAAGGCCGAGCGGGAAATGAACTTAATTGGTCCCCCTTTGAGAATATCAATTCGGTGACAGTCGTAACTCTCTCTCTGACAGGCGCTCATATGGACGCCATTACCAAGTCGACCCGAAACCTGCAGAGACCCGCAAAACTCACGGGCGCACCGAGCCGAGGGGAAAAAAAAAAAAAAAAAATCCAATATCGCGCGGCCGCGGAGTTGGACGTTCCTTTGAAGGCGTCGCCGGGGCATGAGACGTTTCCTTTCGCGCGACCCCCCCACCCGGACCGGCCGGTTTGGGAGGAAATCACATTTTGGTCGTCTAATCCGACGCAGGGCTGCGGAGCTGGTAGACATTTGTTGGAGGGCCTCGACGTCGCGGCGGGTTAAGTGCTTCCATGGAGCGGTCGTGCAGCTCCGCCTGTCCGGCGGGGATCTGCGCGCGGCTGCCGTGCTTAAGTAGATTTTTCAGGTGTCTCTACTTTACGTATTTATTTTCCCGATGACTTTTTACTTACAATAATGTCAGGAAAGTCGACTAGAACATCTGAGCTTTATTAGGGGCTAACCGGAGAAACTTTAAGCGGTGACACGCGCGTGCCGACGTCCGTTTAACGTGAGTTGAGATGTGAAATTCGTTCTGAACACTGCCGCGTCCTGCTGATGAGAGGGTGTGCACACTTTTGGAGCCACGTTATCCCAGTTATTATTACTTCTCCTCTTGATTTTTTTTTTTTTTTTAAATTGGGTCATACAAGAACCTGACATTTGGCGCTTTTGTAATTACTTCAGAGTCTGTACTTCTGTACTCGAGTACAGCAGTTGAAAAGATACTTGGAGAGCACATGTCAAACTCAAGGCCTGGGGGTCCAGATCTGGTCCGCCACGTTATTTTGTGTGGCCCTCAAAAGAAAATCATTTGTTTCTACTTCAAGTTTCTCACTGAAATTTATTTTGGCAGAAAATGTGCATAAACACTTCAAATTTGCTTCACTTTTATAGAAATGATTTTTTTTCACCCAATTCAATTCATATTTGATTGTAATCGTTCTCTACACTTTCTGATTTTCAAAATGCAAATTCATTAAAAAAAAAAGCAGTAAGCATAGTTTATAATAATTCAAAGGGGTTTATACGGTATTTTGATTAAAAATCAATCGGCGTTAACGTGGATATTTGACTTCTATAGCCGTCAATGGCAGTGAACGTGCTTAGCGCCATTGTACAGTATTTGCAGTGTGTGATCTTCACAACCAAAACAGCCATTTGAGAGGAGACCGTGACTACGACGCCTCTGTTCTTCTTTTACACAAATATATCCGTGGTGGTACTTAAGTAGCGAGCGGTTTTTGCCAACTCCGGTCCAGCTGGCCCGGCTCATTTAGTCATCGTAAGGAGTGCTTCCTGTTGTGCCATCCGCACGGTTTGCAATCGTGGCCCCCGGACTATCCAGGCCTGGGTGCAAAATGCCCGTTAAGAACAATTTCTCGAGTCATTTACATGAACGCTTCCTCCCACCAATTTATCGGCTGGGCTCTCGCTGCCTTTCTAGTTCATCCGCATCTGGAAAACACTCCCTCCCTCCATCCCTCCATCCCTCCCTCCATCCCTCCATCCCTCCCTCCCTCCTCGCTATGCGTGCACTCGTATCCCGCAATCATTAATCGAGGCTGCAGATAACGCCCCAAATCATATCCACGGCTCATTCTAGAAACGGCGAAACATTTTCGAAAAATAGACCGGTTTTTAAAATATTTTTTGAAAATAAAAAAAAAACAGGCGAAATTACCGTAATTTCCAGCCAACAAGCCGCGACTTTTTTCGCACGCTTTCAACCCCGCGGTTTATGCGGTGACGCGGCGCTGGAGTTAGCGCTTGGCTAGCGTTAGGGAGGCGCTAGTGTTAGCGCACCTGGTTATAAGCCTCTGTACTCAGAAAGGGTTTAACGCTAGCGCCACGCTAACGCTAGCACGAATTACAGTATATTTTCCCACGTACAACCAAGAACGGTGGTTGAAAAATATGAAAGATAGAGAAGAAATCCACCCACTGACCGAGATATTAGCTTGATGTCATTTCTGCTTAGCCATGTACGCTAATTTACATTTTTCTCTTCCTCGAGATGGCTAAAAAATATTTAACAATAGTGTCATGCATAGTGGCACAACTTCTGACTATAAGTAACTGTAGTATAATACTTACTTAATTTAATTATTTATTTTATAATATACTATAATATTTCATATATTTCCCTAATAAAACTTTTAACAGTTACAAGGAAGACATCAACAAAATCATTGATTTGAAACAAATTTTATCTGTTACATTTGACATTGTTGAAGTTGGGCAGAAACCTCGTACGTCCAATTTGATTGTTTTTTTTTTTTTTAATTCATATTTTTAGCAAATGGAATGTTTTACACAATAGTAATCGATTAAACGTGTTAAAAATGCGGGACTTTTAGAACAAAACCTTTTCTCGGTCTTGAATTTCTGGGAAGTGTTGTGAAAATACTCACTTTGCGGGAGCCGTGGGCGTTACGTCCGCTCAAGATCGAAAGGGTAGAAAATAACGAGTGAAAATAGAAAAAAAAGGTTACTTGCACTTTAGAAAACCCGTTTCATTAAAAATGGATAACTCTAAATCTTTGCAGAAAGGAGCGTCAGCCGCTAAAGCGCGTTTGCGTGCAGATTCACGTCCACAGATTAAAAATGATACATATTTTTTAAATCCGCAGTTTGGGAAGATGATGCAACAGCCGTTGCTCGCTTTTGTGATGTTTTAATGGCATTAATGATGTCATGTCGTCCTACAACTTTAATCAATGACAGCAAAATGAATTCCTTTTTTTTTTTAGCATAATCGAATTAGCAATAGAAGATAATTATGCGATGTCACATGATAGCGGTGGAAGATATAATACTAAACTTGACCTCTGTAACGAAAGCAAGATGTCCCCCCCCCCTCCCCGAAAAGTAGTGATTTTGGAGATTCCGCCTGACAGCAACGATATGTAAGATGCTCATCGAGAGAGAGAGAGAGAAATATATCAAACGTAGATCTGTTTGCTATTTGAAATCATATTTATGAATGGCTTTTAGGACAGCCGTCGTTCCATCTCGTCTCTCGACGCCTACCGTCGACACGCCCGGCGGTTGTCTCTGAAATGGATCGTGTGAAATTTCACGGCGGGACTGCGACGGCCCCGCGTGTAAATTTGTCTTTGCCGATCTTTTGGATTCGAACCCCGGCGAGCGAGAAAAAGGCCGCTGCGGGTAAACTGTGTAACGCGAACGTTTTGGCCAAGCTGGGTTTAATTTGCGATCCCCGACGACGCGCATGAGAAACCTGCCCTCCCCTTCAGCTGTCTCATTGAATCATGTGGATATAATTTCATCCATTTACGTGTTTTCTGCTCTTTGCTGTGGTTGCCACGGGGCATTTGGAAGCGGGCAGATTAAACGCACATGTTCCTCCCCATCTGCTGCTCTCCCCTTCCGAAACAGATCCCGAAGTGTCGGCGGGTTTCCCCCGCTCGTCGAGAAAGACACCTTGCGATCGACCCGGAACCCGTTGTGTACCCTGTTTTCTTCCTCATAACGTTCATATGTATATATATATATATATATATATATATGGCATTTCATAACGTGTTTCATTTGGCCGCTATATTTTTCTGGCGCAGCTTCATCGTGTCTGTCAGCCTCGGAAACTGGGCCGTTCGAAACCTATCCGGTAAAGCTAATCAGGGCGGGAAGCTGATTGCTGAGGTCGCTCGGATTTTTCTGGAGCCTTTCCTTTTATGGAACGTGAGTAATCGTGAATTTCATGCGAGTTAACGGCCGTGCGGTTCAATCGCGTCTCCCGGTCATTAGTCAGAGTCCTCGTGTACAATTACCAGTCAGTGTTAGTCCTTGGGGCGGGTATCAAAGGAGTGAGGAACTCAAAACGATATGAAATATTCAAGCCATCACAGAGTTGACTCTTTCATTATCTTAGCTATAATAGCCATATTTTCAAAAACTACTATTTGCGTCCCCCCGCCCCCGTGAAACCTGTATTTGCTCAAAATGACCTCTTGCAAATGTCAAGGCATTTTCGTGCTTCCTGTAATATTGTGTCCCACAAGATGTCGGCAAAGCTCGATCTAAAGGGCGTTAAGAGTACGTGAATTGGGCCGAAGGAAGTACAGCACAACCTCGGTTCTCGGCCGTAATCCGTTCCAGGAGGCGGTTCCAGAAGCGATTTGTCCCAAAACCGAATGGATGTTTCCCACGTCTGCGTACAGAGCCTGCGTTATACACAATAACAAAGCGCGTCGGGGATCAGCTGGTCGGGCCGGGCCGCGTGCATTGTTATTTCCGGATTATTCTGCGGCATGAGGATTCACAACAAAACGCGTCGTTTGTTAGCTGGTCGGGTCGCACACGATTTGTTATTCCCGGCGTTTGAGTACCGATTTTTGTTCGAAAACAGAAGCAAAAAAACATCTCGAAATTTTCGTTCGTAAACTGTTTTGTTCGAGAAAGGAGGGGTTCGAGAACCGAGTATTCACTGTCTGATGAAATGGTATAAGCATGTACTTTATGTCAAGGGGAACGGGTTAAGTTTAGCCTGGGTTGTTGTGGAGATCAGGGAGAGCCTTCGCAAATGTCAAGGCATTTTTGTGCTTCCTGTAATATTCTGTCCCACAAGATGTCGGCAAAGCTCTATCCAAAGGGAGTTAAGAGTACGTGAATTGGGCCGAAGGAAGTACAGCACAACCTCGGTTCTCGGCCGTAATCCGTTCCAGGAGGCGGTTCCAGAAGCGATTTGTCCCAAAACCGAATGGATGTTTCCCACGTCTGCGTACAGAGGCTGCGTTATACACAATAACAAAGCGCGTCGGGGATCAGCTGGTCGGGCCGGGCCGCGTGCATTGTTATTTCCGGGTTATTCTGCGGCGTGAGGATTCACAACAAAACGCGTCGTTTGTTAGCTGGTCGGGTCGCACACGATTTGTTATTCCCGGCGTTTGAGTACCGATTTTTGTTCTAAAACAGAAGCAAAAAAACATCTCGAAATTTTCGTTCGTAAACTGTTTTGTTCGAGAAAGGAGGGGTTCGAGAACCGAGTATTCACTGTCTGATGAAATGGTATAAGCATGTACTTTATGTCAAGGGGAACGGGTTAAGTTTAGCCTGGGTTGTTGTCGAGATCAGGGAGAGCCTTCGCAAATGTCAAGGCATTTTTGTGCTTCCTGTAATATTCTGTCCCACAAGATGTCGGCAAAGCTCTATCCAAAGGGAGTTAAGAGTACGTGAATTGGGCCAAAGGAAGTACAGCACAACCTCGGTTCTCGTCCGTAATCCGTTCCAGAAGGCGGTTCCAGAAGCGATTTGTCCCAAAACCGAATGGATGTTTCCCACGTCTGCGTACAGAGTTGTACACAATAACAAAGCGCATCGTGGGCCAGCTGGTCGGGTCGCGCCCGATATGTTATTTCCGGCGTTCGAGTACCGATTTTCGTTCGAAAAACAGAAGCCAAAAAAATCTCGAAATTTTCGTTCGAAAACCGATCTACATTTTCGAAAGAAAAAACAAAGTACTGCGTACTATCTGCAAAGCAAAACCGGCTAACAGATATATTGCAATTTACCGGCTCCCACGTCACTCACCAGGCGGGGCCCCACTTTTTAAAGCCACACACACTCAGTCACAGATACTGTGGAATGTAAGGATGGCGAAACCAAGCGGACAAGATTAATACCTGCACCTGACGTTGTTAGTTAGTAATGCAAAATCAATTTTTATTCCAATTACCCGATTAATCAAGGGTATAATCAGAAGTTTCAAATTATATCATAGGTTCATTTTTACAATAATTGCAGATTATAATATATAAAACCAATTTATTTGTTTGAATTCTGCTTTGTTTTTATATGATACAATGTTAAAAACGGGACAAATGTTCGTTTTTCCATGAAAAAAAAAAATTGGAAATGAAGGAAGGTACTGCTGTCCATCTTTTGTAATGTAAAAAAAATGTTGAATATTGTGTCTTATAAGAGCACAAGTAATTCAGTAAGAAAGTAAAAAGAGTTTGTGCATCGTGGCTAATTCATTATGACTGTGCGGCTCCTTCTGGCCACCAGTGGGCGGCATAATCCGGCTATACGGAAGGAGACGGCGACGACTAACGTCAGTAAGCTGCAGTGATAATAGTTGTTGTTTCACTGATGATAAAAAGATTAGAATAATTTTTATTGTAATACCGTCCGTCTACACGTGTTTTGCCAGTGTTTTTGTTCAGATATCCGTTCCGTTAAGGGTTACGAGACCGTTGTTTTGCTGTTATCTTCTGGCATTTAACTGTATTTCCGAAAATGATTTCCCTGATTGTTTTTCACTAAAGGCTGCTAGCAGAGGCCATTAATCAGCGACCTGTCCCGCATGTCGTCAGGCACATTTATCTCCCGTGTACAGTTCCACAAAGGCTGGTTTGTCACCATCCGTGGCAGGTTCCTAGCTGCTTCCTTTTCGCCCCGCTTGACACCGTCGGGCTTTCTTGTTTCCCCTGAAGGCCACCAGTTCGGACCCTCGCGACCTTTCATCCCCTCTCTTCGGTCGTTTCAAGACCCGGCCGTCATCCGAAATGTTTACGGAGTGATCGAACCGAAAACCCTCCGGACGGGGATGGAATTCCGCCGCGGTTATCTGCCGGTTTACCTCAGCCGGAGGTCTCGGAGAGGAAAACCAAACACGTTTGAAGCAATTCTAGTGATTAGAGCCGTCTAAGCTGTTTTCACAGATAATATCCAAGGGAAGATTAATTTCACGTCACCACGTTTCGCCGTTTACGGAACGCCATCACTTCAACTGCAGTTGGAGTTGATTCCAAAGGAGCGCGCGCTGCGACGTTTACAAGTGAGCGCGGTTTTGGATCCTTTTGGGACTTTTCCGCAACGCTGTCAGCGACTGGTCAGTCTTGTGGAAATTCGATGCATCAGCAACTTTCTATGATGCTTTTCAATCCTTTCAGTGAATGTTTTGTTGGTTTGTTTTGTTTTGAAAGTTCATTGCAGGACTTACAAGTTCTCGGAACAAATTGAATTGGAGGCGGACGCATAACCCGGTGATGGGAAATAATGAAGCGGAAATACGTCATGATTGTACATATTTTCGAAGTATCTGCTCTTTAACTGAGTGACTTTACAGTTTGTGTAAGCGGCAGTTTTACTTGTTTGCTTTATTTGAACGTCGGCTCGGGTGGAAAACGTTTGCCTCACAGTTCTGAGGTCCCGGGTTCAATGGACCTGGACCCGCCTGTGTGGAGTGCAACGTTACTTTTTAGACACGTGAAACGCACCCCGCTGAGGCGCAGACGTCGACGTTAGCGGCTCAATTTGTTACAGAAGCGTTTGTTTGCCTTGTCAGCTCGGAAGGTTGGAGAAGGAGGTCGAAGACCGGAAAATCGTTCCCTCGTGAAACAAAAGCCAAATGGACTGTAATCGACACCCAATAAAATTGCCTTGGAAAATTTTTTAAAACCCCCCCAAATACTTGAATAATTGCAGATATATACGAAAACACAAAAGGGATTTTTTTTTTTTTTTAAATAGTAACACAAAAAGTGAATATACGGGTGCTGAATTTGTGGCTCCGTTATAATTCATTTGTTTCCCTCCCATAAAATGAATAAAAAATGTTGAAGTTTATTGTTTAAAAAAAAAAAAACACAGTTCATGATAATATTACACATTGAAAAAAAAATTAAATGTAAACGATTAAAATGTTTGTGTAACCCCCCCCCATACTTGAATAACTGCAGATATATACAAAAAGACAAAAGGGATTTTTTTTTTTTTACTTATAATATTGGAAAAATTTGAAAAAATAGTTACACAAAAAGTGAATATACGGGTGTTGAATTTGTGGCTCCGTTATAATCCATTCGTTTACCTCCCATAAAATGAATAAAAAATGTTGAAGTTTATTGTTTAAAAAAAAACACAGTTCACGATAATATTACACATTGGAAAAAAAATTAATGTTAACAATTAAAAGGTTTCTGTAACATTTATTGCTGTTATTGTTATTCTGTTATGTGTATATATATATGTGTTATTCTGTTGTGCGTGGCTTGGCCACAGGGGGCAGTATAATACAATCATCCGATGAAAACAAAGACGAGTTACACAACTCTTGTGACGCAGTGATCTTTAGGAATATTAATAATTTCTCACACAGGATAAATAATAAAAGCCTCTGAGTATTGTTTTGATTTTTGTGTTCACATTCCTTGTTAAGTTTAAACGGTTTAAAACAAAACAACGTCGATGGTAAACATTAGCTTATCCGTGGCGTTTTGTACGTGAAGCTAAGCGGCTTGTCATGAATCAAAGTTGTGGGGTTGTTTTAAATGCGCAATATGTAATTGTGTTTAAAGCACGCGGGAGGAATAAAAGCAGCGTGAATTGTTACTTTGTGCATGAAGTCCGCGTGGGTCGTTAGCGAAGGCCGTATCAGATCGGGTTGCGGTGGAGGAGAGAGTGACACCGCGGGGTCCAATGGGCCCGGCGCTCGACGGAGGCTCATCCCCCGCTCGTCTTCTTTCACACACGCGGCGCCCGGGCCGAGCGTTCTATTCACCGCCGCTCCATTTAATATCGGCGAAACCCAAGCCCGTCATGGCGGCGGCGGCTCGGGTGAGCGGATCCGACCTGGCGCGGCTTTCGCAATTGTCCCGGCGGTCCGGTAGCTGCGCCGTGTCTGCGTATTATTTTGGGAACCACGTTTTTCTTTCGTCTGTGGTTTGCAGCTGAAATTGAGCATAAAATGAATGAAGTATATGATGCACCATTGACTACACGCAAAATAAGTAAACGTTAGGTTGCAAAAACAGCCGTTGAAAATTGCAACACAGCTTGAGACCGTCTTGTTTTTGTTAGCATTTCCAAACTGTGCTGTTTTAATCGTATGTTCATTTCATATTTACGTACAGGACTTTGTATCAGCTGTGCTTGTCCTTAACGTGTTCTAGACATAAAATGGAGTTCAGGGTTAAAACATCAAACTAAATGAAAAAAGAGACTTTTAACAGTTTAGTACATTTTGCATCATTTGCTCTTCTCTAACAAGGAGCCGAATGAAAGCCAAGCCACTTATCCTCACAAGGGTCGCGGGAAAACTGGAGCCTATCCCAGCTGGCTTCGAGCAGATTTGAAATTGCACCGTGGGCCAAATATAGCCACGCCACTGGCCAGATCTGGCCCGCGGGCCAGAGTTTGACTCCTACGGTGCAGTGGTACACGCGCCTGCCTTTGGCGCTGGCAGCGTGGGATCGATTCCCGCTCAGTGATGGTGCCGATGGACTGGCGACCAGTTCAGGGTGTACCCCGCCTCCTGCCCGTTGACAGCTGGGATAGGCTCCAGCTCTCCCCGCGACCCTCGTGAGGATAATCAGCAGCCAGCTCGCAAAGAGCGCCATCCACCTTAAAATCAGCGGCAAACGTTGACGCAAACACGCGGAGGAAACGCGCATGTCGACACCCTCGCCCGTCGTGTCGGACGTCACGGCGAGGCGGAAAAGGGCGTGAAAGCCCGACGCGGGCCTTTGCGGGGAACGGACATCGGCACCCCCTTCCGACACATCGGCGAGACGTGCAGCCCGTCGAAGACAAAAGCAAACAGCGGCCTGGAGAGAGGGTGGGTTGAGGGGGGTTGGCGGGTTATTTCACCGTTTCAATGCATTCTTTTGTGCAAAACAAAAAAAAAAGTGAGGCTAAATTGTAGTTAGGGCTCCACGGAGGAAAACGTGTTTATCGCCGAGAGCGTATTATTACTTGGGACCGGCGCGCATGATGAGATGGACTGAGGTTTTTTGTTTTTTTTTTTCCCAGGCTGCTGGGAAACCGACTGGCGGTGTCGCCTGGAGGCGCAGGCACCGGCCAAGAAACTGGCTGTGAAGAATTATTGTATATGCTACAGTGAGGGCTTTTGTTGTCCAGAGGTGGCGAAAGTACTCGCCGTCTGTACTTAAGTAGAGAGACAAAAACGAAAAAAAAAAAGTACAAGTGCTGATTCAACTACTGTACGTGTTGTCCGTGTAATATACAAATAAATGATTTTAACATAAATTTGACACACTACACAGAAGAGTGTTGTTCATAAACATTGCCAATTTTTAATTGAAAAGAAAATCGGAAGGAAAAATCATCTGTCGTTGTGGGCGCACTCAAACGATTTGGGCGTATCCGCTAAAAAAAACAAAAAAAAAACAAAAAGGCTCGTTCTTCAGGCATCTTTCTTATGGCGACACATCCCTCCATGAAAATATACCCGCTTAAAGCTTCTGACGGCTACGACGCGACGAGATGTGCTGTCGCGCAAGCTAACAGGCTTCCAGGGTCTCCTTTTTAGTTTCGGGGTTCGACCGCAGCATCGACGCCTCGCCTGCGGATTTAAAGAAAGACGTCAGCGTCCAGGAAATACACAGTTTCGCAGTGCAGGAGTAGAGCTCGCCATGTGTCGAGCTAGGTAGCTAACCGACTACACAGTAGCGGTAGAAATGTGCAATTGTGCTTGATAACCAACAACGGATGTGCTGAAGTTCGTACATTTGTCACGAACCGCCAGTACGGGGGAGGACCCAAATGCAGGACTTTGAGGCAAAGGCATAATGTTCAATGTACTTTATTCCGGAAACTGGGTCATACACGGTGTAACAGTCCGACAAGGCAGAGGCACAGAAACGCTAGGCTAGGTGGGATCCAAGAGACATACAGCAAGGGTTCGATGACTCTGAAGCAAACTAATCTACGGGACTGGATTAAACTTAAAGGCACAGAATCGCTGTGACGAGGGTTACTGTAACTTACGCGTAGATGCGGAGAGTCCCACAGGCAGTGAATGCAACTGATTAACGCAAGGCAACGAACCGGCAATTTAGACTGTCCAATTAATGGAACATGTTCTTGGAATGTGGGAGGACACCCACACAGGAACGGGGAGAACATGCAAATTCCACACAGGCGCGTCCGGGATTGAACCCATGTCCTCAGTTTATCAATTTTTGTTCTGTTTTTTATTTTTTTTTCATTTTATTTACATTATTATATTGAATGAGATGGAACGGTGGATCAGATGGTAAAGCGTTGGCCTCACAGTTCTGAGGTCCCGGGTTCGATCCCAGACCCGCCTGTGTGGAGTTCTTCCCGTGCCTGCGTGGCGTTTCTTCGGGCACTCCCTCCCATATCCCAAAAACACGCAACATTAATTGGACGCTCTAAATTGCCCGTAGGTGTGATTGTGAGTGTGCGTGTTTGTCTCCATGTGCCCTGTGATTGGCTGGCAACCAGTTCGGGGTGTACCTCCCTTCCTCCCCATTGACAGCTGGGATAGGCACCAGCTCTCCCCGTGGCCCTTGTGAGGATAAGCGGCAAAGAAAATGGATGGATATGAAAAACTTGAAATGGTAAAAACAAAAATAAATTTAAAAAGTTGACTGATGAAAAAAATAATTGTTAAATGTTCGAAAAATTTTGATGCTACCAGTCAAAAGTTTTGGAACGCACGCATTTTTGTTGTTGTTTCTCTAAAATTGGAAATCAAATTCAGTTCCCGTCCGTTGAAAAGCCGCACAGCGATTCTGATTTGGGATTTTCATTTTAAGGATAAGCTTCTATGTTTCTCCGCAGTGGTGACTTTGACGAGTCCAATGTTTCGAATACATTTTTTGTGATCAATATATCAATTGTAACTTGAATTGTTGATTTGTTCTGTTAATCATTTCTGGGGGAACCTTGATGCATAAACGCAGACGCATTAAGAGTAGCGTTAACCCCGCCATGTCGCGGTTCACACTTTGCGGTTCTGCTATTTCTGTTTGGTTTTTTTTTTTTTTTTCATTATTATGATTGTGCAATACGTCAGCTAACTCCTACCTAACGAAATGAACAGTGACTTACGATTAATTATCGCAAAATTGAGGCCTGGTAATGATAATCGTGTGTCGTTGTTGAGTAGATGAAGGTAAGGAACGTCCCTCCTCGTAGTTGAAGGTGCGTTCTTCCTTTGCACTGGAAGGCTCTGAGGCCACTCGGCGAGGGATTGGGTGGAGCAAACTATTTTTCAGGCAACGTTTGCGTGTCAACCTAGCACGATTGCTGTATGTATTGTGTTACATTTTTCGAGGTTGTTTAAGCAGGACATTCAACAGTTTTTGTCATCTGTTATCTTATTGGTGTGCTTCAGTATCCCCAAAAATGGGTTAGTATGATATAGACAGCAGTGTCTTGAGGAACGAGTGACCGTTTCCATTTTCTTAGCCGCTGATCCTCACGAGGGTCGCACAACTGCTGGAGCCTACCCCAGCTGTCAACGGGCAGGAGGCGGGGTACACCCTGAACTGGTTGGCAGCCAATCGCAGGGCACATGGAGACAGACAAACAGTCACACTCACAATCACACCTAGGGGCAATTTAGAGTGTCCAGTCAATGTTTCATGTTTTTGGGATGTGCGAGGAAACCGGAGTGCCCGGAGAAAAAACCCACGCAGGCACTGCGAGAACATGCAAACTCCACACAGACGGGTCTGGGATTGAACCCGGGACCTCAGAACTGTGATGCCAACTCTTTCCAGTTGATCCACCGAATTGCAAGTCTTTTGAGATCTTAATTTTTCGAGATATGCTTTGACTTGCAAGCTCAATTTGAGGCACAAGCACAAGATGGCGGCAGTGAGTTCAACTCCAAATTTCACATTGTATATCATAACAACCATATAACTCTGCGCTTAAATCTACTAGCTTCATGCAAACATAACTGGAAATGCCATAGAGGGGCTAAAGAATAGCATCTATGTGGTGGTGTTAGACGAGGGGTTTTATTGTCCAAATGGTGCCGCAACACACGTAGACAGACAATACACAAATACTCACAGGCATATATTCCTTATACTGTTTGAAAAGTGCCACATACTACATCAGTGACTAGTAGTTAATTTTTTCCATTTTTTTCTGCACTATATATATATATATATATATATATATATAGTTGCATACATTAATTTTTGAAATTTAATTGTGCATTGTTTACAATTTATAGAATTTATGTGTGTATATATATATTTAGATTGTTTACTATTTTTTTATAATGTTTATTATTATTATGGACTGATAATTTCCTCATTTCATTTTTTTGGAGGGGGTGGGGATGATTTTTGGATGAGTTTTTAGGGAATAAATTCAACTTGAAAGTCAAGCTGGCAGCCGGCGTCGTTCTGCCGTGTCGCACGCATTCCCATCCTAACCACCCGCCCGTCTCCTCCGCAGTTCGAGGGCTGCAACAAAGCGTTTTCGCGCCTGGAGAACTTGAAGATCCACCTGAGGAGCCACACGGGGGAGAAGCCGTACCTGTGCCAGCACCCCGGCTGCCAGAAAGCTTTCAGCAACTCCAGCGACCGCGCCAAGCACCAGCGCACTCACCTGGACACGGTCAGAAAAACGGGCGAGCGGTCTGCGCCGTCTGATCTTCTGGTTTTTCTCCAGGCACGATCGATATTTGGCCGGCAGCTACAACGCTCGATGCGCTCTCTCGAGGATTGAGAAGGAAGTCGTTACAGACGGAAAGCGCCGAACAGCCCACGTAGCATACGTTACAATCCTTTTTATAACTTGGCGATGACCGGACGCCGCCGCGCTGTGAACTAAGCACACCCGTCTCGATTTTTCAAGGTTCTGGGTTCAAACTTGTGTGGCGTTTGCACGTTCTCACTGTGATCGCGTACGTTTTTTTTTTTCCACGTTTTTCCTCATTGCGGATTCCAAAAACATCCACGTCAGCTTCATTGAACGCGTTAAATCGGGGGTGTCAAACATACGGCCCGCGGGCCGAAGCCTGGCCCGCAAGGAGCTACACTCCTGCTAGCGGGATCAATTCGAAAGTGAAAAAAATATATACACACTGAACATGCGGTTCTCGAACGTCTCCGTTCTCGAAGAAATCGGTTTTTGGAATGAAAATATTGAGATTTTTTTTTGCTTCTGTTTTCGAACAAAAATCGGTAACCCGACCAGCGAATACACAATGCGCTTTGTTGTGGATTCCCATGCCGCCGAAAAACCCGGAAATAACATAAAGCGCGCGTGGCCCGACCAGCTGACCCACAACGCGGCGTTGGCATTGTGAATTCGAACACACCGCAAAAAAACGCAGAAATAACATAACGCGCGCGGCGTGACCAGCCGACCCACAACGCACTTTGTTATTGTAAATTCGAACGCACTGCGAAAAACCCCTGAAATAACATAATCCGCGCGGCCCGACCAGCTGACCCACGACGCGCTTTGTTATTGTGAATTCCAACGCACCGCAAAAAAACACGTAAATAATATAACGCGCGCGACCCGACCAGCTGACGCACGACGCACTTTGTTATTGTGAATTTGAACGCACCGCGAAAAAAACGGGAAATAATATAACACGCTCAACCCGACTAGCTGACCCACGACATGCGTTGTCATTGTGAATTTGAACGCACCGCGAAAAAAAAAACGGAAATAACAATAACAATGAGAAATATCGATTCGGTTTTCAAACAAATCGCTTCTCGAACCGCCTTCTGGAACGGATTGTGGTCGCGAACCGAAGTTGGACTGTCGTAGTCGGTGTGGTGGTGGCGACAACGGATCATGTTGAGAGTTATTGTGCTCATATAGGAAATGGAATGGTAATAATAATTCCTTGTTGTGTTGATTTACGTACTTTAAAAGTGCAATACTGACTGTAACTTCAACTTTTGATCTTTAAAATCCAATTTAATTTCAATTTCACATTGTAATTGATAAAGTGATGCAAAATGTTCTCAAAAAAAAAAATCTGACATTGTTTTTTTAAAATGAAGAATAAAAGTCCATCCATCCATCCATTTTCCTCGCCGCTTATCCTCACGAGAGTCGCGGGGAGTGCTGTCAACGAGCAGGAGGCTAGCGGGGTACACCCTGAACTGGTCGCAGGGCACATTGAGACAAACAGCCGCACTCACGATCACACCTTGGGGCAATTTAGTGTCTCCAATTAATCTTACATGTTTTTGGAATGTGGGAGGAAACCGGAGCACCCTGAGAAAAGCCACGCAGGCACTGGGAGAACATGCAAACGACACACAGGCGGGTCCCGGATCGAATCCAGGACCTCAGAAGTGTGAGGCCAATGCTTTCCAGCTGTTCCACCATACCGCCAGAATAAAAAGTCCTGAAATAGAAAGATTTTGTTTTTTTTTTTAACATACTTGTTTTGAATTAAGACAAAGGGAAAATTTAGGCTGTGCGTGGCCTCTGAGCTACTAGTTCGACAGTCCAAATTGTCCACGGGTGTCAATGTGCTCGTCTTGTGATTGGCTGGCAACCGCTCCCGGGCGTACCCCCCAGGACTCGCCCCAAAAAGCGGCTTGCGGCCCGACGAGGACACGCGCTATAGAAAGCGAAAAGATGGAAAGTCAAACGTCAGAAGACATAAAAAAAAAAAGGCAACTTAATGGAGTCACACTCACCTGACTGTATTATGTTTATTTTCGTTGGGATTTTCAGGTTGTGCTCACATGGAGCCCAGAGCATTAAGTACCAAACAATTTTGGCATTGAAAATAAATGCCGGCTTTGTAGAGAAAAAAAAAACGCATTGGCACTGAAAAAGATTGCCATATTTTCTTTTTTATATTATGATGTTTTTCAATGTGAGTCATCAGATTTTTTTTTCAGTGAGTGTTGTCATTTTTCTCAGTGTCATCCAATTCCAATTTCAACCTTGGTTTTATGTAGGATTTTTTTTAAATTTTATATATATATATATATATATATATTATATATATATATATATATATATATAATATATATATATATGTGTGTGTGTGTGTGTGTGTGTAGGCAAGTCCAAATATAGAGTTGCAGTACCGCCTTCTGCCACAAAACGCCAAGCAGCGTCGAGCTCTCCTGGGAAGTACGCGGTATCACGTAGAGCAAGAAAAAGAGGCAGACTGTCATGGTTCCCACACCACACAGAAAATATAAAACAGAGTATTACTGTATTCGGTGTTAGTATGCATTCCTGTTCTGTGTGGGGTAAATTTGAAAGTTTATAATAACCGTAAGCATGTATGGTAACTACCATTAGCCAATAGATGATATTTCACGTTACAGTGCTCCTTCAGGTACGAGTTTGATTTGCTACTAGACCGCACTCGTAGCTCGAATTACATCGTACGCGTTAGCATTAAGCTAGTGGACTTTCGTTAGCTAGAATTTCATGGTTTGGTTGAGCAATTTGGTGTTTAAAAAAAGCGTTTTTCATTTGTTTTAACTTCACCTGGTAGAAATAAGGCGGCACAGTGACTGTCTGAAATTCACCGTCTGTGCCGGCAGGTCAGAACCGAACAGCCAGCCAATCCACTTACGCTTTCTTGGTATGCGACGTCACGTGACTAAGAAAGTTTAATTGCGATTGGCTGGTTGTTCGGTTCTGACCTGAAGTCACGCTGCCTGGTGGCACAAACCGTGAATTTTAGACGGCAGCGTGGGATCGATTCCCGCTAAGTGACGGTGTCGATATCTGCCCTGCGACTGGCTGGCGACCAGTTCAGGGTGCGGTCCGCCTTTCGCCCGAAGCTAGCTGGGATAGGCTCCACCTTTCCCTGCAACCCTTGTGAGGATAAGCGGCTTGGGTGATGACATGACTTTACATTTCAAATTCTATTTCACTTTACATTTTAAATTCAAATCCTGGTGGCACTAATCTACTTCCATATACACTGTATCGTTTTTTTCTTGTTTTTCTTTTTCACGTCCTTGATTCAACAAGCAAAACAGATCTTAACTTAATCAGACTTTTTTTTGGTATTTATTAACACTCCGTTGAATTAAAAAAAAAAAGAAAAAAAACGTCCTGAGATTTTCAAAACTGAAAGGGAAAAGACTTGAATTTTGTGACTTTTCTTTTTCTTTCTCGCCCGTATTTGTATTTGTCGACCGTGTCGCACCTGCGCTGGAAAGCAACAGTCGGTGCCCCCGCAAAGGTACAATATTGAATGTGGCCTTCTGTTATTGTATCAGTCAAGTTTCCCACCACCCACTCTTTCCACAAGTAGGACAAATGATACAGCTAATGTAGAGGGGGGGCTGCTTACGGCTTCACATTAACACCCTGCTAAAAGGCCCGCCCTGCCAAGAGCACTTAAGAGGAAAATGATTTTTAAGCCTAAATGATATTTATTCTACACAGAAGTCACGCTTGATTTTCGGTGACTCGAGGCGCCGCGCCGCACCACGCGGGGCCGCAAAACAAACACGGCCCAGATGAGTGGCACTGGAAGCGCCTCGGAATAACAAAAATCGGCTTATTTACAGAGGCCGTCAACGTACGCCGAGGCGCGGCTAATAAAGACCTGGATCGACTTACACTTTAATAGGCATCTTATGTTCGTTCCTGAGGCGGGGGGGGTAAAAATAAAAGCCCGGTTGCCACACGCCATGCTGTGTTTGCTTGGCCGATGACGAGAAACCAAATTGATGAGGAAACTCCCGACTTTACACTTGTCGTTTGTCGTTCCATCGTCAGAGCGCAAAAGAAATTGGACAAAATAGAAAGTTTCTTTCGGCGTCGCCACAGCGTGTCATCTCAGATGAACACACATATATGTTTGGCACAATTTTTACGCCGGATGCCCTTCCTGACGCAAGCCTTCTCAGGGAGTGGAGGCCCCAGTGGGATACGAACCCACAACCCCTGGATTACCAAACCAGTGCTCTAACCACTGAGCTCCAGGGCCTCAAATTGGACAAAATGCACACGCAAAATTTGCACCCGAGTCTACTTTTACTGCGAGGTTGTGAGTTTACGGCAAATCAAATTGGTATGTTTGAGCGCTCCTCGGTCAAGATCAGATTTGAAATTATCCATCCGTCTATTTTCTTCGCCGCTTATCCTCACGAGGGGGGCGGGGAGTGCTGGAGCCTATCCCGGCTGTCAACGGCCAGGAGGCGGGTTACACCCTGAACTGGTCGCCAGCCAATCGCAGGGCACGTAGAGAGAGTCGCACTCACAATCACACCTAGGGGCAATTTTTAGAGTGTCCAATTAATGTTGCATGTTTTTGGGATGTGGGAGGAAACGGGAGTGCCCGGAGGAAACCCACGCAGGAACGGGGAGAACGTGCAAACAAACAGTGGGGGGCCGGGATTGAACCCGGGACCTCATAACTGTGAGGCCAGCGCTTTACCAGCTTTCCCACCAGGCCTCCCGATTTAAAATTAATTAAGTAAAACAACCTTTTACGTTCCTCTAGTTTTAGAGCTCTGAGCTCAGCTAAAATATCATTTTTATTGTTGCCCTTGAATTATCCAGTTGATCGTTTTCCCAAGAGTGAAGTAAAAATGGTTGAAATGAATTTATTATTTTTGATTAGTTGAGATGTCAAATGATAGAAAACGTTTTGGTGGTGTGATCTTATGCTTGATTCATTTCAATGAACTTTTCTGATCTACTAAGCAAGATATATGCATATATATATATATTTTTTTGAATTAACGTTGCTCATTCCACATCAATTGAATTGTGTTGCGGCTGTTGTATGATAATAAATTGTCGTGTTCTCCCCTCTCGCTTTTCCTTCACTTTCGCTGTCCCCTCCTCAGCCGGAAGGTAAGACTTCAAGTTTAACCTTTTACCTTCCCCCCGCACCCTTCCGCCCCCACCCAAATCTAATTTCCTCCGACTTTGATCCCGGTGGCATCCCCTGTCGCGCTGTACTCCCCTAAATCGGAATAATAATCATTTTTTCTTCGTACAGAAGCCATACGCGTGTCAGATCCCCGGCTGCACCAAGCGATACACGGATCCCAGCTCCCTGCGCAAGCACGTCAAGATCCACTCGGCCAAAGAGCAACAGGTGCGTAGAAAGGTAAGATTTGAAAGAAAATGCAGCATCTCCCTCACATCCAACATATCGCATGGATGATTTATTCATATATCTGAGAAGTGTGTAGTACGGTGGAGGGGTGGGGGCGTAGCGGGGGGGGGGGGGGGTACAGGCTATTTCCCGGGGACCTGAGCCACCAAACCTCTCCTCAAAATCCTTTTCAAGCAGCTGTTATTATTTTAGTCTTGAATCACGTATTCAAAAGCACATGGAAATGTTTAATTTATTACCGACACTCCCTCCCCATGCAATCCTCTTCTTGGTGTGTGCGTAGCTTTTTCAGGAAGAGGGTAGCAATTAATAAAACTGGGTTATGCAATATTTCTTATAAACGCGCACGCTTGTGTCACTCTTTAGATTTCCTCTTTTTTTTTTTTTTTTTTCTTTTCCAGCGTCGTCATTTTTCAATTTCCACTTTCAAGGTCCGTGTTGATACGGGCCCTTCATTTTTTTTTTTTTTTTTTTTTTTTTTACCAAGCTGTAAACGGCGAGTACAATATCTCATTTGCATATTTGTTTATCCTCGGGCGGCACGGTGGAGCAGCTGGAAAGCCTCGGCCTCACAGTTCTGAGGACCCGGGTTCAATCCCTGCCCCGCCTGTATGGAGTTTGCGTATTCTCCCCGTGCCTGCGTGGGTTTTTTCCAGGCACTCCGGTTTCCCCCTACATCCCAAAAATATGCAACATTAATTGAACACTCTAAATTGCCCGTAGGTGTGATTGTGAGTGCAACTGTTTGTCTCAATGTCCCCTGCGATTGGCTGGCAACCAGTTCAGGGTGTAACCTGACCCCTGCCCGTTGACAGCTGGGATAGGGTCCGGCACTCCCGCGACCCTTGTGAGGATAAGCGGATAAAAAATTGGATGGATGGATGGATGTTTATCCTCGTCTCAGTAAATTAGACCCAGACAAAAGATTACCGTAATTCCTGGCCTACCGAGCGCACCTCGGTACACAGAAAGAGTTTAACGCTAGTGCGGCGCTAGCATTAGCATTAACGTGGGGGCTAGCATTAGCATGGGGCTAGCGTTATCGCGGCACTAGCATTAAAGCAAGCTAGCATTAAACACTTTTCCGTGTAGTGAGGCTTATAACCAGGTGCCCTAACGCTAGCGCCGCACTAAAGCTAGCGCCGCATCACCGCATAAACCGCAGGGTTGAAAGAGTGTGAAAAAGTCGCGGCTTGCAGGCCGGAAATTACGGTAATTTACCTCAGTAGAACGTAACGATTAAGAAACAAAGAAAATGATTTTGATTGTAGCAAATGGGCAGTATGTTTAAACGTGTTTAATGACAATGTAATGTACGAGTTCTGAAATAAATGAACTTTTCTACCCTATTGTAATTTACGGCGATGATGTATCGGCACAAACGACTTGGCCCACCTGTCCCAAAATAGACAAACATAACGGGATGTCGCCCTTGAGCCCGTAAGTCGGCCCACCCCTTTGCCGGAGTGCAATTTCCAGTACGTGGCGTTGGTTTCCCGCCCACCCGCGTGACCTCGCACAAGTCAAACATTGCATTTTGCACATTATCACAGTTTAGCCCGAGCAATTTGGCTTTGGCTCGGGCCTGTCTTTCATTTTCGCCACAATGGATCAGGTTTGAGCGCAACTCATTGTGTTCACGGTCAAAGGCTCATTCTTCTCCCTGACTGGAAATGAGTAAATAAGAGGGAGAATGGACTCATTGTTGCGGATGGTCGCGGGCCGCGTGATGTGTTCCGTTCGCTGCGGGCTCGTAAAGGGAAACACATGTGCGCTCGTAGCGTTGTTAATAAGCCGTAATGCGCGATCCCCCCGTGGCCCAGATGTTATGGACAAATGTCAAACACGAGCGCTCTTAACTTTGCGCGCTTGGAGCGGGCTCGGAGCGAAAGCGCTTTTTGGGAGCGTCGCCGGCGGGTGGAAGGCGCAGCGCCGATTACGTGCGATAAATGTTGCTCCCGGGAGGGGCCGTAGCTTGTGTACGCATTTACTCGTCGCGCTGGGAGATCGACGCGGCGGCGACCGTGTCGATCCGTTCGTCGGTGTGAAAAAGATGCCAGGGAGCCACCGGGTTGCGATTCTCTGATTGGGAGGTTCGGAATGACGGCGATGAACGAAAACATCCCCGGAGCTGACCTTGCCCCGTCCCGGTGATTGACTTCAAGTACGACAGCGCCGCATTTGATTCATTTTAAACACATCAGCTCAAGTTAACGTCACAAGTTGAGGTTGGAATTTATTATTTTTTTTTAATACCGCTGAATAAAGACTCAAAACTGAACAAACGGGACGGTGTGCTAGCGCTGAGCACGTCGTGTGCGTTGACTTCACGTTTCTTGCTGAATTAGCAAAATTGTAAATTGTCTTCACATTTAATCACACTCCGCATTGCAAGCTTTTTTTTTTTATTATTACCAGTCCCGCTTTTAGTATAAAACAAACTTCAACAATTTTCAATCCGATTATGATTGAATGGATAACAATTTTTGTGTGTGTGTAGCTGTAAGGTTGAACACGGTATGTTTCTATGATTAGGTGACAAAAAGGAGTTTGACACCCAAAATTGACCATAGGTTCAACTGCAAGTGATGACATGGCACAAGCTTGTCCATAAATAATACGAATAAAGAGACTCAACAGGAAGTAGCCTGGTTCCTTCTCTTTCCTGTTTGCATAGCTTACGAAAAAATAGTCTCAACAAAATTACTTCAGAACAACAAGATGAGATTTAAAAGACAAATCATCCATCCATTTTCTTCACCGCTTATCCTCACGAGGGTGGCGGGGAGTGCCAGAGCCTATCCCAGCTGTCAACGGGCAGGAGGCAGGGTACACCCTGAACTGGTCGCCAGCCAATCGCAGGGCACATTGAGACAAACAGCCGCACCCACATTCACACCTACGGGCAATTTAGAGTGTCCAATTAATGTCACATGTTTTTGGGATGTGGGAGGAAACCGGAGTGCCCACCCGGAGAAAACCCACGCAGGCACGGAGAGAGCATGCAAACTCCACACAGGGATTGAACCCAGGACCTCAGAACTGTGAGGCCGACGCTTTACCAGCTGGTCCACCGTGCTGCCAAGACAAATCATAAATATTATAAACAAGTTAGATATTCTTCTTTCTATTTTTCAATGTTAACAATTGTGGTCGTGATTTTCACATTTGTATAATGTTAGTTGGGCTCACAGTTCTGAGGATCCGGGTTCAATCCCGGCCCCTCCTCGGTGGAGTTTGCATGCAGTTTCCTCCCACATCCCAAAAAAACATGCAACATTAATTGGACACTCTAAATTGCCCGTAGGTGTGATTCTGAGTGCGACTGTTTGTCTCTATGTGGCTGGCGACCGGTTCAGGGTGTACCCCACCTCCTGCCCGTTGACAGCTGGGATAGGCTCCGGGACTCCCCGCCACCCTTGTGAGGATAAGCGGCTAAGAAAATGGATGGGTCGATAGAATGTTGGTTAGGGAGAACCCCGCCTATTCGTGGTTTTGCTATTGACAGATCAAAGTCCAGTCTCATAAGAAAGTAGCAATTAGTATCAAGGAAGTGATGATCAAGTGATGGATCTTGACTGTGAGAGAAGCTCGGTTTAGCCTGGATTATTACTGGAATATTAGAGTCTTCCCTTCCAGTACATTTCTTTTCCCAAATGCAATCATCCATGTGCCACTTACATCAAAGGCTAATATTTTCATATCAGTCTAAGACCATATCAAAAATCATAATCCGTGGCTATTTTCGGCGATTAGCATTAGTTTACTGTATTAATATAATGAATAGCTTTATGGTCTTTTATGTACGTTTGACTTGATGTTATATTTATTCATGCCCATGCTCAGAGATTCATATTGTCCCAAATACAAAGTGCTCTGGTGAAGGGCATAAGGTTATGATGATTTTTATTTTTTTTACCGCATTCGCTTTGACAAATGACACGACTTTACGCAGAAAATCTCGCCAAATTGTCGTGCGAACGATCCCCCGTTGAGCGCCGCATCGCAGCTCGGCGATTGCGTTTCATTCGCTGGCTCGCAACAACGCGGTCTTCACAGCCCACAGGAGACTTTACAAACAATATTTTGTTTATCGAATCGGCCGAAAGTGCGGACTGATTGTTTGCTTGTGGGGTCCCGCTGACAATGAGAACAACATGGAGTATCGCAAGCGCACACGACCCAACGCCAAAGCCGGGCGCGCATTTGCGGCCGTTTGCGCGTCTCCCTCGATAAACAGACAGCGAAGCTTCCCGGTACCTCGAATATAATTTTTTTTTTTTATGACGGGCATGTTAAAAAGTGGATCCCGCTGGTTCGTCCGACGCAAGGCAGCTGTTGCAATCGTCTCGCTGACCCAACTTTTTTTTTTTGTTCATTTTTTGCTCAGGTTTAGGCAAGGCTCGCCCATTGGGCATTGTAGGCTAATGCTAAGGGTAGCGCGGCCTCCAGGGGGCGCCACAAAACTGGGAAAGCAGGGCCGCATGGAGGGCTCTCCACCGATATGGATCATTTTGAAATATTAACCCTGCATGATCGGTTTCTACGTTGGCCTGATTTATGCTTTTATTATTAGTTGTTTTACAGGCTAGCTAATCAAAGTCAACGAAAAAATATTTTTTTTTTCTCATTTATATCTACGATGGGGCGGCACGGTGGCTCAGCTGGTAAAGCGTTGGCCTCACAGTTCTGAGGTCCCCGGTTCAATCCTGGACCCGCCTGTGTCGAGTTTGCATGTTCTCCCCGTGCCTGCGTGGGTTTCCACCGGGCACTCCAATTTCCTCCCACATTCCAAAAACATGCGACATTAATTGGAGACACTAAAATTGTCCCTAGGTGTGATTGTGAGTGCGGCTGTTTGTCTCAATGTGCCCTGCGATTGGCTGGCGACCAGTTCAGGGTGTACCCCGCCCGCCTCCTGCCAGTTGACAGCTGGGATAGGCTCCAGCGCTCCCCGCTGCCCTTGTGAGGATCAGCGGTGAAGAAAATGGATGGATGGATCGATATCTAAGATCTTTATCCATCGCTATTTATTTGGTAGTGGTACGATACCTCCCTCTAGTGGTACATGAATGAATCACAACCTAAATACAGTTCAGTTGTATTTAACTTGAAGTTAAAAACATTTCTTGATTTAACTTTTATGCTCAGCACATTTTGGATTCAAGTTATTTTTATTTCAATATATTCAAGCATGTATTTTTTGAAACTGCGCATAATGTTACAGCTGCTTTCATTAATATTAATTATAGTTTTTTAGGAATAACCTGTGTTTTTTTTTTAATAAACATTTTATTGTGGTACTAGCAGAGCTAAGTGTGTATTTTGTTGGTAGTACTTGGTGTAAAATTCTTGTCTAAAAGAGGTTTACCGTTTTAAATATGACATCAATGCGCAAGTACGCTTTATTACATATTTATGCGTAACAGTGTGTAGATTGCGTTTTTGTAAGTGTCTCTGCTGATTTGTGCGTTGCTTTCAGCTGCGTCCGTGCGCTCACCTGGAGCAGGAGGTGCTGAGCGACCACCTGCAGGGCTCGGCCCACGCGCCGCAACTTTTCGGCAACAAGGAAGTCTGCGCTCCGGGCCTCAGCCAAGACGTCTTCGCAGGTTGGACCCAAAGATCGACCCGTGTTAAAGCGCACACACATTCACGAATAATAATTGGCAAAATTGGTTTTGGAATTCATATGCTGGGGTAGTTTAGCGGATAGTAGTGAAGCGTCGTTTCCAGGGGAACGTTGTTATTATTTTTTTTTTTTTCATTTTGCTGTCTTTCGATTCGACAATAGCCAACCTCAAGACAGACAGTCAGGAAGTTGAGGTGAACCAAAATCTTTTTTAATAATAATTGTCAAACACTCTGCCTGCTGGCACACACAGAATTTATTTTAGATTTTTTTGTTGTTGTTTTTTTTGTTTTTGTGCGTGCTGGAGCCATTTGATTGTTTTCTGGGGGGATTACACCATCACCGTATGAATGTAAATATTGTTTGAATCCTTTTAGAAAAGTTCTGGTTGCGTTTGATGCAAAAAAAAAAAAAAAAGACCTTAAAGCCCCTGACAACCCTATAGACATTGTAATGAAAAGTATATATATAATATTATTCCCTTCAATGTCTATATGAAAATATAAATATGAGCGGAGAGTGGTCGCCATATTGCCTGCAACGTCATCAGCAGACGTCTCACGGGGACGTTCGCCACCGAAAACACGTACCGGCAACTTGCTGTGAATCACGGAAGCTGCTTTCGAAAAAGAGAACATCTCACAATCGACTGCAATGTTACCCTATCGTTTCGAGCCGTATTTAGATGATATGCGGATCGCTTCTAACGAACAACAGACTCCCCGACGGTATGTCGTTTTTCACAATCGACTGCAATGTTACCCTATCGTTTCGAGCCGTATTTAGATGATATGCGGATCGCTTCTAACGAACAACAGACTCCCCGACGGTATGTCGTTTTTCACAATCGACAGCAATGTTACCCTATCGTTTCGGGCCATATTTAGATGATCTGCGGATCGCTTCTAACGAACAACAGACTCCCCGACGGTATGTTGTTTTTCACAATCGACTGCAATGTTCCCCTATTGTTTCGAGCCATATTTAGATGATATGCGGATCGCTTCTAACTAACAACATAATCCCCGAAGGTATGTCTTTTTTTTTTTTTTTTTTAACACACTGCCATAATATCAATAGAAAACACAGACAGTCAGTCGTCCGGGTCGCAGTAATCTGTCCAAGTTGACTCGAGGCAACTGGACTTTTCTGGTTTGTTGAATTTGTTGCGTTTTTCCTTGTTTCTGGAAAAAGTGATTGGGCCAATGACATCATCAAGTTATCGATCTGTGCGTTGGCGCGATAAAGATTGTAAAACACTAAACAAAGGCACGCTCGTGGCCGCTTCTTCTTCTTTTCTGCTGTCGGAGCGCGTGTAACATTTTAGTTGGTTTAGTTTATTCAGTACTAAGTACAAGCAGCTGAATTTCATCCCCCCGTGGCGGCACAAAAATCCAACCGTCAATTATGAACGTCTTATGTGATCATCTTATGTGGCAGGCCGCGAGCGTACTCGCTTGCTGAAAGAAGGATTACGCCGCCCCCCCCCCCCCCCACACACACACACACACACACGCGCTATTATTTTTTTATTAATAGCTCTATACACACCTACCTGTCATTTGGTACCAACAAAGCTCTCGTCCTTTGCACCCGTGCAATCCATTTTTCACGACGAACCGGGTCTTTTGGAAACGCAGAGTGAATCCATCCTCCCGAGTGTTCGAACAATATCCAGCAATACAACGAGCCGGCATTTTGGCTAACACGAAGGAACATAGCGCTACCTTCGCGCGGGTAAGACTGGTTTAAAGAACACGAGGGAACCTAAGTGAGGTCCTGCTGATAGTGTCACTTCCTGCTTCTTCTCCAAAACAAATCCCTCGAAAGGATTTTCATGGCGGGAGTGACAAAAAGCCGTATACGTCATGGTGAAAAAACGGACGATTCAATTCCTGCTGACCTTTTTTTTTCTTTTTAATGAAAAACATTCTAAAAATAATGCTTTTCACGTCAGTGGGGCTTTAATGTCATTCTTCTGCTCTGAAATTTGACAACTGGAAATTCCTTTTCTGATCACGATTGGATTGGGGAAAAAAACTCCGACAGGGATCTTGAAACCGTGAAAGCGGACGTGGCGTAAATGTGTGTTCAAGAGGTCAAATTCAGTTGAATATAAATACATACATACCACAAAAAGCTTTTTTTTCGTAGCCAGGATAGTTCTCGAGATACAGCATTTGAAGGTCGACCCAAAATGATGAAGAGTCACGCTTGGGAAAATCACAAATGATTTTCTAATTTACTAATATGTTGAAAACTGGATGTAAACTGGAGTTATGATGTCAGCATGCAACCGTAACGCCAATGCCGATGCCAATACTTTTTTTTCAGTCTCACTCCATAATTCCGGTTGACGTTAAACTTTGTTCCCGATGCCAAAAGTCCGTGGCAGCGTTCTGGCCGCGGACGTACGAAATGATCGACTCGGAACGTGAACCTTCAAAAAGCCAACGTGCCGATGCGTTCGGGTTTCCTGACATTTTTTTTTTTTTTTTTTGTTACTTTTGACATTTCACCCTTTATTCCGCGTGACAAGCAACCCGGCTCGTGTTTGTATTCCATCATTTGTATGCGTCTTGTTATCCAAAGAGCTCTCGGCAACGAGCGAGCGAAGGGAACGTTGATTCGTCGTCGTCTTTTTTTTTTTTTTTTTTCCATCGGCGGGCGCTGACACCACTTTGGATTAGGACTGAGAGAAATGCATTTTGAAAATATTAAAAGACAAAGAGCGATGCCTGCCCCTGTGGGCCTCCCGTATTTCTGGACACATCTGTCCTTGTTTTGTGCCTGTACGCCATCCAGAATCCCCGATGCGCTTTCTTATTGTTGCTGGATCTCGACGCACCGTCGACAAGTGTGTACGCTCAACGTGTCTTTAGTGCGTCCAAAATTTGACTTTGACTTTTTGGCTGTTCGCCAGAGCCGAGCCTTTTCTTCCTGGACGTTACGCTCAAATCCCCCGAGGAGTCACTGAAACGCTAAAAAGTGCGCCCTGACTTAAGTGGTCCAGGCTGGCACAGGTGGCAAAACTACTCATTTCCTGCCTACGGAGCGCACCCGATTATAAGCCTCACCCAGCACATTTGTAAAGGAAATACCATTTGGTACATACATAGGCCGCACCTGTGTAAAAGCCGCAAGTGCCCACAATGAAACATATTTACAAAGAAAGACGGTACACAAAAAGAGGTTTCAAAGTTTTAATACCTTAGCTTAGCTTAATATAGCAACAACATGGTAGCACGAATAGGGCTGGTAAAAAAAAAAAAAAAAAAAAAAAAAACATACTGGTAAAAAGACAGCTGCGGCAGCAATACAGTGCCAACACGGTAGCACAGCACTAACAAGGTTGGTTAAAAAAAAACATACCGGTAAAAATCACTGTGACACGGCAGTAACACAGCAGCAACATGTCAGCACAGTGCTAGCGCCGCTCTAACAGGGCCGTCTAAAAAAAAATAACGTACTGGTAAAAGTCACTTCCTCGGCACCGGTCTCACTCTTACCTTTTCAGCTCGAGTGCCCCCTTGCGGCCGTTAGAAAAAAAAAAAGCACAAATCAGACGCATGATCCGCAGGTTTGAAAGCGTGTGGAAAAAGTCACGGCTTATAGAACGGAAATTACAGTAGTCTCGCTCGCCTGCTGCATTCAAATACAAGTAAAGAGACAGTACTTGCGGAGAAAAGACAACAGTTAACCCCATCACACTCGCAGTTCAACACTGGCGGATTCCTTTCAAATATTTTTTCTTTTTTTTTCAAAGGAACCAACTCCCTAATGCCTAGGGTGTGCGCACTTGTGCAACCCCATTATTGGCAGTTTCTTTTTGGAAAGTTTTTCTTTTTTGAGTTGAAAAATGATTTTGTCCATTTTTTTATGTATTAAAACCTAGCATTGAACAGGGGTGTGGAGACTTTTTATACCCACTCTGACAGAACTGTATAAATATTAATATGAAGAGTTCAGACGCAAAAGCAGATATATAAAAATAAATAATAAAGAATCCACAGAAACAGCAAAAAATTGATATATCTGCTTTTGCGTCTGAACTCTTCATACATAATATGTATTAACATAAATATAGTGCATAAGCAGTACCGAAGTAAAAAGTAAAAATCATTTTTTGCTGTCGAATGTGTAAAAAAATGATTGATGACTTGGCAGAATGAAAAACACTTAAAATATTTTTTAAATCTTTTTTTAGAGTCATGTAAGGATGGATGTTATTAGGATAAAATGTCATCTCACAAGAATGAGAATATTAGAAGGTTCCAAGATGAAGTCATAATGTTATGATATTTAAGTCAATGTTTAAGGAAGGAAGAAAGGAAGTCAGTCATGTTTTAACAAGTGAATTTCCCCTTATTCTTGTAATATTACACCTTTTAATGTAGAAAGATGCTTTTATTATGCGGGGGGGGGGGGGGGGGGGACAGTTTTTGTTCTTTAAAAAAAAATATTCATGCAAGAACTCTTTTGTGATCATAAGTCAGAGCTTTTAATTGGTCCAAAGGAGGATTAACGTGTTTTATTGATTATTTTATTACCGTGTCAATCGTCTCCTGAACATAGTTATGCACGTTAATATCATAATTTATTGCAAAAGCCAGCCATAATCATTTTCATCAGCGATAATGCCTGTGATGTGAAGTTTTAAAGAACACGCCAATTGGGTTTCTGGTAAGACGTAAAGGTGCCGATCCGAGGTCTTGACTGGAAGCGTTGAGTCACGCTCGCTCTCGACATCCTGTCGGCTCCTCAGAACAACGGGGCGCTCGTGTATGCCGGGGATCCCCCGATGCCAGCCCGCATAGGTGGAGCGGAACCTAATGCGAGTACGCTGGAATTTATTACATGACTGAAATGGATTTTCATTTCATTCATTTCATTTCATTGACGCCCACCCAGAAAGGTTTTTAATTGCCCGTTCGAGTGCTGCCTTCACATAAAAGTGACTCGAATTAAGGTCAGACCATTGGCCTCACAGTTCTGAGGACTGGGGTTCGAATCCCGGCCCCCCTGTGTGGAATTCGCATGTTCTCCGGGCACTCCGGTTTCCTCCCACAACCCCAAAACATGCTTGCATTCATTGGAGACTCTAAATTGCCCCAAGGTGTGATTGTGAGTGCGGCTGTTGTCTGTCTTCTTGTGCCCTGCGATTGGCTGGCGACCAGTTCAGGGTGTGCCCCGCCTCCTGCCCGATGACAGCTGGGATAAGGCTCCGGCGCTCCCAGGACCCTCGTCAGGATAAGCAGCTCAGAAAATGGATAGATGGATTTCAGACAAAAATAGTTTTGCCTTAGAAGCTTTGCTATAGGTTCATGCTAACAAACAATGGCAAAGACCATACATGGGCTAATACTTAGCTTCAGAGTTGCACTTTTACAACCCTTGAAGCAACAGGTATTTCGACACAAATGGTTGAGCAACACATGTGGACAGATACTATAACAATACTCACATGCATATATTCTTAAATTACTGGGACGTTTGGATGTGTCGAAAGACGGGACGCCCTGAGTACGCTCGGCACCTTCCCCCAATTGGCTTTGTTTGTCTTTCAAGGCTTGTACGCCGTCTCCGGCGACCCCCACCACCACCACCACCAACGCGGGGCCTCGGCCGACCTGCTCTCGCCCGGCGCCAATCCCGCTGTCGCCGACCTGCCCTCGCGACAGCACTGCCTGGACCCGGACCTCAACAGCCCGCGTCACCTGTCGCCCATGGCCGCCATGGAGGGCGCCAGAGACGGGTGAGTACGGCGGACAGCCGCCCGTTTACCTGTTCGCGGATTTGGAAGAGTAAACTGATGAGAAAAGTTGCCTTTTCATAATTTTCTGTTGCCTGGATACTCTGAAAATGATTATTATTATTCTAAGTACTGTCTGCAGTCGGAAATAAAATACATAAATGTGCAATACAACTAAATGCAGAAATAAAAAAAAAAAAAATCAAACAAAAGGTTCTCCACATTGATCTGATGGCATCTTTATAGATAAAATGAAAGACTGATTTAAACGATTAAACTTAATCATTTAAATTCTTTAGAAAATTCACTTTTTTGTCTTGTATAATGTTAAGTATATTCAATGATCTAAGATAGGACTATCTATCTATCTCTCTGTTTGTCTGTATACATGTCTCTATCTATCATTATGTTATGATTACGTTATTACTATCTATCTATCTATCTATCTAGTCTGTCCATCCATCTGTACTTCCACCTATCTATCTATCTATCTATCTATCTATCTATGTATCTATCTATCTATCTATCTATCTATCTATCTATCTATCTTGTCTGTCCATCCATCTGTACTTCCACCTATCTATCTATCTATCTATCTATCTATCTATCTATCTATCTATATCTATCTATCTATCTATCTATCTATCTTGTCTGTCCATCCATCTGTACTTCCACTATCTATCTATCTATCTATCTATCTATCTATCTATCTATCTATCTATCTATCTATCTATCTATCTATCTATCTATCTTGTCTGTCCATCCATCTGTACTTCCACCTATCTATCTATCTATCTATCTATCTATCTATCTATCTATCTATCTATCTATCTATCTATCTTGTCGTCCATCCATCTGTACTTCCACCTATCTATCTATCTATCTATCTATCTATCTATCTATCTATCTATCTATCTATCTTGTCTGTCCATCCATCTGTACTTCCACTATCTATCTATCTATCTATCTATCTATCTATCTATCTATCTATCTATCTATCTTCTATCTATCTATCTATCTATCTATCTATCTATCTATCTATCTATCTATCATCTATCTATCTATCCATCTATCTTGTCTGTCCATCCATCTGTACTTCCACCTATCCATCTATCTATCTATCTATCTATCTATCTATCTATCTATCTATCTATCTATCTATCTATCTATCTATCTATCTATCTATCTATCATCTATCTATCTACTATCTATCTTGTCTGTCCATCCATCTGTACTTCCACCTATCTATCTATCTATCTATCTATCTATCTATCTATCTATCTATCTATCTATCTATCTATCTATCTATCTATCTATCTATCTATCTATCTATCTATCTATCTATCTATCTATCCATCCATCCATCTATCCATCAGCCAAGTACGACGGTCGTTATTCCGTATCAAGTTCCAGAAAGCGAGCCACCCCAAAGTACGAACGGTATACATAGAGATTATTTTCCAAGCTGCTCATCCTCACAAGGGTCACAGGAGTGCCAGAGCCCATCCAAGCCAACTTCGAGCAAATGGCGGACAACACCCCGAACTGAATCTTCCGACTGCATTTACTCCTTCTAAGACCAGTATTACGCCGTATAAGTTTTTGTTGGCACAGTCGTGTATTTCGGTTCTAACGTTCGCTTTAGCCCACAAAAAGTTCTCATCAACAAAACGTCTCCATACTGGCCGCAAGACTATGTTCTATATACACGTGAGATGAGTGAGCTAAAACACTCTGGCAATGTGAAACCCGGCTGAGTTCTTATGAATTCAGACTGCCAAAACTGCACGGATGACTGCATCCGGCTAAAGTTATGGGACTCCTGGTCATCCGAGTGAAAATAGATGAAACCGCCTTCTGAAAACGTGAACATTCCATAAAAAAGTCAAAAATGATGAAGCCCAAACTGTTTAAGGGTTGGGTTGCCGTTCAGAGGTGTAACTACGAGTCTAACCTTTTCAAAATCTCGGGCAAACTGCAAAAATTTGGAAAATTGTGTCACGTTTGACACGACAGCAGAGGCCGGGACAAAGACCAGGTACCTTCCCTTGGGGTTCTCCTCCTGGGGAGCCTTACGAAGCCTGGTCTCTTCACTCCGACCCTTTTCCCTGTGACTTCGCTTTGGTCACCTGTACCGCCTGCCAACGGGGGTTCCGCAGGACCTGCTCCGGCCAGACCCGGCGTTCAAAGGGATTTCAAGGTTTCCTTTGCAGTTTCTGCTCGGGTCCTCTACCCCTGGTCACGGCTCCCACTCTACCTCCGTATCTATCACCCTGTCATCCTTTGCTCCCGACATTTTCTCGTCATCTTCTTCTACTTCTTCCGTAGATCGTCGTGTCGCGAGCAGATCTGAGCGCTGGAGCAGTCGAGCGTTTTCCCGATTGCAAATGTGTGAATCACACTGATAATATTATGAGGGTCACAACTTTTGTTTTCCATGGATGCCTCATCCTCGTTCCCGGCGGAACGCAGGGCGATCCCGTTCGGGGGATTAAACCCCCCTCGGCCCTGCTGACGAAAACCCGTTTGGCCCTTCTTCCTGGAAAACGACGCCAACGTACCCCCACCCCCCACCTCCACGGGGACGAGGGGCCGGGCTGGTCACCGTGAGGTCGGCGTGACACATGACTTGCTCTATTTCTGGCACCCGACTCGGGTCTTCATCATGTCCCCCAACAGCCTCGGAGCAATGAGCAAACCTCTCCTTGCTGGAAGTGATTCATGCGTTTTAATGGGAGCAAACTGTCAAAAGCGGCGTGGTGGGGGGTCATCTATTCGCTAAACGTTCTTACATCAGGACCGGCGTTCCCCTGCGAGGACGGCGACTCGGCAAGTGCCGCGGAGGCAGAGCCAAAGGAGTCCGTTGTGCAATGCGCTTGTAGCAACACGTCATTGACACCTCGTTTGCTTCGTACAAGAACAAACAAGCAGCCGTGGACCATCATCAATCTTCGCATCACACAGAGCGAACGCCCGCGGGGGCACGTTGGACCAGAACCCCATGAATTGGCACTTGCTAAGTAGAGATCTGATCTGGTTTCTTACGAAGGTTTGAGTTTGCGTAGCTTGCAAAAGTGCAAACGTCACGCGGAAGTAAGGGATTGCGCAAATGCTCCTTGCAGGTGATTTCCCTGAAATCTGAAGTCCTGTTTGAAAGTTTGGAACTCAGGCTTGATAAGTTCTTTTGGAACCCTAACCCTGTCTACAAACGCACATCCATCCATTATCTACCGCTTTTCCGGGTCGGGTCGCGGGGGAAGTAGCTTCAGCGTGGATACCCAGACTTCCCTTTCCCCAGCTCTTCCGGAGGGATCCAGAGGCGTTCCCAAGCCAGCCGAGAGACAAAGTCTCTCCGGCCTGTCCTGGGTCGTCCTCGAGGTCTCTTTCTAGTGGCACCTCACCAGGGAGGTGTCCAGGAGGCATCCGAATCAGATGCCCCACGCACATTTGAAATGCTAATCCATGGATCAAACCCTAGTTTAACCCCTGCCTTGAAACCTTACTCCGAAAATGTCTTTGTGGCTTGAAACCCTTCTTTGAAATCCTAACAGCCTTGAAACCCTAACCCCACCATGAAATCCTAATTTGAAACCCTCGACTTGTACTTTGAAACCCTAAATCCTACCCCAGTCTTGAAATCATAGTTCGAAACACTGCCCACTGTGTGAAACCCTTGTCTGCTCTGGACTCTGGGGACACCTTGCCCTGTTTGCTCTTCCACGCCACCGTACCTGTCACAATCCTTTAAATCCTTCGACTGGGTTTACTATTCAGGACGTTGGTTTATCTCGTGTGCTCGCTACACTACAAACCTTGATCAGAGGTTTCGTTGGTCTTCTCCGTCCAATCGACGCGTGATACCCAAACCTGGTCATTCGTAATTTTCAACATGCTCGCTGAACACCGATCACCAAACTCCTTGATTGGGACTGTCGATACGTCGATCGACGGTCGATTTGAATCTCCTGCGGATGCGGAGCGTCACGTGATCGAAAATGATATAGTTGACTTCCTGTTTATGCTATGCTAATGATCATAACTGCAGTTTGATTACATGATTCTTTGAAGCTGAACTTTCTAGCTGGCCGGTGTCTTTGTTCAAAACTCAAGATGTGCAGGCATCATTTATTTCTACAAATATGATACAGGTAGACTTCCGAATCGGGTGGAAGTTCTTCGACCCATTTTGCCTAATGCTGAAGTAAGTCCTACATGTACCGGATCGAATTCAAGTCTTACATGAGTTTGTGAGCCGTGAAGCACGGCTATTCTCAGGATCACGCCTCTCTTGGCTGCCGGCTTCGGCTCCGCAGCCTTTCCCCGCCCTGACCGAGGGTTGACTGTACTTCCATTTCTCCATTTCTGGAGCGTTTGATTTCTGCGTCTAAGGGTCGAGCCGTACGGTCGGCTGCCAAAGTCAACACGAGCGGCGCACTTGTTTTTCCCAAACGGCTTAGCGGGACGTTAAAACATTCGGACCGAACGATCAAGCGGCGCACGGTGCGGCAGCCTCTGACCTCATTGCGTAAATGTGTTTACCCCTGACTCAAACGGCCCATTTAGAGTCACCGGACTTTGCGTTGCTTTCCCCGCCGCTGGTATTAAAATATGCCAGTTAAAATCCGTCTGCGGACTGCTTAGCGAGCGTGCGAACGTCCATCGGCGCTCCCGGAGAGATGGGTGGTAAATGTTGTCGTTGACTGCCGCGTGTTGATATTAGCGCCCCTGTGCAAATGTTAGCGTGAGGCGTTTTGATAGCGCGGCAGTGACTGACACAGGCTAATTGAATTAGAGTGGCTAACGCCAGTGCATTAAGAGATCCTACTGTGAGGCGCTGGCAGACGTGACGGCTGCCCGTTCGCCTCGCGCACGTTCTCCAGTTTTTGCGCCGCTCACTTTCTGTCTTAACTTCGTTGGCACTAAGAAATACAGACGAGTTTGTTTGCAAAACTACATTCCCGTTGCAATGAAACCAAAGACCGGTTTGAAAGCCGTTTTCAAAACACCCACAATTTTGAAACCCTATTTGGAAACAGGAACTCAGGATTGAGGCTGGAACTTTGGAGCAGCTGGTAAAGCGTTGCCCTCACAGTTCTGAGGTCCCGGGTTCAAGCCCAGACCCGCCTATGTGGAGTTTGCATGTTCCCCCACAGCCTGCGTGGGTTTCCTCCGGGCACTCCCGTGTCAGCATTAATCGGACACTCTAAATTGCCCCTAGGTGTGATTGTGACTGCGACACTTGTCTGTCTCCTTGTGCCCTGCGATTGACTGGCAACCGGTTCAGGGTGTACCCCGCCTCCTGCCCATTGACAGCCGGGATAGGCTCCGGCACTCCCCGTGACCCTCGTGAGGACAAGCGGCAAGAAAATGGATGAATGGATAACTCGGGATTGAAACTCTACCCTAGGTTTGAAATACTAATTTGAGATCCCATCTTGAAACCATAAACCAGATCTTGAAAGCCTACCTAGCAGCCCCGGCCTTAACTTGATACTCTACTTTGAAGCCCTAACCCCTGGCTTAAAACCCTACGTTGAAATCCCGGGCCTGTTTTGAAACTATAACCCCGGCTCGAAATCCTACTTTGAAACCGCTAACCCTTGCATTTGTCTAAAACGTCAGTTTCAAACCTTAAAACTGATTCTAATCCTTAAACCTAATGTGACACTGTAATCAAAAACCCTGTCATAAAACCCTAACCTTGGTCTCAAACCTGAACCCTAATTTGAAACTCTACCCAGGACCCAAAAACCCAAATGTACAACCTTGAAATTTGTTTGAAACCCTCTCCCTGGCTTGAAATCTGAACCCTTATGTTGAAACTCTACCCAGGACCCAAAAACCCAAATGTATAGCCTTGAAACTTGTTTGAAACCCTCTCCCTGGCTTGAAATCTAAACCCAGGCTTGAAAGCCCAGTTTGAAACCTTACCCCTTGTTGCTAAGCCTGTTTTCAAACCCGAAGCCAAGTTCGCAGCTCGTCTGAACACTAACGTAAGCGTAACCAACCAAATTCATCGCGTGATTCCGGACCGGTAACGCTGCAAAGTTGCCACTTGAAGATCCGCTTGTCACCGAGTCCGGCCTTTACGGCGCAAAGTCTATCCGAAGCGTTTTTCCGTCGAGGGGGACCGTGATTAAGATCGTTGTTTATCGCAAGCCTCACGGAATGTTGTCTTTGTCAAGAAAATATGGCTTCGCTCTTCCTCCGTAGCCCGAAGCGCTGGCATCGTTCGGTTCTTCTGGTTCTGCTAACCAGAACCAGAAGCGTTCCCAGCGATCCAAGCCAACCGGCCCCGTGTCATCCATCACGGTCGGCTGTTTGCGGGAGAACCGAACGGAGTTGAAAGCCTCAATCCCAAGCGGGACGTCGAGCGGCAGGTGAAAGATCACAAATGAAACCGGTGCGGAATTCGAGGAAATATCGTTGGGCCGCCGAAGAAAAACGCAGTCCGGTATATTTGCGATTCATACGCGGACATTTTTTGTAATGTTTGTAAATAGAAAAGTGCCAGGGGACTTTTCCTTGGCAGGTCCGCTGGATATCAAAAGTTGAAGCACCCCAGTACAAAAACTTGTTTTGTTTTGCTGTTTGTATAAAAAGAATTACCATAATAAATCATATCAAAAGGTTGTTTTTTTTTTTTTCCAAGAAACCGAAATGATTCACAAATGTGACTAAAAAAATCAAATCATGCGGTTACACAAGTGCGCACACCCTCTTCCCTAGCAGGGTTGAGGTTACGTTCAGAATTTCCCGAGCGCTTTGAAATTAATGTCAGATGGGAGTCAAGCACGCACCTGCTGTCCATTCAAGTGTGTCAGCTTAACCCAAAACACATTTGAGATGTTCTAGTAGGCTTTTCCTGACGGGCCTGCAGTTTTTCTGGCTATTTGCCACTGCTCATAATTGCCTCCGCCTTTACTCAGGGACAAGTTCCAGCAGATTTTTTTTTTTTTTTTTTGGGGGGGGGGGCACACACGTCACATTTTCTGCTTTCATTCAATAGACATTGCGCTGCTCCTTCTGGTGTGCGCATCGTGGCCACATGGGGGCGCCATAATACAGACAATCAAATACACATAAAAGAGACGGTTAAAAATTCTTCGTAAACCGCAGTAATATTAGTCATTCCTGGCAGTGGATAAATAATTTAAGGTTGTGAGCATTGTTTTATCATCTGTCTACGTGTGTTGCGCCAGTGTTTGTCTTCAGACACGGATACAACTCGGCCTTCGCCCGTCAATAATCACCACCCGATTTGCGTTACAGGAGATAAATTCCCAGGGCGAGATCTCGGTGTGGCGCATGAAAGATTCCCCTCACTGCAGCATGGCGAAGTGGGTGGGGGATGATGATGATGATGATGAAGATGAGGAGGGTGGGGGCGGCGGGCAGCTGGCAGCGATTAGCTTATGATTCACTTTAGCTCGCACATAGAGGCAACTTGTAAAAATATGAAGAGTGGAACTGTTTCCCGAGTCGGCGCTGACAGCGGGTCCCGGCGGGGTCGCCGACGGCCCCGAGAACGGCGGACCGCCGGCCCGGACTGACACCGGCCGCCGCGTGACGTCGCTGGCCAAGTGGGCGACGCCACCGGGAAGGGTCAAACAAAACTTCTGCTTCCTGATTGGTTGCTTTTAGTCGCTTTTTGGAAAGTTCTACGTGGCCTTACTTAATTGATTGAGTACATTTTTGAAGTGGCGGTACAAAAAAAAAAAACACGACTCAATTTCATTTCTTGAGCAATTCAGAAACAAGCGCAGCTGAAATGCAGCATTTACACGATTAAGACATAAATTATGATATTTGTCTTAATTCAATGCTTTGCAAATATTTTCTGACGCCCCCCCCAAGCAAGAAGAAAACAATTTGTCACCTCCCCCCCACTCTCCGTCGTGACTATAAATGTTATCATTTGCTATAAAATTATTATAAATACAGCTCTGCATAACGTTGTATCATTATGAACATAAAAAAAAATAAATTAGAAAGAAATATTCGGGTTCTATATTTCTTTCTAATTTATTTATTTATAGCACCGACTGCTGGAAAAAAATTCCTTGTATGTTTTTACACGCTTGGCCAATCAAGCTGAATCTGATTCTGATGAAATGTATGAAGAAATTATAACAGAAAAAATAATATCAAAATGAGCATTAACTATTATTCATAATAGCAGGAAAGATTTCACATATGCATTTAACATTTTATTACGTAATTGGTTGATAATTCCAGTTATGTTTGTTGGTTTAAAATGATATAACAATTAGTAATTGTAACATTTTGTAGCATTAATTTAGTTGTTTTTTCCAATTATCATTTTGTAAGAATATAGTTGTGCATGTACCCAACAAAATTAAATAATTATCATATATAATAGAAATTTCAAAAAATGAGAATGAGCAGAAATTATTTTATGATTAAAATAACCCATTTAACTAATTTTACATTTCCACAGATACGTCGACAAAAGTACAAAGTACACAAGTACGTTTCTCAAAATGCTTTGGAATGATGTCATAATCACGTTTTTATGGCTTAAAGACTTTTACGTCCTATTCCTACAGAACTAAATGCTTGACTTTTTTTTTTTTTTTTTTGCTCAAACATTCATAAAATGTGCTTTTTTTTCCGCCATGAGATGACCTCAACGTAAAGTCCGCATGAGTTTATGACGCATCAGGGCATTAAAAAAACGTGCTCCTCAAGGATGCGTTTTATGGGTGTCCGCAGCACAAACAGGGAGCATCCCGCAGGGGTCATGGACGAGGCCCGAGCCGAACTCCCCCAGGCGGGTCAGGACCTCGCCGGGCCTCCTCATGCAGGACCCCAGCCGGCGAGCGGCTCTGCCCGCCGCGCGCTTCTTCGGTAACAGGAGAACGACGGCGGCGCTTTATGTGCTGCGTTCCACGTGTGCGCACGCTAAGTAGCTGTTGAGTATTTTGTGCGGGCCAAAAAAAAAAAGCCAGCTGGCGGCCCAGCTACCTTCATTTCCAACTTATATTTGAATATTATTGCTTTTATGGAATTCTATGAAATTATCCAGAACATCATTTGTAAGGTTTTGTATCACATTTCAGCCTCCACGTGTTGCTACGTCTAACGTCAACTTTGCATCGGTGGCTTGAGACACCAGCGAGGATTTTTCCAAATTTGAGCGCTCGTTTGGAAACATTATTTGACCTGCGAGGAAAAATTTGAAATAAAAACGCCGTATTATGACTGTGGAATCAGACAGTGAACACTTGAATGTCAGACTAAACATCAAAGTGAATCACGTGTATTCAAAACAATTGCGTAGATTGGCCTGAACAAAAAAAAAATAGATTTAGCTCAATTCTGACAAAATTAGCAAAATGCCATAGATGGGCTAGTGGATGGCGTCAGTCTCACGATGGTATAATTGATGTTTGCACACAAATGGTGGAGTAACACGTGAAGACAGACGATATGTGTAGCAATACACACAGTTTTCTGAAGATTAATATTATTAATCTACGTAATCCATATCCATCCATCCATTTTCTTAGCTGCTTATCCTCACGAGGGTCGCGGGGAGTGTCGGAGCCCATCCCAGCTGTCAACGGGCAAGAGGCAGGGGACACCCTGAACTGGTTGCCAACCAATTGCAGGGCATATAGAAACAAACAGCCGCACCCACAATCACACCTAGGGACAATTTAGAGTGTCCAATGAATGCAAATTGCATGTTTTGGGGATCTAACCGGAGAAAAACCCACGCAGGCACAGGGCAAGACCGGGATCGAACCCGGGCCCCTCAGAACTGTGAGGCCAACGCTTCCGTGGTGCCCGTTATAGAGATAAAATACAATATTATAGAGTGCTAAAATATGAATATAACTTGTTTCTCTAACCCTAGTACCAAAAGTACGCTGGCGTCTAACACGGACTCACAAACAGAATGTAGTTTTTTTCAAAGCGTCCCCGTTTTGGTCCGTCCCGTCGTGATCCCGGAACAGCCGACCCGCTGATTGCGCCACGGTCCCGCGTCGCTCACCCGAACGCACCGCGCGGCCACCGCCAGAGCACCGGCGCGGTGCGTTCGGGTGAGCTTGTGCAGAAGCTTTCGGCCCCACACGACACGAGTCTGCACTGCGTCAGCGGCGGGCGGCTCCGCGCGCACGTTGTCGCTGCAAAAACACACCAAATGGTGTTGATCCAAGCCGTAGCTGTAAAGGGAATATGAAAGTACCTCGATGACATCATGTTTTCTTTTTTGAAGGTGGTAAAAGCAAGGAATGTAAAACGTTTATTTTTTCTTTTTTTTTTCTTACGTCGTAAACTGGATTTCACATCGGGAAAGGGCAACTCTGCTCTCGATCTTGATAACTGGCGTTCGGCGGGCGCGCGCGGGGGAATTCGCTTTGGACCCGACCGCAATGGAAAAAGTTTTACCTCTCCCGCGTGCTTGAAACGCATCAAAATGTACCAAAAATGAGTTGAAAGGCAATCAGAGAATTGACCAAAAACGACTGCTGTAACCCCCGAGGTCATCTGGAGCGGTCCAGAATCGAGACGTGTTCTGATAGCACGGCAAACACATCAAAACGTTTATTTCAAATCGTCTTTTCCCATTTAAATGAACTGAAAGTCCATTAATCTGTTCCAGACTACGCCCCCCCCCCAAAAAAAAAAAAGTTTTAAAATTCGATTTTACTAAGAAAAATTTTTTTTAAATATCATACTAAGCATTCACGAAATGATTATTTTAAAAGATACATTTTTGCCTCTTTTTGGGATTGAATTGAATGGACATTGTGCAGCTCTTTGTGGCGTGCACGCCTCTGCCACCGGAATCGTGCATACATATGGCCGTATACATGACATAGATGGGATATATATATATTAGGGGGCACGGTGGGTCAGCTGGTAAAGTGTTGGCCTCACAGTTCTGAGGTCCTGGGTTCAACCCCTGTGTGGAGTTCGCATGTTCTCCATCAAGAAGTTATTTACCAAGTTCAAGTCCTGACATGATGGATGGCTGACATTTGTGTGCGTGTGCGCGCAGGTCGTCAGGGCCGCTCCTCTCCCCGGGGATGAAGGGAACGGGCACCCCCCCACCGGCTCCTCCCCCCGCGTTGGACAAGCACCACGTCCAAGCTCAGCACAAGGCCCTCGCTCACTATCACCACCAGCAGCCTCCAAATAACGGTGAGACCCGGACCAAGCCCGCCGCCGGACGCCGCCACAAACAAACGCTAAACGGGTCATATAATAATACGATGAAAAAGCAGGATTACAACTGAGTTAATCAACACATTATTGTATCCTAAATCATAATCGTGATAAAATAATAACAGATATCCCCAAATCCTAATTAACACCATCAATACTTGTGTTGTTTATAAGTATGGACACTGAGAATAGATTATATTAATAATGATAAAAAGCATGCAACAAAAATCTAATTGTGCATCATCTTAAAACAAAACATTTTGGTTGAATAATTTGTTATAATAATAATTTAATATAATAATTGAAGTGCAGTTCCATTATATTTAACTTACAAGTTAGTACATTATATTTGGACTTTTTTTTTTTTTTTAGAACTGAAAAACAATGGTCACATTGCATCTGAATTATAAATGAATGTTTTTTTTTGTTTTTTTTTTTTTGGGACATATCACAGAGAAACCAAAATCGTCACGACCATGCAAATCATTTGAAAAGACAAAATTGTTCCTGAAATAAATGTGTCGAAAATACACACATACAGCGTATGCTATATTTGGAAATGCCGACAGCGGGTCGGAGTATTTTTAAGTACAGATACTGTAGTGGGAAAACCGCCGCGCCGGAAGCCCGAATTAGCGGAGAAAACGGTGGCCGGCGTGTCGCCCACTGGGCTGTCGTGACCCCCCCCCCCCCCCCCCACCCTCGTCCCCGTTCAAGCTTAAAAAACTCTGTTTTCCTTCCCGTCAGCGCTTTGCGGCCACGCTGCCTCGACGCGTTCCAAAAACGCCGGCCCGGCCGTTATTGTGACTTCTGTGGTCCGTATGGAACCAAAACACAACTTAAGACTAAACAATGGCGTCTAGAATATGATTTCGCAAACTTTTTGGGGGTTTTGGGGGCATTGTTATATAATTTACAAGACTATACGTCTGGGGTGAAAAGTTCTCACCTTACGAGCTCAATTTTTCCCTCTGTGTGTTCGTACGTTTGCAAATTTGCTAATGACAGAAGCCACCGAAGCTGCGTCGAATAGAGAAATATGGCTTTGCCGCCATCTTGGTCCGAAGGAACTACCGCAATTCCCGGCCGGCCCACAGAGCGCACCTGGTTATAAGCTTCGGCACACAGAAAGAGTTTAGTGTTAGTGTTAGCGCAGGGCGAGCATTAGCGCCGTGCTAGCGTTAAACTCTTTAAACTCTTTCTGTGTACCGTGGCTTATAACCAGGTGCGCTCACGCTAGCGCCGCATCACCGCATAAACAAAGTAACAAAGCAGCAACACGCTAGCACAGCGCTAACAGGGCCGGTAAAAGTCACTTCCTTGGCACATATATTGCGCCGGTCTCATTTTTAGCTTTTCCGCTCGAGTGCCCCCTTGCAGCCGTTTGGAAAAAAATGCACAAATTAGCCGCAGCACCGCATAAACCGCAGGGTTGAAAGCGTGTGAAAAAAAGTTGCGGCTTGTAGGTCACAAATTACAGTAATTGGATGATATCTCCCCGAAAAAAAAGATGATTTTAAGACTTTTTACTCTTTTTTTACTGCAAAATTTAAACGTGAGAGGATTAATTGCTGTATTTCTTTGTTTTCTACCTGTGCTGTTTCGCATTCACGTGTATGTACTTTTTAAATATGATATTGTTTATGGTTGATTATTTCTGCGGGCCCCCAAGTTACAATTTCCATTCAGTCACGGACTTCATCCTTCAGAGAATTTAACTCACCTCTCGATACCAGCAATATTCAACTTAGCATGACAAAAAGAAATGGAATTAAAAGACATCATACTCGCCAGAGATGCCGATCAATAATTAGTAATCATCCGCCTGGATCGCCACCGACGCGCTTTACTAGTGGAACAGTTTTTGCTCCCACCGACCAATCAGAGGAAGGGAAAGCGCTGATGTCATCGTGACCCAACTCTCTGGCTCCCCGCAGAGGAAGAATTCGGTTCAAGTCAAAAAGTAACATCGGGCAAAGCGACGGATTCTGAAACCAGATGCGGTTTCCGTGGCAACAAACAGAGGCGGAAATCCAAACAGATTGAAAAATCGACCGTTGACGCTTAAGTCGGCGCGAGGGGGCGAATTGCGGCGTCTCATTTTTCTCCTCTTTGTCGCCCCCTGGCAGAATTTCAAGGCAGCTTCCAGAGCTGCTTCCACTTCGCGGACTCGTACCGGATGGAGCAGGCGGTGGGCGGCGCCGATTGTCACGCGTACGCTTCCCATCAGCACAACGGCTTCCACATGGCCACCGGCGACGCTCTGGGCTCCGCAGGTCAGCCATCCCGTAATGCTCCCATCGAGCCCAGAGGGTGACCATTCAGCCCCGATCACGGTTTCGGTTTTGCGCACCCTGCGCGTCTTTTCCAGGCTTCCACTTGAGCCAGGAGCTGCAAGGCGGCACGGGGTGCCACTTCCCCTCCGGTCCAGAGGAGGGCGCCTTCTTCCAGTCGGCCGGCTTTGAGCGCGCCCTCGGCCACATGTCGTCGGTGTACACGGAGTCGTAGACGCGGACGTCGCGTTGCGAGCTTCTGGCCGAGACGTCGCGCTGACTTCCCGGTGGCGGAAGTCGGAGCTTTCTGCTGCTCGGCAAAATTTCCCGTCATGTGACCGAGGCAGCGGGAAATTGATTGGATGACGATTTTTAGCGTCCTTCTCTTCTGCTGTTGCTCGAAGGTGTCACGTGACAATCAGAAAAAAGATGTGACCGCATGTCGAGTGCTTGGAAATGAGGCAAAGCGGTGACCCCGACGAACTGAGGGGTGTCAAACTCATTTTTTGGTCCGGGCCACATTGCGCCGTTTTGACTGTGAAACCATGAAAACTTTTAATGGCGTCATCAAATCTGTCCATTATTCAAGCTGCTTATCCCCACACGGGTCACACGAGAACCTATCCCAGCGAGCTTCAGGCGGACTACGCCCTGACCTGGTTGCGAGTCAGTCACAGGGTAGATATCGACATCATCACTGAGTGGGAATCGAACCCACGCTGCCCGGACCAAAGTCAGGCGTGTGTACCGCTACACCATACATACACTCCCGCCTCATCCTATTTACAATTGGACAACTACGGCACGGTGGTGAAGCGTTGGCCTTACATTTCTGAGGACCTGGGTTTGATCCCGGGCCCTTCCTGCGTGGAGTTTGCATGTTCTCCCCGTGCCTGCGTGGCTTTTCTCCGGGCACTCCGGTTTCCTCCCACATCCCAAAAACATGAGACAATTCCTGGAAACTGTCAATTGCCCCTAGGTGTGAGTGCGAGTGCGGCTGTTTGTCTCCACGTGCCCTGCGATTGGCTGGTGACCAGTTCAGGGTGTACCTCGCCTCCTGCCGTTGACAACCAGGAGAGGCTCCAGCGCTCCCCGCGACCCTTGTGAGGATAAGCGGCAAAGAAAATGGATGGGTGGATGGATAGTTTTGGAACCAGAAATCAAGGCTGAAGTGTTTTTCAACTATGGTTGATGTTTGGGCGCACAAAAATGCTTACAATAGCTCATTGTTATCATTTCAGGATTAAAATTTTGGTACAAAATCACAGAAGTTGATCCACATGATCTGCATTCACGGGCCACATAAAATCACACAGTGGGCCGGATCTGGCCCCCGGGCCTTGAGTTTGACACCTGTGTATTAACAAACTGGAAAATTGATTACAAAAGTAGACGTGGTGAAAATTCCGACAGGCATTGATGCCTTGAGATAGTTTAGTGTCGGAACACATTAAAAAAAAAAAAAAGTACCAATACAGGCATGTATTCTTTATCCTCAGCAAAGAGCAACTAATTACAATTAATATATATCCGTATGAGTTTAATATACTGCATTCATGTGGCCAAGGCGCACACATCACAAGGGAGCAGCGCGACAACCATCAAATTATGGCAAAAATCGTGAAAGTTTTTGCATTACATTTAATTATGTAACGACTGTAAGTTTTTATTATGTCCACTTTCTGCCACCCGGACGTTTCTTGGCGTCTTTACAAACAATATCAAAATGTTGACGTGCGCACACGCCGCTGAGCGTCAAAGCTTACGTCGACGGTCCCGCCGTATTGGATGTGGCGGGGGGTGGGGGGGGGCGTTCAAAGTCCGATCGCCAAGTGAAGCCGCATATCATGGGAAAAAGTTTGGATTGTACAGTGTACGGGTTGACGTGAAAAGCTGGGATATAGAAAAACCATTTAAAAAAATAACGTTTTTATTTTTACCCCTCCCATCCACGTTTTAACACATTTAAAATTATTAAAACGCATTGTAAACATTTGAACATAAAAAAAAACAAATCGCAAGCATAAAATGTGTAGAAAATACTGTACATAGTGTTGCGTTTGTGTACATGCATGTGCCTTTAAGAGGCGGGGCCTGGGCGGGTGGCGCGTGAGAGTCCGGGCGTGAGCTGCGGCCGACAGCTGCGCCCCTTGTGGTTTATTTTTTTTGTTTGTTTTTCTGTTCTGCCCGTGTTCAATAAATGGCTGAAAAGTGCATCTGTGGTTCTCCTTTCCTGCGTGCGAGGGCATCTTCGTTAATATTCTCATCAATACCATTAAAAATCAAATGCGATATTGTGTTAAGGCACCGACATGTCATGTCTACATTTCAGAATCTGGTTATTAAAGACAGACAAAGTACAGCATATATTGATGAGACTTCAATATCATCACAGGGGGGGAAAAAATGAGTTTTTGGTCATTTTGGATCTATTTACCAAATATATTAATGTGCAAATCATAGCCACCAAAACACAAAATTTTAAATCTGAAGATTAAGATTAAGCAGCAATCTCATTTTTCCACAGTTACTGTGATGATGAATATTGTAATACAGACTGGACCAAAGCCCACCAGAACCAATCAAATTGCAACTGGCAGATGACGCGCACCCCAAAAATGCCGACAGGTGGCGCCAAAGCGCTTCTTTTCGAAGTCTAACTAAATGAGGTTCTTCCCTTCCTCAGTTCAACGTAGTTTCTGGGTATCAAGATGTAAACAGACGGTACCAAAGAACCTTGTTTTGTTTTTTTTTTTTTTTTTGGGGGGGGGGGGGTCGGTGCTGAGTTTAGGAAATAATTAAAGTTAGGGCGGCACTGTGGCTCACAGTTCAGAGGTCCCAGGTTTGATCCCGTACCCCCCTGTGTGGAATTTGGATGTTCTCCCCCGTGCGTGCGTGGGTTTCCTCCCACATCCCCAAAACACGCAACATCAATTGGACACTCTAAATTGCCCGTAGGTGTGATTGCAAGTGCGGCTGTTTGTCTCGATGTGCCCTGCGATTGGCCGGCGACCAGTTCAGGGTGCATCCTGCCCGTTTACAGCTGGGATAGGCTACAGCACTGCCCGCGACCCTCGTGAGGATAAGCGGCAAAGAAAATGGGTGGATGGATGTGAACTTAGATTGCCACAAATAAAAGGGGCAAAATCACAAATCCTGAAATATGAATACATGAATACTGTATCTTGGATATGATTTGTTGACGTGTTTCACAAGAAAGCAGAACAAAAATATGCACATGATGAAGTTCGCCACTAACAACCCAGGCTACATTGAGCTCCAAACTCCACCTACAAAGATCTTGGAACCATTGAAGTGTACAGTACCCCTTCAACGTACTTCCTTGACACCAATTAGCCCACCGCTACTCTCCACGGGTTAATTCGAGCCGCTTCCGGATTTCTAAGGACTCGAAGGAAGAAGCGACATATTGCATGTTTTTAATAATGAGGGGTGAGCCATGAAATCGTCATTTAAAAAAAAATGAAAAATCTCTTCCAAATGACTTTTATTGACCCAACGGAAAGAAAAACAAAAAAAAAAACCAACTTGACTTGGTTAGCGCATCGCTACAATAATTTTTTTTTCAAAACATCGTCTAGTTTTGACATGTTTTTCGACCGAAGTCCAGAAACAAAAGTATCGTGTTACTGCGTTGTTTTAATAACAAAAGGAATAAATGTTTGCGTTCCGATATTTCATATTTGGGGCTTTGGCTTTGTCTCCCTACTGTACAGCGACGTATGAATTGTGTAATTTTTTTTTTTTTTTTAAATAACCCACATTTGAATGTTTGGCATTTTCTCCATTTAAGAAGTAATAAATATGTGAATGAAATATGTCATCGGCTCTGAGTTGTTTTCGAGAGTTGCCTGGGAAAGTTTTTTTTTTTTTTTTTTTTGCAGAGAATGTGGCCTCGCTGCGCCCTCTAGCGGACAAAATTGAAGATGCGCACATCTGCAATCCTTCCGCTTGATCGTGTTTGCACATTTTCGAGTGTGAAGAAAAGTGAAGATGAGTTTCTTATTGCACACGTCTTACATGTGCTTCCTCTTCTCCAGGTAGCTTTGGCGGTAGAAGTTCCCGAAGAGGACGATGAGGACGACGGCGTAAACGGCCACCGCGATGTTGGTGGCGGCCGGGAAGTCGCATCCGGTGAGCAGGCTGTAGCTCGTGTGGGTCAGAACCAGCAGGAACTGCAGCTGGGGACGTAAAAGCAGAGCCGGATTTTCATGTTGCTACGTGTGGGTGGGTGTCAAAACTCGAGGCCCGGGGGGCCAGGGGCGGCCCGCCACGTGACTTTATGCGGCCCGCCAAGGCAAATAATCTGTCTCAATTTCCCTGATTTTTGTTTAAATTCTCAAAACCGTCATATCATAAATGATGACGAGATATTGCAAGCATTTTTGTGTTACCAAACATCAGCAATAGTGGGGGGAAAAAAATTACCGTTGATTTGTGATTCCAAAACTAGTTGATAAATTTGTGTAAATATGATGGTTGATTGATGATTAAAGATTTGCGTGGTTTCCGTCGTAATGGCCGTGAGACGGAAACCGTATCTACAATGTGGCCCGCGATAAACACGAGTTTGACACCCGTGCTATCGATTTTGTTGTTATTTTTATTCCCCCCCCCCCCATTTTAAATGTTTTATCTCTTTGTATTCAAAAAATTGAGTTAAGTTGTCTTTTAATAAAAAACTAGACAGCGCGCAGACAACTCTCACGCGGTAATTCGGCTTCAACTTCCGGTCAGGGCAAAACATTGCTTTGGGTGCTATTTCGCGTGAAAGTTGACATCCTTTGATATCCTTACAATTGTACATTGTAAAACATAATTTTGGAATATGTCAGGTTTAGCTTTTTTGCTATCGATACGGTTCATTCCCGTTGCGCTGTCAGCTGTCAAAACCGTGCAGGGGGTCGCAAAGAAGTAACTTTTCACCGATAAGTGTGTGTTTCAGTTTAACCTTCGTAATAAAGTATAATTATAAATGTGGGAAAAAAAATATCATTAAAATATTACGAAGGTCTGTACCTCCTATTACATACGTATGTGTCACTGTAAACAATTTAAACTGTGGACATAGCGCTTGCGCGGGGCTAGCGTTAGCGCTGCGCTAGCATTAAGCTCTCTCTGTGTAGCGCGTGCGCCAACGCTAACGCTAGCGCCGCATCACCGCATAAAGCGCAGATTGTTGAAAGCGCGTGAAAAAAGTGGCGGCTTGTAGGCCGGAAATTATGGTATATAGATTTACCGCATCGTTTTCCATAACAATGTGTGTATTGTTTACCGGGCTTTTTGCCCTGACCGTAAGTCAGAGCCTGTTGACCGTGGCGGAACCAATGTTGGATGCAGAGTGCGCAGTCTAGTTTTTAATTCTACGTCATTGCTCGCCGCATTTGAAAACAGATACAGACGAGAGTACGTCCTGCGTATTTGCAAACTCATGTAACTAAGGAAGATTGAAAAATGTGTAATTCCGCAAAGAAGGTTTAAGGGAGTGAGCCCACTTCCGAGTTTTTGGGCCGACCCGAGAGCTGTCTGGGTGCCACTCCCATTGCCGCAAGCGGCAGTTTGGACAGCCTATATCAAAAGTCAAAATTCATAGAAATGTTTGGCATTTCAAACAACCAATTAGCTCGGTTCATTGAATTTTACCGTATTACCGTAATTTCCGGCCTACAAGGTGATGCGGCGCCAGCGTTAGCGCCACGCTAGCGTTAGCGCACCTGTTTATAAGCCCCGGTGCACAGACAGTTCAACGCAAGCACGGCGCTAGCGTTAGCGCTAATGTTAAACTCTGTGAAGTGATCACCGAGTCTGGGGAATCTCACCAGCTGCAGGCAGGTGAGGTACGACTTCCACCAGAGGTACTTGCGCACTCGAGGCCCCAGGGCGGCCAGGCCGTAGTAAGAGTACATCACGGTGTGGACCAACGTGTTGAGCAGGCCGACGAGGAAAGCTGCAACGGGACACGCTCATTCGGAGCCCGGCGAAAATCGGCGGGATTCGTCGGCCAACCTACACTGGCCGCCGGCCGTGTACTTGACCGCCGACCACCAGTTGAAGACCATGGTGGCGTGGTGGAAGACGTGCAGGAAAGTCAGCTGGTTGTTCTTCTTCCTCAGGATGAAGAAGAGCTGCCAGACAAAGGGTGAGTGAAGAAGGACGACGTGGGAAAAGGCAAAGAAAGAAGCGGGTGGCAGAAGCTCCTCCTTTCCAAATAATTCAATACATAAATCATTTTTGGAGGGGAGGGGGGGGGGGGTTACACTGTCAGCCGTCCTTTAAATAATGCACACGGTTGACATAAAAAGCAGAATTTTAGGCCATCTTTAAGGGGCCGGCTAATAACTGGACTTTTCTGCTGCCCGGATTTCATGTCGCTTATTCTTTTATGACGATGAAATTGTCAGAATACTGTCAGATACCACGAGCCGGCCGTTTTGTTCTGCGAAACTGTCTACCAACTTTCTTAGCCGCTTATCCTCACGAGGGCCGCGGGGGAGTGCCGGAGCCTATGCCAGCTGTCAACGGGCAGGAGGCGGGCGGGGTACACCCCGAACTGGTCGCCAGCCAATCGCAGGGCACATGGAGACAGACAACAGTCGCACTCACAATCGCACCTACGGGCAATTTAGCGTGTCCAATTAATGTTTCATCTTTTTTGGGATGTGGGAGGAAACCGGAGTGCCCACCCGGAGGAAACCCACGCAGGCACCGACCGGGAGAACATGCAAACTCCACACAGGCGGGTCCGGGATTTGAACCCGGTTCCTCAGAACTGTGAGGCCAACGCTTTACCAGCTGATCCACCGTGCCGCCTCTGCCAAATATTCAAAGATTTTCAAAGAATTATTATTGTTGCAGTCTGAAATCTTGCGCTTAGAACCACATCTAAATAATTATCCACCCATTTTTTAGCCGCTTATCCTCACAAGGATCCCGTGGAGTGCTGGAGCCTATCAACCAATCGCACTCACAATCGCACCTACGGGCAATTTAGAGCGTCCAATTAATGTTTCATCTTTTTTGGGATGTGGGAGGAAACCGGAGTGCCCACCCGGAGGAAACCCACGCAGGCGCGGGGGGAACATGCAAACCCCTGCACAGGGAGGGCTGGGATTTGAACCCGGTTCCTCAGAACCGTGAGGCCAACGCTTTACCAGCTGCTCCACCGTGCCGCCTCATGAGGAATATTCGGAGGTTCTTTCTCAAAGGAAAACAAAACATTTTGGAATGATTTTCACTTGTTTTTGCCAGCCGGAATTTCTCCGGCGCGACTCGTTGAAAAGTTGCGTACCGTGTCGCTGAGCTCGATGACTTTGGAGAAGAAGAACCACCAGCAGACCCGGGCCATCTGCAAGACGGGCAAGTTAAATTCAAATAATATTCACACCAGAAACTACAAGAAGGTTCCCGCAAACGAGTTCTGACCCTCATGGCCAGCGGTGTGTCGCTGTAGTCCACCGGCTGACACCGGAGGCTGTAGTCGGAGAGCCACGAAGTCGCCAAGAACTGCTCGGGAAAAGAACGGCGGGAGAACTTTTCAGCAGGAAGCGCTCACGTGGGAGAGTTGAGGAACCGCAAACTGCAAAAACTGAACTGCGACTTCATTCCAGAACAAAAAAAATGTATTGTTGATTACATACACCTTTATCACAAAATGTAATTAATCTCTTCCAGACTTCCATGCAAAAACTAATTTGGGATGTGGGTTTTTTTTTAGTAAGGAAAATGCGCGACAATGTTGAATTTTATAAAAAATATGTAGCATTTTTCTCATTAGAATAGAAACAACAAAGAATATATGACTAGGAGTATTGTGGTGTTTTCTGTCTACATGTGTTGCTCCAACATTTATGTTCAAATGCGTTGCATGAAGCGTTGGAACACCAATAACATGAATGCTACCCGTTAGCCCGCTAACGGAATTTTGCAGAAGTACAATTGTCTTTGTTTGATGTTTACTTTGACGGCAAAGCACCAGTGCACAACACAAAATCCTTATTTTAACATAAGTGGACATTAGAGAGAGGTTATGAATATTAATGATGTGATAAAACATCAATTTCAGCTAAATTTCCCGACATTTCCTGTGCAGCTATTCAAAATGCGCCCATGGAAAACGACCCGATTTATAGATTCAATAACGATGCGAAAATGCACGTCGGCTCATGACAAATCAAAATGTCGCCAATTATTCAAATATGTACGGGCACACTTGGGAGGCGCGGCGATAAAGTGCCGAGACCGCGGCAGCAATCCGGCAACTCGGCGCCAACGTTCGCAAAGATTGTTTTCCGGGCGGCGCACCTCGTGGAACATGTAGGCCGACCAGCCCACCATGGCCAAGTTGTAAAGGATGAGAACCGCCCGGAGGTCCACGGGGTCTCGGTGCCTCATGAGCCGAGGCCCCGCCCACACCGCGCACAGGTAGACCAGGACGATCAGCGTCACCGGGACCGGCGAGTAGACCAGCGGCCACGGGTCGGTCCTCTTGTCTGCAACGATGCGCACACGACTTGACTTAGCTTTGTGCTAACCGATAGCGTCGCCGTCTTCACTCGTGAGCCTTCGAGCAATGCCCATTTCGACACAAACGCCGGAGCAACACATGTAGACAGACATAACAATACTCGTGTTTTTTTTTGTGCTCTCCAAAACATGTCTAATATTACAGTCCGTTGTGAAGTTTTTTTTCTTTTTTTTTTGGTAGGTGTTGTTCTGCCTCCCATTGGCCAAAGCATGCACAACACAAGGAGCGGCACAATTTCCATTGAATTGAAGTAAAAAAAAAAAAAAGGCAAAAAAGATGCAAATTTTGTTTCATTATCATAGGTCATCACTTTATATATATCCATTTTCTTAGCCACTTATCCTCACAAGGGTCGCGGGGAGTGCTAATCCTACCTGCCCCCCCCAAAAAATCTGATCTGATACAAGGGTTTCTAGTCGGCATTTTCATTTCATATCAATCATTAACCCTTTCCAAGACCTTATAACGGCAGAATCTCCATTCCATCCATCCATTTTCTTTGCCGCCTATCCTCAAGAGGGTCGCGGGGAGTCCTGGAGCCAATCCCAGCTGTCAACGGGCAGGAGGCGGGCGGGGTACACCCCGAACCGGTTGCCAGTCAATCGCAGGGCACATGAAGACAAACAGTCGCACTCGCAATCGCACCTACGGGCAATTGAGAGTATCCAATTAATGTTTCATCTTTTTTGGGATGTGGGAGGAAACCTGAGCGCCCACCCGGAAAAAAACCCACGCAGGCACGTGGAGAACATGCAAACTCCACACAGGTGGGGTCGGGATTGAACCCGGGACCTCAGAACTGTGTGAGGCCAACGCTTTCCAGCTGCGCCACCATGCTGCCAATATATATAAAATATTATCGCGTGTTATTGCTGTTTTCTTATTTTAAAAAAATTACACAAATGTTTTTTTTTTTTTTTTTTGCATGATTGGAATGGCATTCTTCCCATGGAAAAAAAATATTTGGGATATGAATGTTTTCAAGTTGCCCGTTTGGTCACAAAACTTGCATCTCAAGGCATCTCTGTTTGTGGGGAATTTAGAAAAATGTATGAAACAACACAAGAAAATGAGCAAAATCAACCAGTCCAAATCATACCACAGATATTCTTCCAATGGTTTTTACTTTTCCTTTTTTCTATAAATATATAGAAATAAATCTAATATATAAAAATATACAAAAAAAATATTTTTGCTTTATGAGCGTCGTAATGGAACGAACTGAACTCGGTATTTCGGGGCACTGCTCTAAAAAAAAAAAAAAAAAAAAAAAAAACGACCGAGAATGAGAAAAAAAGAGAGAGAATGAAAAGGGAATCAAAGTTCACTGCGAGCCAACGTTGTGATGCGCGCGCACGTCATCTGATTAATAATGCGCCGACTCAACTAACCAGTTGGACATGCTAACCACCCGTTTTGTGCACAATCAACATCAACAAAGCCAGCTCAGTTCTGCTCGCGTACATACAGTAAGTTTGCATCAAATTATTAACGTGATCGCCTGAATCTACTGCATATCTTTTAGTCGCTGTTGAATCGAGCTTGAAATCAATCTTGCATTTGCCAAAGTTGAAGGCCTTGATTATCCTTAAAATAATAATAATAATAATAAATATTGTGCCCGGCGGCACGGTGGGGCAGCGTTGGCCTCACAGTTCTGAGGACCCGGGTTCAACCTCGACCCCGCCTGTGTGGCGTTTGCATGTTCTCCACGTGCCTGCGTGGGTTTTTTTCCGGGTGGGCGCTCAGGTTTCCTCCCACATCCCAAAAAAGATGAAACATTAATTGGATACTCTCAATTGCCCGTAGGTGCGATTGTGAGTGCGACTGTTGTCTGTCTCCATGTGCCCTGCGATTGGCTGGCGACCAGTTCGGGGCGTACCCCGCCCGCCTGCTGCCCGATGACAGCTGGGATAGGCTTCAGTAATCCCCGTGAAACCTCGTGAGGATAAGCGGCAAAAGACAATGGATGGATATTCTGCCAATCAAAGGTCCCGGAAAGGGTTAATAATTGATATGAAACCGAAGCGCCGACGAGAAACCCTCGTATCGGATCTCGGTACATCCACACAAGTGGGTCCATTTTTATTTTTTTGGAAGGGGGGGGGTAAATTTTTGTGTCACATGCATTGATTTTTAAAACTCGTGAGAATGGACGATAAACAGAAATGCATTCATTCATCCGCGCTTAGCGGGTCTCAAAGATAGCAAAAGTAAAGATAATAACCTTATGACATAATAATCAGCCGGCAGAAATAAGAAGTTTTGTACGTGGCAGAAAATAAAAACATATTGTGTACATGTATCAATGACGTGAGTGGAAAAGATGCATACCGCCATTGTCCACGATGGTCTGGTGGACAGACAAGATCGCGTCCCACGCTGACGTCATCATCGGACTGTCATGGACGAATGAGACCTGATGGACAAGAAAGAAAAAAAAAAAAGAAAATCTGCAGCATTAATATTAACGTGATTATTTTGCAAAGCTCCTCAATAAAGTGCGACGCGTTCACAGACCTCAAGTAGGGTCGAGTGGCGGTGATCAGCACATTCGGAACAAGTCCACGCTGGTCTCCAACAATGCGGAGGAACCGGACGGACACACATCCGGATTCTTTTGCATGGCTGTTAAAAAAAAAAAAACAAACCCCCGAAACAGGGGTGTGACGCGATGCAAACACTGGGGGGCGCTGTTGCTCATGTTTTTATGACATATCGGTCTGGGATTCTGAGACCATCCATCCATTTTCGTTGCAGCTTATCCTCAGGAGGGATGCGGGGAGTGCTGCAGCCTATCCCAGCTGTCAACGGGCAGGAAGGAGGCGGGCGGGGTACACCCTGAACTGGTCGCCAGCCAATCGCAGGGCGCATTGAGACAAACAGCCGCACTCACAATCACACCTACGAGCAATTTAGTGTCTCCAATTAATGATGCGGGAGGAAACCGGAGTGCCCACCCAGAGAAAACCCACGCAGGCGGGTGCGGGATTGAACCCGGGACCTCAGAACTGTGAGGCCGACGCTTTACCCGCTGACCCACCGTGCCGCCCAACATGAGACTAGTGGGTAAATATTTTTTTTTTTTTTCCCCTCAGCAGATCATTTTTTTGCTTTCACATTGAGCGGGTTGTCCATCTTTAAATCGTTCACATTTTCGGAGCGCTGGCATTCTCACTTTGTTTCACGTTTTGCGCATATCGTAAATATTACGTAGTACTACGCCACGTACAAGCCCAAAACGAGGGAAACGTGGACAAGTGAGCTGACGTTGGCCGGATGTTGTGACGCCGTAAACAGCCAGAAAGTTTGAAGTTCCTCACGCAAACGACATACAAGAAAGTCAAAAGAACTGCATTTTTGTTTTGAATAAAATACATCAGTTTATTGTTTGAAAACATGGGAATATAAAGAAATAAGATGTTGATATCAGGTCTATTGTGGGTACTGTAGTATCCGTGCGTCAGATCTGGTGAAACCAAAAGCTGAACTTGGGTTGGTTGACTTCAGTGTGAGCACGTGAGTGTGAGTAGTGGCCTACAGCAGCTCCTTGCATGTCTTCCCATCTTGTGTTTTGACTATTTATCCAGTTCATTAAATTGCTGAAAAGTAAAATTGTGGCTCTCCTTATCCACAACGCAGGGTCGCTACATTTTGTACAAATTTTAATTTTCCCCACTTCTATGGAATTAGTCCCACCGGGATTTGAATTTAAAATGCCATAAAATTAAAAAAAAAAAAAACAGGATTTAAATTTGAAACGTAAAGTGATCACATTTTCAATAGTTGCTACAATTCGCCGTCTGAAATCCAAAGTCTTTGCCACCAGGCGGGGTTACCTCAGGTCAGAACCAAACAGCCAGCCAATCACAGATAGGCTTTCTCAGTCACGTGACGTCACATGCTAAGAAAGCGTAACTGCGATTGGCCGGCTGCTCGGCTCTGACCTGAAGTAACCCTGCCTGGTGCCACAGACGGCGAATTGTAGCCAGTTGAATTGTTAACATTGAAAAGTTACAAATATTGATAATGTCATCGCTTTCAATTTCAAATTTGAATCCTGGTTCAAGTGGTGGTCGAGGTACGGGTGGATTTAAAGTTCTGTGACAATACGGCAGCATTAAAAATCAAATGAAGTCTTCAAAAGTTCTATTTTGTGGAATTTTTTAAATTGGGAACAAACGGCAATTTATGGGAATTAACCGTGATAAAGCAGGAATTTACAAAAGTGGACGTTGACTTTTAATAGAGAATTTAAATACAGTTCAGGGGAAATATTATTTGCGCATAATCCTGATTAAACCAGATTTCAAAACTTTGGCTGCATTTCCAAAATGGCCCCCTTGAATTTCCAGAATCTTCCACCCGTTTTTTGGAAAAACTTCCCTCCACTAATTCCACAAGAATCCGGCCCAGCTTCGCCGTTAGGCGCACGATCCCCAGACCAAATCCCGACCGCCGTGGAGAGACCGTCAAAATACTCAGCAGGGTTCCCGCTTGGGGGTCCCGAAGAAAGACCTCAGCGACGTTTGCGTCTTGCTGCCGCTAGATGGCGCCGCTTCGGCTTCTTCCTGTCGTCGTCGTCCTTTTTCCTCTCGGCGTGCTGAGCGGGACAAGTTTGCAAATTATTACCGCCATCGAGTCTCCGAGAGCATTTCCGGGTCAAAGGTTACAAGATAAGAGGCAGTCACTTTTGAAAATTCCACTCGTAGGCCGGATGATTCCCGGAATGGACGCAGCGCTTACCGGGGAGCTCTGCTGGTTCCGAAGGCCCGCGGAGTCGCAAAGCTTCACCGTCTGCGCGGAAAGTTATTTTTACTTTAAAAGGACAAACATAAAAGAAAAAAATATGAAATGCAGTGCAGCGTTGAGATAAGAAAGACATGATGCATTTTTTGAAGCCATATTGTTTTGAATCCTCTGTCAAGAATGACTCATTTTGATATTTTGCTGACTAAAAAAAAAAGCATCAAAATGTTGTTATTGTTTATTTTTGGGAACCAATAGCATTTCAAGGAATTTCAAACGGGTGTCGCGTTAACAGCTTGATCGCAGAAGGAATAAAAAGTTGCCAGAGTGCATATAATATTCTATAATTCAAAAAGTATCTGGTTTTTTTCATACAAAAATGTGATATTGTCACTTTTCTTGTTTTCTCCTTTCATTATAAAAGGGTCATTTAACAGTCAAATTAAAAAAAAAAAACGATATATTCTAACATGGGTGGCACGGTGAAGCAGCTAGTAAAGCGTTGGCCTCACAGTTCTGAGGTCCCGGGTTCGATCCCGGACCCACCTATGTGGAGTTTGCATGTTCTCCCCGTGCCTGCGTGGGTTTTCTCCGGGTGGGCACTCCGGTTTCCTCCCACATCCCAAAAACACGCGACATGAATTGGACACTCCAAATTGCCCCTAGGTGTGATTGTGAGTGCGACTGTTTGTCTCTATGTGCCCTGCGATTGGCTGGCGACCAATCCAGGGTGTACCCCACCTCCTGCTATTTGACAGCTGGGATAGGCTCCAACACTCCCCGTGACTCTCGTGAGGATAAGCAGCTAAGAAAATGGGTGGATGGATGAATAAAATCTTGTACCTAGACGCAAAGTTGCCTGAGTGCGTTATCTTGGATCATTTTTTTTCCCCAAACAAAAATGTGATATCATGTAACTTTTCTAGTTTTTTTTCTTCATAAAGAAAAAAATTGCTCGGGTTATTTAACATTCCAAATGAAAAAAAAATAAAATGTGATATTTTCTAACATTGCATTTTCTTTTAAATTGCAGTAGCAAAACAGGAAGTTTCTATGCATCCATTTTCTTTGCCACTTATCCTCACGAGGGTGGTGTTGAGTGCCGGAGCCGATCCCAGCTGTCAATCGGTATGAGGCGGGGTCACATCGAGACAAACAGCAGTCGCACTCACAATCCCACCTTGAGGCAATTTAGAGCGTCGCATGTTTTTGGGAAGTGGAAGGAAACCGGAGTGCCCGGAGGAAAGCCAAGCGGGCACGGGGAGAACACGCAAACTCCACGCAGGTGGTCCGGAATTGAACCCAGGACCTCAGAACTGTGAGACAGACGCTCCACCGTGCCCAGGAAGGTTCCAAAAAGTGACAGGCAACTCTGTAAATTCTGCACCGCGACTACGAAAAGGCGCCACGACGCCACTCGCCTTTTTGACCGCCGCCGACACGGCGGCCTCCCGCAGCGCCGACCTGCCGATCCAGCGCACGTTCGCCGGCCGTGGCCGCGCCTCATCGCCGCCTCCCAGACGCAAAGTGTGGACCACGTACGTCCGGCGGATGTGCGAAAAGACGTGAAGCACCTGCCGCGATGACGCAAGCAAAATCGGGGAGCATCCGGACCTCAATGCAACAGTAACGTGGATTCATTTTTAATTGAGTAAAATATGAAAAATTGCACACAGCACATCTTAACCCGAAAACAGTCAGGTCACGTTTCAAGCGCTTTTTACCTCTCCCGCGTACTGGAGGGGGTTGCCAGTCAGCGGCGCTCCCAGGATGTTGCCGAGGTGGGCGCACAGCGCCGCCTGCTGTTTCTTTTCGGAATCGTCCACCTCCGCCAGCGGAACGCTGGGAAACTCCCACAAGCCCGCCAGCAACCCTGACCAAACCACGTGGGATTGTGTACAGATGTGAATTTTTTCCAGCGGGTGATTACATCACAGCATCTAAAACAGTTTCCACGACGATTCACGTACATAAAAACAGAAATGCAAATAAAAAGACAAAATTGCAAACCTTTATTTGGTCCTTTCACCAGCAGGAACTCGTCCTCGCCATCTCCTCCACGTCGGGTCGGGACGCACGTCAAGGTTCGCTCCACCCTGGGGGGCTTCTTGGCCGGCTTCCTCGGGAAGTTCTGGACCCCCAGCTCCTCGTCCCACGGCTCGGTCGGACACAGCCGGCACGTTCCGCTGGCGCCTGGGCGACGGGTGCCCGCCCGGGCACAAAATGAGAAGAAGTTCCGCAAGGGGAAAAAAAAAAAACAAGATGACAACTTACCGCATTCTTCGATGTCTGGGAGTGCCGGGGGCTTCGTGCCCTTTGACCCCAAAAACTTCCTGGAATTCTGCTCTTGTCTGGCGTGAACCTGCACAAAAAATGTTCCGTCCACCATGCGTAGCGCCATCTATTGACCAGCTGGGACTAAAGTACAGTAAAGCCTCGGTCCTCGAACGAAAATTTCCCGATTTTTTTGCTTCCGTTTTCAAACGAAAATCGGTACTCTAACGCCGCCGTATTGCGCGCGGCCAGACCAGCTGACCCACGACGCTCTTTGTTGTGAATTCCCACACCGCCGAAAAAAAAACACGGAAATAACATCGTGCGCGAGGCGCAAGCAGTTGACCCACGACGTGTTTCGTTATTGTCAATTTGAACGCCGCCTGAAAAAAACCCTACATTTTAAGCAAAAAATAAATATATTTCTTCATCTATTTTATTATCTAAAATATTTAAACTATACATGTATATCTACTACGCTGTTTATGATAAGGAAAAGCTAAAAAAAATGCTTTTAAAAGCCTCATTTTTGAGGCTTGGAACGCATTATATCTTTTTCTATTCATTGTATTGGGAAACATCGATTTGGTTTTGGAACAAATCACTTCTCAAACCGTTTTCTGGAACGGATTGTGGTTGAGAACCGAGGCGTGGCTTTATCTGAAAAAAAAAAAAAAAAAAAACCTGGAAATGACATAACGTGTGCGGCGCAACCAGCGGACTTTTGTTATTGTGTATAACGCAGCCTCTGTACACAGACATGTCCCGGTAGTGAATGTTGTTTTTCTTCTTATGGAGGACGACCGTATTTACCCCCAATCATGGCTCCAAAGAAGTCAAGTTGCTGGTTTAACGTGACTCTGCACTGGGGGCCGAGTCGCTCCAGATACGGCAATGCGCTCCCAGCCTAGCGTACTCTACTACTAAAGCATACATGTTTAGCAAAAAAAATATATACATATTTCTTAAATTATTTTATTATACAAAGTATTTAAACTATACATGTATTTCTACTATGCAGTTTATTATCAGGAAAAGATTTTTTAAAAAAAGCTTTAAAAAGCCTCATTTTCTAGGCTTGGAACACATTATTTCATTTTCCATTCATTGTAATGGGAAACATCGATTTGGTTTTTGAACAAGTCACTTCTGGTATCTGCACTGCTACTTAAATACAGCGTGTGAGTACTTTTGGTTGTACCTTGAGGTAAGAGTGGCAATGAGAGCGTACGGGACACTGCTGGCACAAGGGCCCCTTAGGGGTGCACACCCGGGCCCCAAGTTCCATCATGGCCTGGTTGAAGTCCCCTGGTCGCCCGGGGTCCACCAGCGTGTTCGCCAGGGCCCTGAAACACAACAGACCAGACCCAAATACTCATATCAGCGATTCTATTTGCTGCAGGGCTTCGTGCCCGGCCCACTCAAATTTCACAGCTAACGGACTCACCAAAGGGCCTCCGTGACCGCGGGACTCGTGCAGTCGGCCCCGACGGCCCTCATGCGACACAGGACCCGTATCACGTTGCCGTCCACGGCCCCGGTAACCTAGGCGACGAGCGACGCGGTCATTTCGCGGCGTTAAAAGCGACGTGCGTGCGTGCGTGCGTGTCGGCTAACATGGCCCAGCGCGATGGAGCCGACGGCCGCGGCGGTGTAGCGGCCCACCCCGGGGAGCCGTCGCAGGAGCTCGTCCGCCGTGTCGGGCATCCGTCCTCCGAGCTCCGACACCACCTGACATTTTTTTTTTTTTTTTTAACATCGCGTCAAACGTGCTAACATTTTGCAAGGCGCCGTCGTTAATTAAATGTTTCAAAATAAAGCGCAGGAACTCACCTTTCGGGCGCCTTCGTGCAGTCGCTTCCCTCGTGAATAGTAGCCGAGTCCCGCCCACATCTGATTCACCTCCTGGTCATGAACAAAAATCAATGGATTCAAACTTGATTTAAAAAAAAAAAAAAAATGTTTTTAATTAAGATGGGAGGCGTAAGCGGTCACCTCTAAAGTCGCAGCTGCGAGATCCGCAACGGTGGGCCATCGCTGAAAAACAGCAGACGTGTGATTTGACTGACTGAAAAGCAGACGGGGGGTCCCGGGGGCTGCAAGCCCCCCCCCCGGGCTTTTCAGCATTTTACCATCATAAAATCAACACAAACGGAAGCATTTGAATCCAATTTTCAAGTATTTTGAACGGAAACGATCACAATGATGAGAGTAAACGCGCCTGATTTGACCAAAGGGAGCAGGTTCAAGTCACAATTGAGTCGAGTTTACATCACATGACAGTCATGTGATTTGAGTGAAAAAAAAAAAAAAAAGACTAAATTAAAAAAATAAATAAATAAAAAATGGTCCGAGGTCCGGAAGCATGATCACCAATTTTAACGTGCAAAATTTTATAAATTGTATTCTGACTGAAATATATCTAGTACATCTATAAATAAATGCTATCCTGTTTTCAAAATGTACACAATATGTTATGTATTTATTTATCCGTTATTCATATTTATTTAGTGATTATTCGCCACCTATTTCTAGTTATTTATTTATTATTTACACGTTGTTCATTTATTTATTATTTATTTGTTATTCATTTCTATTTATTTAGAATTTATTCGTTATTCATTTGTATTTATTCATTTATTCGTTATTTATTTATTTACCTTTACCCCCCCAAAAATTACAAATTCAAATTCAATTCCGTAGACGACTAAATTGAATTCAGATTTGCATGATGGCGCGCAAGTGTGCTTTCGTCGCGTGTATACCGTAGCCACTCAAAAACGTTTGAATTTCTTGTTTTAGTAAATGATTGAACGCATGAATTTGACAACATTTATTAACGTCCTGTTTCGTTACCGGTAAATAACACGGATATTTTTACAAGTAATTGCTTCTGAACTGTCACCTCGTTATCGACGACCCAGTCTGCAACTGGGGTGGGTCGTTTCGGCGGATCTTGCCTCTCAATCCCAGTAAACGAGGGTTGAAGTCCGGCTGGTTTGTCGGCCTTGGGTTGACATCCCAATGTAGCAGCTACGGAAAATTATGTTTTCCTTGCTTCCGGGTGTTTTTATCGTTTCGCATGATCGTCCAATGCCTCGAAACCTCCTGATCCATCCTCAATAGTATCCCGACACTCCGCGCGCAGGCTCTACTAGCGCGATCGCTTTTGCGAACGAAGTTGCTTACGGCCCCGTCACACCACGACGTTCCGGTCGGCGTTTGAGGAAACGTTGGTAGTCGCCCACGGTCGCCGGTATCGCGCCGGGAGAGCGTTGTTTGAACCGCTAGCGAACGTCAATGATCGCTGGGAATCGGCGGAGAACGCCGGTCCGGAAGAAAAAAAAAAGTTTTGAACATGCACAAAAGTTCTCACCGAGACCAGCGTTCATCAACGTTTAATTTTAAACGTTCAAGAACGTCCGTGGAACGTTTTACTCACGTTTGGCTATCGTTAGTCAGTCGTTACCGTAGCGTGACTTGGTTGTCACTTCATCGTTAGCTTTGCAGTGAACGACTCACTGGCGACCAGTCAACGACCACTGAAGAATCCCGTAGCGCAAACAGCGTGTAGCTAAAGTCAAACGAACGCACCCCTCCTTTTCTTCGTCTCGGCGGCATGATGCTGACTGTTCAAACTCACGACAACAACTGAAGCCAGTATGAAATTTCCAACGTTTTCGTTCCTGTTCCACTGTCAAAATGACACGCTAGCAAAACGCTATTCTGTCGTTATTCACCCGTTGAGTCAAACGTTCAACACGCTCGTCTAACTTGTCGCGCGCCAGTGACACGTTAGCACACGCTAATGGTTTTTAGGGGTATCTTATTCGGTCGCTGTTACACGCTTCTCGTGCGTTAGACACACATTAAGTCACGCATTCGACACACGCTAATCACACGCCAGATCTGCCATCCCCGCTTGAGAACGCTGAAAAATAGAACGATTGAAATGTTCAGAGAACATTCTTCTTCCCAACGATATTGACGATTTCTCGTTCCATCCAATCCCGTCGGAACTTGTTTTTGACATTTCTATCGATTTCCGTCACTCGCGAAGGCTCTTTCCTCCCGAGCGCCGCCATTGGGTCCACTCGCTTGCCCCGTTCCGCATTCGACCAATCAACAGACGCGTATCGCATTTTCCACCACGCTTGCAAAAGTCGGATCGGAGAATGAACGACTGTGGATTCTGGCATGGGTTACGGTTGGAATAATGCAGAAAAACTGATTTTTTTTTTTCATCTATACAATTTAAAAAGAATGAAAAATCACGTCTGAAACAGTCACAGGACTTCAAAAAAGCAGTTCAAAGCACTCGACGGACTTTAACGTGTACCTTCAACCATTTTTTGTAGTAGTCGATGACTGTCGCCACTTGGGTCTGCTGCAGCATGACCTCTGACACCCACACTGGAACAGAAAAAAAATTAATTCAAAATAAACGGAGCCGCAAAAAACTGCATCACGCAGCGACGCTCTTTGAAGTACCTGCGTAAGTTCTTATGTTGACGTCGGTCTCGATTTGCGCCTAACGGAATCACACAAAGAGCTCGTCAGACCGTTTAAGTCTTTTCATTTCTCTAAAATTGTACTCACTGCTGGTAACATGACACATAATAAACGAAACGTGACAAAAAGCAGGCCGAACAAACACATTTAAAAATGTAACAAAAAATTATCAGACATGAAATCGGACACACAAAAAAAGGCAATGTTGGAAAAATTTGAAATATCCGATTTTTAAATATTTTTTTGTGTGTGGGGCTTGTCATAGATTTGGGGAAAAAAATATATAAAACTGGAAAAAAAAAAAAAGTCTGGCGGCAGCTGGTAAAGTTTTTGTCTGTATGACAATTGTGCTGCCCCCTGGTGGACAATGTGTACACAACAGAGGAGGGACATAGGCTGGAACGGATTAATGGCATTCATATTTATTTCATTGGGCCAAGAAGGTTTTTTTTTTTCATTTTATATTTTGTAAGATAAAAGAGTTTTCAGAATTTTCTACATTTTTACATGTAATTTCTTTTTGGTTCACATATGTTTACAATGGGATGGCACAGTGAACTCAGCTGGGAAAGTGTTGGCCTCACAGTTCTGAGGACCCGGGTTCGATCCCGGCCCCGCCTGTGTGGAGTTTGCGTGTTCCACCCCGCGCCTGCGTGGGTTTCCTCCCACATTCCAAAAACATGTGACATTAATCGGACACTCTAAATTGCTCCAAGGTGAGATTGTGAGTGCAGCTCCTTGTGACCATTGTGAGGATAAGCGGTGAAGAAAATGAATCGATGGATCTGACGAATTATCAGACATAAAAAGGCAATGTTACAGAACTTTTCAATGTCCTATTTTTACAATTTGTTGACTTTATGTGTGGAGCTTGTCATAGACGGGGGGAAAATATATAAAATCATAAAAAGAGTCTGTAAAAAAAAAAAAAAAAAATGTGTGTGTGAGTCATAATTTCACACCAGCGTCCTCCAGGGCAGCTCCCTCTTCTCCAGGTCGTACCAGCTCAGGAGGCGAGTCCGCAGGCGGCCAACGTCGGCAGGCTCACGGAAGTTATGGTACGGGGGGAGCGAAGTGCCGACTGAAGGTTCTTCTGCGGCGGGGCACACACAACGCAATTCAGGGGAGGGGGGCGCAAAAAAAAAAAAAAAAAATATATATATATATATATATATATATATATATATATATATTTTTTTTTTTTAGTGAACAGTAGTAGAGTGCTACTCCGTGCTCCTGGCAGATGTTTTCATTTTGCATTGGTGCACATTTGGGTGGACATGTAGCCTATTTTTATTTCCCTTGACTTAAATTACTGGATGCTTGCTACGGCAATTTGGTATTTGCTTGAAATTTTGAAAGTCAATTCTCGAGATTTACGAATTGCACACGTGACCTACTTGCGTGTAGCAGTATAGCAAAATGGGCAAAGAAATAAGATTCATGTGAGACTTCTTAAGTTTATGTTGTCAACAGAGTGAGCTGGCTGGCTGTCGTATTTTCGTATTTTTCACTAAATCGTGTCGTGGCGCTGTCACGTTACCGTCTTTTGCACGCGTCCTCTGCCTCTTCCGCTTCGGCTTCACATTTTCCATAATTTCCAGAGATTCATTCTTCACCCCACGCATATTTACACGTAACGCACTCATCCGAAGGCGCATTTAAAAGCGACTACAAGTATTTCACTCCTCCAGTGAGTATTTTTTTTTTTTTAAAGCAGGAACGCTTGAATTGTTTACTTCCACTCGCGCTATTTTAAAGTAACGCCCATCCTGTCGTCGCCCAATCGGCTGCGAGGAAATTGTCGCGAAAGAAAACGCCACTTCCGTGGAAAAAAAAAAATGGAACTTAATTTAAAAAGAAAATAACAAAACAAAAATAAAACGATCTACATCTGACAGAGTAAATTAATAGTGTTTATTAACATTTTTTACAACTGTTCAAAAAATAATCTATAAATAAAATAATAAAATATCACCCAACATATTTTTAAATAAAAAAACAGATTGCGACTATAAAAATAAGCTAAATTGCCTTCATTGTTCATAACCAATGAAGGTTGTGTTCATATTTTTAATTTTAACCATAATTGATCAAATCATTTATTTGGTTTCGTTGTGCTTTGTTGGAATAAATGGGAAAATTTGTAAAATAAATGAACAAAAAAATATAAATATTATATATTGTGAATATTTACGATCAAACACATACTGAAATAATTAATTAGTCCATGCCACAAATGCGTTGAAATAAAGTATTTATTTAAAAAAAAAAATATTGAATCCGCATTTCTACATTTAACCAGCAGATGTCGCAAAACACAAGATGGCCGTGGTCAACCCCGTAAAGTGGAAATCTGCCGTCTGCTGGCGATTCCCTAATAATAATAATAAAAAAATAAAAAAACGTACTTTTTGATCCTTTCTTTGATGCTTCTTTTCCAAATCGTTCGAAGGTGGTTGCTCGCTGGCGGAGTGAATAAACCCGGCGGAGGGGTGGAAGTGGGAGGTGTGGGGGGGGGGGGTCGTCGGCATGGCAGCTGGCGCCCTGGGAGAGACTGACAAGGAGGAAGAAGAAAGGGGAGGGGAGCCCACATGAAAGCCACATAACAAGGAAACGAGCACGGCGCAGCCTTCATTTTTATGCGTTCCGATAACAACGGAGGGCGCAGCTGCGACCGGGGGCGACAGAGCAAATCCTCCGTCCGCGCCGCGAGCTCGAGCGGCCGCTTTGCCCGAGCTGGAGCGACTCGTTCCCGGCGCCCTCGGAGCCGTCATGGGTGAGGAGGATGAATGAAAGTGGCCTTGAATCCGTCGTCATCCCCGAGGCGGGGGTGGCGAAGAAAGGGAGAGGGAGAAAGCGATAGGGGAGCAGGCCGCCACCATGTCTTGACGGGACGCGCAAACAAAAGGTTGTGCTAGCAGCGCTACTTTACTCGCAATATGGACGGAAACGCTCCATTCGGGGCTCATTTGGCTCACCTAGAAAATAAAACTAAACTAAACAAAACGGACATTATTACTCAACGTTTTTATCCCTCGGATATAAAAGAAAAAAATTGAGGGTGGTTGGTTTGTTCTCCTTAAGTTTGGGAATCAAAATATTTACTTTTTATCATTCTCATTTTTTGACCTCCTGAAGACAATAATTAGCTGTACGTGAACTCCCGTTTATCGCGGGTGATACGTTCTCGATCCAACCGCGTAGGGGAAAGTCCGCAATATAGAAAACCATGGGGGGAGTCTTTTCAACTTTTTTACCATTCCCTTGTTTTAAAACGTAAAAAATTATTCAAACTTAAACTAATTAAAATGGACCTTTTAAACATATCCATCCATTTGCCGTTTATCCTCACGTGGGTGGCGGGAAGTGCTGGAGCCCACCCCAGCTGTCCAAGAGCAAGAGGCGGGGTACACCCTGAACTGGTTGCCAGCCAATTGCAGGGCACAAAGAGACAAACAGTCGCACTCACAATCGCACCTAGGGGCAATTTAGAGTGTCCAATTAATGTTTTTCGGATGTGGGAGAAACCGGACCGCCCGGAGGAAACCCACGCAGGCACGTGGAGAACATGCAAACTCCAAACAGGCGGGGCCAGGATCAAACCCGGGTCCTCAGAACTGTGAGGCCAACGCTTTACCAGCTGCTCCAAACAAATGTCAACCAAAAAGAAATATATATTCTGAAAACAATCTTATCTTCCAATATATAAAATGAAAAAAAAAACTTCTTGGCCCAATGAAATAAATTTAGATGCCAGTAATGCGTTCCAGCCCTTGCGCCCCCTCTGTTGTTTACACATTGTCCACCAGGGGGCAGCACAATTGTCATACAGACAAAAAAAGTTTCACAACCAAGCGACTCCGTTTATCATTTTAAGTCAGCGCTGATATAATTGCATTAAGGACCCCAGTTGAAACGATAACGTCACGTACCTGTGTCCGAGTCAGAGGCGCCCGGCTCGCCCCAGTTGGTGGAGGACGGCGGCGAGGAGGACGAAGAGGAGCTGAGCGGCGGCGAGGAGGCCGACTTGCGCTCCAGCTCGGGCCGAGGTTCGCTGCTCACGCGACGAGGCATCACGCTGCGGGTGCTGCTCAAGGACGGCCTGGTGGAGCCCGGCGACGGCGTGCTGGCCATCCACTACCTGGTGAGAAAACAAGACAACACATATATCTAGTATGATCTAAAGTGTATATCTATATCTACCGTAATTTCCAGACTACAGAGTGCACCGGATTATAAACCTCACCCAGTGCAGTTGTAAAGGAAATACCGTTTGGTACATAAATAAGCCGCACCTGTGTAAAAGCCGCATTGAAACGAGATACTTACAAAGACGGTACACAGAAAAACCTTTCAAAGTTTTAATACCTGAGTTTAGTTTTTTTAACATACCAACAACACAGTAGCGGTAACAGAGCCGGTTAAAAAAAAAAAAAAAAAAAGAAAAAAAACAGACCGGTAAAAGTCACTTCCTCGGCACATATATTCGGCCGGGCTCACTCTTACCTTTTCCGCTCGAGTGCCCCCTTGCCTCGGTACACAGAAAGAGTTTAACGCTAGCGCCACGCTAAAAATATGTTTGCACGGTGCTAGCATTAGCGCGGCGCCAGCATTAGTGCGGTGCTGGCGTTAGGGCAATTGAAGCCATATCGGCAGCGAGTAAACAAGAAATATGTTTGTCTTTATGACATGTTTTGTGACGTACTTGACTTCAATCGCTTGAAATTGATTACCATAATTCCCGGCCTACAGAGCGCACCTGGTTATAAGCCTCAGCACACAGAAAGAGTTGAAACGCAAGCACCGCGCTAACGGTTGCGCCGCACTAACGCTAGCGCCGCATCACTGCATAAACCGCAGGGTTGAAAGCATGTGGAAAAAAAAGTCACGTCTTGTAGGCAGGAAATTACGATAATTGTGTGAAACAGCCCGAGATGATTGTCATGAAACTCATCGGTGAGACTCGTAGGCCTGAACTCATCAGTCATAATCGATTAATTTGTTGATTAAAATAATAATTAGAGGGGAAAAAAAGTCTGCTTTCATGGAGAACTACTGAAATCTGAAATTGATTTTACACTAAACAAAATAGTTGTCGATTTAGTTGATACTCGAATAATTGTTGCACCTCTATAATATATATCCATCCATTTTCTTTGCCGCTTATCCTCACGAGGGTCACGGGGAGCGCTAACAACTGACAAATAAATCAAACAATCAAGTGGATTCATCGCCCAGCAGTCGCGCAGACCGCCCTGACGTTTGTCGCGTGCTCTGCGGCGCCCCCCTCAGGGTAAGAACTTCATCGGGGACCTGCTGAACGACGGCAAAATCCGCTGGGTGGAGACGGGCCAGACCTTCAACTCGCCCAGCGCCTGGGCCACGCACTGCAAGCGGCTGGTCAACCCGGCCAAAAAGTCCGGCTGCGGCTGGGCCTCGGTGCGCTACCGCGGCCAGAAGCTGGCCCAGTACAAGACCACCTGGCTGCACAAGTACCAGCCCAGCGCAGACATGGTGATATTTCCATATTTTCCATATATATGTTTGAGGTTCATTAACATTTTTGAGCCAATCGAAAAGCATTGCGGTCGGTTTCCCGATAATTTTGCTCACGGTGTATTCGTGTCCCTGACGTCAGAGTCTGGTGAGCGAGGAGGACGACGAGGAGGACGAGGAGGAAGGGAAATCGGCCGTGCAAGCCGAAGAGAAGAACAGAAACAACAAACCTGGAGGATTACAGGGTACCCCCCCCCCCTTCACCCTTCTCTTCCCCCCCCCCCCCCACCCGTAGTCACTCCTTTGCAATCTGTTTCCTATTTTGGAGAAGGACGGAGGGAGGGAGGCTGTGTAACGCGACGTCTTCCTTTCTTTACACCCTTGAAAAAAACGTTGATATGTCCTGGCCTGACTCCAACTTGGTTGTTTTCCTTCCTGCGTGGACTTGTCGGGTTGAAATCTGAAAAAAAAAAAAAACAATATACAGCACACTGAAATCGAGGACGCCTTATTTGGCGACTGTAGTCGACCAGTCGGGACGCGCCTTAGCCTTTCCACTTTGAAGGAAAACGGGGTACGCTTCGTTCCGTATGAAAGAAATCCAACACAAGTTGTGCTTATGACTCAGATCCAGCAATTAAACCTCTTCAACCTTTTCTGCACCTTAAACCATTTTGCCGGATCATCATATGAGCATTAGAAGAAGTGATTTTAAATTTTCAGCTCAATTGTGTTAGGTAGTCGGGAGTCCCGTTTCCCTTCAACGAACAGGTCCCATTTTTTAAAATCCCTTGTAGCACTCTTTGCTAATTTTAATTTTGTACTTATATGGTAGGTAGGTGGTTAGCTTGAATTAATTTAGTTTGTCCCGGTGGCACCGTGTTTTTTTCGGTTCCAGACGCTCTGGCGCCGAGGCGAACGGACAGAGAGAGAATCCCCGTCAGATACTGCAGTCTGGGCACCAGAGACGCTTCCAGGTCAGCGCTTCTTAAAAAAAAAAAAAAAAAAAAAATTGGCAATGTTTACCGTTCAACTCCAGCAGAGAGCGCTAACGAGGTGACCTTGCCGTCCTCAGGGATCCTCACACGCTGGTGGAGCTGTCGGCCTTCTCGGCCATCAACCGGTTCCAGCCTTTCAACGTGGCCGTGTCCAGCAACGTGCTTCTGCTCATGGTACCACGCGCACGACTCGAGATATGTACATGTAGATTTTGTACATGCCTTTCGCTCACTCGTGCGTATCTCCTGCGCAGGACTTCCACTGTCACCTGACCACCAGCGAGGTGGTGGGATACTTGGGGGGACGCTGGGATACGAACACACAACGTGAGTCTGACCCGAGATTCAGATGAATAAATTAATAAGTGCACATCAGTCAAATTACGTGCTAGTCCAATCAAAGTTGAGTTCCTCTCTAGTTTGTTGCTCTTGGGCTTCTTTCAGTGCTGACCGTCTTACGGGCCTTCCCTTGTCGGACGAGGCTGGCGGACAGAGACACTGCCTCTGCTGTCGAGGAGGAGGTACTGCGTGCAAGCACACAATTTGACCCAAAGCCTTAAGTTAACCATCCATCCATCAATCCCTCCATCCATCCATTTTCTACCGCTTCTTGGGGTCGGGTCGCAGGGGAAGTAGCTCCAGCAGGGATACCCAGCTTACCCTTTCCCCGACCACTTCTTCCAGCTCTTCAGGAGGGATCCCGAGGCGTTCCCAAGCCAACTGAGAGACATAGTCTCCCAAGCGTGTCCTGGGTCGTGCCCGGGGTCTCTTTCCAGTGGGACACGCCCGGAACACCTCACCAGGGAGGCGTCCGGGAGGCATCCGAATCAGATGCCTGGTAGGGTCACCCATGGCAAAAAGGTCCTAGGTGAGAGACCAGACAAACTGGGACTCCAAAATCCTCATGACGAGTACAAAAATTTGGATCTTGGTTTCCCTTCCCCGGATGCGGGTCACCCCACCCAAAAAAGCCAGGCCTGGAAGTGGGGCTCGAAGGCGAGCGCCAGGTGGCCGGGCCTGCACCCATGGGGCTCGGTCGGGCACATCCAGAAAGGGTAACGTGGGTCCCCCATCCGTGGGCTCACCACCTGTGAGAGGGTCTGGTGCGATATGAGCTGGGTGGTGGCCGAAGGCGGGGACCTTGGCGATCTGATCTCCGGCTCCAGAAACTAGCTCAAAGTTAACCAAAGACTTTTTTTTTTTTTTTAATTTTCCGCTTTTGCCTCCAGATCTGCCAGAACTTGTTCATGCGTGGCTTGTCGCTGGTGGGCTGGTACCACAGTCACCCTCGAGGTCCGGCCCTGCCGTCGCTGCAGGACATCGATTCCCAGATGGACCACCAGCTGCGGCTGCAAGGATCCAACAACGGCTTCCAGCCGTGCCTGGGCGTCATCTGCGGTACCTCCGCCTCGGGACTTTTACAGTACACTTGTGTCGTGTTTGAAAATAATGCAGATGATCGAACTTTTCCAGGACCGTACTACCACGGCAATCAAGGCGTGGCCTCCACCATAACGCCGTTCTGGGTCGTACCTCCGCCAGAGGTGAGCACGGATCAGTTTAGACTGGGTCGGAGGCGCGTAACTACCGTGTGGCCCGTGACAAAAAATGAGTTTGGCATCCCTGCATTGAGGCATTCTTTTTCGGTATTTCATCGCAGCAAAGACCCAACGACTACGGCATCCCGGTGGCTGTGGAGGTCACGTACGTTCAGGATAACTTCCTCACCAGCGACGTCCTCAACGAGATGGTATAACGAGTGCCGGAGAAAAAAAAAATAATAATACGTGGCGCGATGGAGTCCTGAATATGAAAGTGTTGGCAGGTGCTGCTGGTGGACTTCTACAAGGCCGCCCCCGACCTCGTCCACTTCAACCAGTACTGGTGTCCCGACACCACCATGATGGACAAGATTAAGGTGAGAGAGTCACTTGTGCGCAGTAGAACCAGTCGCTGTGATTTGACGTATTTGACACCGCCTCCCTCCGCTCTTAGAAGATTACAAACAGAACACACACCTGCAACTATATATCTGCGGGCATGACAGAGTACACATGAGTGACTGCAGTGTAACGATCAAATCCAGGATTACGGCAAATGACTTCAATCAGTTTCTATAATCTAGGCATACATTTGTCAAAAATTAACATTTGGAAAGAAAAAAATCAAATGGAAAAAAAAAAAATCACAGAAATCCTCACTTATTGTCAATACGTTTTGTGCATTTTGTTTTCCCAACATTATATCCCCCCCCCCCACACACACACACAATTATGAGCAAAATTTATTTGTGGTCGGGCCTGGTCGATATCCACTATAAAAACACTCAATATTGACATCATTAAATAAATTGTAAATAATTAATTTTGGCCACCTCTTTTTGCTTTAATTTGATTGACATTGTGCTACTCCTTCTAAAGTGTGCAGCTTGGCCACCTGGGGGAAGTATAAAAGACATGTACAGATGTACGTGGCGCCTAAGTAAGCCGAAGTAAAGAGTTAATAATTTAGGTAATAGTTCAAAGATGCTATTTGTTAGCCCATCTGTTATTTTGAATTGTTAGCATTAAAGGGGAATTCCGCTAGTTTGGATTAACGATATATCCGATAGAGCATGTCATGCGTACTGTATCTTGAAAACATGATGTTAATCCTCTCACATTTAATGGTGTTTTGAGAAAACCTTTATTAGCAATTATGAATTTTCATGGGTGCCGCCATTTTGGGGAGTCAGATGACCTACGTGCGCGGGCATGACGTGTAACGTGCCCCAACAAAGGCATCGGGACACAATTATGGCCAGCGCTGATTTCTAGGATTTATCATCTCATGAAGAAATAGCAGTATCGGTTGATCGGGAGGACGGAGGAATACGGAGGCCCGACGCCGGAACTCGCTCGTCAAGACTCCGCGTCGTTCCTGTCCGAAGAACCATCAAAATATTCAATATTATTTACAGCCACCGGTTCAAATCTGTCCGGACGTATTTCTCCGTCTTCCCGATCAACCGACACTCTAGTTCACTGCGCTGGATCTGTTTTCCTCTGCGCTGAGAAGTGTGTGACGAGTGCGCAAATGCTCGGTTGCGCAGCTTTTGCATACATTGTTAAATCCTAACCGCCGGAATTCCCCTTTGAGCTAAAAATGACGTGGGCTGTTTTAACTATCCATTTTTTTTATGTTTAGTGAGAGAGTAAAAGTGTGGGTACACCTTTTTAATATATATATACATTTTTTGTCTTCCCCACTCCCAACTTCAAGGGCTCGCTGAGCTGCCACGCCCCCAAGGACCAAGCCTACTCGCAGATCCTGGAGCACGTCTACAGCCAGCTGAGTGGCGTGCAGTGAGACCTGCAAACTGGTCGGCTCGTGCCAAATTTCAATTTGCTTTTCTTTATCGACACGATGAGGCACAAAGTTCAAAGGCGTTTTTTTTATTATTTTTTTTTTGTCTTTGGGGTGAATGTTCATGTTTTGAGGTTACACTGAGGTCATTTCTTCTTTTTTCTCTATTACAATGGTTCTCAAACGTTTTGGGTCAAGGGGGAGAAATTATGAGGACACCCCCCTGCATCTATTTTGAACTTAGTGCTTTGCCGCCATCTTCAGGCATCTGTAAGCTATTACATGTTTTTTTGGCAGGTGTCAATTTAGTTGTGGATTTTTGCTGTTAACATCAGGGCTTGGTCCTCATCCCAACATCACACGCAAAGACAAAAAAAATTAAATGACCAAAAAAAAAAAAAAGTTTTGGGGGGAAAAAATTCCAAGGATTATAATTTACTGTACTTTCTAGAAATGAAGGCATTTTAGCACAACAAACACATTTTGTCTGGAATAAAAAGTCCTAATGCCAATTTAATATCCAAATTATAAAGTTGCCTGTTAAAAAAAAACATGTAATATGACTATAATTGTGGATTACTTGAGAAGAGAAACATTTTTGACAGCTTTTAATTGGCCCAAAGCGACAGGTAGGGAAGTTTTAAATATATTTAACACACATTATTTTGAAGAGGGACGAAATTTGGCTTGTGTACCCCAGTTTGAGAACCACTGTATTACCCGAATAATTTGTATATGTATTCTTGTTACATTATTTATTACGGCACACGCAGAACAATGCCTTAAGACTGCCGATTGCTGATCCGCAAACCATTTCAACCAATACACACTGGAAATATTTAAAACACTCTGGCTCTTTGTATTTTTTTTTCCCACCAATACAGAAAATAAATTCACTTTTTTTTTGGTCTTTTTTTTATTATTATAAGAAATGGCGAGGGTCAGGAAAGAAGTACATACAAATCTTGATGATAAAGGACAAAAAGCAATTACTCGGTTCTCATACCAAAAGTACAAAGGTGACATTTCTAACATTTACAGGGTACAACAATAATTAATGTAATAAAGGACTACATGCATTTTTTTTTTAAATGGGTTTGGATATAAAAATAATACTACCGCAAGGCTGAATATGTTTAATACGTTTCTGTGGAATATTTAAGACATACTAAACAAAACACAGCATTTTACATCCAGGAAATGAACGGGACTATTTGAGACCTATCTAAAATATATGCCCCTAAAAAAATTATAATAATTAAAAAAAAAAAAAACACATGTGCATGTGTGAGGAAACAGTCTGTAGTGTTGTAAATGTGCACGAGCGCAAAAGTGCCACGCGTTAAAAATTGAAAAGAAATCGTGGCTCATTTGTTAAGTAGCGACCACGTGAGTGTTTTTTTTTTTTTTTGGTTTTCCCACCTTCCCTGTTTCTAAACATCGAAAAGTCCATCCACAGTGCTAGGATACCACGTGTAAACATATTAGACAAGGTCCAAAACACTGGCAGTATGGTTCTGGGGGGGTCGGGGGGGTGATAAATGGAAAAAACACTGATAAAAAAAAAAAAAAATTACAATGAAAGATACATTGCATAATCAACGCATTCCCTTTGATTGTGGTTGGAGTCCTCAAGTATCCACAAATGGATTCTTGTCCAAGTCAAACCTCCAAAAGTAGAACACAATCCATCCCGCCCATATATAAAAAAAAAAAAAAAAAAAAATCACATTAATAGCGAACCCCGCACTTTGCGGCTGCGCGTTTCCAAATGTGCAGATTATCAGATCGGACGTCATTCCAGTAAATACTGACCACCGGAAACTGTTGCGTCATCTGACTTTTGCACGGAAAATGCCGTCCATAAGGTCAATTATTAGAACGTCGACGCTCAATTCTGTTCCGACGTTTGCGGCCTTTCACATTCTACGTTAGCATTACGCTAGCTGACTTTCACAAAACAAAACTCCATTGTTTTCTTGAACAGTTTGGCATTAAAATCCATATTTCACTCTCTCGTGTGTCAGTTTCACACAGAACTTCAAAACTGGGAGTGACGAACCGCTTGATGCAAGCACACTTTGGTTATTATTTTTAAAAATGCACAAGCAAGTCTTAAATTTCTTTATGATATTTTAAAAAAACCCTCCTGTTTCTTAACAGCGCGGGGCTAGCATTAGCGCGGCGCTAGTGTTAGCACATCTGGTTATAAGCCTCGGTACACTCTTAGCGTCGCTAACACACGCGCCACACTAACGGTAGCGTGGTAAAAAAGTAAGAACAGTCATTCAGGAATACATTAAAATGTTTTAATTAGATCCTAGTCACATTAAAACCTAAATTGTTTAAAATACAGCTGTGGAAAAATTGATTCTGGAACGTATCGGATGTTGTACTGGCCTTTGCAATGCGCCAGAAAGTTCCATTTTCTGAACGGTGGCTATGGTCACACTTTACCCACCACAAAAAAAAAATGCATATACCATAATTCCCGGCCTACAGAGCACACTTGGTTATCAGCCTCGGTACACAGAAAGAGTTCGTTAACGTGGCGCTAGGGTTAGCGCGGTGCTACTGTTAAACTCTTTCTGTGTACTGAGGCTTATCACCAGGTGTGCTAATTCTAGTGCCGTGCTAACGCTAGCATCACCGCATAAACCGCAAGGTTGAAAGCGTGTGAAACCGGAAATTACGGTATTTTAGCGAGTGGTTTAACTCCAAATTTGTACCACTTTCAGGACTTGTATTAAAGAGCGTTGGGAACAGTCAAAATGCAGCAAATTGAAAAACCTGCTGGGATCCGGAGTCAAGGACACCGGGGGGGACTTTTCTACTTTCGCAAATAACTCCAGTGGGACGCGGGAGTTTCACATTAGGGACAGAAAGACGAAAGCGCTGCCTGCAGCGGTCGTCCTTTCAGGCACCGCGTGGGTTAAACGGGCTCGACAAAACGGGCGAAACAAAAACGGGCAACGTGCGTGTCTAGTGAAGCCGGCACCACTGAGGAAAAAAAAAAACGCGAGATCAAACGTTTACAAGACAAAGACACTGAAGGCGAAATTGGGCTATGGCAACCCCTTTGAGCATTTAACACCATATCCAGCACAATTTCCAGGTACTAGTACGCCCTTTGTCTTGACTACAATTAAGCGAACGAGTAAATGATCTTCCATGTAACCTTTTTCCGCCCACAACCAAACACTTTTAGAACAACATTGGCATACTAGTTCTAGTGAGGTAAAAGTACTCGCGGGCATTTTGCTGCTCCTAGGAGACTACTAGTGCATAATACGCCTTCAAGCGTGTCCAAGTGGCGTCACAAGTGATGCATAGTGGTTTACTAGAAAGGTTTAATTGGATACTACTGGGCCAAAGGTGGCACAAGGAATGGAAAATCAATTCCTAGTACGGCAATCGTTGTACTAGTGAGCTGGATTGTTGAGTTGAAATGATTTGACGAAGGAGCGCACAACAACAGCCGTGTCGGCAAAAGTGACGATGACCACAACACACTGCTAACTAGTGTGTGTTACTATTGAGCACAAAGAGCCTACTAGTGCATGCCCCAAAGATGGATATCGAGCAAGCCTTCATGGAAAGCCATTTAAACAGCATTTATGTGATACCGTTGATAAGGCGTGCACAAAAGACTCGTCAGTTTGCTATCTTACTACGTACTAGTATACTTTTTCTCAAAGCGGGTCCTGGCTCTCACGGTCGAGCGAGGATAAGAGACGACGCATTCATACGTTTGGAGATAAGCCCATAAATCGGCCATGTTGCTGCCGCCTCTTTATTCTGCACTTTATTAATTCCGCCATCCTGGCCTCGAAGTCGCGTACTGGCTGACAAAAGTTTTGAGTGCTAGGAATCTGGACCGCCCTTTCCAATCTAGTTTTCACTCATACAGTTCTCTACAAAGCCTCCACAACGATGACGCTACTTGCGCATGACACGTGACTATTAGCTGGACTGATTACTTACATAGTGCAACAGAGTAGTAAGGCTTGAATGTGTATTACTGTGTAAAAGTTGAACTAGTAGTGGAAAACATTTTTCGAGTAAGGCAGTCTTTCTACTAGTATGCTTCAGTGTCTAACTAGAGAGTGTACTAGTATATGAACCTTAAGATGGATATCAAGGATATCGCATAAATGTGTTGTGCTTTTATACGATATGCTTGATGTTTGAAAACAGTAGCGGATAAAGTCGTTCTACTAGCGCACGTGTCTTACTAGTGAGGAAAAAAAGGGCGTACTAGATCATGAGTCCAAAGTCGGATATCGCGCATACGGAATTAAGGCTCAAAGAGATTCGCACGGGTGTCATCGACTGAAAAGCGGCAGGCTGCCATGGCGCGTGGTTACATACCTCAGTCAAGAGAAAAAGGCAATTGTCGGAGTGGCCAGCAGGTGTCACTATTGAGGCACTCGTATTTGAAATGGTGGGGGGGGGGCAATGAGTCAACCTGAGCTTTGTGCATGCTTTGTCACGGTCTTAAAAAAAAAAAATCAAGGGGAGGTTTTAAGAGTCCATCCTCCGTGCGGAACAGGTTCTAGTGTGGACCGCGCCCAGTCTGTCCGAGGCCTTGCTCCCCTACCCGCCCTCCCGCTCGCTCGCTCGCTCGCCTTAGTGGGGCAAAGGGACCAGCACCTCCACGTAGTTGAGGGGGAAGAATCCCGACTGGCTGTTGAGCATCCCCTCGTACCAGTTCTCGTCGATCTGATTGGTCAGCGTGATGATGTCGCCCTCCCGGAAGCCCAGCTCGCCATCGTTCTCCGGCTCGAAGTCGTACAGCGCCTTGCAGCTCGGCTGCTCCGGGGCTGCGGCCGGGGCAGAGGGGGGAAAAGGCAGAAAGTTACCGGCAACGTCGCAAGTGGATTCTCGTGGTGTCATCTGCTCGTCAGTGGTGGGAAGGAACAAAGTACAAATACATCCTTCGTGTACTTAACCTTTAGATACTGTTCATTTACCATGGCCATACGTAATCATCATCATTACTTTGTGTGTTTCGGCCCATTTTAGGGAAATTCTTAATAATTCAGAGTGAAAGAATGACTTTTTTTATGCTATCAAATATAAACTAAACTGATAACTACTGGGAGAAACTGTCATTTTTTGTGCTCAGGCCAAAGCCCACTTTATCTAAAAGTATTACTTTGGTGCCATCTTGGTGACCAGGAACTATGTTGAAATGAGGAGAGGCGCTTCACTTAAACAGGCAATTGTCTTGTCTACAAAAGAAAAGTAGTGGTTTATTGCCCGAAACCTTGCAAACAAAAAGTTTATAAGTTTAAGAATTATAAACCTTATAAACTTTTCTGGGGTGAAATGCGTGCAAATGTTTAATATTCGCAGCAAGGCTACAAATATGGCTGAACACTGAATGTATCCATCCATCCATTTTCCTAGCCGCTTATCCTCACAAGGGTCCCAAGGAGCGCTGGAGCCTATCCCAGCTGTCAACGGGCAGGAGGTGGGGTACACCCTGAACTGGTTGCCAGCCAATCGTAGGGCACATGGAGACAAACACCCGCACTCAAAATCACACCGAGGGGCAATTTAGTGTCTCAAAAAAATTAATGTTGCATTTTTTTGGGATGTGGGAGGAAACCAGAATGCCACAGAGGCATAGGAAGAGCATGCAAACATCACATAGGTGGTGCCAGGATCGAACCCAACTCCTCAGAACTGTGAGGCCGACGCTTTCCAGCTGAGCCACCGTGCCACCTCACTGAATACATATTTACTGAATTATTAAATCTCCTTTTATCCCTTACTTGAATACAAAATGTGAGTACTCATGCCACTTCTGCCATACGTCCTCCATGCACACAGCCACCACCCGTCGGACTGATCTGACGCGGGACCAACGCCACACAGCCAGCTAACAAACGCCACAATTGTCTTTACACAATTTACTCTTTGTGTGGCATCGATGTCGAGCTCGAGAAGTGCAAAGCGCTGATCGCGCCTTCTCTCCGTTACAATGTGCTATGTCTCTCGAGGTATTTTGCATAAAGCAATCTTTAATAACGCTTGAGGACATTTGGGGCCAAGGATTTTCAACTGTATTTGGTCACCTGATGGTGTTTTTTTTTTTTTTTTTTTTTAGATTTAGCATTTATCCATTTTACTGTTTTCTTTATAAACAAATGTTCGATGACGAGTAAATATCCATATAATTTGGAGGGAAAAAAAAAATTATTTGGGATTTATATAGTTAACATGATATAAAATGACCGATACCAGGACATAAAATGTTGTCCCCATCAAACCGCAGCATTACAAGTACCGTAATTCCTGGCCTCCAGAGCGCAGCCGGTTATAAGCCTTGGTACACATAAAGAGTTGGGAGCTAGCACTGCACTAGCGTTATACTCTGTGTACTGAGGCTTATAACCAGGTGCGCTAATGCTAGCCCACAGAGCGCACCTAGGTTCTAAGCCTTTGTTTGTACACAAAGAGTTTAGAGCGAGCACGGTGCTAGCGTTAAACTCTGTGTACCGAGGGCTTATAACCAGGGGCGCTAACACTGGTGGCGTGCTAACGCTAGCATTACAAGTACCGTAATTTCAAGCCGACAGAGCGCACCTGGTTATAAGCCTCAGGACACATAAAGAGTTTAGAGCTACCACAGTGATAGCTTTAAATTCCGTGTACCAAGGCTTATAACCAGGTGCCCTAACGCTACTGCCGCGCTAACGCTAGCGCCACGCTAACGCTAGCGCCATATCACCGCATAAACCACAGGGTTGAAAGTGTGTGAAAAAAGTAGCAGCTTGTAGGCCGGAAACTACAGTACTAATGTGACTTTTTGGAACATGAAAACACGTTGCTAGCAAGGATAAATAAAGCGATAACAGGGGGAATCTATAAATGACCATTAAAGGTATATCATAACGACAAATGTAACGTGTCCTATGCAACTTGATGTTAAAGTATTTTCTAAACTATTATATTCCTATTAAAAAAAATACACTACACTGAAATTACAGAAAAAAACATTATACTTTCAAATTTAAAAAGTTGAAACCTCAAAGAGAACCTCAGTAATTTCAAATTTGCTAATAAGGCGATTAACACCCAAATGTCATGCAGGTTAATAATAAAACACGTTAAAAGCAACTTTGTTGAAAGTCAAACATAAATGAGAGGACGTACAAATGCAAAGCGCAACTATATTTCAACATGCACACCACATGACTTATTTTGTTGCTACTTGAGTTCCTTTTTAAGAAAGAAAAAAAGCCGTTCAAAACACAGGATGTGGATTTGTTTCACCACGTGCGACGTTAGCAAGGAAAGCGCGAAGGCCACATGTTGAAATGTGCAACGATTGAGTTTGTGCTTCGCTTCCTTCTTCACAGAGAAAGAAAGAAAAGAAAAAAAAAAAAAAACACGCAACCCAAAACAAACACAAGACCACAAGATCGACTCATGCTCTGCCCGTTCTGACTCACACGATGTTTGCTTCCAAAAAGACAATCTGGCCCAATGAATTGACAGCTCTGGTGATGTCACAGGAAAGGGAAACAAGGTCAGTCGGACGATAACCGGCCAAAACGGCACACGCGGACCTGCACGTAAACATTCTTGACGAATCCGGGTTGCGTTGATTGACGCGGGTCTTATGCAATCGTGTCAGAAATGGCTGGAATGTTTTGTTTCAGAAACAGATGTTTCAATGTGTCCTCAAATTCTTCCTCCCGGTTTTCCCGGAATTCCCAGACAGTTTTGTCTGTCCTTTTCCCAGTAAGAGAAGAAGATTTCGACAACAACCATCGGTGAGCGCCTCACCTGAGTTGCGAGAAGGCGGCGGGGCCATCGAAGTGGGGTAGCCGCCGTTGGAGTGGTTGTCTTCTCCGAAGTCAAACAAAGGTTTGGGCTTGGGCGTGTATTCGCGTCTTGGTCGGGACTGGGCCTCGTTCATCCTGCGGAAAAAGGCGCAAAAGTGAATCATTTGGAAAGACGCGTACACGGCAGTCTCCAGATGAGTAAATCCGAGCTGAGGTGTTACTCTGGAGAGACGGCTACATTTAAAGGGGAAATCCAGTGGTTTGGATCGACAATGTATACAACAGGTCATGTAGTATGTATTTTCTATTTTGACAATGTGATGTTAAATCCTCCCTCATTTTATAGTCTTTTGAGAAGGTTTTCATCGACAATTACGAATTTTGGAGGGTGCTGCCATTTTCGCGAGTCACATGACCTACGATCGCAGATGTGACGACGTTACGTGCCGCAACAAAGGCACGATTACATGGGACACCATTCGTGCCCAGCGCTGATTTCATCGGGAAGATGGGGGGATACTTCCATACACAGCCGTGAGCTCATTTCTAATCCTATCCAACATGTTCACTCCGAGCGAGAACCTCAACATCTTCATTTCTGCTTCCTGTTGTCTCTTCGGTGCCGCCGTCTCTAATCCGTACATCATGGCCGGCCTCACCGCTGTTTTCTAAACTTTGCCCTTCATCCTAGCGGAGACTCTCCTGTCGCATAGAACACCAGACACCTTCTGCCAGTTGTTCCACCCCGCTTGGACCAGTTTCTTCACTTCCTGACCACACTCTCCAGTTCTTTGGATTCTTGACCCCAAGTATTTGAAGTCGTCCACCCTCGCCATCTCTTCTCCCTGGAGCCTCACTCTTCCCCCTCCTCCCCTCTCATTCATGCACGTATTCTTCTTTTTCTTTCAGGCTAAATAAGTACAAATAAGTATTTTTTTTTTCCTTGATCAAAAATGTTACAAAAATTCATTTTTTGAGGGAAGGCTGGAAGAAATTAATTGTGTTTTCATCCACCCCTCTCATTCACGCACATACATTCTCTTATTCTCCGGCTAATCTTCATTCCTCTCCTTTCCAGTGCGTGCCTCCATCTTTCTAATTGTTCCTCCACCTGCTCCCTGCTTTCACTGAATATCACAATATCACCTGAAAAAAAATCGACCTCGGCTTTATTGAACATTTTTTAAGCATTCTTTCTTTAATTTTTTTTAATGGGTTTTTACATTACATAGGCCAGTCTGAATTTGGGACTGTGTGTCTTTGTACCACTGAGGTCTACTGGAAAAGATAAAGTATAATTACGAGAGAAAAGGAGGCTGCAAAAGTCCCAAAATAAACACCAGTCACAGTTGTTGCACAGAGCAGCGATAGGCCTCCAAGTATTGTTGTATTCTCTGTACGTTCTGCTGCTCTGTGTGTGTGTGTGTGTGTGTGTTAAAGTTCTGCCTGTTTGAACATTTATAGTGACCATAACATCGATGCTAATTTCCGTTATCCCGTATATGGCGTTTCACATTATGTTAGCCTGACTATGATGGTATTGATTATGGTGTTTAAATATGCAATGTTGAATTCTCTTTTGTTTAAAGGTGTCAAGTTTTGCAGTGAAGCAATTCGGAGTGACAAAGTGCTTGAAGCGCGCACGCTTTGACTCTAATTTGGAAAGTGTGAGAAGAGGCAATATGGAATACTTTTAAATCTGTTTAAAGCATGTTGGAGGGGTAAAACTTTTAAAAACTACCGTAATTTCCGGCCTATAAACCTCAACTTTTTTCCACACGCTTTCAACCCTGCGGTTTATGCGGTGATCCGGCTAATTTGTGCATTTTTTCTAACGGCCGCAAGGGGGCACTCGAGGGGAAAAGGTAAAAGTGAGACCGGTGGAATGTATGTGCCGAGGAAGTGACTTTTACCGGTCCGGCCCTGTTAGCACTGCGCTGGCGTGTTACTGTCGTGTCTCAGTGATTTTTACCGGTATGTTTTGTTTTTTTCTTTAACTGGCCCTGTTAGCGCGACAGTAGCGTTAGCGCAGCGCCAGGGTTAGCGGTAAACTCTCTGTGTACCATCTTTCTTTGTAAATATCTTGTGTTTCAATGTGGCCACTTGCGGCTTTTACACAGCTGCGGCGTATGTATGTAGCAAATGTTATTTCCTTTACAAATGTACTGTGTGAGGCTTATAAGCGGGTGCTTATGTTGTGTAAGTATTCTGCACCTTTCTCCAAGCTTGTCAGACAGCTCATCCAGGACTTGAACTGCCTGCCGGTGGTACTGCAGCTGGGACTCCACCAGAGACGAAAGCTGGCTCACCTGCTCAATCTACTCACAAACGCATAAGAAACAAGACAGTGCCACCCTAGTTAGTGGAGCAGTCAGGATCAAAGTTACACTTCACACTAATAAACAAGTTCTCACGTCAGTCTCGAGGAGGTTGTACATGCTCGTCTCTGCGACTTCCTTCGATTCGTGAAACTTCTCCAGGGCCTGTCGGATGTCCTCATCTGGAATTTTGCCCTGACGCTTCTTTTTGTAGTCGTAGTCCAGACGGCGACCTTCCAGCTTTTTGAGGTGGTGCTGCGACACAAGAGAGTTCTCTCTCCACAGGGCATCCTCGGGAAATTAAAAAAAAAAAAAGTGTGAAGAGGTGTTAAAAACCTGAATCTCTCTTAGGTCCTTGTCGCAGAGGCCTTGCAATGGATCGATGAAGTTCTGTTTGACGTCGATGTCGAGCGAGTCTTTGACTTCTGCCATTCTTTTCATGGCTTCCCCGACTTCCACGAGCGCTCCGCCTGGAGATGGACAAGAACACAATAAATCGGGAATATTTTAGCCAGTATACTATTGTATTTTATACTTTTTCAACTGAACCATACAATGTTGTCCACCAAAGGTCCACGAGCTTAGCGCTAACGTATACATACAGTTGAAGCCAGAAGTTTACATACATGATGCAAAAATCCTTTGAATGTGTCGTTTTTATATTTGGCCAATAAAGCGGATTCTGGTTCTGAATCATGACTTCCTTTAAATGCGCCAGATTCAAACCTGAGCGCCAAACCCAGGAACATGTCCACAAGCCCAACACGCATCTTACCAAAGTTAGTCTCCTCTCCAAGTTCCCTTCCATACTTGGTCATGCATTCTCCCAGTAGTCCCTCCGCCTGGGGGTAGCCGGGGTTCTTCACCTGACCGCGGATTTTAGACATGGTGTTCAACATGGATAGTTTAGCCCTTGAAGCTGCAGGAGGAGTGGTAGTCCATGAAACGGATATCCAAACTCTTGTGATAATAGTACTGTAAATTCGCAGGTATTTACCGGGGTTGGGCTGGAGATATTCTGATGTTTTGGAGATCACCTCTGCTACGGCTTTACTGGTCACGTCCACTTTCTACGAGGAAACACCGAGAGCGCCGATGTCATATTGTGTGCAAAAAATATTACTGCATAATATTGCCATGATTATTGGCTGGGGATGGATTTACTTCAAGGGAATTAACAGAAAAGTGAAGGTTAGCTGGTGACAGCAGTCACTCACATCTGAAAAATGTACTGGTGTGGTCAGCCATGCCCGCAGATATAAAGTTGCGGGTGTGTGTTCTGGTTTTTTTTTTTTTTTTTTATTACGAGTGTACCCCTTTAAGAACGGAAGGGGGCGGTGTCAGGTAAACTAGGAAGTAGGCTGAGCAGCAGCTTGTTGTTAAGAGACCGTGCTGGATCGGTTTTCATGTTCGCTGAGAGTGTGTGACAAGTGCGCAATTGCGCAGTGGCGCAGTTTAGGGGGAACATTGGGCAAGACTATGAAAAAAAAAATAAGCAATGTTTTTCAATATCTATGTATTTCTACCTGTAACAAATTTTACACGTGTGATTTTTCGTGCTTGGCTGTGCAGACTTGTGAGTGCGATGGCGCATACGCACCCGTCAAATCACAATGACTGTAACGAGAAGCGAAATTAAGTCGTGTCATGCCCTCACATACGGGCAAGGATCTATTTTTGACAGAACAAAATGTTTGCATTCATGCTTGAATACAATACCTTTCCATTAAAGTGTACATTACTCTTAACTCCCCAGGAAAGTTTCCAATTTGCAATGTTTCCCCCCCAAAAATCCCCATCTTGAATCACCACATAAATTTACTCTACTAAACCTAAAAAAAAAGTAAAAAAGTTATTAGAACTTCCACCCCTTCACAACCTATTATTCCCCAGTGATTTTTCATTTCACTATTTATAGTTTTCTTACCCGCTCCAGATCTCTGAAGTCATCATCAAGCTTGGTTCCTTCAGCGCCCCCCACCTTTTCACTCACCATCTAGTGGCAGAGAGGAAGACAAAGAGCCATGGAGGTGGGGGGAGGAAGGAGAGCATAAAGGGTGAGGTCATTTAATGAGGCCCATAAGGTTCTAATAGACACACCACGTGTGCTCAACAGCAAAGTGCAGCCATTTGCTTAACTACATAGTTTTGGTGTGTATTACACACACGAAGAAACACTGCTAAATATTTAAAACGGTGGCAAGGAATATTTGTTTGGAGCTTATTGGCTTCAGAGCTCCCACGACAACGCTAATTAATTTTGGGCCACTGTCTTAAACCCCCAAAACGTGCGTTTGAGCTGCTGCCAGCATGTCCTGTGGGCTAACGACAACAAGCTAAAATATCAAAGAAAGAACCGGAACCCTTGTTAATACAACATGACATATCTCACATTCGCATCTGAAAAATGATGACCGTAATTTCCGGACTACAGAGCGCACCTAATGAAAAGCCTAACCCACTACATTTTTAAAAGGAAAAAGCATTTTGTACAAACAAAAGCCGCACCTGATTAAAAGCCGCATGTGCCCACATTGAAACATGAGATATTTACAAAGACGGTGCACATAAAGAGTTTTCAAAGTTTAAATAATATAGCATAGCCCTTCTTTCCAAACAGTGCCTGTGATGCGGCAGTAACAAAGCAGCAACACGCTAGCACAGCACTAACAGGGCCAGTTAAAAAAATAAAAAATAAAAATAAAAATAAAAAAATACCTTCCGGTAAAAATCACTGAGACGCAGCAGTAACACAGCAGCAACACACTAGCACAACGCTAACAGGGCCAGTAAAAAAAAAAAAAATAAATAACATACCGGTAAAAATCACTGAAACGCAGCAGTAACACAGCAGCAACACGCTAGCACAGCGCTAACAGGGCCGGTTAAAAAAAACACATAGCTGTAAAAATCATTGAGATGCGGCAGTAAAACAGCAGCAACACACTAGCACAGCACTAACAGGGCCAGTTAAAAAAAATAAAAAATAAAAATAAAAAAATACCTTCCGGTAAAAATCACTGAGACGCAGCAGTAACATAGCAGCAACACGCTAGCACAACGCTAACAGGGCCGGTTAAAAAAAACACATAGCGGTAAAAATCATTGCGATGCGGCGGTAAAACAGCAGCAACACACTAGCACAACGCTAACAGGGCCAGTTTAAAAAAACAAAAACAACAACAACAAAAAAAACATACCGGTAAAAGTCACCACCTCGGCACATACATTCCAGTCTCACTCATACCTTTTCCCCTCGAGTGCCTCCTTGCAGGCGTTAGAAAAAAAATGCACAAATTAGCCGCATCACCGCACAGTCTGCGGGTTTGAAAGCATGTGGAAAAAAAAATTGCGGTTTATAGTCCGGAAAATACGGTACTTTTCAGGAAATTGAAAAATTGCCACTTTGCGTACCAACCAACGTCTCTTTCAAGTTGGTATTGCCCAATATTGCTATCATAATACCATTGCACACCAACATCACCACAACCCCAAACCACGTTCATTTGCTCAGTCGATGAGTAGAAACGTAGAACACCGTGTCAGTCCGCATCAGTCTTACCTCACGCCATCCCACAACTTGACACAAAGCCTCTTAATACTTCACAAAAGCAAAAGCAAAAAAAAAAAAACATCATTTCCCCCAACCTCCTCAACACAACCATGCCTCTTGCAATAAATAAAAGAATGAGCTGACTAAGCAGTTTATAATCAAGAGAAATGAATCTCAACACACATTCTTGGCTGACCGTTCGTTCTGCACCGAAGAATCGCAGCGATCCGTTTTTTTTTTTTTTAACAAAACAGGCTTAGAGAAACTTATTTAACCGATTTTCACTCGTTAGTTAAAAAAAAAAAAACCTTCCTTTTGATCTCAAAGCAACAAATTGAGCAAAGTTAAGAAAGAATAGAATAGATTTGCTCACGAGCTTTTTGCAACACTTTAAATCGGTTAAAAATGTGTCAAATAAGACGACGTGGATTTGTACATGTATGGATTTGTGGAAAAAAAATATGAAATTGGTCATATTTGGACAGATTTCCGCTCCACGGCAACAATATGAAAAAAAATCCCCAAAACAGTGTATTTTTAAATTTTAGTCAATTACGAATGTAAAAATAAATAAGCGAGGTTCCATTTGCAAATCAACTTTGTATTAAGGCTTTTTGTTTTTATGTAACTGATTTATACTCTTAAAATGTTAAGTTAACCCATTTGTGGGCAGCGTCCCATTTTTGGGACATCGGGATTTTCACGCATTGGACACACTAAATTGCCCCTAGGTGAGACTGTGAGTGTGGTTGTTTGTCTCTATGTGCCCTGCAATTGGCTGGCAACCAGTTCCGGGTGCACCCCGCCTCCTGCCCGCTGACAGCTGGGATAGCCTCCAGCACTCCCCGCGACTCTTGTGAGGATAAGCAGCTAAGAAAACGGACGGATGGATTTTCACACATTATATCCTTCTGTATATAAAAATATTTAAGTGTTTCAATCTGAAGCCATAATTTGGTACCTAAGAAAACCCAAGTAAACCTCTCGTGGGCAGCGTCCCGTTTTTGGGACGAGATTATAAATTAGTAAAGTTATCATATAACTTAACCATAAACAAAAAAAGAAGAGTTATTTCCTTGATTGTGGCCTGTTAGGAGACTTTTATCTCAAAAAAGAAAAAAAAATTGCCACCCTGCCCTTGAATGGGTTTTAATCGCAACAGTTGAAACGCGGAATGGATTGTTTTTATTTCCATTATTTCTCATAAGATTCTTTAAATTGTTTTATTTGAATCCAAATACTGTTTGACTTTAAAGGTTCGATTGTACCATGCAAATATATATAGTACAGGTGTTCAATTTCAAACCCTGCGGGTACAGCTTCTTGATTGCTCCTCACACAGAATGTAGTACAGTATTCTGATACTGCATTGGCGCTTGCCAAATGGGCGTACTACTTCTGCTTAGCATAGCGCATCGGTACCTTCCACACAAAAATGTCGAGGAGACATCATTGATTTCTTGCTTTATCTCACGTTAATAACAAAACCTATTCCAAACAAGTCACATCGATCCAGTCCTAGAATACGTTGCTGAACAAAGACGCTAACATGGCGGGCCATAAAACCAAAATGGCACGACACAATTCCGAGTACGTCATACTAAACATTTCATCTTAAGTGTGCGTGAGCCGCTCCAAGCGTATTGCTTCCAAAGACGAGCTGTCAGTCGCAGAGGAGTGAAAGAAAAACGACCGTGTACATCTGTTCTGTCCTGTTTGAAGTTGCTTCAAGGGTCCGTTGTCAGAAAACCACAACTTAGATAAGAGCGAAGATTTACAGCCCTGAGTCGCAGGATAACAGCGCGCCACTCCGTTAGCTTAATAAATACACTCATCTTTTATACCCTTGCGTGATGCTAATACTGACGTTAGCAATCTGTCTTGTGCGTCATCATTTAGGATTTAAAAAAAAAAAAAGTGATTAATTATCAGATCCGGCAAATCTAACAGCAGGATAACGACTGAACCATAAATACTTTGAAATATCAGTAAGACTTGAACTCCTTTTGTCGTGACTAGAAATAGAGCGCTCGTGCATGTTTGTTAGAAGACTAACACTAAAATTGAGCCTTGATGCATTCACGTCACAAGATGCTGATCTCCAAACTTTTATTGCCTTAACATTTAAAGTCGGAAAAAGAGATTCTTGTCGACAATCCTCCGGATTCAAGTTCACTCGTCTTCTCTTAAGGCGAGCTATCCAGCCTTAAATAGCTTTGGGAAGCGGAAAATGCGATTTTATTTATTTAAACCTCATGGGCTGGATTTATAAAACATGGTTCAAAAGTAGTGACGATTACTTTCTTTGGCGCTCAAGAGGCACGTTTGAAGACGTGTCATGGGATCTGATATCCTCTGATAGGATTCGGGGCTCTTCCAAAGGCGGTTCAAATTGGAGCGCCGCCAATGAGAGTGCAGTCTAAAGCAAAGAAAAGCTAATTTAATTGTATAGCGCATTTCATACGCAAGGTAACCCAACGCGCTGTACACGGGTCTAAATGGATGCATCAGATATATCCACTCAATGTCTGGTGTTTGTGTTATTTACGTGCAATACGGATCTAGAGAAACGTAACCAGACATGTCTGACGTGTGGTACTAGAACTGTAGAACTGTACAGAGTCCCGAAAAACCAGATGCAGGCATCACGCCGGAATGAGGCACTTGAATCTCCTGTTTAAATACAGCCGACGTAAATATGCCTTCACGTCCACGCAACCTTGTTTACATGCACACAAAATCCGGGAAAACGAGCATAAAACTCCCACGAAATGTGGCAGAAATGTGCCTGGATCATCGCAAAACCCATTTTAAGGCCACAATGGACTATGGCAGAAAAAAAAAAAAAAAAACATCTACATCTGCTTTCCAACAATTTGAGGTTGAGATGAGAAAATTAGGAAAGAAAGAGTCAATATTCTTGGCAAGTTAAAATGTATTTTATGCCATGACGTGATTTTAGGTAAATGTTGCCCTCGTCAGGGATCAAAACACTGAGAAACGAAATACATTCAAACGATCTGGCAGAAAAGAGTTCAAAGGTCGCTCCAAACTTCTTAAAAACAATATCTGGACACATTTGGGTTTTTTTACGATCATACAGGGAAGACCGAATTGGATGAGTCACATACAGTGTGTAAAGGCTGTCATGGAAAAACTGGCAAAACCGGCAATTTCTAGCCGTGTCCACCCCGACTTGCTCACCACACCGGCAAAGAAAAATCTAGCGCAGCCAAGAATTGACGTGAATCTGTAAAAACTCCCTCCTAATTTAGACAAAGGGAGAAAAATAACCCAGGGTTGTGGGGAGCCTTTATTGTGAAGGGTTTACGGCCATATTCCATAACTACCAGTGTGTATTTCTGTTGGGTTTTTTTGTTTTTTGTAAACCTTGCCTGATGAACAGCGTTTTGCATTTTGAGGATGAGTGCTGTGTCTAGTGGGTTTTTAGTGAATACATTTTAGTACTGCAGTATGTTTTACTTTTGAAACTCAAGTTCAGACTACAATTAGTCATCTTAAATACATTTTGATGAATGTATTTTGTACAGAAAAAGGAATTGGGACAAGGAACAAAACCATAGGAATAAAGAAGATTAATGTGTTGCATGTTGATTGCAATTGTTGACATGATAATCAAATAAACTCGTGAGACCAACGAATGCTGATACAAATGAATAAACAATTATTATAAAACAACGAAAGACAGAATATCCTGTGCAAAGCGACTATGTTGACTTCCAAGACTCTCAGGCCTGCCGCTACATATTAGTCATCGAAGTATGCGTCATCGAAGGGTGTAAGTTGGGTCGAAAACCGCAGTTCCAAGTTAATGCCCTTGGTTTTCAACTGACCGTTTGGTTCCCAAGTACGGTGGTGGTTGATAGTGTAATTTTATTTTTGTTTATACAGAGACAGATTTAATAACATCCATCCATCCATCCATCCATCCATATGCTGAGTCACTTATCCTTACAAGGGTCGCGGGAGTGCTGGAGCCAACCCAGCTGTCATCAGGCAGGAGGGAGGGTACACCCAGAACTGGTTGCCAGCCAATCGCAGGGCACACGAAGACAAGTTACTATGTTAACAGCTTATAGGAAATTGATGAAAATTTCTAAAAATAAATAAGCAACAAGAATTAATTGCATTTTTTTTTCATTATTCCATACCTAGCCCCTTCAAATAGTATAACAGTTTGAACAGATGAACATGCCACCTTCAAGTATCTGGAAATTGCACCCAAGGATGAGTCAGACTTATGGAACTCCACGATTTGCTCTCTGATTTTCTGTCTGATTTATTTTTACTTTTACATGATTTCAAACAAGGAAGCAGAGTGAGGTGTGGCCTTAAACACAACGACATGCGTTCCATCAATTAACTCACGTTGTCAGTTAACCTATCAGGAGCTTCCAAACTCATGACCTCATTATTTGGGCTTTTCCAAGTTCTTTAAAGGCATAGTACTTTTTCTGTATGTCAACTTTTGACCTTGAAGAAATTGTAAAATGTTCTAAGAAATTCTCTCTCTCATTAATGTGGCATTTAACAAAATAAAATAATTTGGGTGATCTGGGCGGACCTGAAACAGCAGAGGTTTAGTCTGATTTGACTTCAGACAGAGAAAAAAAAATGCCAACATCTGCCAACTAATGGCAAGTAAATAATTGTTTGTCCATGTCACTGTACACATCTGGCACAGATTAATGAAAAAATATATATTATTTGTAGTAAATAATAATGTTGTTTTGGGTTAGGGTTAGGGTTGGTGGGGGGGGGGTCCTACTAAGTGAAATTAAATAATTTCCCACAGCACACCTGATGCTCTCTGACAATAGTCGTACATGCCTGCCTTACTGGTTCCACTGTAGTTGGAGGAGCGGCATTGATAAAAAGGAGAATTTTTTTACCCTTGAGCCACTCTCGCTATCAAATGTCAGAAGAGTGCGATTTTCTTTGTCTGTCCTTTTACGCTTCATGCATTTGGAGTCAACGATAGCGTCAAAAAAGTGGGAGATAAACAAGGATGTGCGCACTGTTGGGCACTGATATCCAGTCCCACTTCCTGTATGCTTCCACTGAGGAAAATCTGAGCTGTGGCAATTGTTATTGAGAAGGGGAAAACAAAGAAGATGCAGTCAAAGCAAAAAAAGGCGATACTAGTGCGTATTTCTATGTCTTTACTAGTGACGGCCCTTAACCCAATTTACCTCTAATCACTTTTAGTCTTCCCACTTATCATGGATATTAGACTTAAAAGCAGTCAATGGCACCATGAACAGAAAAAAACATCAATGCTACACAAAAATCACAATCTAACAGCACACCACTGTCACACAGATCATCTGGAATACTTCAACACTACAATATTTATCTAATAACATGACAAATGATTGACAAACAGCATACTAGAGATGCTGATTATTAAATATATCATGTGCACTGTGCCTATTGCTACAGTTTTGCTTCTCTGCTTGCGCTGACAAACCAATCGGAGAACAGAAGAATTCCAACATTATGGAACTTTCCGACCTGTCAATCACTTGTGCAATAATAGCCAATCAGATAGCCGCGTTGTCTGAACCCCTGGCTTGACACGCCCCTCTCGCCGCCATATTGTCCCACAAGCAATGCTGGTTGTCAGTAGTGTGCGCTTGGAAAAGTTCATGTTACGAAGAAAATGGTAACTCAGATACATTTGGGGAACGTGCAATTCTGATGAAAGATATCCGGCTAGGTTACAAGGGGCCCGCTTGATTCAGTTTCCAAAGCCTAATACACAGTTGACGAAGTGTTTACGATGGCGGAAGACTGCACGTACAACTAAATGTGAACAATATCAACAAACACAAAGCTGTATGTTCGAAGGTAAGTGAGGGAAAAGTATCTCCTCTGAGTTGGATTGAATTATTATCAGTTCTTTATACATTGCGGAAGAACAACTTTCACTTTGTTAGTGCATCACTGATCACTCTGGATCTATCCAAGTAAAAAGTACTCACCCTGCTTCACATGCGCAGTACCATTACACTATTTTATCCTGTTGGATTTCAATATGAAGTTTGTGAGGCGTCAAACTTTTTATGCATCGATCGCCAACGTTTCGCTGTAACTGACATTGCCTCCTGCTCCGTCCAAAATCTTAATTCCGCGTACATATCCTTGCGTGAAATAATTGAGACCTCTCTGGAGAACTCTCTTTGACAAGTCTTGCAGATTTGGCAAAAAACATACCGCAATATTATCAGGAATACGCGGTAGAGAATCGATTTCAAACCTGTTCTGTTCAGTCGCCATTTTGGAAGCTTGTGGGATACAGCAAATGTACAGTAGCTAAGGGGACGAAGCTTAAGATCGCCAGTCGGATAGGTCCATTGGGGTCCAGATAACTAGCTAGTAAACTTGGTTCAAGAAACTGTCTCATTGCTAATATACATTAATATTATCCATTTCACGGGCCATCGCTACAGATTCTGAAGGCCCTGACCAGATTAGATTGACATGCGTCAAGGCTGAAATATATTTGGACCCCAAAAAAAATCTAGCCCCAACATACATGTACAAGAAGCCCTTACGACTAAAGGAAGAGAATACACTGACCAACACAATAATAAGAAATCTGTGACTTTGTCTGTGTTTTTTTTTTTAAATAAGGGCCTGCGCTGGTGAGTGACATGGGCGCCGTGAATTGAGAGTGAAGTTGGCTGTTGTGAGATCAGGTTAGCAACCGGCCCACCGTCAGCCAGCGGCAGCTCGTGTACGAAATTGCGATTTTGTTCAGCGACGCCAGTTAAACTGCAATGGTTGGCTGTGTTCATCCTTGACCACTTCCGGAGGTTTCACAATATGCTCAAACTAGCGGCGGTGTGCTCTGTAAATTAACTAACATCGATGTGTTGTGATGGCGGACGCTTTTAAGTAAAGATAAGTGCACTGTGTCTTCATTTTAAGGGAAAGATGAACCAAACTGGACAGTTTGTCTTTTGTTTACTCTCGGCACGTTGTCATCGTGCCAATTTATTTCAGCACAAGTGACACGAGACACAGTGGGGCTTGTGTTTACAGTAACGTTAGTCCATATGGGGGCATGGGAGGGGTCCCTATGACTTCGAGGCAACTTTTTATTTTTTGGTCACTGAACTATTTGAGTTACTTGATGAATCAATCCCGCCCTACATCTAACAACGATCCACCATTCTTGTTCGCACACGAGCTAGCCAGATATTGCGACATATTGTAACGGTCAGGGATCCGTGCATGTTCCTGACAGGAAGCCCGAGACCGAAACCAAATGTCTTTCCTGCTTAGATCAGCAGGGGTGGTGAAAAACACACACACACACAAAAAAAAGACATTCTTGTACAGCATCCACACCCAGGTTGAGTAGTAGTAGAAGACGACCCCACGTTTTGATATCAACAAACAGCGCTCAAAAGTCATCAATTATGCGGAAGAAACCAGTAACGGTTCGTAAATTACCTCAAACATTTTTTTAGAAAAAGAACAAAAAATAGAACCCAAAAAAAAAAAAGGTGTGGGGATTGGGGGGGGGCTAAAAAAAACACAGCTGGAACGGTAAAGGAGGACACCAGGTCTTCCAGAAAGCTGACATATTTCTACTATCATTCAAAAGTTGTTTGCTTCTGATAACCAGGAGACACCCCACGACCAATCCCCCGTCCAAAAAAAAAAAAAAAACCTAACCAAAAGAAAACAAAAAGACAGTTTGAGCTTTGATATGTAAATTCAAAGATAGGTTATCAAACAAAGTAACGCTCCAGTTTACCCCCACTTTAGTTAGCTTGGGAGCGGGGAGGAGGGACGACATAGAAAGACTGGATAATATAATTTTTGATTTTTTTTTTTAATAGAACCGCACATAAAGCAAGAGAGAAGCTATCAGTGAGTTAGCGTTAGCATCAACTAAACCACGTTAGCTTCGATGCTAACGTGACGTTAGCAGCTACTCGAGTTTAGCTAGCCCAACCCGAACCGGGGAAAAACGGGTGTAAAAAATAAATAAAAGTTGGGACAAACCTGGCTCGCTTTATAAAACTGCTTCTTCAAGCCTGCCACGGACATGTTGGAGGTTGTCTTCAAACTTCACAGCGACTTAAGTGGCGTGAACGTTGTCAAAAGTTGGCCGCGCGGCGTTGTTGTGAGAAAAATGTGTTGCCGAGGTATCATAGGACCGCTCAGCCGTCCGTCAACTGGGTCGGGACTCGACGACTGACCACGTCCACGTCCACGCGGGGGGGGGGGGGGGTGTCGTCCCCGTTGTCACCGGACATACACGCACTCGGCTCAGCCCGTGAAAGTGGAATTTAGTGAGTGGCTGGGAGTGGAAGCGCGTCGGGGCGAGTTTCCACGTATTGACGCAAAACAAATCTGCGGAGGAATGAGACCGTTCGGAGGCCGAGCGAGCTTCCGTCCGTTGCCGTCTACTGCCCCCCCCCCCCGCGGTTGCCGGTGGAAGTACAGGTCGGGTCACCGGGCCAGATGTTTACTTTTGCGTTTACGTAACATCAAAAGAATAAACTCCGACCTTCTAGTCGCTTTTCATAAGCCAACAATCAGTTGTTGACATAAAAAATTGATACAGTGTAATTTTTTTCTTTATTGTTTTGTTTTTAAATTTGACATGTCAATCAGTTCGGTCCGTGGACAGCTGGGATAGGCTCCAGCACGACCCTTGTGAGCATGAGCGCCTAAGAAAATCGATGGATGGATGGAATTTGACATGTCCCAATAGGGTAGGACGGTGGATCAGCTGGTAAAGCGTCGGCCTTACAGTTCTGAGGACCCGGGTTCGATCCCGGCCCCGCCTGTGTGGAGTATGCATATTTTCCCCATGCCTACGTGGGTTCCTCCCACATCCCAAAAACACGTAACATTAATTGGTCACTCTAAATTGCCCCTAGGTGTGATTGTGAGTGTGGATCTTGCTGGCGACCAGTTCAGGGTGTACCCCGCCTCCTAGCCATTGACAGCTGGGATAGGCTCCAGCACTCCCCGCGCCCCTCATGAGGATAAGCAGCAAAGAAAATGGATGCATGGATGGATGGATACCCCAATACAGTATAAGGTAGGTTACCTGGGATGCTGACATGATTCCCCCCCTAAAAAAAAAAAATGTTGAAAAAGTATGCTTAATAAATTGCATACAATCATAAACAAATTTTGGAATAATATTACTATCAACCAGAGGTTGTCAGGAAGGCTCTATACTGCTTTTGTACAACGTAAATCGTAATTTGGCCATGAGTTACTGTTAGGTGCAATCTGCAAATACATTCTCAAAAAATATATATATTTAATTTGGGAATAATTCTGTTAGTGGTTTATAGGATATGACAAAATTGTTAATTTTATACAAATAGAGACTTTAGTTCTACTGCTTGTGTAATAATTTTGTGTCATCCATTGCAATTGCTCAAAATATTTTGGGTTTTGATGCGTTTGGCTGGAACAGATTAATGCCATTTCCACTCAAAGAAGATTTTTTGGGGGGGAGGGGATATGAGTGATATGAATTAACTTCGCATCCCAGGATTTTTTTTTTTTTTAAATAAATACAAAACTTGAATGACCATCGCATCTTTTTAATTGTAAAAAGAATTTTATTACATTCTTGAATCCACAAAGTATATCACCATTGTGCAATAACACTTTCCCGTGTTAATAACCGCTCTGGCTCGTATATCCATGACGTGACATAAATTAGTTTTCGTATAAATCTATCATGAATCAATAATAATAATCTTCAAATAGAGTGACAATATCAACATGACGAAGAAAGAAACTCGCAGGGAGACATTTAAAAATGCTCTTTTAAAAAAAATAGAATTACATCTCTCTGAGACAAAAACAACAAACTGATGGGGAAAAATATGACGGTACATATCAGGACAAAATTGAGGACCACATCAAAACCAAGACAAGGATCAGAGATTATAATTCATATTTTATATTCATTTTACCTTTTTTTTTTTCCTTTTTTTTTTTTTTTTTACCTGTATCGATATCCTATTTCTTCTATGACGTCAACTCAACGTATCTGGCGATAACAACAATAAAAAGGGTTCAAATCTTTGATACTTTCTGTAATTTAACATTCACAAGAACACGTACTGTACACAGTGATCAAGGTTCAAAGGTCGTCTACAGTTTGTCGGTGCGAGGTGCCCCGCCGACACCGCAGGGCAGGACAGAGAGCCGAGCTATCACCCTGAGGAACTTCCACCGGGAACGTTTTGTCCCGCTAAAATCGGGTTGGGGAGGGTTGCAACCATTGGGAAAAGAATCCAAAATAATAATAATAATAATAATGATAATGATAATAATAATCAGGCGTCATGAAACATTCTACGACAAAGTATTGCACCTTGTTACAATCCGGCCGACCCTGCGTGGGTGTCAGCTGTCGATTTTGTCATAATAGAATCTTAACAAACATTTGAAAATAATTTTTAAAAAAAAATTAAAACGATGCTACTTTAAAATTAAATGCACGGCAACAAAGGCCCAATTGCACGATCCCACTTCGCCGCTACGTCGGGCGGCGTCTCGTTTCTTTTTTTTTTGTTAGTTTTTTTTCGCTGCTGTCGTCTTTTGGCCGGCTGCACCGTCCCAGCAGTGCCGCGCAAATATGACTGAAATATTGAAAATCCGATGGGTTTATTGATTGTCTCAATATGCTACAAAGAACACAGTGAAGGGAGCACAAGATACTGTGGAATACTGCTGGCAGTTGATGGTTTTGCCTTTTCCCCCCCAAAAAACTTGATGGATTTATTCCAAACTAGTGTACTTGTGACTTGTACTCAGATTTTTACATCGAACGAGACTTGCAAAAAAAAAAAAAAAAAAAAAAAAAATTGGGATTTTGAGCTTTGGGGTAGGTGAACTTAGTCCTGATGTCCAACTGTTGAATCTTTTAGTAGTTTTTCTGCCCAGGCGCTGAACGGCAAAATTGACAAAACTGCCGTTTGAATCCAAAAGGATGAATTGGAAAATAATATACCGCAATTTCCGGACTATAAGCCGCGACTTTTTTCGCGTGCGGCGATGCGGCTTATTTGTGCATTTTTTTTTTCCAACGTCCGCAAGGGGGCACTCGAGCGGAAAAGTTAAGAGTGAGACCAGTGGAATATGTGTGCCGAGGAAGTGAATTTTACCGGCCCTGTTAGCGCTGCACTAGCATGTTGCTGCTGTGTTACTTCCACGTCGCAGTGATTTTTACCAGTATGTTTTTTTTAACTGGCCCTGTTAGCGCGGTGCTAGCATTAGCGCTGTGCTCACGTGTTTCTGCTGTGTTACTGCTGCATCACAGTGATTTTTACCGGTATGTTTTTTTTAACTGGCCGTTAGTGCCGCGCTAGCATTAGCATTAGCACCGCGCTAGCGTGTTTCTGCTGTGTTACTGCCGCATCTCAGTGATTTAGGTATGTTTTTGTTTTTTTTTAACCGGCTCTGTTAGTGCTGTGCTACCATGTTGCTACTGTGTAGCTGCTGCGGCTGCTTTTTTTTTTTTGTGTTTTTTTTTTTTAAAACCAGCCCTGTTCGTGCAACTGTGTTGTTGCTATGTTAAGCTAAGCTAAGGTAGTAAAACTTTGAAAACTCTTTCGGTGCACCATCTTTCTTTGTAAATATCTCGTGTTTCAATGTGGCCACTTGCGGCTTTTACATGGGTCTGGCTTATGCATGTACCAAATGGTATTTCCTTTCCAAATGTACTGGGTGAGCCTTATAATCCGGTGCGCTCTGTAGGCCGGAAATTAAGGTATTTTTGCATTTTTTGCAAACAATACCAAAAAATAATTGTGCATGTGAGGAGCAAGTATTATTTATGTCTACATGGGGCCGCTATCACTATCGCATCCTACACTGTTGTATCTGTGACTTTGAATGTGTGCGGCTTGAAAAGGCGGGGCCTGGGAGTGGCCTGTGCGTCAGCGCACATATCCACTGTTGGCTCTTGTTGGTTTGCGTTGCCATAGTTTGTGTTGCGGTCCAAGTTGGTTCAACTTTGCGACCTTTGCACTTTGTCTTATTTTGAAGCGTGAAATCATCCCGAACTTTGGACATTTTCAGTCTTTTATGCACTCTTGCCTCATGCCTTGCAGCCATGACCTAACTTATTTCTGAGATTGCAGCGACATTCGTCATTGTGCAAAAACGACCGTTGCTCTGACAGGCAGTAAATCCACTTTTTTTTTTTTTTTTTTAAATAGGATGCCGCAAGTTATCATGAAAATGTCCATCGATTGTGGATTTAGCCGTTGAGCGCCTTGTTCAAAAACAGTTGAGTTGTGCAAAGAGTACTGAAGCATTGGACAAGTGGACGCTCAAAAGTTAAGAGAAGGTCAAATTAAGTTCACGTGTGCATTTTAAGATCATCGTGAAATGTCACCCAAAAGCCCAGTTATCGTAAACTTTTTTTTTTTTTTTTTTGCGAGTACTGCACACGGCGCAGACGTTTTTCGGTATCGATGTTTGTGAGGGGGATGAGGTAGTAAGCAAGTAAGTGGGAAGAGCGGGTCGGGACGTGGAGGCCGAATTGGAGTCCTATTCAAATTTTCTGGGAAAAAGTTTCCACAGAACGCAAACAAAATGGATTTAAAGTCACACGGGATGTCATTATTTGTCAATACACAAATAGTGAACCTCTAAAGATTCCGAAATTGATATTTGCGCAGTTTTTGTGATTGGTTTACAAATTATTTCTTCTTTTTCAGTGTATGACGAGGGCAAATAAAATCAATTGAGAATGGAAGTCGACCAGCATCACAGGACGGATTGTGCTCGACTCCGCTGTGGCGAGAATTAATAAATCCGCTCTAAGTGACATCTAAGGAGCTTAAATTAAACCGGCGGCCCGTTAATCTTTCGGCTCCCCTCAAAACACGCTGCGGCTGTGTCGGACAAATTCTGCTCCGTTTATGATTTTTAACGAAATGCCGAGATGCAGTCAAACCCTCTTCGTGCTAGCGTTGCAAAGAGGTGGAAAGTTGCCAGTGAATTTTGGAAATATCCCAAAAAAAATGGAAGCTTTTGCAGGGGAATTAATTACTCGATAAGTTTTTGTTTTGAAGCCCAACACGGACTTGTGGATTGTAATCAACCACGATATTTTCTCAACAGTTTAAAACAATCCGTTCATCCCAGGACGCCGACGTACAGGCAGGCAGTATGTGCGCGTATTTGTCTCCTACTCATGGCTATATAAGTGCTATATATAGAAAATGAAAACTCTGGAAAAATATGGGTTTTTTTTTTTCCTCTCTCTCTCGAAGTTGCATGCGTAAAAAGGGGAAAAGGGCACACGGGACTGAGGTAATGCTTGCATCAAAAAGGGCCCGTTTACATCAGTGTTGCGGCGTGTGCTTGTAAAAAAAAAAAAAAAAAAAAAAAAAGAAAATGAATAAATACCTGCAGAAGCGCTCCTAAGAGGAAAAATAAAAAATAAAAAAAAAATAAAAAGACGGTTGTGAATTTGATCGTGGTCCCTTTGAACGCTTTGTCCGCGCGGCAAAAAGCCGGCGAAAAGGCGAAAAACTGATGCCGTGCCAAAAGTGTTTAACCAGAATGACGACTAAAACAGATTTAAAAAAAATAATAATAATAATTAGTAAAAGATGTGTGCAAGGTAGGTGACGATTTAAAGTGTGGACTGTACATTCGAGACGAGGCCTTGAGGCTGTGCGGGACGCTTTAAAGGGGCACTGGGGGGGGGTTTACATTCAATTCGAGCTTACCGGAGCTGTGAGAACTGTAGTAGAAACCATTTTCTGGCGTGAGTAAGGACTTAGAAAAATAATTTGGAGAGTACAAATTGTCGAGGCCACTCTTTCATCCTCTCGGCGAGAGAGGTGCCGAGGAGCTCCCCCAAACCCCACTTGGGCTCGGCGCCGGGAGGGGCAACGCGGGTCAGTCGGGAGTTTCCGAGGTGAGAGGAGCGTGTCCTAAAGTGTAGCGTGCAGGATTGTCATCCAGCGGCTGCTTTGCCTGTCGCCTCAACTTGGTGCCACGTCGTTTCATCTCGCTCTCTCGGTCTCGGTCTCGGTCTCCCTCACGCAGTCTCTGTTGCGGAACCTCGGGCGGGATCGGCAACGCCGCTTAGCCCTCGGTGGAGTCGGGGAAAGTGATTTCACTGCCGAACACCTCGCGGTACAGCGGGGGGAAGGTGTACGCCGTCTCGGGGTGGACCAGGCGGAAAAACTCCAGTTTGTCGATGTGGAGCTTGCAAATGGACTTCATGATGGGGAGTTTGGACACCATCTGGAGGTGACGCAGACCAGTCAGAAAAGATTCGGACCGCGGAGTCCGTGCGGCCCTTCGCGGTGACCAAACCGCAGCCCTTACCTTGGCGAGTTTCTCTTCCGACGCGCCGCCTTTTTGTAAGCAGCGCTGCAGGGCTACGTAGACCTTCTCCTGAAGTTTCTGAATCTGTTGCACATCTGTCAGCCAGGGTCGGTCTAAATGGAAGCAGATGAGGAGATTAAAAAAAAAAAAAAATCTAGATTTAATACCTTTGCTTTTATTAAGTGGCGGCATGGTGTATCAGTTCTGAGGACCCGGGTTCGAACCCGGCCCCGCCTGTGCGGAGTTCGCATCTTCTCCCCGTGCCTACGTGGGTTTTCTCCGGGCACTCCGGTTTCCTCCCACATCCCAAAATCATGCAGCATTATTTGGACACTCCAAATTGCGACTGGGTGTGATTGGCCGGCGACCAGTTCAGGGCGTCGCCCTCCTCCTGCCCGATGATAGCTGGGATAGGCTCCAGCACTCCCCGCGACCCTCATGAGGATAAGCGGCGAAGAAAATAGATGGATGCTTTTTATTAAGCCTTATTAAAACTAACAAATCAATGCAGTACCACTTAACCACTTGAAATTTTTGAATTTATTAAAACACTAAATAACTGCAATTTCCTCCAGGTATTGAAACTGAAGTTTTTTTTTATTAATTATGATTGATGATGTCACAAATATTTTTTCTTTAATACAGAACAGCTGTCCCCCGTCGGTTTTGCGCCACGAACATAATATTTTGAGGACAAAGATGGTAATGTTGTGTAGCCCGCTGGGATGGATATTTAAAAATTAGCGGCGATCGGAATAGCCGAAGTTAGCGAGGCTCACTGCTATACTCGTCCCCCACAATTTCATATTCTGGGATCCCCGCAGTTGTATAAAGACTACGTCACCAGACCGAATGAAGCTTTTCCCCTAGCTTCAACGCAATTCATGGGCCACCAGATGGCGCCAAAGCAACATTTTAGAACAACAACCAAATCTATCGTCCTTCATCTATCCATCCATTTTCTACCACTTCTCCGGGTTGGGTCGCGGGGGAAGTAGTTTCAGAAGGAATACCCAGACTTCCCTTTCCCCAGCCGCTTCTTCCAACTCTTCCGGAGGGATCCCGGGGGGGTTCCCGAGCCAGCCGAGAGACGTAGTCTCTCCAGCGTGTCCTGGGTCGTCCCCGGGGTCTCTTTCCGGTGGGACGTGCCCGGAACACCTCACCAGGGAGGCGTCCGGGAGGGATCCGGATCAGATGCCCCGGCCACCTCGTCCGGCTCCTCTCAATGCGGAGGAGCAGCGGCTCGACATTGAGCCCCTCCCTGATGACCCAGCTTCTCACCCGTTCTCTAAGGGAGAGCCCGGACACCCTGCGGAGGAAACTCATTTCTGTCGCTTGGATCCGGGATCTTGTTCTTTCGGTCAGGGGAGGAACGTAGATCGACTATCGTCCTATCTTTGGAAATTATTCTGGTGCGTTCTTCTTGTGTCGGATGTTCACAAAACTAATAAAATCACCCACTCGGGCGCGTTTGTCACCTGGTGAAAGCAGCACAGCGGCGGTGAAGAGGGCCATCTCCTCCTCCGACATCTGGATGCGACTCAGGCTTTTGGCCAAGTCGAACACGGCCGTCACCAGGTCGTCACAGCCTGGCGGGAGGGGGAAATATGGAATCATATATCACAATCGCATATAGAGAAACCGTGCGACGAACGAGGACGAAGGGGTCAGAAGGTGGCGCTCACCGAGTGCTTTAAAGAAGTGAGCGGGGGCGAACCGTCCGTCAAACAGGAACGTGTTATTGATGGGATTGTAGGCTCGACACATTCGGATCAGGAGGACGTCCATGCAGCCTGTGACGAAAATAAACAATATGATTTTCGTTTTAGCGACAATACAGTCACGTATTCACTCGGTTTACCGGTTTAAATCCCACAGAATCGGTGAAATTGTGAAAACTCAACTACAAATAATGAGGGCTTTTGCGTAACTATCCCGCGATCCGTTTTCCGAGGCGCTTATCCTCACGAGGGTCGCGGGAGTGCTGGAGCCAATCCCAGCTGACATCAGGGAGGAGGCGGCGTACACGCTGAACTGGTCGCTAGCCAATCGCAGGGCACACACACAAATCACACCGATGGGAAATTTAGAGTCTCCGATTAACGGATGAATGGATTCTGGGATGAACATGCAAATTCCACACGGGCGGTGCCGGGATTCGAACCCCCGGTCCTCAGAACCGGCCGTGCCGCCATGACCGTAACTACTGCGGTTCAATTTGAACTCGGGCCGAGCGGCGGCTAAGCTGAAACTGGCGAATCCGGTTCGGAGAGAAGCGCGACGGCTGTCGTCATTCGCATTCCATTTCTACGTTGGCGCTACTGATAACGTCGACTTGGTCCGATCGTCTAAACATGTTAACTGATCGGGAAGTGGACTGTCAAACTACTTAAAAAAACATTTGCAAAAGGACCAAAGTGGAATACGGCGGGAGGTGCAAAGAATGGATCGCGAACCAGCAGGCTCATTTCGCAAATCGCAGATTCTTCGCAGCGTGACACTCGGCGCAAATACTGGTCCGATCTTCCGAGGGGGACAACAGACGGCGCGTTTCGAGTCACGCTTTACGCGTGTGATCGTCGAGCTTCGTGACGTCAGCGGGCCCCTCGAGGGCGACGGGACCGCGTGCGCGACGTTCAATAAAGATGGCGAGCTGTCCTAAATAGGAAAGGTCATAAACGCGTACGGCGGGGGAGCGGGCCGTATTCCCGGGGTCCGCTTTCCTCGCAACAACAGCCCCCGGCTGCATTGTGGCCAAACACAACATCGATATGTTTTTTTTTTTTTGTTTTATTCACAGTGAGTCGCCGTTATAACGTGATTCATCGTTCGCGACGCGGCAATATTGTGGCTTTTAAGGTCGCAGCAGTATCAGTTCCCACATCGCAATATTTGAGTACTTTTGAGTAATGTTGTATTGTCTGTTGGTACTACATTGTACGTTGAAGTAGCAGATATTGGAAAGTTTAGAATTACTGCAACTTGTATGCAATTTTTAATCATATTTTTAAGAAATCAGCCGCGCCTGAAGAAAAACAACCAATAAGACAGAGGGCACGACGGACGGATTTTTCCAAGAAACGTGGAAATGGAAACTTGAAATTTGGCTTTGCGGGCCTCGTAAAATCATGCGGCGGACTGGATCTGGCCCCCTGGCCTTGAGTTTGACACCTGTGCTTTAAAAAGTGTTTTGTTTTTTTGTTGTTTTTTTGTTTGTTTTTTTTGGAGGGGGGGGTCTGCGATGGGACGCCCGTGATAAATGGACATTCGCTGAATTTATTTCTCTTTTGAGAATGACTGACCTGCTTTGAGGAGGATGATCTGGTCGTTCTGACACAGGTCCATGAAGCCGGAGATGCGTTTGGCAAACTCCACCACGTACTGGATGGCGTTGGTGATGTGGATGGCGCACTGTTGCCACATCACCTCAGCTGCCTGACGAGGAAACAACAACAAAAAAAACAAAACAGCTTACAGAAAACGGTCACGGAGACTAAGAATGCGTGTTGTGGTTGGCACTCATTAACGGATACTAAAATTAGATTTTTATGAGGAAAGACGGAGCGACCTAAATTCCGTCGGCTACATTCACCCACAACCATTTGGGTGTTTTTGTTTGACTAATTGTTTAAGCACTGTACACGTCCCGTTTATTGTGCTCCGATTTTCTTTGTATTCTTTGGTTGATGATTTCATGTTTATCTTTTGAGTTTTTTGCTTTATATTTTGATTTTTTTTTTTTTTGTTTTTTTTTTTTGTTGCGCTAATGCTAATTTCTACATCGAGCGGTACGTGAGTCCGCAGTAACAATTTGCGTTCAAACAGAATCTCTCCTGAGTTCTAGGACAGATTTTGCTTTGACTTTCTTTTGGAACGATTCGATCGACGGTTTGAGTCCCACATCCTACCTTGGCCTGGTACATTCGGGTCTCTTCTATACTATACGTAGACCACGCCATTCTCTTCAGTTCCTCCGTAGTGTACTGGCTCGTTTCGATATGAGACTTCACCACGCATTGAGTGATGTGCTCTGAAAGGAGAGAAAGCCGGCGTTAAAAATTGCGCTCGGGATCGGTTGGCGAGTGATAAAAGTCGCCCGTACCGAGCTCGAGCAGGGAGCAGCCCTCGGGCAACGGGTTGAGGATGGCGTGCGAGAAGAGCCCGGAGTCGTGCAACAACTGGTATTCGTGCTTGATGTTGTGGTGGCCCTCCGCAAAGTCCAGGTTGGTCTGCTCCGGGGAACTCTGAGAGGACGAACCGCTGCCCGTGCTGCCGGCGAGCATGTCCAGGTTCCCGTACTCGCCGCCCCCGTCCTCGGGGGTCAGGGGCAGGTCGAAGAGCAGCCCGTCGGACAGCGTGGTAAAGTCGTCCAGGTCGCTGAGCGCCGTGCTGGACACTCTCCTGTAGGCGCGGGCGTGGTCGGCCATTTCGCCGTTCTTTTCCCGGGCTGCCGTGTTGGCGCAGTCCTGGGACTGCTGGTGCTTCTGGACCTCCGCATACAGGCTGTCGCGCTGCTTCTTGGACATGCGGCCAAACTTCACCGCTGCAGCGACAACAAATGTACGTTTGATGATAATAATTATGGTATAATATGCTGGTATAGCTACCCTAATTTCCCGACTAGAAGCCGCGACTTTTTTCACACGCTTTCAACCCTGCGGCTTATGCGGTGATGTGGCGACAAGGGGGCACTCGATCGGAAAAGGTAAGAGTGAGACCGGTGGAATATATGTGCAGAGGAAGGTACTTTTACCTGTTTTGTTTTTTTTTTAACCGGGCCTGTTAGCGGTGTGCTAGCGTGTTGCTGCTATGTTACTGCTGCGTCTCAGTGATTTTTACCGGAATGTTTTTTTTAACAGGCTTTGTTAGCGCTGTGCTAGCGTTAGCACTGTGCTGGCGTGTTGCTGCCGCATCTCAGTGATTTTTACCGTTTGTTTTTTAACAGGCCCTGTTAGCGCTGTGCTAGCATGTTGCTGCTATGTTACTGCTGCGCCTCAGTGATTTTTACCGGTATGTTTTTTTTTTAACAGGCCTTGTTAGCGCTGTGCTAGCGTTAGCACTGTGCTGGCGTGTTGCTGCCGCATCTCAGTGATTTTTTTTTTTTTTTTTAACAGGCCCTGTTAGCGCTGTGCTAGCGTGTTGCTACTGTGTTACTGCTGCGTCTCGGTGATTTTTACCGGTATGTTTTTTGTTTTTTTAAACGGCCCAGTTAGTCAAACAAGTTTCGGCACCTGACATTCAAACGGGGTGTGTGTATAAATTTTATAAACAAAGTATGGGTCACAGGAGTTCATAGAACCGGCATGTCGTGTGCTGACAGAATGGTGGAAAAGCAATTCGATGAGTCAGCGCCGCGTTTCTTAGTTGCATATCTGTAAATAAATGTTGTTTCTCGGTCATTTTTTGTTTTGTTTTATGGTTTGAGGTGTTGTGCATCAAAGCCACTGTTCTGTTGACATTTTTATTTCTTACAATAAACTTGTTTTCTCTCATTTTTAGCGGAAAACTGTGTTTTTGGTGAAACCAACCCAAGTTCTGCATTTGTTTATTAAAAAAACAGAAGAGGCGAGAAATTTTTCCCTTCTGCGCTCAGCCGTCCTTTTTCTTCACAAGGATCTGTACTTTTACTTAAGTAAAGAGTGCAAAGTACTTTTGGTTTCGGACAGTACCACTTTGTCTCGCCGCGGGGGTGGAACTCACCGTCACGGCTCATGCCCAGAGCGAGACACTTTTGCAGGCGGCAGTGCTGGCAGCGGTTGCGGTTGGTCCGATCGATCAGGCAGTTTCTTTGCCGGGAGCAGGAGTACATGGCGTTGTTCTGCTGGCTGCGTCGGAAGAACCCCTTCGCAAAAACAACGCGCGTGTCACGCGGGTTCACATTTCAAATTGCACTTTGGATTAAAAGAAAAACACAAAAGCTGGCTGCGACTCAGGCGTATCGAATGTCATGACGGCGATGAGTTAAACCTCATTTGGCACGAGCGACGACTCACCTTGCAGCCTTCACAGGTGATGACACCGTAGTGGATCCCCGACGATTTGTCCCCGCAGATTTTGCAGGGTATCACTTCTATTTGGGCTGGAGGGAGAAAAGAACGGAGAAGGAAAGAAACGTGAAACGGACGCGAAGGAGCCACGTTTTCGCGTGGAATTGACTGCCGACGAGCCGCTTCTTAAAACAACCGAGCCGGCCGTTTGATTGCGATCAGCGGAGCCGCCGTTGCTAAGTCTCAACGGGTCCGATGACGGCGTGACATCATTTACGGCGGCGAAACCCGGCAACTGGCCGAGAGATCATCAGGCACGCTGTGGGAATTTAATTGGGTCCAAAAAAGATTGATTTATTCACCACAAAGTTGTTGATCTATCGAGGCCAGCGACATTTACTGACAGCCACGATTCCTTTCGGTGGCAGAAGCTACAACGAAGCTATGTAGCTAAATAAAAGATACAGGCCGTTATGAATCAACAAACAAGCTAAGTTTAATGCTAACAATGCAAAATGCCGTAGGCGGGCTAACATCAGGCTAAATTTTCTTCTTCTCCTTTCGGCTTGTCCCGTTAGGGATCGCCTGAGCGTGTCATCTTCCTCTCTAACACTGTCCACAGTCCTCATGCCTTCCCTCACAACATCCGTCAACCTTTTCTTTGGTCTTCCTCTCTCTCGCTCTTTTCCCTGACAGCTCCATCCTTCCCACCGTCTTACCAATTTCCTCACTCTCGCGCCTCTGGACCTGTCCAAACCATCGAAGTCTGCTCTCTCGAACCTTGTCTCCAAAACATCCAACTTTGGCCGTCCCTCTAATGAGCTCATTTCTAATCCTATCCAACGAGAACCACGACATCGCCATTTCTGCCACCTCCAGTTCTGCTTCCTGTTGTCTCTTCAGGGACACCGCCTCAAATCCGGCCTCACCGCTGTTTTCTAAACTTTCCCCTTCATCCTAGCGGAGACTCTTCTGTCACATAGAACACCAGACACCTTCCGCCAACTGTTCCACCCCACTTGGAATCATTTCTTCACTTCCTTACCACACTCACCATTGCTCTGGATTGCTGACCCCAAGTATTTGAAGTCATCCACCCTCGCCAACTCTTCTCCCTGTATCCTCATTCTTCCCCCTCCACCCATCTCATTCACACATATATTCGGTTTTACTTTGGCTAATCTTCATTCCTCTCCTTTCCAGTGCGTGCCACCATCTTTCTAATTGTTCATCGGCCTGCTCCCTACTTTCAGTGCAGATCACAATATCATCCACAGCAAACAGGAAGGGGCTCAGAGCGGATCCCTGGTGCAGTCCCACCTCCACCTTAAATTCTTCTGTCACACCTACAGCACATCTCACCGCTGTTCTGCTGCCCTCATACATGTCCTGTACTATGTAGCTAAATAAAAGCTAAATGACATCGTGAATCAACAAACAGCTAAGAGTTTCATGCTAATAATGCAAAATGATATAGACGGGCTAACATCATGCTAAATAAGTACAATATTATATAAAAAGTGACAAAAATTCTTTTTTTGAGGGGTTGACCGGAAAGGATTAATTGTGTTTTCATTCCTCACAATGGGAAAAAATGATTTGAGATAAAAGTGTTTTGGATTTGGAGCGCGGTCACGGAACAGATCAGATTATTTTCTCAAGGTGACTTATTTCTTTTTTTGGAACGCTCACCGCAGTCACACAACACAAGTCGAATTAAACTGGAACGATCAGTCAGAGCAAGAAACGCTACGCCTTCTCGTGGAATTTGCTTATTATTTTTTTTTTTTTTAAATCAGTCCTTATTGGAAGTCCTCATTTTCACGCAGACTTCCTCCTACCTTCCAATAACTCAATATTTAGACGGCGCTAATTGCACATTACTAAAATGAGGTGCCGGGCAACACGCCGCAGGTCGCGGGTGGAGTCGCTTTATTCAAAAAAGACGTGATTTGATTGATGTCACGCCGCCGGGTAAACAAAATTCGAGGAAGCGGGCTCCTTCTGCGGTTGACACAGGAGAGACGGTACACATGATGCCCCTCGGGTCGGTCGTGGAAGCTCGAGCCTTCTTACCGAGGAACAGCGTGTTCTTTTCATTATGTTGTTTATCTAAGTCGCCGGGCCTCCTCGAGCCCAGAATAGCAGGTCAATTGCATTAGCTGAGGCCCGAGGTTATAAAGTTTCATGCCCCCCCCCCCCCCTCCTCTAGGAAGAGCGAAAATGCTCGTGGGGCTCATCAAGCCCGATTCCGAGTATCCCGAACTGGGGAAAACCTGATAAAAAAAAAAAAAAAAAAAAAAACTCAACCGCCATTGTGTCGACCGCTCGCAGCCATGTTTCTTTTTGGGACGGCGCTAAACAAGACTTTTCCCCGCAAAGGCTCTTTTTTTGGGTCAAATACTCAGAATTGAGCACCCACACATGAGGGAGGGGGGGGGGGGGACGAGACCTGCAGTGCACGCAAGAGCCAAAAAAAAAAAAGAGAACTATGTCATAAAAAAAAAAAAAAGACTTGAAGGATTTTTTTTTTATCCGCACTTCCTGCGCAGGGGCAGCAGGTGACATATTTGAGCGTCTGAGGCTGGCTTCAATTCGCCCAGACCGGCGAAAGGCATCGGAAGGATATGAATAAATAAAAAGATGAAGGCAAGTGGAAAGAAAGGAGGAGGGTGGGGGGCGTTGGGTGGGGGAGGGGGGGGGGAGAAAGCCAGCGCTCCTCTCAAGGCCTCCCGCCCCTCCCGCCGGCCTGTTATATAACTGCAGTCTGGCCGCATTCCACGAACGCACGCATTCAAAAGCGGTTGCCCGGCGACCGTGTGACGTTCACCCCCCCCCCCCGTTCGTCCGCCTCCCGTCCCCATTGGCCGCCGGGGCGGGCGGCTTTGGCGTTTTGACTCGCCGGCTCACCTGCCAGTCAGCCGAGGGCCAAAGTCGGGCCCGCCGAGGCCGAGCTGCTCCACTGACACACTTTCTTTCTTTTCCCATTCAAGCAAAACCAAGCGCCGCCTTTTCTCTCTCTCTTTTTTTTTTTGGTTTTTCCCACGCCGGTTTTATAAGGGGGGATTTGGACCGATGGCACCGGGGGGGGGGGCGCGGAGCGCAAGTTTTGCAAAAGTAAACATCGACGACAGGTTTGAGATTCGGATTGGGGCGGCCGTTTTGGAAACGTGTTCGACATCTGGATCGGTTCAAAGCGTCCAAGTACAGTTCGAGCGAGAGCCCGGCGGCCGAAAACAGCTGTCGCTAATAGCGGCTCCCGACTTGTTGCGGCACGTCAAGCGTTGCGAGTGAAATTTCAGCTGCGCCCATGTGAGACCGTAAATCTATTTTTTGCTGCGGTCGCGACTGCCGATCCGCGGGTCCCCCGGGTAAATAAATGTCTCTGTAATTACAACATACACGCAATAAAAAAGCACACGCATTTAGTATGAATAAGATGGGGGGCGGGGGGGAGGGGGGGAGCAATTTGCGGCAATGGTTTCACACAGATGAAATATTAAAATTGAGCACGTGTTACTTCCGCCAAGGAAGGTTTAGCAGGATTCCGCAAAAGCGACTCACTTAATTTTATAGCGGAGTCACACATGGGCGACAATTACTTTACCCTTGTTAATGTTGACAGATTCTGCGCAGTATAATCTATATGAAAAATGAATTTTGCATGAGGTGAATGAGAACCTCCATGGTAGAAAAGCAGCATGCAAGTGGAAGGCTGTTTACTTACATTGTGAAAATGTTCGGGTTATTTCGACTTACAACTGCCTCAACTTGCAATTTTCTTTTCAAGTTACAAGTTCTCATTTGCTAGATTTTTTTAATTTTTTTTGCTTTGATTTGATAAAGACAAACACAAAAAGTACAAAATGAGATTTGCCGGGAGCTGCTGAAAGCCCCGACTCACATCCAGATGCTCGCGCCGAGATCGCAGCCCGACTGGAGCTCTTGATCCCGCCCAAAAAGGCCCCACCCCGTCAAAGGTGCACATCCAACATACAATTCCGATTTTGTGGAAACATTTATTTGTATTCTTTTATGATGTGTGTGCAATGCTATGTCTTTTATTTATTTTATTTTATTTCAGGAACCAATTCAAGGCATTTCAATTCATTTGATTGGGGAAAAGTGATTTCTTATTTAGGGGGCTATTTGTTTAGGTTTTTTAGTTGTTTTTTTTTTTTTTTGAGGGGGGCTTGCCAGGGAGATGACACCAGCACAGGGACGCCTCTGCGCCAGTCCGTCAGGTTTCCTTCAGCACTTCAGCGGGGAAAACGGCGCCGTAAAGGCTTGTCAGCGCAAACTTTGCTCTCTCATCGCAGCTAATCAAACAGTCCAAGGTCCTATTTACCCACTCCTTACCTGGCATACTGTACTTAACCTACTTTTTGACAGGAACGGCATCTATGAGTTATTACTCTTTCGGTATTATATATTACAGCCGAAGTACAGTCATACGGTTTTAAAATGGTTTTTTTCCCCCCCTGTCAGCTGTTCCATTGATTGACACCTTCTTTCCAAGAAGCGTTTTAACTCTTTCTGACCTCCCTTGAAAACAGTATCGTATTTCCCGACACTAACCCTGTTTAAAAAAAAAAATGAACAGCATGTTAAAGCAATTACGCCGAAGAAGCAAACGTCATCGCGTGAGAGGTCAAAGTAAAACAAAAACAAAAAACAACCAAAAAAAAAAAAAAAAACGGGCCAACGGCGGTAGCAACATACCTCGAGCGAGGCCAGACACCGCGGGGGGAATTCTGACATTTACGGGCATGTTTTTGGGACCGACAGCAGCCGCGCGACGGCCGCAGGGACATGCATCATTTAGAGCGAGGCCAAATCACACACGAGATCGACTTACACTTGTGGGGCAGAATGTTTCCAGCGGACGGGGAGAGTCCAATTTGAAGCAGAACGCGGTCGCAAACGCATTGCTGACGGTCACAAGAAAAAAGCCCCAAAACATATTTCCATCAGCACGCATCCCAAAAAGCACTTTTGATGATTTGTCATTCTGTCTTGATTTATACGGCGAGGAATCTTTTAACACAACGGTCGTGGTATTTGGATGCGTTTACATAACGTGCCCGTCGGGCGACAAGCCATCAAATCTTGCGACAGCTCATTCGAGCGTTGAATGTCACGGAGGGCCGCGGAGAGAAAAATGGAAGATGCCCTTTCACCTTTTTGTTTATGAAACGTCCCGACGCCACTGTGACCATCAGGTGTGCCAAGGGAAATCATCCAATTTCAGATAATTGGGCCAAAAATGACGGACCACCAAAAGGGACATTGAAAAAAAACAAAAACTAACTTGTTTCTCATTGTAATGAGTAAGTTACTCATTGTAATGAGTAACTTTACAATGACAAAGTTACTCATTCTAATGAGTAACTTACTCATTACAATGAGAAAGTGTTGAAAAACCTATGGGTCGTAGCTTATTTGCCTGCTAGCGGTAGCTTCCTGCATTCAGGTAGTAACTTACTCATTGTAATGAGTAACCTTACAACGAGTAACTTACTCATTGTTATGAGTAACTTTACAATGAGTACATAACTCATTGTAATGAGTAAAATACTCAGAGAAAGTGTCAAAAAAAACAACTACATATGGATCGTAGCTTATTTACCCGCTAGCGGTAGCTTCCTGCATTCAGGTAGTAACTTACTCATTGTAATGAGTAACTTTACAATGAGGAACTTACTCATTGCAATGAGAAAGTGTCGAAAAACGGCTACCTATGGGTCGTACCTTATTTACCTGCTAGCGGTAGCTTCCTGCGTTCAGGTCGTCATAGGAAAATTACTTGCTAGCGGTAGCATCCTGCGTTCAGGTTATCATAGCTTATTTACCTGCTAGCGGTAGCTTCCTGCGTTCAGGTAGCCTCTCAACTACAACTTGCTTTGAGCACATCAGCTGAGAGAATGGCGACAGAAGAAGACTTGGTCTCTCTCCTCAAAACAAGGAATAGACCAGACAGTGTCATCAATAAACTCAAAGATATGAAATAAGGGTCTTTTATACTTGCACATATGCAAAGGACTAGTTACTCATTACAATGAGAAACTTTCTCATTACAATGAGAAACCCAAAATACCTTTCGGGGCTCCGTAAAAAACGACTCAGTTACTCTATTCTTCTTAGAGCATTGCTAAGGTATCAAATTGGAACTTGGTATCGGTAGTTACTCAAAAAGTGAATCGGACTAAGGCGCACAAAAAAAAAAAAATGATTGGGACATCTTTAATTAATGCAAACGGCTGCCAGTAGGCGACACACTTATGGAATGACAAATATTGTCAAATTATGCGGCGGTAAATCATCTCATCATTGTTGTGCCTGCTAACGTATCCCCACAAGTTTAATTTAATGAACGTAATTCAATGTAATTACCTGTGTATCCACCTGTTGATATTCATACAATCGAGTCGAGCAAGCATGGCACGCACACACTGAGTCAGTAAATTTGTGAGCACATCATTGCTACATTATATCAATTTTTGTGATTTTTATGGTGGCGTGCCGTGAGATTTTCTGATGTAAAATGTGTGCCTTGGCGCAGGAGAGGGTGGGAAAAAGCCCAGTTGTAAAAGCAGTCCAATGTAGGTCAAACTGTCCTTGTACGGAGGACTGCAACTCGCAACCTTACCACATACGTCACGTATCGTCAAAGGATGAGTCCACATATCGTCGTACTGAGTGATAAACATTTTTTTACGACGGCAATCGCGCGTGCGACCCAGACACCGATTCAATCGACCTCCTTTCCTAGCGGGGAAAATGAGACCGCTGCATTATGTCAGTGTTTCCCCAACCTTTGGGCCAAGATGCGGATTTGACGTTGGAAAAATTCCGATGGCGCGCCACCAAACAAAAGTGTCACATTAAGCGCGGAGTGTAGGCTGAAATAACCATGATCTTGTCTCAATTTACCCTTGAGATCTACTGACTCAGACATCTGGTCTTCTTTAGCGGAGCGCAAAACTAATAGAATTTAAGATCGACAAAGGCACCGACGGATCTTGACGCAACTCAAAACTAGTTTTCATTTCAGGTATGATCCGGTCAGACGGAAGATCGTCAACATTTGACGGCTCGGGCTTTGCAGTTTATGTAAGCGTGTCACTCCCCGGCTAGCGGCTCGCCAATTGGCACCGAAGGACCGGAGCCACAAGCCAAATTGCTTCCTGGCAAGAGGTTTTTCTGTCTCTAAAACCGGTTTAGCTCTTCAGATACTTTCCCCGACTTGACGCGAAAAGGCTCCCCCGACTCCAAGAGTTCGGTGTTTTTTGGGGTTTTTTTTTTTTTTTTTGATCAGCGGCGGTCGTTTGCGACGTCTGCCGCGCGGTCCGTCGAGGACAGATCCGGTTTCCAGAAACTCGACGTGGACGGCGTAAAATTGCACAACGTGTCGGTCGTAAAGCCTCTCAAACCGGTGCGGAAATTCTTGCCAGGCGGCGCTTATGCAACGCTGCTCGGATGTCAAATGGCGAGCCGTGGTAAAAAAATTCGGTTTCGGGAACTGAAAAGCCGATCGGGATTGTACACAACGAGATGTTACGCTTGTACATTCTCCAGCTGTACAGCAACAGTAAAACAGCGCAATCGCTCTTTGGGGTGCCTCTCAGATCCAGACAGGCCTCTGCAACACAAGCAGAACCAGACTGAGGAATTCAGTGCGCAGCATGTGATTAGCCGCCGCGCGCCAATCGCAGTCACCTTGAGTTTTAATAGCCTGTCCAAGTCTGTCGAAATGTCACTCATCCAGAAGTCGAACGAGCAGATATTGCTTATCGCAGCAACTTCGCGGCAAGATACCGCCCAGTCCAAATAAATATTTTCGGGAGGGAAAATATTTTTTCTGCGTCGCTATCCTAAATGTGAATTCAAACTCCCCCCCCCCGTCCCCGTCCCCGTCCCCGCAGACGCTCTCCGTCCAACCCGTAGATAATTGTAGAACGGAATCTTAGCGCGCAGTCGACAGGGGAGAGGGCACCTTGACACATACCGACTTTCGCCGTGAACTCCGTCAAGGTCGCGCACCGGACAGATAGCGGCTGCGCGGCGCCCCGGCCCGAAGCGTTCTTGGAGAGCGCGGCGTGGCGTGACCTTTCACCTTCACGCCACCCCCCAACACCCCACTCGGGCCTTTTGTTCCCCGTCAGCGCCGCCAACTACTTTCCACGTAGCACAATGCACAGTCGAAGTGTCAACTTAAAATTATCGCTATTTTATTCCCAAGAATTGCCATTTTTTACAAGCCGCTGTAAAATTATGCGCAATACTTTGAACGTAGACTTCCCGCTTAAATACCGGGACATGAAAATTCAATCAAACTAAATGTCTAAGTAGCTAAATAAAAATTTTACCTCAAAATATTTTAACAAAGTTCTGAAAAATAAAATGCATATCTGTTGTACTTAAAATAAAAATGAAATATAAATGACCTGGATTTTAAAATTGCATACACACACAAAACAACAAAAACTAAGCGTGACGCCATCCCAGATTTTCCCAAATCATCAGATTAACTTTTTCTTTGGCTTTCGTGAACTTTTTGAACACAAAACGTTGGCATATTGCATTAATTTTTAAAGTTTTTTCCCCCCTTTGCAACATAAAATATTTTTTTTAATTGAATTTTAAGTTCAAAACTATTTACCAGGATTAAATTAAGAAAATTGAATTCAGAATGTTAGAGGGATGAACCTTTGAAAATGATTTTTTTTAAATGTATTGTTTTTATGCTTTAATACAAACAGTGATAGTATGTTAAAAATATTGAATATTTTTAGAATCAGATTTTGAAAGATTATTACATCGATTCATCATTTTGAAATTTATTTTTGCCCTATTAGACAACAAAATATTCATGTGATGTGCAGGTAATATTGTTGCCAACGTTCCACAATAGAAAAATAAAAATGAAAAAAATCTGTGACCGAGTGTGTGTGTGTGTGTGTCTTTAAAAGGCGGGGCCAAGCCCGGTGAGTGACGTGGGAGGCAGCAAAACGAGTTTGTCAATGTATCGTTTCACTGCTAAGTGGTACTTACATTATTTTTACACGAAGCCTGTTAAAATACATGTATATTAAATATATACAAAACATACTTAATACATGTCCTCTACAGCTTCTAAAGGTTTTTCCATTGCGGACCGTTAGATCCTGGAATTGGTTAATCCGATCTACAATATTTCCCATGGGGAAAAAAATGGTTTTGAGATATGAATAAACGTGAGGTATATCAGCACCTTGGAAAATTATTGACCAACAACAGTATGCGACCGTATGTATGATTTAGTTTCTGAGAAAAACACGGGAATACGCAGTAATGCAATTTGTCGACGACGCAAATCGGGACGATTCCGCTTCGCCGGAGGTCTGCGCCACTCGGTGGCGGCGGATCTCGCTCGCGGCTGTACATCCCAACAACTTATCGAGAGGTGGACCGCACGTTCGAAAAAATATCTAAACGTCCGAGCGACGTTCCCTCCGGTTGGTGTCAGCAACCCGAGCCGGCAGAGGAAACGGAGCTTAACGCCGGCCTGCTGTGCCGCGAGTCGAAATGTGGGCTCGCTGTGCCCATATCCGGCTTTGCCGCGGCGGTGCTCGGCACACGTAACCACGGCAGGGGGCGCCTTACGTATCGCGGGTTGCGGCGTACGCTAAAACGTCGCTGATAAAGCAGTGCCGAAAATAGCACCCCAAAAAAATATGACGCAAGTTACCGACAACTAATTCTAAAGATATATGAATATACAGTACAACAAGCCGTCATCCACAAACACTTATCCAGAAAAATGATCGACTTTTAGATGACTCGATTTTGACTCGACTTCCTTGACACCGATTACTACTTTCACGCGAAGCCGGGATTCGGCACCATCCGGTGACATTTTAGGACAGCGCAAAAATGCAAATAGGTGAGTTTTGCAGCAAACGGCTGCATTTTTATTTTGGGTTTATTTTATCGAAAAGCTGCAATTTCTCGTGTTTGCGCATCGAGGTCCGGTGGTTACGCTTGACTTGAAGTGGTCGTCGGTTCAAAGATGAGCACCCCCCCCCCCACCCCACCTCGAGAAATGTGATTGCAACAGACTACAAAAGCGCGCATGGCAGTAATCCTCAATGACAGAACTGGGTCAATGGATGGAACACCTCCTAGCCCCCCCCCCCCCCCAATACATAACATACTGTCCACCGTACTGCTGAAAACAACACACTTGACAATAGGGGTGGGGGGGGACATTTGTTTAACACAAGTCTATGGAAACAATTATAGTGCTGTACAGCTCTAACTGATTATTATTATTATTATTATTTTTGAATCATGTCGGCGGTCAAGTGGAAATGCAAATGAAATATTGTGCATGGAGAGGGGGGGCATAGAGGGGACGGAAATGAGTCGAGATTGGACCCAAAGTGCTCGCGCCAAGTGTGTCTTCTCGAGGCTTGCATCAACTCGCTCGACCGACCCCCCCCCCCCCCATTCGCTCTCCTGCTCTTACATAACCACAAAGCAAGGCGACAACTCGAAAAATAGCACCGGCCACCGTACAAACTCGCGAAATAGTCCTCAAATGATATCAATTTTATGCACACCGTCCATTTTCTTCATTTATTATCATTATTTTTACGGTGCGTTTAAGATCCCCCCCCACAGACACACACACACACACACACGCGCGCGCACGCACACACTCGCACAAAGTGCGAAAGTCGAACAATTTGAAGTCCGTCACAAAAGTGTCGTTCGAACGCCGGAGTTACTCACCTCTCATGTCGGCGGTTTGAGTTCAGCCAACTCTTCGAGTCATGCAACTCCTCGTGGTGGTGGTGGTGGTGGTGGGGGGGGGGGTGTTAAGACAAAATTAAAAAATATTTATTTATATTTTTTTTCTTTAAATTAAAAAAAAAAGGAAACGCGAACTGACTTGACTCCTCATATGGCTCGTGCAGCCTTTCGCGGTCAAAAAAATACCAAATTAAAAAGAAAAAAGCGCTTCCGCGATGGCTAGTAAAGAAGTTTTTTTTTTTTTTAATTATTATTAATTTTACGCGGTCCTCGTTCTCCCGTGGGTGCGTGGGCCACCGTGTCGTGCTCGGACAGAAGCTTGTGGAGCCACACTCTCGCGTGGTCTTTTTTTTTTTTTTTTTTTGCAAGCTCCTTCCTTCCTTCCTTCCTTCCTTCCTTCCTCCCTTCCTCCCTTCCTCGCCTGCGACTGGCTGTCGGGTAACCTACTTTCTCGACGACGCGTGAACTACACATGATCGTCACGCAGCCCCGCCGGCACGGCGTGCTTGCCCGCGTGCCCGATTTGTCAACGCAGGCGCGCGCGTGGGTGCACGTGCACGCGCCCGCTCGCTCGCTCTGTCACGCGTGCGTGAGAAACTGTGGCAGTGTGTCAGCTCGCGCCGACGGCCACGCGGCGTGGGAACTATTACAATGTTCATTCAACCGTCCGGAAGTAAAAGTATTTTACATCACTGTACTTTGTTTTTCGCGTATCCGTACTCGAGTATTTGTGTTTCTGGGTACTCCCATTCATGAGGTGGCAAAAGTACTCGCACCTTTTAAGTGAAGTAGTACTGCGGATAGAAAGATGGATCGGAACGTGTACCGCAGTCTATTTTGGACGGCAAAGTCCGCAGTCGTGTACTTCTAAGTACAGCGTGTGCCTCCTTTTGTCAGCTCATCCATTTTAAACAATGCAAGGTTATGTAACTTGATTGCAGTACACGAAGTGGAGGCCTACGCGAATGAGGTGTGTACAGTAAAAACGCGCGTATTGCATAAAGAGCCATACAGTACTTCACAAATCATACATGAAACTACGTGTGACGCAAGCGGTGTGTATAATGTGTACGGTTTGACATGAACAGTGGGCATCACTTTGGGATAGTACTTGACACGGAAAACACACTTGCGTCGTAAATTTCGAGTTGAGTTATGATTTTATACTTCATGTTGTTAATGTAAGGCTCTTCTTAAATATTATAACATTTATAGGAAGAACACACATGGAAGATGATTCTACATTCGGAATGCTACAAGGCACACATTTATAGAGGTTTGTGTTGCTTTTGCATTCCATCCGTCCATTTTCCTTGCCGCTTATCCTCACAAGGGTCGCGGGGATTGCTGGAGCCTGGAGTAGGCGGGGTACACCCTGAACTGGTTGCCAGCACTGATTCTGCGGCACTCACAATCACACCCAGGGGCAATTTATCCATCCGTCAATTTTCTTAACCGCTTATCCTCACAAGGGTTGTAGGGAATGCTGGAGCCTATCCCAGCTGTCAGCAGGGAGTAGGCGGGGTACACCCTGAACTGGTTGCCTGCACCGATTCAGCGGTACTCACAATCACACCTCGGGGCAATTTATTCATCCATCCATCCATCCATTTTCTTAGCCGCTTATCCTCACTCGGGTCGCAGGGAGTGCTGGAGCCTAACCCAGCTGTCAACGGCCAGGAGGCGGGGTACACCCTGAACTGGTTGCCAGCACTGATTCTGCGGCACTCACAATCACACCCAGGGGCAATTTATCCATTCATCCATTTTCTTTCCGCTTATCCTCACGGTGATGAGATCACAGGTGTCAAACTCAAGGCCCGGGGACAGATCTGGTTGGCCCTTCGAAGCCAAATTTAGAGTTTTCATTTCCATATTTCTTGTAAAAATCCGTCCGTCGTGCCCTCTGTCTTATAGGTTGTTTTTATTCAGGCGTGGCGATTTTTTAAAAATATAATTTAGATTACAGGTGGCAAACTCAAGACCCGGGGGCCAGCTCCGGTCCGCCAAATAATTTTATGTGGCCCGCAAAGGCAAATTTCCATGTTTCTTGTAAAAATCCATCCATCCAACCATTTTCTTTGCCGCTTATCCTCACGAGGGTTGCGGGGAGTGCCGAAGCCTATCCCAGCTTCCTCAGAACCGTGAGGCCAACGCTGTACTAGCTGCTCCACCGTGCCGCCTGTTTTTATATTGTGTATATAAAATGAAAATAACGGTCTCCGACGCAAACAGGAGGGCCACAAAAAAGATTGTGAATGTCTTAACACTTTGTGCCTCATGGTTAATTCATTGCAGTTCCATCTAGTTGACCTGCGGGGGCAGTATACAAGCTTCATAAATAAGTGACTCAGTAAGGTGCAGCCATAAAAGTATTTTTTTTTTGTAAAGGATAAATAATACATGCCTGTAAGGATTGTGAAATCGTCTGTCTACGTGTGTTCCTGCACCATTTATTTAGAATATCCATGACCACGTAGATCACAGGTGTCAAACTCACTGCCCGGGGGCCAGATCCGGCCGCCAGAGGATTTTACGTGGCCCATTTGTGTCAACGTCCATGATTCTTTGTGAGGATTTTTACAAGAATTTGAAATTGTCACGTGTCATAAATCATAATGTTGAGCTATTAGAAGTGTTTTTGTGTTACCAAACATGAACAATTGTTGAAAACCCATCGGGGTTGATTTCTGATTCCAAAACTAGTGAATAAATTTCACAAATATGATGGTTTCATAATCCTAACGGCTCTCTGAGGGAAACGCGACAAAAATTAGTTTGACACCCCTGACGTAGATGAATTTTTTTTTGCCGTTTTACGTACTTTCGGCGTGTTAGCTTGCAGGCAAAGTTATGTGTCCGTTTTCAATCAAATTTTTCATTTGTCTCATATTTAATTTGACAGTAAACCTGAACTTGGATTTGCATGAAACAGCTGGAGGCCGATAATTTTTTAAATCTTTTTTTTTTTTTTTAAAGATTTTTGTTCACTATCTGGCAACTCTCGCGAGAGCGACGAGCGCGTCCTCTTTTTACTTTTGTCTGGATGGAGCCCAACGCAGGAAGTTGATTATATCACCGGATTAACAAAACTCTAATCTCGTTTGAGGGATTTACGTGAGTCAACAAGTTTTTTTGTTTCGCTTGCCGCACTGTTACTTTTTTTTTTTTTTCCTTCTCCCCCTCCCCCAAACGACAAAGCTATTCGAAAGGTTTTTTTTTTTTAAGCGTACACGATGTGATGACGACGACACGAGCGGAGCCCCATCGGCGCGCAAAGCCAAACGATCACTGAAAGGCGACTGAATAATTGATTGCCCGGCGTGGGCGCGATAAGGCGCGTATCATGTAACTTGGGCACAGTTATGAAATGAGGAGAGAGATTATGGTAAGTAGGTTAGTGGAGCAACACGGAGCCTTTCGCCCCCCCCCCTCCCGCTTCTGGCGCTCGGGACGCCCGTGCGATCTGGCCGGGCCGGGCTGGGCCGGGCTGGGCTGGCCGCGGCCGCCATCTTGCCGGATCTCGGTCTTCCCAGAACGCGGCTTCCGCTCGTTGTTCCCCTCCAAGCGCGTCGGACCGTGTTTACTTTGCGTAAAGCGGATAAAAAGGTTGGCAAATAAACGCGGGGCCTTCCCCGTTCTCGTTTGACGAGCACAATGATGGGAAATGTGCAGTCTCGATTGTTTTGTTGAAACTTCCTCTTCCTCCCGTCGAGGCTTCTCGCGTTTCCTTCCCCGATCTTCGTCTGCCGGATTTGTATTGTGTGCGCATCCATCCGGTCTCGGCTGCACCGCCATGTCGCTCACCCCGCTGACCCTCGCTGACCCTCGGTCTGATGTAACCATGGCGATGCCCAAATTAGAGCAGATGAAGGCCCTTCGCGCCACTTCCATTTGAACCCGGTGGGCGGTGGGGAGGAGAGTGATGCCCGAGGGGGGCCCAATATGCAAATGCAGAATTGCAAATATCTGGGGGTCCGCTGTACATCTTATTGATCAAGTTGCAATATTTTTTTTACTTACGCAACCATTTTTTTCGTTGGAACCGGCGCATTTGTTTCAATCAAAAGTGGCCGTTGAGCACAAAAGTTGCCCCCCCCCCCCCGCACAAGTTGTGTCATTGATGTGGTCCCTCGGGAGCCCCTTCAAGTCGGGGTCCTAAGCGAGTCCCTTATTTACAATTACCTTCAAACTGACAATATTCAGAAAATATGTTCATTTTACTGGATCCTTATGGGCAGCACGGTGGTCTCAGATGGTAAAGCCTTGGCCTCACAGTTCTGAGGACCTGGGTTCGATCCCGACCACGCCTGTGTGGAGTTTGGATGTTCTCCCCCGTGGCTGCGTGGATTTCTCCGGGCGCTTCGGTTTCCTCCCACATCCCCAAAACATGCAACGTTAATTGGACCCTCTAAATTGCCCCAAGGTGTGATTGTGAGTGCGGCTGTTTGTCTCAATGTGCCTTGCGATTGGCTGGCAGCCACTTCACGGTGTGCCCCGCCTCCTGCCTGGTGACAGCTGAGATAGGCTCCAGCACTCCCCGCGACCCTTGTGAGGATAAGCGGCTAAGAAATGGATGGATGTTATGCTGTCTCTGGTAGGAAGTAGCAATGTACATATACTTTGTTTTGTTTTTTTAAATAGGTGTCTATACTGCACTTTGCTTGAATATTGACTTTTATGGTAGCTTTTTACTTTCAGGAGCTACTTTTTATCCATCCACGCATTTTCTTTGCCGCTTATCCTCACGAGGGCCGCAGGGAGTGCTGGAGCCTATCCCAGCTGTCAACGGGCAGGAGGCGGGCGGGGTACACCCCAAACTGGTTGCCAGCCAATCGGAGGGCACATGGAGACAGACAGCAGTCGCACTCACAATCGCACCTACGGGCAATTTAGAGTGTCTGATAAATGTTGCATGTTTTTGGGATGTGGGAGGAAACCGGGGTACCCGGAGGAAACCCACGCGGGCGCGGGGAGAAAGTGCAAATTCCACACAGGCGGGTCCGGGATTGAACCCGTGACCTCGGAACTGTGAGGCCAACGCTATACCAGCTGCTCCCACCGTGCCGCCTTGTACTTTTTACTCCTTACTTATTTTTGGGTGTGTGTATTTTTTCTGTATTTCTACTCGAGTGGGCGGCATGCGGGTGTTTTTGTCACCTGCGGCGACGTCCAAACGAAAGCGCAAGAAACGCGGCAGGTCACGCAGAGCGAGAGACTTTGCGCCGTGTCGCCGACCTCCCGCTTTTATCGCACGTTATCGATCGCCGTCCCCCCCCACCCCCCCCCGGGCGCCCAACGCACATTTGACCGGGTGAAACCGGTGCATGTAAATCCCGCTATAGCAAGAGGATTATTTTGGGATCCAAGCACCCGTAATCCTCTCTTCTCTCCCTTCATCCTGCTGAAAGCTCTCTCTCCTTCTCCTCTTTCCGATGCCCGCTAAACTCTCTCTCTCTCCCTCTCTCCCTCTCTCCCTCGGACTTTTCCAGATCCTGTAATCCGGTTTGTCCCTGAGCTTCACCTGCCCGAAGCTTCACGTCAATAGGTCAGCGCGTTACGGCCGCCGGACGTTTCGGACGTTTCTCCCCCTCCTGGCGGTCGTCGTCTCAGCCGTGTACACACGCACGCAAACACAAACACACCAGTGCTGCAAATATGGTTTTAAAACGTCATTCACCTGGAAAATCATCTTGCAATGAATCACCGCCGGTCGGCCAGTATTCACGTTAGACACCTGTACAGTTATGGGCCGATTATATTTACATAGAAACGCACAGCGGTTGCAATCGGATTGAATTATTAATTTTTTTAAAATTACAAATCTGATATCCGACATGGGCGGCAACCCACAAAACAGTTTATTGAACAGATTATTTTCAATTCTATTTTTTATGACCATGTGTTTTTGTAAAGTACAATATTGTAAATGAATGAATGCCATTTATTGTCATAACACGATGAAAACGGAGAATCTCCTGCGTCACTGCATACAAAACAAAAATAATGATAATAATAATAATAAATGGGCGGCACGGCGGGGGCAGCCGGGAAAGCGTTGGCCTCACCGTTCTGAGGTCCCGGGTTCAATCCCCGGCCCCGCTCGTGTGGAGTTTGCATCTTCTCCCCCGTGCCTGCGTGCGTTTTCTCCGGGTGGGCACTCCGGTTTCATCCGACATCCCAAACACATGCAACATTAATTGGGCGCTCTAAATTGCCCATAGGTGCGATTGTGAACGCAGTTTGTCTCGATGTGCCCTGCGATTGGCTAGCAATCCAACTTTGGCCGCGACCGGCGAGAACCTCAACATCTTCATTTCCGCTTCCTGTCGTCTCTTCAGTGCCGCCGTCTCTAATCCGACCATCGTGGCCGGCCCCACCGCAGTTTTCTATCCTAGCAAAGACTCTTCTGTGACATAGAACACCAGACACCTCCCGCCAACTGTTCCACCCCGCTTGGACCCGTTTCTTCACTTCCTTACCACACTACTCTCCATTGCGCTGTGTTGTTGACCCCAAGTGTTTGAAGCCGTCCGCCCTCGCCATCCCTTCTCCCTTGGAACTTCACACTTCCCCCTCCACCCCTCTCATTCACACATATATTCGGTTTTACTTCGGCTAATCTTCATTCCTCTCTTTTCCAGTGCGTTCCTCCACCTTTCTAACTGTTCCTCCACCCGCTGTCTGCTTTCACTACATATCAAAATATCATCTGCGAGCGTCATAATCCAAGTCTAACCTCATCTGTCAGCCTATCCGTGACCACAGCAAACAGGAAGGGGCTCAGCACGGATCCCTGATGCAGTCCCGCCTCCACCTTAAATTCTTCTGTCACCCCTACGGCACATCTCACCGCTCTTCTGCTCCCTCGTAGGCGTCCTGTCCTATTCTAACATATTCCTTTGCCAGACCAGTTCCTCTCTTGGTACTCTGTCATGGGCTTTCTCTCGGTCTACAAAGACGCAATCGAGCTCGTTCTGACCTTCTCTGTACTTTTCCACGAGCATCCTCTGTGGAAGTCTTTCAAGGCACGAAACCCTCTCAGTTACCTTGCCTGTACATCATAAATAGATTATTGGACCACATTTGATGGTAACCACTGCTCGGATGCACTTCGCTTGCAGAATAGGCGATGTCGGGACCGGTTTATTGTCACGTCAACTCGGACTTTGGCCCCGGTACACCATGTAAAGCGACCTGTTGCTGTGTCACAGAGACGCACGCTCACTACTGGAGGTTGTCAAGGTAAAAGCGTCTCGCCTGTCCCATATTTCGCATCTGCTCTCCCTGCTTGTGGACGTCCGTTGCCTGATTTTGCCTCTTGTCAACCCCCCCACGAAGAGGACACATCCGTGCTAAGCTAAAGCAACTAACACGCCCTTGAGCTCACTTGCGAGCACGCCGGCGGACTTCAGCAGCTGTCGCTGCCGGAGATAAGCAAAAGCACGCGGCCGTGTTGTCGACTCGCCGTATTTAAAACCGACGGGCATCCGGTTAAAGACCCCACCGCCCCGCTCGCTGTCGGTCCCGCTTAACCAAACGTCCGCCTCGTTCCTTTCGTCGGCGCGGCGACGAGGCCCCTGATGCGAGCGGAGAGGAATGAACGTTAATCTACTCCGGGACTCGAAAGAGATTACGGCAGAGATTACGCTTGTGTGATGGATAAAAAAAGCAAAAGAAAAAGCTCCTTAGAGGAATATTAAATAAGAGCGGACGGAGACGCGCTGCCTCCTTTTACTCAGTAGAGTAGAATTACTTGTGAGCTCATGTTGTCGGTGCGATTTGCACAAAACGATCCCTTTTTTTTGTTTGGGTTTTTTTTTTGTTATTGTCCATGCTACGTAATATCACCCAAGGCACAAATTTGTGGTCATCTGACCGCAAAGACGCGGAGGTGATTACCTTGCCATCAATGCGTCCCATCTGCCGTCCCCCCCACCACCCCCCACCCCCACTTCAATGTTAATTAAGCACGTCCTTATGTGTGTGACGCACGCTCTCATAACGATGTCATCATTCCTTCGCCGAGTTCATGAAAGCGGGAAAGCGACGGGCTCGCTCACGTAACAGCAACACAAAGCCGCGGAAGGATTTTCACATTAAGCCCGAACGTCGGCGTTTCGGCGAGACGTTATCGTCGCCCCGAAGTCCGCAGATGTGGTTCTATTATGGCCGACGGGCTTTTTTGTTCGGCCGGGGGGGAGAGGAGACGCGCCGAACAAAGACACGACGGAAATGTGTTAGCAATAACGCCGCCCGGGTCGCAAGGTCTGAGCAGAACCGGTCTGAGCAGGCCGCGGTATGGTAATTCGACGCAGACTCTTGTAGGCGCGGGCGGCAGCGTGACCGATTGACAGTCCGCAACGCCGAACGGAGAACACGAAACGACGTGACAGTTTGCGTGAGTGTGGCGATGCAAGGCAGCTGTAAAAGCGTCGTCACACCCCTTCTTTCCAATCGGAAAGATCCTGCCATCCATCCGTTTGATTGCCGGCCAATCGCAGGTCCGACACCTCGTCTGTCGTGCCCTCTCTCTTATTGGTTGTTTTTCATCGGGCGCGGCGAATTCTTAAAAATCAGATTAGATCACAGGTGTCAAACTCAAGGCCCGGGGGCCAGATCCGGTCCGCCACATGATTTTACGTGGCCCGCGAAGCCAAATTTAAAGTTTTCATTTCCATGTTTCTTGTAAAAAAAAAAAAAAATCCATCTGTCATGGCCTCTTTCTTATTGTTTTTTTTTCATCAGGTGTGGCAGTTTCTTAAAAATATGATTGGCTCACAGGTGTCAAACTCAAGGTCCAGGGGCCAAATCCGGTCCGCCACACGATTTTACGTGGCCCGCCAAGTCAAATTTAGAGTTTTCATTTCCTCGTTTCTTGTAAAAACAAATCCATCTGTCGTGGCCTCTCTCTTTTTGGTTGTTTTTCCTCAGGTGCAGTGATTTCTTCAAAATATGATTGGATCACAGGTGTCAAACTCAAGGTCCAGGGGCCAAATCCGGTCCGCCACACGATTTTACGTGGCCCGCCAAGTCAAATTTAGAGTTTTCATTTCCACGTTTCTTGTAAAAAAAAAAAATCCATCTGTCGTGGCCTCTCTCTTATTGGTTGTTTTTCTTCAGGTGCGGCAGTTTCTTAAAAATATGATTGGCTCACAGGTGTCAAACTCAAGGTCCAGGGGCCAAATCCGGTCCGCCACACGATTTTACGTGGCCCGCCAAGTCAAATTTAGAGTTTTCATTTCCACGTTTCTTGTAAAAAAAAAATCCATCTGTCGTGGCCTCTCTCTTATTGGTTGTTTTTCTTCAGGTGCGGCAGTGTCTTAAAAATATGATTGGATCACAGGTGTCAAACTCAAGGTCCAGGGGCCAGATCTGGTCCGCCACACGATTTTACATGGCCCGCGATGTCAAATTTAGAGTTTTCATTTCCACGTTTCTTGTAAAAAAAAAAATCCATCTGTCGTGGCCTCTCTCTTGTTGGTTGTTTTTCTTCAGGTGCGGCAGTTTCTTAAAAATATGATTGGCTCACAGGTGTCAAACTCAAGGTCCAGGGGCCAAATCCGGTCCCCACACGATTTTACGTGGCCCGCGAAGTCAAATTTAGAGTTTTCATTTCCACGTTTCTTGTAAAAAAAAAATCCATCTGTCGTGGCCTCTCTCTTATTGGTTGTTTTTCTTCAGGTGCGGCAGTGTCTTAAAAATATGATTGGATCACAGGTGTCAAACTCAAGGTCCAGGGGCCAGATCTGGTCCGCCACACGATTTTACATGGCCCGCGATGTCAAATTTAGAGTTTTCATTTCCACGTTTCTTGTAAAAAAAAAATCCATCTGTCGTGGCCTCTCTCTTGTTGGTTGTTTTTCTTCAGGTGCGGCAGTTTCTTAAAAATATGATTGGCTCACAGGTGTCAAACTCAAGGTCCAGGGGCCAAATCCGGTCCGCCACACGATTTTACGTGGCCCGCGAAGTCAAATTTAGAGTTTTCATTTCCACGTTTCTTGTAAAAAAAAAATCCATCTGTCGTGGCCTCTCTCTTATTGGTTGTTTTTCTTCAGGTGCAGTGATTTCTTCAAAATATGATTGGCTCACAGGTGTCAAACTCAAGGCCCGGGGGCCAGATCCGGTCCACATGATTTTAGAGTGCCTCGTTGTCAGCCACGAGTGTACGCACATCAGGGCGAGTAATTTCATCACATTTAGCGGAGACGCCTGCAGCCTCAAAGCAGAAACGTGGGCTGGATTTTTCATTTTTCATGGCCCGTTTTACATACTCGACAATTTCTCGGGACGATTTTTGTCAGCGATGCTCACAACTCTTCTCTGCGGTGTGACAAAATTGATTAGACATTTATTTTCAACTTTACGGGGACTGTAAAATGATCATCGCACTTGGACGGTTTAGTTCAAACTGAAACTGTTGAAATTGGTTTGTGCGGTCAGGAATCAGCGGTCTGGGATCGCATCCACGCATTTTTCCAAATAGTTGCTTCGACCTATAACGGCTGACTTCCTGTTCAACTTTGGGTCCTTGGGACTTGTTCGTACACCCTGTTATTCACGGCGCGACACAAGACTTTGCTATCACGTCATAGTCCGCAAACATAACAAGGATGAGATATTTAAATTTCGGGACACGTACACGGTTCCAATTTGGTGGCAATTGGCAAAAGTCTGACACAAAGTTCTTTTTTTTTTTTAAAGAACTCTTATATATGACCTGAAAACCGCAGATATTCAGGGTCTTCTTCTTCTTTTTTAAATTATCTAAGTTCTGCAAGTCTGATGTGGACGTTTCAGTGTAATTTATGGACCATCATGAGCAAAGTCATTAACAAGGCAGAAGTTATAAAAGTACATTTATGCAGAACAGGAAACTGTCTGGACGATCCGGCCAACCTAAATGAAGTTGGGACCGCTTTGGCCTACTTGCAAAAACCGTCAACTATTGAATGCTGCACTACTAACCTAGGCTGAAAAGCCCTCACCCTTTGTCCAAACTGGAACCCTCTCGTGAAGCACTACTTTGAATCCCTAAACCTGTCTTGAAGACCCAATTCGAAATTCGAACCGTTCCTTAAAACCCCGATCCTGTCTTGAAAGGGTACTTTGGAAGACTAACCCAGGTTTGAAGCCCAGTTTGAACCCGCACAAGGATAACCAGAACACGGAAACTCATCACAGGAAGGCCAAAGAACCCCAAGCTCACAACTGTGACGCAGACGAGCTGACCCACGAGTCCACAAGTTCTGGCTCCAGTTCAAAGTCAGTTTGAGAAAGTAAACGGCCACCACCGCTCCAACGGGTAGTTCAATTTCCAACATCTGTGGCAAGTTTCTCGAGACGTGATCAAACAATGCAGCAGAACCCGCTGATGAAAACACTAAACTCTTAGTTGCAGGCATTTGAGCAAAACCAGGAAAAGTTTCTGCACTGGAACTCGGCATCGCCAAAAGCTCGATTTCGCGGACGCTTCGGGGAGGCCGAAAGGTTTACCCGTACCGACTTCAAATGGAAGACTTGGAACGCTCCACACCCTCAACCTGTTTGGCAAGCACAGATTCGTCTCGACAATCCTCCCATGGATGGTCTCGATTGTACTACCTGGCGCTGGACTGGTTAAGGACTCGTCAGGCAGCAATTTTACCAAACGTGTCAGGGACCGCTTTGTTTTTCTTTCCTTCCGATATCCATTTTACTTTTACACAACTGCAATATCAATGCAGTAAACTTGTCTTAACAAAACTTTGGTCCTGTCACGTAATAATGAAGGTCTATGAAGTTCCGTAAAAACACCGCAAAAACAACGTTCTCGTTCCAGAGCGACAAAAGCAGAAAAAGCAGACGTAGGTTGTCGCGAGCGGACGTCCCACCAAATCCGCGCGACGATACCGAAAGCGGATCTGATCTTTGCGGCTTTCGCTTCCATGACGACAGCCGTGCAGGGTCCCCCGACCCTCGCTCGCCTGCGATGAATCAACAGGCCGGAGCGTACCGGTAGCGCCCACAAAAGTGCGTCCAAACACATCTGTGGTATGTCTGAGTACGACGACGATCTAGCTATATATCTATGTGCATCAGTGGAGGGACAGAACGGAACAAATACTTGATAACAGTCCATTTTCAAGTACCTTGGGCCTATTTTTTCTTTTGCTCTCTAAAGACGGTCCCGTAGATCTGTGCTCTCCAGTTCTTACTTGAACCGAGTCGGCCTGTTCCTGCTTTCGTGAAATCGACCTTTTCACCGCGATGTCACCGCATTCTTCCGAGCGGCAATAGCTCCGATTGCAGCGCCGGTAAACAAACGCCCGTCTGTCATTTGACCGAGGCAGACGCAGCAAAGACCGCCGGTTTTAGTCTTCTCCTCGACCGCCCTAGTTTCAGCGTGCGACACGTCCGGTCGGAAAGAAAATGCGGCGTGACCTAAATTGCTGGGAACACCGGTCGCAATTTACATTTTGCTAAGTTGATTTAAAACAGAGATGTGGAAAATCAGACGCGGTTCGCACGATCGGCGACGGACTGTTCAGATAATGAACCGACTTTGCTGTTCCTCAGACTAGCGGCACGGACTTACTGTTTTGTTTTGCCGATGAAATGGATGACGGGGTGCAGGAGCCGATGCTAGCTAGCGGGCTAACCATTACGAAACCCCCTAACCTAACCCAAACATTTTATTCATACCTTCAAGAAACCCGATGAAGGAGATCCGGTTCCCGGTACATCCCGTTACAACTGGCCTCGATGTTTTGAAGCAGTCTCGCAAACTTTTCGTTGCAAATATTTGCGACATCCAACTGACAAACAATTTGGCATCGTTGCATTTTCTTTACAATCATAAAAAAAAAAGCAATGTAGCGAGGTAATAAAGTCAAACCGTGGTTGAGATCTTGATGGATGGAGATCTCGGGGACTTAACTGCAGCAAAATGGAGGAACGGAACCCAGGGAGCATTTACCACGAGAACACATCCGATTCAAAGAAGAGAAATGATTTAATCCGCTATATTTCAAAGAGGTTTTTAGCTAGAAAGAATGACTCATGTTTTGTCCAGCGCCAGCCGAAAAACTCCTTGCTTCTGACGTACCCAAATGACTTTGAACTAATTTGACTCCTTTATTAAATCACGGAAATTAATCAGCGCTTCTACTTTCACCTGTACGAGAAGAGTCTGACTTTGCTGTTATGTAGCAAGCGTCAGACGTTTTTCCCACGCACGCAGCTCGTTCGCTGCAGCGGATTCCGGGAAAGAGCGCGCACTTCTTCGAGGGCAAGGCATCGTTGCGACTTGATTAATGACCCGTCCCTAACCCTGTTCAGAACCAACCACGCCTGGAATCTGTATGTCAACATAAACGTACATCTGAGTGCACACGCGGCACGCAAAAACACAAAGTGCGGGACGACGCCGTGTTTGCCGTCCCTCATTTGGAGCCCGAACCCTGCCCCCGGAAGCCCAATTTCAAACCCAATCTGAAACCCGCATGTAAAAATCCGGATATTAACCCGAACCCTTGCCTGAAACTACCCCGACCCTGTCTTTAACCCTTAACCCAGGTTTGAAACAACAATTTGAAACCCTAACCTTTGCTTGAAACCGGGTCGGGTCACGGGGGAAGTAGCTTCAGCAGGGATACCAAGACTTCCCTTTCCCCAGCCACTTCTTCCAGCTCTTCCGGAGGGATCCCGAGGCGTTCCCGAGCCAGCCGAGAGACGTGGTCTCTCCAGGGTGTCCTGGGTCATCCTCGGGGTCTCTTTCCGGTGGGACGTGCCCGGAACACCTCGCCAGGGAGGCAGATGCCCCAGCCACCTCATCAGGCTCCTCTCAATGCTCGACACTGAGCCCCTCCCTGATGACCAAGCTTCTCGCCCTTTCTCTAAGGGAGAGTCCGGACACCCTGCGGAGGAAACTCGTTTCGGCCACCTGTATCCAAGATCTTGTTCTTTCGGTCACGACCCACAACTCGTGCCCATAGGTGAGGGTAGGGACGTAGAGCGACTGGTAAATTTAGAACTTCGCCTTGGGACTTAGCTCCCTCTTTACCACAACGGATCGACACAAAGTCCGCATCACTGCAGATCTCCCGCTCCGTTCTTCCCTCACTCGTGAACAAGACCCCGAGATACTTGAACTCTCCACTTTGCTTGAAACCGTAACCCTGCCTTTAAACCCTAACACAGGTTTGAAACCCCGGCTTGGAACCCTGATATGGAACCGTAACCTTTGCTCGCTTGTAACCTCGATTTCAAACCCTAACACTTGATTGAAAACAAGATTTGAATGCCTAACTCAGGCTTGAAACTCTTCCTGAACTCCCTAACCCCTGTCGGAAAACTGACCCTTGTTTCAAAACCTCATCATGGTTTGAAACCCTCGTTTCGACCCTTAATCCTTTATTTTCCTACCCCGAACCTAGCTTGAAATCCAGTTTTGAAAGCCAAACAAAACATTTGAAACAACTCATTTGATAAAGCAGCTCGACAATGCAACACCGGCAATGGGGAAAAAAAAAAATCCAAACCAGTCTTGCAATGAAACTCCGCAATTAACAGACAACGCGGACACACACACACACACACACGGACGCTTGCGTATCGTCCACCGTCATGCCGTTGAGGATTTATCAGCGCAGATGAATCAGCGCGATAGGCTGCAAGCATCTGACCTACTTAGCTTGGCGGGACGTATGCAGGCAGCTAGCAGCTAGCGGCTAGCAAACAAACAATCATCACGGCAGCCTCACAACATACAAATTGCAAAATTGCCATCGGATCACAATTGTGTCGTTTTCTGCAATACATGCACGACTGGTCACGACGCTCTACGTAAGGAGAAGTACTAATAAGATATTAATAATAATAGAACCAACTAATTTAAAAGAGCACCGATTAATTTTTCAGGTCAGCCAAGGAGATGGGGAAGGTTTTATTGCTTTTGAGAACATCATATTTAGAAAAATATCCACCCCTTAAAGGCACACATACAGTTCCAATTCCTTTCTTTACATTCTATTTTGCAATGTTTTCATAAAGTGCGAATTTTATCACATCAAAAACGGAGCGAAACGTTTCGGGGTGGAACGGATTAATGGCGCTGCCATTCGTTTCAGTAGGGAAAGTTGATTTGACATACAAGTAAATTTGCTGAAGAGCTTTAGTTATGGAGGCAGCACGGTGGGTCAGCTGGTAAAGCGTTGGCCTCACAGTTCTGAGGACCCGTGTTCGATCCCGGAACGACACTTGTGGAGTTTGCCTGTTCTCCCCATGTGCCTGCGTGGGTTTTCTCCGGGCACTTCGGTTTCCTCCCACATCCCAAAAACACGCAACATTAATTGGACACCCTAAATTGCCCCTAGGTGTGATTGTGAGTGTAGATCTTTGTCTCCATGTGCCCTGCGATTGGCCGGCGACCAGTTCAGGGTGTACCCCACCACCTGCCCGTTGACAGCTGGGATAGGCTCCAGCACTCCCTGCGGCCCTCGTGAGGATAAGCGGCAAAGAAAATGGGTGGATGGAAGGTTGCATTGATGATTAGCTAATGATAACAACTTAAAGAAAATCAGATTTCCATTTAATTTTAGAATCCAAAAGCTGGTGGTTATTAGTTGCTGAATTTTATTTTCATTATTATTATTTCCACAATGGGTCATCATCCACAAAGGATGAAACAAGTCATGCTTATTTTGTCAAAGTACAAAGTCTTCACAAAACGATATTTTCACGTAAAGAAAATGTCCCTGGAAAAAAAAAAAAAAAACTTCAGTAGTCTAATGAAGTATTTCTGTTTCCTTACTTTTCCCGTCACTGCACAAAAGCAAAAATGTTCAGTGGCGCTGCGGGGCCCTAAGTGGTACTCTGAGATGATCCATTATTTGGATTTGGTAACATTAGGCCTCTCCACGGGGGGGGGGGGGATATGCGCTTTTTGCATCTGAACATCTGCTTTGTGCCTTTATTTGACTCGTGATTTTTTTTGTCCACAGCTCAACAGGGGGAAAAACCGCCACCCTTGATGCCGACAAGTGCGAACAGGCTGACGCGAGGTGGAGCGTCGGGATTTTATTCAAGTCGCCTCTCGGCTACTCGCTAGCTCTCGTTTTAGTTCCATTCCATTTCCTACACAGCGTATCCAGTTCGGGGTCGCAGGGCACCGGATTCTGACGATGCGGACTACACCCTGAACTGGTCACCAGTCAGTCCCAGGCGACACTGAGCGAGAACTGAAGCTCCACCAAAGTCAGGCGAGTGTATCACTACACCATCGGCGACGTCCGTGTTTTAGTTCGACCCAAACCGAGCAAGTCATCTTACACGCAAGACTAACAGAGCCCGAAGGACCTCGGAAGACAATTGTTGACAAAAGGCAGTGATTTCTGTTTCAAACGTACAAACCCGAAAACAAAAACACATAAACTCGGCAACGCTGGAACAACAACCCTGTGGTTCTCCGTGACACTTCTGGGAGGTTGTGATTCAGATTCAGGCCAAAAACAACCGAGGAGCGATGCCCCCTAGTGAGAGACACCTGAAACCGAAGAGCTCGTCCGGATTTGAACCTTGGACCTCTCGCACTTGAAGTACACTTGAGGTAACTGTGCCCAGAACAAAAACAGCATTCAGGCGTTAGAACACCCGAGTTTAACTGGACTACCAGCAACCCTGTTGTGCTCCGTGACTCCATTTTCATGATCCCGAAAACCCAAATACCCCAGCTAAGGCTTAACGCAGCCTAATCCAGGAGTCGTACCCAGGACCTCTCCCACCCGTACAGAAAACCAAAGAAACGCCACACGAAGGCAAACATTTCTAGTATAATTTGGCAATGCCCCCAAAAAATGACGGACGCACATAACAGTGTGGTGACATCACAAGAACGACTATCAGCGCTAACGACAACCACGTTGTGCTCAACTCTCGAAGGGTTTTTTTTTTGGGGGGGGGGGGGAGCCGGAGAAGCCAAGACCCCTTATGGGAAGTCAACTTGAAGTACGCACCCAAAGCGGGAATCGTACCCCGCGACCAACGACCTCCGACCCTAACCCAAAAGGCAAAGATCGAGCGTACAAACACGCAGAACTGATTGCATCAGAACCAGCAACAGTCCTCAGGTGCGTCAGGACCCAGATGAAGCCCAGATGACTGCGGAACAAAAAGATTTCATCGTCTCATCGTATTTACACCATCAATTTATGAAGTAGTTTTGGAATCAGAAATCAAGGCTAATGTGTCCCTTCTGTTAACACAAAAATGCTTGTAATATCTCAACTTTATTTTTTATGATATATGACAATTTGAAATTTTGGTACAGATTTCTTACAAGAATCAAGCAAATTGACACACTAGATTTGGCCACTCGGGCCACATAAGATCATGTGGTGGGCCAGATCTGGCCCCCGGACCTGGAGTTTGACACCTGCAACATAGCCGGTTCGTCTGGGATTTGAACCCGGGACCTCAATCCTTCCGGGGATGATCGTCTTGGAAAATTGATCGGACGGTTCGGGTCACACCTCTTGACCAGCGGGCCACAGAAAGCAGAGACTTCTGACCGTTGAGCAGGTCATGAAGTTTCAACTTTCGGACCCAGTGTTTTGAAGAACCGCAAAACGTGAAATATATTCAGCAGTGCTACTAAAGTGATCCTGAAACTGAAACGGGAATAAAGTTCCTGCAGTCCTCACAAGGTCCATGCTCTGAGGATTCTGATGAGTCACCAAATACTGTAAAGGTCTACGAAATGTCTTGCAGTACTGCCAAAGCCAAACAGTAAAAATGGACTTCACGCTCACAAATACTACAGTTTATACAACAATTACACTTCATCAAAGCAGTTTATTTTACTACGCTTTTACACGATACATTTTTCTTAATCCAAAACACGAAAAAGGGTGTGGGTGTTTTTTTTTGGCGGTTGGGGTAATTTGATTTGATATACTCATAAATTGAGTAATTGTCCTGGTCATGGATTGGATTAAACTTGTAAATCAAAATAATATTGAATAACCCAAAAAATATTTGCTATTTTTGCAATTCTGGAGAATCATGTTAATAGTGTAGCAGAATTCCAAACAAGAGGGAATTACTGTCATCTAAAAAAAAAAAAAAAATTCATTATTTTTGCGATGAAATGATTCAATTGAGTTTTTTTTTTTTTTTTTTTAACGTGATAGTCGGGGGGAGCGGCGGCAGCTGTTTTCCGTTCGGCGCGTCTGGAGAAAATGACTTCAAGTTGAAAGAATTGCAATCCGTACTTAATCCTGGTTACGCTCCATCGATGACGCATCCTTCCTCCCGCCTGCAGCCGTGGATACGTACAAGCTGATGGAAAAAAATGGAAAAATAAAAAATAAAAAAACAACAACACACATTTCAGAGTCATTTCATCAAAAAAAAAAAAAAATAGCAGCCGCATTTATTACACGCGCTGTTGATTTGTCAAATAAATTGGATTACAGGCAGAATGTTTGCGTGCGTCCATTATTTCTGCTTTGCCCTCATATTTCTATTCAGACAGACGCCGCTGGGCAATATTTAATATAGCAACATTACATGAAATAAGATCATTATGCCATCTCTTAATGTTTTTTATTTTTTTCATTTTTCCCTCATCTGGATTACCTGAGACGAACGGCAATATTTGTTAACGTCACACCCGAGCGGAGGAGGAAAAACAACTCGGCCGACAGCGCAATTATTATGATTAGTATCATATTTGATAAAGGCAGTTATCAAAGAGCTTCACGACACTTTGGGAATTACATTTGCCCTTTTCTATATTAACGAGAAAACCCGAGTTACACGCAGTAAAGGCCGTAATAAAGACTCTGCTTATCGGTTATTACATCGGCGGGCGTCATTTACCGAGAGGCGCGTGACATTCGTGCGCTTCCTGGAAGTGTCACCGGACGGCTTGAAAAGTAGGCCGCAAAAATGTCATTTGGAATACCTCAAAATGATGTATTTAGAAAATAATAATAATGCCCCAGATTATGTACACGGCATTCATCAGAGGTGGGAGTGAGTCACGGGAGGCAGATGGAGTGCCGAGGACGGGCTGGTACACGACAAACAAAACTGGTTTTATGGAGTGTAATTATTAGATATATATGTACGGAATTTACATATTTAACGTCAGCGCTGTCGTGAAGACATTCCCCTGCGACCGCTGCTATCTTTATTATTTTACACTTGTGTGACTAAAATTAGTCTTTGTGACACACTCGTTTTGACCCCTGAGCACTTGATTTCGTGCGTGAAAAATATCCAAAGCAATCGTGTTGAACTTCAGAGACTTTTGCGGATTTTGATACAATTTTGAAATCCATTTGCTCAACCGCTGCGGCGAACGTTCATCAGGAGAAATTCAGGAATTTTATTTTTTGACACAAAAATCACCCCCCACCCCTCCAAAAAAAAAAAAAAAAAATATGGTCAGAAGCTAATGAAGAAAAGCAAATTTTTTAGGTTTGTCACCAATTCTCCTATGGATTAGTAATTGATTAATCACCGGTAAAATTATGATTTCTTTACTACCGATATGCATTTATTCTCATTTAAGAGCAAGGGAGTTTGATCCTTAAACTGGATTCTTTGCTACGGAGTGTATGGTATAAATTTGGTGTACTGAATTTGAAACAGCAAAAACGCCAAACGCTGTCACGAACCTCCGGACCCAAATGCAGGACTCCGAGACGAGGGCATGATGTTAGGCGTACTTTTTTTTTTTTTTTTTTTTCCAAAGCTGAGGTCATAAGCGGTGTAAGCAGTCCGAGGAAGGCAGAGGCACAACAACGCTAGGCTATGAGCGAAATCCAAAAACATCAAGCGAGGTCTGATGACTAGGAGGCAAACTTGGAAACATGAGCTAAACTATGGTGGCACAGAATCGCTGTGAGGAGGATAACTCACAGGACACTCTCTCTCGGCGGTGGAGATTCCTGCTGGCAGTGAACGCAACTCAATAACTCGAGGCAAGGAACTGGCAAATGCCAGTGACAAAACTCGAACTTAAATATTTGGTCGAATCACCACGCCTGACCGTTGACAGGTGTCAGAGATGAGACCGCCCAAAGCGGTGGCCAGGCCACACCCCTCTCGGCCGTGATCCATTCTTGCTCATGACAAACGCGTAGGGTTAGGAATCATGATTAGCATTAGCATGCTAGCGATTTTCAGTTAAAAACAATATGCTAACTACCATTCACCTCACTCATGCATCATGTTACATGTACATTACACATCTAATCGTGTTTTTAATACACAGGCACAGGCAATCTGTGTACCGTCATTTCCGGCCTATAAGCCGCGAATTGTTCACACGCTTTCAACCCTGCGGTTTATGCGGTGATGTGGTAAATTTGTGCATTTTTTCTAACAGCCGCAAGGAGCGGGCTGAAAAGGTAAGATTGAGACCGGTAGAAGATACGTGCCGAGGAAGTGACTTTTACCGGTCTGGTCCTGTTAGCGCTGCGCTAGCGTGTTACTGCTGCGTCCCAGTGATTTTTACCAGTATGTTTTTTTTTTAACTGGCCCTGTTAGCGGGGCGCTAGCGTTAGCATTAGCACACGTGGCGGCGCTAGCGTTACCATTAGCATTAGCGCGGGGGCACTAGCGTTAAACTCTCTGTGTAACGTCTTTCTCTGTCAATGTCTCGTGTTTCAATGTCGATTTCAATGCGGGCACTTGCGGCTTTTAAACGGCTGCGGCCTATGTATGTACCAAGGGGGCACTCGAGCGGAAAAGGTAAGAGTGAGACCGGTGGAATGTATGTGCCGAGGAAGTGACATTTACCGGTCTGGGCCTGTTAGCGCTGCGCTAGCGTGTTACCGCCATTTCTCAGTGATTTTTACCAGTATGTTTTTTTTTTGTTTTTTAAACTGGCCCTGTTAGTGCGGTGCTAGGGTTAGTGCGGCGCAAACGTTAGCATTAAACTCTTTGTGTACCGTCTTTGTAAATATCTCGCGTTTCAATGTGGGCACTTGCGGCTTTTACACGGCTGCGGCCTACTTTTACCGGTTAGGTTTTCCTGTTACTTCTGCGCTCGGGTGCTACAGCCGTGTCTCAGTGATTTTTACCGGTATGTTATTTTTTTTAATCGGCCCTGTTAGTGCGGCGCTAGGGTTAGCGCGGCGCAAATGTTAGCATTAAACTCTCTGTGTACCGTCTTTGTAAATATCTCGCGTTTCAATGTGGGCACTTGCGGCTTTTACACGGCTGCGGCCTACTTTTACCGGTTAGGTTTTCCTGTTACTTCTGCGCTCGGGTGCTCCACCAGTGTCTCAGTGATTTTTACCGGTATGTTATTTTTTTTAACCGGCCCTGTTAGTGCGGCGCTAGGGTTAGCGCGGCGCAAATGTTAGCATTAAACTCTCTGTGTACCGTCTTTGTGTTTCAATGTTGGGCACTTGCGCCTTTTACACGGCTGCGGCCTATTTATGTACCAAATGGTATTTCCTTGACGAATGTACCGGCTGAGGCTTATAACCAGGTGCGCTCCGTAGGCCGGGAATTACGGTAAATATCCGTGAGAAAACATGGGTTGACAGAACCGCACGTAACTTTTATTTGACTTTTGTTTCAGGCTAGGAATTTTGCAGCAACCTAATTTTGAAGCCGCGTAGCTAAATTGCTATCTAGCAAAGATTTGGCTAACTCGAGAGCGTACGACAATTTACGCCGTCCACGGCAAGTTTCTTGCAAAGCATTCGTTCTTTTCAAACCACGAAGATGGAGAACACCTAGGCGTTCGCACCGCGGCCGGGAAACCCGCTAGCGAGTCAGCCGACGCCGCGAGGCCCGCTTCAGTTTGATGAACGTCATAATCCTCCGCTTGAAACGGGAAAATCGCCACGGACGGCGCTAATTTATGATCCAGCTCGCGTGCATCTGGATTCGAACACCCGCGGAGAACCTTTGCAAAGAAAAGCACCGGCGCAGCGTGTCGACAAAAAAAAAGAAAAGAAAAAAAGAACACAAACAAGAGATTCCTGTTTTGTTGCGATTCGTCCACGTCTTGTGAGCGCAACTCGTGATCGGTCGCTTGCGCAAGCGGCAGATAAAAACGCAGCGGATGGATTAAGAACGCCGCACACAAATAGAAAAGCGCCGCCGCTTCGAGGTTCCCCGTCGGAGCAGCCGCGGCGTTGCGCGCGCGCCGTCCGGAAAGTGCCGGTCTGGGAGCGCGAAAGGACATTTTTGACCTTTTGTTTTTTGTTTCCGCTTGGAATATCAAACCCCTAAACTTTGCACCCGTCATTTATGAAATTGCCGGAGGAATAAAAATCTTACATCATCTTCGCAGCGACACGCAAACAACAAGCACGCGCTGTCACGAGGACACGTAGCTGCTAATCTGTTGTCATGGAGTTGTCATGCGGTGTGACGTGGGGGGGGGGGGGGGGTCAGGGTTCCATTTTACAGCAGACAAAAGCACTTGAAATTGTGCTACGCCGCTGCGTTTACTGCGCGCGTGATTATTATTATTATTATTATTATACTCTCATTTCCATCACAGTGTCGCTAAAAAAAAAATGCACCAAATATTTCATTTTCCGAGGCAAAGCGAAGAAATGTCCGTTGGGTCACTCTTATCTCGAGGCCCTGCTGTGCGTCACAAATAGGATCGTACATCCATCCGTTTTCTTTGCTGCTTATCCTCACAAGGGCCGCGGGGAGTGCCGGAGGCTGTCCCGGCTGTCAACAGGCAGGAAGCGGGTTACACCCTGAACTGGTCGCCAGCCAATCGCGCGGCACGTAGAGACGAACAGTCGCACTCACAGGTGGGTCCGGGATTGAACCCGGGTCCTCAGAACTGTGAGGCTGACGCTTTACCAGCTGATCCACCGTGGTGCCTCCATAACTAAAGCTCTTCGGTAAATGTAGTTGTATTTCAAATCAATTTTCCCTACTAAAATGAATGGCAATGGCATTAATCCGTTCCACAACATGCAAACTCCACACAGACGGGTCCGGGATTGAACCTGAGACCTCAGAACTGTGAGGCCAACACTTTACCAGCTGAGTCACCATGCTGCCAAAAAGGATCAAATGAATGAAAAAATAGGTGGCATGGTGGGGCAGCTGGTAAAACGTTGGCCTCACAGTTCTGAGGTCCTGGGTTCAATCCCGGACACGCTAAATTGCCCCTCGGTGTGATGGTGAGTTGCGTGATTGGCTGGCAACCGGTTCAGGGTGTACCCCGCCTCCTACCCGTTGACAGCCGGGATAGGCTCCAGCACTCCCTGCGACCCTCGTGAGGATAAGCGGCAAAGAAAATGGATGGATGGATGGATGTTCTGGTCAGGCGAAAATGATCTGGATTATCTTGCTTACATTTTTTTTTAAATATTACAAAACAGGGCAGCATGGTGGACCAGCTGGTAGAGTGTTGGCCTCGCAGATCTGAGGTTCTGGGTTCAATCCCGGACGCTCTAAATTGGCCCAAGGTGTGATTGTGACTGCGGCTGTTTGTCTCCATGTGCCCTGCGATTGCCTGGCAGGCAACCAATTCAGGGTGTACCCCACCCCCTGCCCGTAGCCAGCCGGGATAGGCTCCAGCACGACCCTTGTGAGGATAAGCAGCGAAGGAAATGGATGAATGAAAATCTTGGCTTTCTGCTTTTCAATCCACAAGCCCGCGAATGCTCACAAATTTCATGATGTTACATTTTTACTGCCAGTTTGCTACCATTCTCACCTTTGCTCGGTCGTAAAAAAAAAACAAAAAACAAAACAATAATTGAGCCAGCGCACAACAAAGAGAAAAGTGTATTAGAAAGAAAACAGCAGCGTGAGGGGCGGAGTGATTTTCCGCCAGAAAGCAAGAATATGCTTTTTATATTCATCTCGTTCGAGGTCACACTCCCTTTCAACCTCCGGTAATTGGGTCGCGTGTAGAAAGAGCGACGGATGTGGGTGTGAAACGGAGCGAGGGGGGCCGGGGGTGGAAACGGAGACGTGCGCCTCCATAAAATACATATCATGAGGTCAACCAGTGCGGAAAGATTTACGCCCGTGATTGGCATGCAAGCAGAATTGGCTGCCACGCGAAATGAGAGCCGTCCCAAAAATACGACTCGCTTGTGCAACTTTCTCTGACTGATACGCACGCAACTCGAGATCAAAAGTCGCTCATAACCCATCCGCCCGTCCATTTTCTTAGCCGCTTATCCTCACGAGGCTATCCCAGCTGTCAACAGGCAGGAGGCGGGACACACCCTGAACCGGTCACCAGCCAATCGCAGGGCAAACAGTCGCACTCACAATCACACCTTGGGGCAATTTAGAGCGTCCGGGATTGAACCCAGAACCTCAGATCTGCGAGGCCAGCTGGTCCACCATGCTGCCCTGTTTTGCAATCACGCAACTCACCATCACACCGAGGGGCAATTTAGCGTGTCCGGGATTGAACCCGGGACCTCAGAACTGTGAGGCCAACGCTTTACCAGCTGCCCCACCGTGTCGCCTCCTTCAAAACATAGTCCCATAAAAGTTGTTGTTGTTGTTCACAGTAGTGACTGATACACGCGCAACTCGAGATCAAAAGTCGCTCATAATCCATCCGCCCGTCCATTTTCTTAGACGCTTATCCTCACGAGGTTCACCGGAGTGCTGGAGCCTATCCCAGCTGTCAACGGGCAGGTGGCAGTGTACACCCTGAACTGGTTGCACTCACAATCACACCTAGGAGCAATTTAGAGTCTCGAACCCTCTCCATCCATCCATTTTCTTTGCTGCTTATCCTCACAAGGGTCGTGGGGAGCGCTGGCGCGTATCCCACCTGTCAACGGGCAGGTGACCGTGTACACCCTGAACTGGTTGCACTCACAATCACACCTAGGAGCAATTTAGAGTCTCGAACCCTCTCCATCCATCCATTTTCTTTGCTGCTTATCCTCACAAGGGTCGTGGGGAGCGCTGGCGCGTATCCCACCTGTCAACGGGCAGGTGACCGTGTACACCCTGAACTGGTTGCACTCACAATCACACCTAGGAGCAATTTAGAGTCTCGAACCCTCTCCATCCATCCATTTTCTTTGCTGCTTATCCTCACAAGGGTCGTGGGGAGCGCTGGAGCGTATCCCAGCTGTCAACGGGCAGGAGGGGGGCGGGGTACACCCTGAACTGGTTGCACTCACAATCACACCTAGGAGCAATTTAGAGTCTCGAACCCTCTCCATCTATCCATTTTCTTTGCTGCTTATCCTCACAAGGGTCGTGGGGAGCGCTGGAGCGTATCCCACCTGTCAACGGGCAGGAGGCGGGCGGGGTACACCCTGAACTGGTCGCCAGCCAATCGCAGGGCACATAGCGACAGACAGACAGACCACAGTCCCACTCACAATCACACCTTGGGGCAATTTAGAGTGTCTAATTCATGTTGCATGTTTTTGGGGATGTGGGAGGAAACCGGAGTATCCGGAGAGAACCCACGCAGGCACAGGGGAGAACATGCAAACTCCACACAGTTGGGGCCGGGATTGAACTCGGAACCTCAGAACCGTGAGGCCTGCGCTTTACCATCTGATCCACCGTGCCGCTCGTTCATAATTGATCAGATTTAGAAAAGCTGTAGTGATTGATGAGCCTCAATTTCAAAAGCACTCTAAATTGCCCGTAGGTGTTATTGTGATTTTTTTTTTTTAGGACAAAATCTAACAGGACAAGCCGAAAGAAAAAGAAGAAGAAGAAGAAAGAAGGCTAAACAAGGAAGCTGGTGTAAACCAGCTGTGTGAAAAAAAAACTTCTCATGAAACTCTCCATGACGACACCACTGTAACTTTCACGCAACGAAAAACGTTTCACTGCCTGCGTCGAGCCTGCTCGCCGTCACGCCCCCGAGAGCCACGACCGCACCGTGATTGGTCGGTTCGTCAGCCGCGCGCACAACACTGTAATAGTGCCACTCAAACGTCAGAGCCGCAATATCATTTCACTTTCATCGTAAAGCGGGGGCCGCAAAACATCATCTTTGGGGACCACAGGTGGCCCACGGGCCGCCAGTTTGAGACCGGCGCTATAAAGTAAAGCAAAGGTCAACTTTGGCGTGGCGCTCGTTCTTAACGAAGCTTTTCGTTCCGTGTGAAATGCTGCGTTCAAGCACAACGTTGACGTTGATTACCGGTTCACGTTTGTGTGGTTTTTTTGTTTTTTTTTTGAACGACATCAACTCGGCTTCTTTGCGCTTCAAAACAACCCCTGCAAAGTTTGAACGGACGGAACGAGCGCAGGTCGCAGGTCTCAAGTGACCCCCGAGCCCGCCTCCGTCGGGCCGAGCGCGGCGTATCGGCACGACCATCTCCGCGTTGGCCCGATCCGGCCGTCGTATGGTGTTACAGCACGGCGCCGCCGCCGCAGCTGATCAGCAAAGCCGGGCCTGACACACTGACACACATTCGCGAAGAGAACTTTTCGCCGCGCGTTTGTGGATTCGCGTGGCCCGAGCGCGGCCAATCGGTCCGCCCGCAGCTCAGCACAACAAAGAGTCGAAGCAAAAATCGAACACATTGGAGAAAACGCGAGGTTACGGACGTCCCCGCAATAGGTGAACTCCGCAAAGTGACGGACAGGTGGGGGACAGGGACTGGCCAGACCGAGAATGGGGAAATTCTTTGGATGGTTGAAAATTGAAATTGGACTAAAAAGTAAACATTTTTTTAAGACCCCACTCCCCACCCCCGCTTCCCTGAAACTCTTGAAAAAGCAAAGAAAGATCATTTGGATGCACAAAAACACCAGTTTTTGATCCCCGTCCCCTTCGGATCTCATCCCCGACCTGGAGAGGGCACGTTATCCATATCCATATCCCTCCATCCATATTCTAGTTTTGTTGGGGGAGGCACGGTGGATCAGCTGGAACGCGTTGGCCTCACAGTTCTGAGGTCCCGGGTTCAATCCTGGACCCGCCTGCGTGGCTTTTCTCCGGTTTCCTCCGACATCCCCAAAACCTGCAGCATTAATTGGACACTAAATTGTCCCCAGGTGAGATTGTGAGTATGGCTGTTTGTCTCCATGTTCCCTGCGATTGGGTGGCAACCAGTTCAGGGTCTACCCTGCCCCCTGCCCGTTAACATCTGGAATAGGCTCCAGCACTCCTGTGACCCTCGTGAGGATAAGCGGCTAAGAAAATGGATGAATGGATTTTTTCAAAATTTGGCTTCGCGGGCCACATAAAATCATGTGGCGGGCCGGATCTGGCCCCCGGGACCTTGAGTTTGACACCCGTGATCTAATCTGATTTTTAAGAAATCGCCGCGCCTGAAGAAACACAACCAATTAGGCAGAGAGTTAGACGGACCCATTTTTTCCAAGAAACATGGAAATGAAAACTCTAAATTTGGCTTCGCGGGCCACATAAAATCATGTGGTGGGCCGGATCTGGCCCCCGGGACCTTGAGTTTGACACCCGTGATCTAATCTGATTTTTAAGAAATCGCCGCGCCTGAAGAAACACAACCAATTAGGCAGAGAGTTAGACGGACCCATTTTTTCCAAGAAACATGGAAATGAAAACTCTAAATTTGGCTTCGCGGGCCACATAAAATCATGTGGCGGGCCGGATCTGGCCCCCGGGACCTTGAGTTTGACACCCGTGATCTAATCTGATTTTTAAGAAATCGCCGCGCCTGAAGAAACACAACCAATTAGGCAGAGAGTTAGACGGACCCATTTTTTCCAAGAAACATGGAAATGAAAACTCTAAATTTGGCTTCGCGGGCCACATAAAATCATGTGGCGGGCCGGATCTGGCCCCCGGGCCTTGAGTTTGACACATGTGATCTGATCATATTTTTAAGAAATCGCCGCGCCTGAAGAAAAACAACCAATAAGGCAGAGGGCACGACGAACGTGCGGGTAGTCCTGTTGGGATGCAGGGTACGCACCAGACTTTTTACCAGCCAATCGTGGCGCACAAATGGACAACACCCCCCCCCACCCCCCCCCAAAAAAAAACACTCCCACTGAGACATTTTTGAATCCTCAATGAAGCCCACGTGCATGTTTTCACAATGTGGGAGGAAGCCGGAATACCCACGCGAACACGGGAAGAACACACACGGGAGGACCTCGGCCGAGATTCGAACCCAGTCCCTCTCGTCTGCGAGGCAAGCGCGCCGCCCAGTGCATCACGGCGCTGCCAATCACGTAATTACAATGTACTAATTGGGAAAACGGAACAGTCCAACGTCGGCAGTTAATTAGAACGTCATTCTGCCGGGACCGGAACGATCCGAAATCCGCGGGCCGGCTCGCAGTCCGAGATCCTGAAAATAAATCGGCGGCCGCCCGCTGGCGATCCGAAGTCCCGATCCCGGAACTTTTCTGACACTCCCCCCGGTTTGCCCGCCGGGATCGAAGCCGCGCCGACGGGGTCCTCGCTCCTCCGTGCTCGGGCGTTAATATGGACGATAAACGGCGTATATTGTCATGTTTGCCTTTTTGCCATCATATGAGAATATCATATAGCGCTTAATGGAAAGAGGAAACGGCACAGCACAGGTTCGGCGGAGCGGAACGGAAGCCCTCGTCGCGTCGCCGGCACTTTTACAAGCGCGTCTGAAATACATTAACCTTTGAACCCCGTTACCGCGGCAACCGCTAGTTTTCCTCCCCCCTGAGTGCTCGGGCGAGGCAATCACGTCTTCGCACAATGGCCGCAAACACTTTTGTGCGCGGAGGGAACACACACACACAAAAAAAAAACATAATAATAATAAAAATGGAGGACGTTTATCGGGGAACGCGATTGAGGTGAAAAAAAAATAATAATCCAAAAAGTCGTCATTGAGGACGGGACAAAAGGCCTTCGATGATGGAATTGCGTTCGGCTCCACTGGCCCGATAAACTCCGACACCTACGAGCGGAGCGGCCTCCTGCAGCCTCTCCAGCGTCTCAAAGTACTGAGAAACCGCCGAGGTCCGGCGTATTTGGTGAAATTAGCAATATGAAGCAAACAAAAACAATAACCTAGCCACCTTGGCCGTCGAACTCATTTTTCTCACGCGGGCCACGTTGTCGTTCGGGGTTTCCCTCGTTTTGACTGTGAAACAATAAAAATGTTCAATCGTCTCATCATGTTCATATAATCAATTTATGAAGCAGTTTTGGAATCAGAAACCGAGGCTCATGTGTTTTTCGATTCTTCATGTTTGGTAACATAAAAAAAAATAAAATGCTTGTAATCGCTCAACTTGATCGTTTATGTTGTATGACGATTTGAAATTTTGGTACAGATTTTTACAAGAGGCGGCACAGTGGCCTCACAGTTCTGAGGACCCGGGTTCGATCCCGGCCCCGTCTGTGCGGAGTTTGCACGGTCTCCCCGTGTCTGCGTGGGTTTTCTCCTGGCGCTCCGGTTTCCTACCACATTCCAAAAACACGCAACAGTAATCGTACACTCTAAATTGCCCCGAGGTGTGATTGCGAGTGCGACTGATGTTTGGCTCGATGTGCCCTGCGATTGGCCGGCAACCAGTTCAGGGCGTACCCCGACTCCTGCCCGTTGACAGCTGGGATAGGCTCCAGCACTCCCCGCAACCCTCGGGATGGATTTTTTTAAGAAACATGGAAATTTGGCTTTGCGGGCCACATAAAATCATGGGGCGGACTGGATCTGGCCCCCGGGCCTTGAGTTTGACACCTGTGATCTAATAATATTTTTGAGGAATCACCGCACCTGAAGAAAAACAATCAATAAGACAGAGGCACGACGGACGGATTTTTACACTTGCCTTCGCGGGCCACGTAAAATCATGTGGTGGACCCGATTTGGCCCCCGGGGCTTAGGTTTGACACCTGTGATCTGATCTGATTTTGATTTATTCATTATTACATATTTTTTAAAAAAATGAAAGAAAGGACTCCCATCTTTTGTTTGCTAACAATCCTTTGCCAAGTGGGCATAAGAGGAGCAGCTCCCAGGGCAGCAACGTGACCTGATGCTGGCCTGATGTTCGCAAGTTCGCGATACATAAACAAAATCGGACGCTCGTAACTGCGGCAACACGCAAGTTGGGACACTTGTAAGTCGAGATTCCACTTTGATCGCAAATCACAAAATTATGTGACATCAAGTATATTGGCAGCGCACAAAAAAAAAGTTTGGTTTTGTAACTACACATTTATTACATAGTAGTACACTCCACATATCTACGGTATATATGTATCCGTATAAAGAGCAACTTTTCCGACTATGACTTCGTTAAAACTTTGGCTGTGGAGCTCACGAAGGTTTTTTTTTTTTTTTTCAGGACAGCCGCAGATTCTTTTTACAGGCAAATTGTTCCAGCATCCAGCATAATTTCAATAATGAGAAAAAATGAGGCTGTTATCCAACACCTTTCTGCCGCCACATCACATGGCACGCACTGCGCAGTAATTTATACGTTCATAAATCTGCAAATAAATGCGCCAACACTTTCCGAGGGGGGCGGGGGGGGGGGGTCACATAATGTAAACAAGGAGACGTTCTGTATGAGAATAAATGGCCGGCAGACGTTTTTGCAAACGTTATGTTCCCGACGAGAAGTCGCGGATGAGATGAGTTCAGAAGGGGAGTCGAGTCGGGTTCTTTGCGTTCGCACTCGCGCATGTTGCCCGTATTTTATTTGGCGGGTAACCAACCGCTCCTCTTTGAAGTGGCGAAAGAACCAAAATGTCTTTGATGACCGTCAGGCCGGCCGCACGCCGAGGGATCGAACGCAGCACGTCTTTGCGATGCGCATTTCTCGAGTTTGATTGCGCCTTTTGTGACGGGCAGCCCGAGGCACACCTGTGCAATGAGCGTGCCGTCCAATCGGCAACTGTTCTGATGGAGGCCACGCCCATCGGGTGGGCGGAGCGTCTCGGCAAAGGGGAAGCGCACAGATTTATCATCAATATTTGTGAGAAAAATAAGTGCAAAAACTACAGAAGTGTAATGCTGCCCCCCCCCCCCAAATATATTCACAATCAGGTTATAACGTGATACGTTTCGTGTTATATGATAAATTACTCGTTGCAACGTGATAAATTACACGTCGTAACGTGAAAAGTTTACACAATAACATAAGTGGTTTCACGTCATAATGTGAAACTTTTATGTTACAACGTGATATGCTCGACGTTATGGCTTCCGGGAAAAAACAAAAACAAAACATGAAAAGAAAAATAACTTCGAATCAGTTGGGATAAACCACCGATACGCATTTTGTTCTCTCCGAAATGAAGCCAAAGCGTATTTTTGTAGAATTTTAAAAAAAGAAAAACAAGTGCATAGGTGAATCCATGAGTGAGCTTTTCTTCCTCGGGCGGCGGCCGCTCACAAGTGACCTTTACTGAACGCAGTGCTTACCACTCATCTAAAAAAAAGGGAACAAAAAGACTGGATAGCTCATTGGCTAGCAAAACTGAAGTCGCCATCCGCCATCTTGATACTCCCAAAACAAGCAAGCCGACCTCTGTGCGTTAATCGCCAGTTTCGTGGCTGTGAGAAAAACATTCCACACGTAAGTCAGAAAGATTTACTTTGGTACTGTTAAAGTTTGTTTGTAAAGATTTTTTTTTTAATTTTCTGATGAGCTTAATTCATTTGAACAAAGTTTTGTTTACGGTTGTGGTTATTCACTCTCTGCTTCACCTTTATAGGCCGAGGTTTTTTTTTTTTTTTTGCGAAAAAGCGATGTCAATATTTTCCCAAACTTCATCAGTGGATGAGCAAGAAAACACATTTTCTGTGAAATTTTTGATGAATTTCCTAATACAGAACTCGGCAAATTGGAGTTGATTTCCAAATGAAAGGAAACAAGTTGAAATTTTCTGTTGCGTGTTTAGCATGGATTTTCCTATTGAGAGTCCTTATTTCCAAAAATAGATCTAACTGATTGACTTAAAATTTAATGTTTTTATGACAAAAAATGCTTAGGTTTTTTTTTTTGCTTTGTTATGATGATAGTGCTTCACATCGTATTTTGGGAAAAGTTAACATGTCACGGAAATCGGGCCCGAGGTAATAGGCAAGGTTTCTTGCTCGTCACGGTGTTCTATGTCTTTTCTTTGCACTTGGGCTTTTTTCTCTTACCGAATCAAATTAAAAATCTTTCATGTTAACAGAAGTGAAAAAATGTCAAGCTCACATGACCAGTTTTAATTCTACATGCCAAACTTTATTAAGACAAACCCCCGCCATAATCCAACCTGCAAATCATGTCCTCCACACGTTTTGGGAGTACCAAGATGGCGGCCAACTGCCTTCAACCAATCGACACAATGCTAGACATGAATGCTACCTGATTTGTTGGCCCCTCCCCCAACAAATCATATTCAATTGCTAGTTAAATTCCATCAATTGTGAAAATGGTCCGGTTCCTTTAATAATTCATAAAAGCAAACAACCGTGGTTACATCACCTTGGCAAACTTTCCCAAATGTTCAAGAGTCATGCCAAAAATAATATAATAAACTGACGAAGCAGCAAATTTACCCTCGTGGCTGACCGCTTCCTCCTGCACGGTGGCATTATAGCCGTCCGTTTAAAAAATAAAATACATTTTAAAAAAAACTACATAGATGTGTTCAATTCTGACCCATCACTTGGTCAGTTTGTCTTGTTTTTATTTTATTTTTTTTAACTATGGCCAAAATTTTTTATCGCACAAAATATTTTTCCCAATTATTAAAATAGCAAGTAAAAAAAAAAAAGGAAGCAAACCGAGAGGCACCCGAACAAAAATTGTCATAACAAATTAAGTTGATTAATTAGGTCTTAACTTTGTGCAAAAAAGCTCGAGTAAAATAAATGAATAATCATTTTTAAAAAATCTAATACAAACATGATTTTTTTTTTGTGTGTGACTGTGTTTGGGTAAATACGCAATAGAGGGCCCCCGGAAGACGTTCAGAAGTACATTTTCATTGCAAATGAACATTTCATTCATTCTGTTTTTTGTATTTCATCTTTACGTTCTTCTTTGCTTTGTACAGCACTTTGCGACGTTGTGCAGAACGTAAATTTGTTTTTCAGCAAGGAACAGGTGCAAACGTGACTGCAGTCAGACATCAACATCGCGTCGAAAATAACGTTAGCGCACAATGCCTTTGTCCTCCTTGTCCTTCCATTTGTATTGATTAACTGAGTAAGAACAAAAACAAACGAACAACAACAAAAAACGTCCATTTAAGGTCAATTCTGAGCTCAACACCGCCTTGAGTTGAGTTTTTTCCAGTTACACAGTAACGCAGATAAAAGTACTCGATAATAGTGAAGTACACTATGGTACAGTTAAAGGAATTAATCCATTGTGCATGCATATGCTGCCATCTAGTGTTGAAATTTGTGATTGCATCTCCAATTTTCACTCCAGGATAAATTTTTTTTTAACAGGCTGCAGAGCGCTCTCTAGTGGATAATCATGGCGTTACAACAGCAAAGTCGCAAATTTATTATATTTTTTGTAACAATCACGAAAAATGCCAGTGTGCATTATTACATAATTTGGGTAATAGAGTACCTTGCTTATAGTTTCTACTGACTGATGAGGAACTAAATCAAGTTAAAACAGGAATAAGGATAAAATAAACAAATAAATACTTACATTTTCTTTTGTCCTTATCCTCACAAGGGTCGCAGGAGTGCCGGAGCCTATCCCAGCTGTCAACGGGCAGGAGGCGGGGTACACCCTGAACTGGGTGCCAGCCAATCACAGGGCACATAAGGTAGAGATCAGTTGCACTCACAATCACACCTACGGGCAATTTAGAGTGCACAATTAATGTTGCATGGTTTTTTTTTTTTTTTTTTTTTTTGGGGGGGGGGTTGTGGGAGGAAACCGGAGAGCCCGGAAAAAACCCACGCAGACACCTGGAGAACACGCAAACATGCAATGTGGTGTTGTGTAATGTGCAGTTTTTGTAAAGTAATGAAGGCCGATGTAAGTTTATTATCGTGTAATGTGGGATGTCTTGTAATATACTGTACATCCAATGTAGTACTGGTCGTGGTGTTGTCATGTATTGTAGTGAAATGCAACGTATTGTATTGCAATGAAATGCAATGTATTATATTGCAACCATTTGTAATATAATGTAATACAGTGCAATGCGTTGCGATTTAGTGCCGTGTGATGTAATGAAATTATCGTGCCATTTCATACAGCGTATCGTATTGCAGAGTAATAGAATGCAGTCCTGTGTTGTTAAGGCATTGTCGTGTAATGCGGTAGAATGTTTCAAAGTACACTGGTCCCTCGGCTCTCCAGCACAATCCGTTCCAGGAGGCCGGTTGGAAACCGAAACGTTCGAAAACCGAAGCGTGCTTTCCCATTGAAATAAATGGAAAATGAAATAATGCGTTCAAAGCCTAAAAAAATAGTTTTTTTAAAGCGTTTTTTTTTTTTTTTTTTTTAGCTTTTCCTGATAATAAACTGCATTATAGGAATACATATGTAGTTTAAATACATTATATAATTAAATCATTTAAGAAATAGATTTTTATTTTGCTTAAAATGTACACTTTAGCAGTCGAGTCGAATTTCTGGGTTTTTTCGGGGGTGCGTTCAAAAGCACAACAACAAAATCGTCGTGGGTCAGCTAGTCGGGGTGTTGCAATACGGATTTTATATTTTAAATATCGCAGTTTTTTTTTTTTTTTTAGAACAGATTTGTACGAAAACAGAGACGTTCGAAAACCGAGGCTCCACTGGATTCGTTATCGTGTAACGCTGTAATGTAGCCCAGCGTCATGTGATGTATTGTAAGTTTGTCGCACTGGTTAATTATTTGTAACGTAATGCAGTACCGTAGCATTTTCTATTGTAGTGTACGGTTTTGTAGTACTGTGGTGTAATGTAATATGGAGTTTAGAGGGGTTTTTTTTTTGTTTGTTTATTTTTTAAATCATATCATGTGATTTGACAGAAAACATGATGGCATGATGTAAAGTAATAAAAATGTGGTCTCATGGGCATAGTGTATTACACTGTAGTGTATTGTTTTCAAGTACAATGCAGTGGAGTGTAATGGACTGTAGTGTGTATTGCAGTGCAAGTGTGTGTAGTACAGTAGTGAGATGGCACATGAACACACTTACACAAAAACACACTAACGTAGGCTACTGCACTTTAAGTTACACAAAAAGAATCAAAGTTATGTACCATAATTTCCGGCCTACAAGCTGCGATTTTTTTTTTTACACGCTTTCAACCCTGCGGTTTATGCTGTGTTGCGGCTAAATTGTGCAGTTTTTTTTTTTAACGGCCGCAAGGGGGGGGGCACTCGAGCGGAAAAGGTAACCGTGAGACCGGTGGAATATATGTGCCGAGGAAGTGACTTTTACCGGCCCTGTTAGCGCTGCGCTAGCGTGTTGCTGCTGTGTTACTGACATGTCTCAGTGATATTTACCGGTAAGTTTTATTTTAGCCGGCCGTGTTAGCGTTAGCACTAGCTCGGCGCTAGCCTTAAACCCTTTCTGTGAACCATTTTTCTTTGTAAATATCTCGTGTTTCAATGTGGGCACTTGCGGCTTTTACACAGCTGCGGCGTTTGCATGTACCAAATGGTATTTCCTTTACAAATGTACTGGGTGAGGCTTGTAACCCAGTGCACTCTGTAGGCCGGGAATTACGGTACACACGTGGATGTCCGTCGTGTGATTTGTCACAAGAGACCCCGCCCCCCTCCTACCTTCTGTATTCGACCACAGGACCGGTGTCTCCCTCGAGCTTCGTTGTCGAACTCGAACGCGATCGTCTTCACCTTCAAAACGGATTTCATCAGAATAATCAATTAAATTCCACGGAATTTCCACGTAAGCAGAGAAACACAAACATGACTCCAAGAAATTAAAATCAGCAACTTTACAACTTACGCAAAAAAAGAAAAAAAATGCTAATTTGTTTATGAATTTGTTTTGTGCTTTTCATCCTCACATGCCGATAATTCATAAAACACGCACATAGGCATTGATGAGGGCGTGTTCAACCTCTTTACATTCCACTTAATTATGTCATTATTGTATGTTTTCACATAGAACGATATTTAAGAGTGCTATTTTTTTACATAAAAAAAAAACACATTCGAAACATTTTTGTTGTTTTATTTTTGGGTGGCTGGAACGGATCGATGCCACTTTCACTCATTTCAATGGAGAAGGATGATTTTAGTGTTTCGAGAATAAATCAAGCCTGCCCACCCATCAAGTGTAAAATTTCAAGAAGTGGTGCACGGTTTGTTTTCTGTAAATTACTTTTTTGAAACCCGTTTAAAAATAAATATCTCGAATCATTCAAGCCCCCAGTGCGCGTTCACACCTGTTTTCGTGCGCCAACTTCCTGACTTCCACTTGTAGGGGCCATTTTTTCTTTCTTTTTTCTTTTCCAAAGGTTCTCCACACGCGGACGCCGACACAAACCGATCAACGGCAACAGGCCGGGTCAAGAACTTCTGTCGTTCGGCTGCGCGCGCGGTGGACAATACAAGCGAAGCAATTTCGCGCACAAGAGCCTTTGAACGCGTCGTGGCCAATTTGAGGAACACAGAAAAGTCTTTGCGGGGAGACGAGGGAACAGAGTCAGGTGATGGAGGGCAGGCAAGGATGACAATAAAAAGAAAATGGGGGGGGGGGGCAGCGTGACCACTTTTGTACGGATGATTGATGCGTCGCCTGTTTTTCAAAGTTACAAGTGCAGCCACTTGTGAGCGCTTGGCCGATGAATATCTTTCTTTGATTTGCGAGCAAATATTTTAGCTTCAATTGGCGTTTGATGCCGCGGAACTCAACTCACGTCACAACAAAAAGTTTGCGTGATCGAGTCTTCAAAAAAACAAACAAAAAACAAAAAGAGGCTTCTAAGCTGTTCTTTGACGTTTTCTGTCAAACTGAACATCAAACAAAATGGAAATCGCCGCCGCTTATGTAAAACTACTGCATCACTTTGCCGCAGTAGCTCGTTTAACTTTTAACTTGATGCTAATGCAAAACACCACGGACGGGCAAACGAAACCAGCATCCACATCCTTTTGACGGTGTATATTCAAACAAAGCCTGGGGCAACACAGGTAGAGTGGCAATTTTCAGAATACGTACTAAGACGCATGCGTTCTTCATCCTGGGTAAAAATGATTCATATCACAGCAGTTTACTGGATCACAGTATTTGTTCAATTATTAATCTTAATATCTGCATGAATGTATTATACAGTGGAGCCGTCGAGATTTGCGGATTCACCTTGTCACAGATTAAAAAAACAAAACTCCAATTTTTATTTTATTCAATCTTACACTTGTTAGTGGTCTTTTGCAGCTAATTCAAAATTATCCATCTATTTTCCAAGTCGCTTATTCTCACAAGGGTCAGCATCGCCGGAGCCTATCCCAGCTAACTTCGGGATAAAGGCCGACCACACCCTGAACTGGTCTCCAGTCAGTCGCAGGGCACACATCGGCACCGTCAATGAGCGGGAATTGAACCCACCCCGCCGGCACCAAATTCAGCCGAGTGTACCGCTATAATTAAAATGGCCGCCAATCATCCACTGGGTTCAAGTTTGCACAATAACACGAATGATATTTATTAAGGGGCCCGTGCGGTTGCACACGTCGCACATGTCAAAATGCACTTACGTGTCACTTCCCCCACGGAAGGGGGGCCAACGTGTCCACAGAGGTCTTCTGGGGGGGTCGTCGGGATAATCGGCCACGGCTGGCCTAGCATGCCTCAATCGCGCCGGCGCTCCGACGCTAATGACCCGCTTCCAAGCGCTTATGCGGCGACGTCAACACGTTGGACCCCCGTCGGACCTCCTCTTCCTCGACCCCCCCCCCCCCCCCACTTCCTCCTCCTCCTCCTCGCTTTCTCGCTCCGACGGCTACGAAATAAGTCTGCGGTAAAATAGATGGAAGAACTTTCAAAGGAAAAGACAGAAAACTTTTTTTTTTTTTTTCTGTTTCATTTTCAAAGTTCATTTAAAGTGTTGACTATTCTTTGCATTGTTAATTATTGTTGGTGCATTATTATTCTCGTAATTTTTTTTATATATATAAAGCAAATTAAGATTCCAATACTTGTTTCTGGCTAAATGGATTTATTCTTTTCATTTTGGCAGACAATCTACGGGATACTGAAATTAACCCTTTCCGGGCAGGGGTTGCAAAGTTGTTTAATATATATATAATGTCATGTAATATAATAATATCATATATATATGATAGTTTAATATCGAAAATTTTAAGTCCAGAGGATCATCAGATTTTTCTCCCTGCAAAAAATTTCATTTGGTCCAGAGAGGGTTAAACATCCCGCATCTTGGGACAGATGGAGGAAAAGTTTCAAATCGTTTTTTTTCTACTTCATATTTTATGTCGGATTTATTTGTTTTTTCTTGGGGGGAGGAGTTAGCCAGGTACTTGAAAATATATCACAATTTTGTTGTTGTTTGTCAAAAGAGTAGACGAGCCAATCAAGTGTTTCCGAGCGAAAACGGATTTGGTCTTTGTATTCGGGCTGACAAGTTGTCACAATACGACAACTTTACGTACCGTAATTTCCGGCCTACAAGCCGCGATTTTTTTTTTCCTCACGCTTTCAACCCTGCGGTTTATGCGGCGATGCGGCTAATATGTTAAATTTTTTTTTCGAGGAAGTGACTTTTACCGAACCGGGCCCTGTTAGAGCTGCGCTAGCGTGTTACTGCCATGTCTCAAGTGATTTTTACCAGTATGTTTTTTTTTTTTTGGTTATCATAGCGCCACTAGCGTTCGCGCGGCGATGCTAGTGTTAGGGTGGTGGCACTAGCGTTGGCGTTAGCACGGTGGCACTAGCGCTAAACTCTCCGTTTACCATCTTTCTTATATTTCGTGTTTCATTGTGGGCACTTGCGGCTTTTACACGGCTGCGGCGTATGCATGTACCAATTGGTATTTCCTTTACAAATGTACTGGGTGAGGCGAGGTCGGGAATTACGGTAATCGCCTCACAATCCGAACGGCGGTTGAACATAACGATCGTCGCGACCCTCAAATGCCGTACGAGTGGAAAAAGTTGGAACGTCACGATAAGAGATTCACATTTGGTAGAAATTGAAATGTTATGAGGGCAAAGTCGTATTTTTCCAAGTTAAAGTCGTAGTAAAATGCGACAGAAGTCAATTTCAATCAAGTGGTTAGGAAAAAAAAAGTACAATTCTACTCTTGAAAAATTGCGCCTTTTATTCTGAAAAAGACAAATTTTGTTCCGTTAAGAAAAACACGATATTCTCCCCCATAAAATACACCTTTATTTTCAAATAAAAGAGGACTTTATTATGGCAACAGGAATTTTGCTCTTAAAAATTGACGCTTTTCATGCAAAGATGTCAGATTTATGTGATATGTCACCATCATCATCATCATCATAGCTTCTAATTGGCCCAAACGTCAACATAGAGAGCCATGAGTTGGTTTAGTACGTTTTTTTTAAAATTACTATTATTATTTTTTTTTAGCACTGCACCCCTCCCCATCTGTACAGTAAGTATGCACTTATCTAAATGACACAACATCATCATTTATTGCTAATTATTCATGACTGCTTTTTAGAATCCACAACTAGTGCATTTCTACCGACAGATCGCAAAGCACATCTCGGGCGTTGCGCGACATCAACGGCGGGTGACGGAAAAAGGGCTCGGAACACAAAATAAATTGACAGCAGGCGCACCGAGACGGACGGATCCGGCAAGAAAGGACGGGAGCGAGACAACGACAACAAAAAAAAAAAAACAAAACAAACATCAGGGAGAACAGCGAGAGCCTCCAGACGCAAACGGAGTCGCCATCTGTCACCCGCGCGCCTCCTTTGATACGAGCCCGCGCTAGCGATGGAGTCGCAACGGGGACGACGGTCGGCCGGCGGATCGCGTATCGGCCTTCAAAGCGGGGACTTGCGTGACTTCACCCGCTTTGTAATATCACGAGATATCACAGCGCCATAATCCTAAGCATCAAAACAATACCCATAAAAACCCCCAAAAAACAACAAATGTCACAGCGCGCAACTGTATCGTGCAAATCATCTGGACCAGTTTCAAAGCGATATGCATCGAAAAGAAGACAAACAAATAAAAGAAATTACATCAATGTGTGAAAATGTGCAGATCACTGCTAGTTTGGCGCTAATCAACCAATCAGGGGATGGAAAAAAAACGCTCACAAATTTGTTTGGCGAAACCTTCGCGACGTCCGACCACTTTCAATTGACATTGGTTTCCTTTGCAGTGGCGCTATTGGACGGTTAAGTTTGGCAGCCGCCAACGAACGCCACAAAAGAAGGAAGGGGACGGACGATGCGTTAGGCACAGTCGGGTTTTGTGCTCAAATTTTTTGCGCAGATCATGTGGAAAGCAATTTTTTTTCTCATTTTAAAACAAACAAAAAAAAAATAATAATTTTGGTGTTTGCCTGAACTGAAAAAGATTAGGAAACAAATTCAGCTTGTATTTCAAGTCTAGTTGAAGTTGCACGGGCCAGCGAGAACTGATTGCGAAGGCCCTGGGCAGATTAGATTGACATAGCAACACACACGGGCTCAAATCTCATTGGACAAAAAAATAATTTGACATCCACCTCCACGCAGCCAATCAATAAATGGTCTGCTTTTTGTGTAAATTAAATCCATTTTCTGAACAAATATTTGAATTTTAGGCTGTAAACATATTTTGTTTTTAGGCGTTTGTCGTCTCATCCCTCATTGATATTCTGCGAGGATCCACCCCCCCCCCCCCTTGCCCGTTAGCGGCTATTTGTTAGCGCACAAAGAGGCTCAGTGTCGGCAACGAGGGGCCCGAACGGATCGCCCGAGTCGTACGGCGCCGGACGGCCGCGGCTCGCGTTCCGCGGGGGTTAAGGTCAGGCCAGACGACACCCGAAAGAGAGGGCGGGGGGACGGGGGACGGAGAGGAAAGGGGCCTTTGTTCATATTTCAGGAAAAAAAAAATGTAAAAAAAAGATTGCAAAATCATGTTTTCCTTTTATTCTCGTTGATTATCAAAGTTTAAACTTTTAAACGGGCTTGTCAGGGGCCACAAGTACACCGGGAGGGCTCGCAAGCGGGCTGGACTGTTTACTTCTTCTCAGCGGCCCGAGCATAATAATTACATTTTGAATTTAATTGAACATCAACAATTCAGCGGGGCGGATTTTGATTGTTGATTAACGTCGTCCTGGAGCAAATGAGGGCAAAACCATTGGCGCCGTTCACACCCATACAGCCGAGCGGTTAAACCACTTCGGATATTTTGTCGTTAAAGTCAAGTAAAGTAAAGTTAAAGTAGTAAAGTATTGATAGTCGAGTATTGAAGTCACTAGTTTTCAAGCCGCTCTCCGCGCAGGTGTTTGCCTTCGTCATCGAAGAAGAGAAAAATTCCTTGCCTTTTTACACACTTGGCCATTAAATCCGATTCTGATTCCGATCAAAAACGCAAACCACCGACTCGGCCATCCTATCGATCACATTCCGACACCTTCGGTGCCTCGCAGACAGTCGAAATTTTGTAAACTCGGCTCAGGATGCGGACTTTGTCTCGGTCCGTTGTGGGAAAGAGGGAGGGAAGTCCAAAGGTGAAGCTCTCAATTTACCAGTCGATCTACGTTCCTCCCCTCACCTATGGGCTTGAGCGGTCGGGTCGTGACTGAAAGAACAAGATCCCGGATCCAAGCGGCCGAAATGAGTTTCCTCCGCAGGGTGTCCGAGCTCTCCCTTCGAGATAGGGCGAGAAGCTCGGTCATCGGGGAGGGGCTCAGTGTCGGCATTGAGAGGAGCCGGATGAGGTGGCTGGGGGACCTGATTCGGATGCCTCCCTGGTGAGGTGTTCCGGGCACAGCATGAGCTGTGGGTCGTGACCAAAAGAACAAGATCCCGGATGCAAGTGGCTGAGATGAGTTTCTTCAGCTTAGAGATAGGGTGAGAACCTCGGTCATCCGGGGAGACATTAGTGTCGAGGAGCCAGACGAGGTGGCCGGGGCATCTGATCCGGATGCCTCCCGGACGCCTCCCTGGTGAGGTGTTCTGGGCACGTCCCACTGGAAAGAGACGACCCAGGAAACGCCGGAGAGACTATGTCTCTCGGCTTCGCTTGGGAACTCCTCGGGATCCCTCCGGAAGAGCTGGAAGAAGTGGCTGGGGAAAGGGAAGTCTGGATATCCCCGATAAAGCCACTTCCCCGCGACCCGACCTGGAAAAGCGGTAGATTAATTTATGGACGGATGGATGGATGGATGGAACTCAGCTCAGTACGGGACCACAATTCAACCCAATCACAAGCGGTGGGAATACTTTGCAATAATTACAGAGTTCTCGAAATTCTGACTCGATGCGAGGCAGTGAAGGTGTTGAACTGTGAACGGATGAGCTCAGCACAGCTCATCCTCATTTATTTCAGACGTTCGCCAGCGAGTGACGCTATTCGCGTTCATCGCACTTGTGCTTTCGTGACATATTTTGCAAGCGACGGTGCCACCGGTCTCATTTTCAAGTGAAATATTTCCAAATTTTGCCAGTTTGCTGCACGGCACCACCGCGTATTCCTTTCAGCGTTGCTAAAAGCAAAACTTGTGATCGGCGATTATTCGACTTCAACCTTTCAGCGCGTTTGCGGGGTCGACGTGCCGACTACACGATTAATCGGCGTGCCCACAAACACACACACACACACACGTGCACACCCCGGTCTGGCACAGCTTCAAGAGTCAAATAAGGGTCTTGGGGGAGGGGCAAGAAAAGCACAATAAGCACAAACTAAAATGTCGACGAAGTAAATCCACGGTTGGGAAGCGAGGCTTCCACTTTGCGCCTCTGCAAGTCAAAAATTGTCCATCGTCTTCTCGGCGCTGCCTTTTGGCCCCATGACGCCGGGTCCTTAAGCGCCCCGACTTGTCCTAGGCTCCGCGGCGGCTCGGACCCCCGGCAGAGCGAGAGGAGTGCGCCGAACGGCAGAGGAATGGGCGCGTTTTCGTAAAAGGGTCCCTTTTACTTCTCGTCCCTCTCTTCGGTCGGCTGAATGACGTCAGAACGTTGAATGACGGTGAGAGGGGACAGGCGGGGAAGGTTGAGAGTCGTAGGGGGGAGGGCGGGTTGGTTTCTTCCACTTTAGAGGAGGGACTGGGTTGGTCAGAGAGCTGTCAATTACCTCACTGGACACTAGGGGTTCTCTCGCTCTTTACAAGAAGGTGGCTATAGTCGGCCAGTTGTCCGAGCCCCCCTCGGTGCCCGTGCATTTCCGGCCTGATGAGGCCCTGGCGCTGGGGGTGGTAGGACACGCCGTTGTTGCCGCTGTAGTTGAGCGCCTCGTGGCTCCAGCGAGGCTCCCCGTAGTCCATGTGGGGAGCGGGCGCGGAGACCACCCGCCGCCGGTCTGGGGAGTCCTGCGGCGTGGAGGGGTAGATGTAGTCCCCCGCCGAGCTCCTCAGGGCGCCCGTCGGACGGCTGCCGTTCCCGCCCCGCTGGGCGGAAAGGATCAAGTAGTGTTGGCGCTCGGCGTGCGGGGGCAGCAGAACCTCGCCTGGCTCGTCGATCCGGACCATTCCTCCGCCGCCTCCGCCTCCTTGCAGGAACTTGGAACTCAGGTAGATGACAGAGTTGTTGGGGCAAGGAGAACCGACGGCCGTCAGGAAGGTCTGGCTCTGGTCCCAGTCAGGATCGGGCAGACGCACGACTCGTTTCTGAGGCAGCGGGGTCTGCTCGGGGGTGGGCAGTAAGTCGGGGTCCACGTCACCTTTGGGCCATCCGTTGGCCGCGACGAACGGGTTGTCCACCTGCGAGTCGCGCCGGTCGCCGCCGCTGGTCCTCGTCACGCTCATCACCGAGCCGCTGGGGCCGGGACCCAACACGTTCTGCTCCTTGTCGCTCTTGCGCCGGGCCCCCTTGGCGCCGGCCCCTCGGCCGTGCCGGTGGCGGTGACTCATGATCCAACAGACGGCCAGGCCGGAGAAGACGGCGCCCGTGGCGAAGGCCGAAACGGCCGACACCACCAGCAGGTTGACAGACACCAGGCCGTCTGGTTCCTTGATGAACGTCTCTTTGAGTAATCCTGGTCAGAAAACCAAAGAGAAAAGCTCGTTAGTCAACGGGCAAAACCAGTGGCGTGTTCCCAGATGGATTTCAGCCTCTCGCTTTCCGTTCTAAACCTTGTTTTGTCATAAAAGGGCTCGCTAACTTTTATGAAATGTCCCAAGGCAAAAGAAGACGAAGCTACAGCAGAGTGAGCTTTATTGATTGATCGAGATCTTCGAGGACTGAGAAAGAAAGAGCAGCAGTGATGTGGAGGACCGTGAAGAAAGGACGAAGGCAGCGGATTTGGAAGCGCGAGATGATCGCCATCCATTTCGTTGTTGTTGGCAACAAAATTTATCATGGCTTGTAACGATTTTAAATCAGAAAACAAATTTGTATCTCTTGTTTTGGTTTTAGATTTTTGCAATCAATTTTTCAAAGACGATTTTCTTGAATTCCTTACTTATGATCATCAGTTTATTTGATTTTTTTTTTTTTATAATTTCCCATCCGAGATAGGTTGGAAAAAAAGAAAACAACGTGGGTGGGCTTAGATTAAAAAAAAAATAGGACCTGATTTAGCAAAACAAATTTGATAATTGGTTTCAGCGTTATCAAAACCAGGAAAAAAAAAAAAAACATGGTAGACAAGACATTTGTTGTTGAACGTTATTTGCGGTGAGTGCGTCGCCACGACGTCACAAACTTATCGCAAGCTAATTTCAATTTTTGTTGAAATCTTGTTTGGTTTTTTTCTTGCTCGTGCAGGACCAATTCCATCCTGATTATCTTATCAGGAGGGCGCACTTCAGTAAAACTGTGTCATGGGGATATGTAATATAAGATCCGTCCTCAACCGTACTGGAAGAAGCTCCAGACTGGGCTCAGAGTCACCGCCGGCTGCCTGCCCCTGGCTAACGAGGACCACCCGCATCGTGAGACCAAAATCCCTACCGGTGAAGCAACACAACGAACTACTCGCCCGGCAGTATCTGCTACGCCGCCAGCTACCCGCGCACCCGTGCCGTCGGGTGTCAAACGAACCACCTCAACCGCGCCTACTTCGCCGTGACGTCCGCGAATACCGTCAAGACGTCGACGGAGACATCCCCACCGAACAAGCCACCGAGACGGGCTACGTAGCCTCCATCGAACGGCGGCTGAAGACGCGGCGGCCGGCTACAAAGCGGTCGTCATCCATGGTGGCCCACCCTACCCCCGAGGTGGACAAAACCGAAATCGCTCTTCCGCGGGCCACAAGATCCAAACTATCGCAACTCCGCTCCGGACCAAGCCGCACGCTCAATGATGATATTGGTTCGTGTCGACGATACCACGGGCAACGTCTGGCCAAAACCCGGACAGGGCCCTCAGGACACCCAGCGCATCTTCAACTGCGCAGCGGCTCCCGCTACGCCGACCGTAATGGACCTGTGGAAACGCCCGAAGGAAGTGGCTGCATTCCTGGAACTCAAAGTCGACTGAACAATGTCATTTTCTGGCTACAACAACAACAACAGCAGCAGCAGCAATATATAATATGCAAGTTAATAACGGAGAAATTACTTTGTGTGCATTTTCCCTCCCGTTGTGCCAAGTTATTAAAACGGATATGGTACATAATTGATAGTCAACATTCCGTTTTACTTTTCAGAGAATATTTAAGTACATGAGTTGAACGAACATTTACAAGCACAATAAGGCCTCGGTTTCCGAAGAAAAATGTAAAGATTTTTTTTGCTTCCGTTTTCGAACGAAAATTGGTACTCGAACGCCCCCGACAAAACCCGGAAATAACGTATGGCGTGTGGCCAGACCAGCTGACCCACTTTGTTGTGAATTCCCGTGCCGCCGAAAAAACAAGCAGCTGACCCACCCACGACGTGCTTTGTTATTGTCAATTCGAACGCCCCCCGGAAAAAAAAAAAAAAAAAAACCACGGAAATGACATAACGCGCGGCACAACCAGCGCACTTTTGTTATTGTGTACAACGCAACCTCTGTACACAGACGTGTCCCGGTAGTGACTGTTGTTTTTCTTCTTATCGAGTACTATTAACCCCCAATCATAGCTCCAAAGAAGGCAAGTTGCTTGTTTCAACTTATTCTGCACTTTCGCTCATAAAAATTGTTACGGCAATGCGCTCCCATCCTGGCGTACTCTACTGCGAAAGCATACATTTCAAGCAAAAAATATAAAATATATTTCTTAAATTATTTTATCATATAAATTATTTAAACTATACATGTATTTCTACTAAGCAGTTTATTATCAGGAAAAGCTCAAAAAATGCTTTACAAAGCCCAATTTTTTTTTTTTTTTTAGCTTGGAACACATTATTTCATTTTCCATTCATTGTAATGGGAAACATCGATTCGGTTTTCGAACAAATCACTTCTCGAACCGTTTTCTGGAACGGATTGTGGTTGAGAACTGAGGTGTGACTTTATCTGGAAAAAAAACCCTGGAAATGACATAAAGCGTGGCGCAACCAGCGCATTTTTCTTATTGTGTATAACGCAGCCTCTGTACACAGACATTTACAAGCATACATTTTAAGCAAAAATTAAATTATTTTATTATATAATGCATTTAAACTAGACATGTATTTCTATCATGCAGTTTATTATCAGGAAAAGCTAAAAAAATGCTTTAAAAAGCCCAATTTTTTTAGGCTTGGAACGCATTATTTCTTTTTCCATTCATCGTAATGGGAAACATCGATTCGGTTTTCGAACAAATCACTTCTCGAACCGTTTTCTGGGAACGGATTGCGGTCACTGTATGCGTACTCACACTCGAGTGCGAGTACTGTACTTTCGTCACCTGTGTTGAAACCGCATCCTGCATTAAGCAGATGGACGTTAGACGACTCGCCCTGGGACCCGGCGGCCTATTTTCCCTCACCGCGATGCGGCCGGGAACACTCGCATCGCTCTCCAGCCGAGGTTAATGACTTTCATTCCATAAAGCGGAGAGTGATTTTAATAGCTCGTATAAGGCAGTCGTTCTCGACAAGCTAGCGTGTCTCACAACATTAGCTTTATAGGGAAAGCAACTATTATGGCATTAATTAGGCCCTTTTAATACTGCATGTTGTTTTACATTCCCGCACTCTTACTATGTTCCTTTTTTACGGCTATTTCTCGGGTTTTTGTATACACCCCCCCCCCCCCTCCCGAGAGGATCATTATGCGAACCGTTGCGGACGCCGGCGAAACGCCGACGCAAGACAGGAAGTCGCCGGTCAATTAGGGAAATGCCCGAAGATGAGCTCAACTCATGGGACTCGCGACGGCAACAACAACATAAAATTGTGCCCCGGGATGCTGCAAGACCAATCCCCAACACGAGGCCTTAGACAAACGGACTAATTGTTGTTGATTACCACACCGAGAGATGCGAAAAGTGCTCGCGGGGGACGTAAAAATTTGCTATAGGATTCTCACAGACATGAGGGGCCTTCATAAAAAAAACAAACAAACAAAAAAAAAACATTTATTGACCGTACGTCACTGAAGGGAGGCAAATACCCGCCCCTCGTCTTGCAGTTTATTTTCTTCCGTAACTAAAGCCATCCATCCGTTTCCCCAGCCGCTTATCCTCACGAGGGTCGGGGTAGCGCTGCAGCCTACCCCGGCTGTCGACGCACAGGAGGTTGCCGGCCAAACGCGAGTCACATGGAGACAAACAGCCGCACGCGCAATCACACCTTGGGGCAATTTAAGAGTGTCCAATTAATGTTGCATGTTTTTGGGATGTGGGAGGAAACCGGAGTGTTTGTCTCCATGTGCCCTGCGATTGGCTGGCAACCAGTTCAGGGTGTTTTCCTGCCCGATGACAGCTGGGATAGGCACTCCCGTGACCCTCGAGAGGATAAGCGGCTAAGAAAATGGATGAATGGATTTTTACAAGAAACATGGAAATGAAAATTCTAAATTTGGCTTTGCGGGCCACATAAAGTCATGTGGCGGACCGGATTTGGCCCCCGGGCCGTGAGTTTGACACCTGTGATCTGATCATATTTTTAAGAAATTGCTGCGCCTGAAGAAAAACTACTAATAAGACAGAGGGCACGACGGACGGATTTTTACAAGAAACATGGAAATGAAAATTCTAAATTTGGCTTCGCGGGCCACATAAAATCATGTGGCGGACCGGATTTGGCCCCCGGGCCGTGAGTTTGACACCTGTGATCTCATCTGATTTTTAAGAAATTGCTGCGCCTGAAGAAAAACTACCAATAAGACAGAGGGCACGACGGACGGATTTTTACAAGAAACATGGAAATGAAAATTCTAAATTTGGCTTCGCGGGCCACATAAAATCATGTGGCGGACCGGATTTGGCCCCCGGGCATTGAGTTTGACACCTGTGATCTGATCATATTTTTAAGAAATTGCTGCGCCTGAAGAAAAACTACCAATAAGACAAAGGGCACGACGGACGGATTTTTACAAGAAACATGGAAATGAAAATTCTAAATTTGGCTTCGCGGGCCACATAAAATCATGTGGCGGACCGGATTTGGCCCCCGGGCCGTGAGTTTGACACCTGTGATCTGATCATATTTTTAAGAAATTGCTGCGCCTGAAGAAAAACTACCAGTAAGACAGACGGCACGACGGACGGATTTTTACAAGAAACATGGAAATGAAAACTTTAAATTTGGCTTTGCAGGTCATCACACCGAGGGGGATCATATTTATCATATTATTATCATAGTTATCAATTTTTTTTGTAATAATCACAAAAATGCCAGTATGCATTATTAAATAATTTGGTTAAAAGATTACCTTGCTTATAGTTTCTACCGACTGAGTAGGAAATAAATCAAGTGAAAAATAGGAAGAAGGACAAAATAAACATAGAAATACATCCATTTTCTTAGCCGCTTATCCTCACAAGGGTCACGGGAGTGCCGGAGCCTATCCCAGCTGTCAACGGGCAAGAGGCGGGGTACACCCTGAACTGGTTGCCAGCCAATCGCAGGGCACATAAGGTAGAGATCAGTTGCACTCACAAGCACACCTACGGGCAATTTAGAGTGCCCAATTAATGTTGCATGCTTTGGGATGTGAGGGGAAACCGGAGTGCCCGGAGAAAACCCACGCAGGCACGGGGAGAACACGCAAACTCCACATTGGCGGGTCCGGGATTGAACCCGAGACCTCAGAACTGTGGGGCCAACACTTTACTAGTTGATCCACCGTGCAACCACCTCACTAGTTATTCTATTTAATAATTCAAAAGCTCATTAGTAAATTTACTTGTATGTCAAATCAACTTTCCCCACTGAAATGAATGGCAGCGCAATTAATCCGTTCCACCCCAAAACGTTTCGCTCCGTTATTATGCCCTTTATGAAAACATTATAAAATAGAATGTAAAAAAAAGGAACTGGAACTGTATGCGTGCCTTTAAGGGGCGGAGCCGAGTGAGTGACGCCAGGAGCCGGGAGTCGGGTCACAGATTTTTCTTTTCCAGAAATAAATTGTCGGCAAAGTTGTCATGGTGACAAAAGTGGCATGAGGCAGAAGCGCCCCTCCTTCTTCTAGAAAAACAAATGATTGAAAAAAAACAACATCACCGGCACTCTCTCTTTTTTTTTTTTTTTTTTTTGGAAATATGTTGATGCGTGAAACTTTTCAAAAACAATAAAACCTTCCTACTCGGGTGACATGAAAAATTCATCGGCGCTCTTTATAATTGGTTGCTTATGCTAATTGCAACGACATCCGGCACGACCCCATTAAGAAGCGCAACAAAAAGCACGCCGACACATCCGTCTTCAAATAATACCAAAAAAAAAAAAAACCCAAAAAACACTTTCAAGGACTCTACCAAGGTGAGACGACATTTTGAAGTTTTTGCTTAGCAGCTCGCTCGCGTCGTCTGCCGTTGGAAATGCCGGGGAATGAACAAATTAAAAATAATTGGCGGTTGTTGGCGCAAGGGCACAAGCATACATTTCCGAAATATGTCAAATGAATGAAAATCCCCCCGCCTCCGTCATATCTGCACCACACAACGAAAAGGAAAGTTTTCATTTTGCATCTTTTTCACGCTAGCACGGAAGCTAACCTCCAGCTAGCGTGCTAATCTTTCAGAGTTTGAAACGTTAATTCAGGTAAAAAAAAAACAAAAACAATAAAATAATTAATTTGTCCAATAACTTAGCCCTGACCAAAATAACTTTCACGCATTTGTAATATTTGGATGTTAAAGTATGTATCCAAGTAAGTAAGCAGGTAAAAGTTTACGTTATGCTAATCACGTGAAGCACATTGTGTATGAAATGCGCTATAGAAATGAATTTGCTTTGCTTTGCTTAACCCCATGGTTTGATCACATAATTATGTATGTATTATTATTTGAGGGTTTGTTTCCTCGGACAAAAGTTATCTGCACAAATTCCATTTTTTTTTCGTGATTGCATCAATATTAATTCTGAACTACTCCAGATGGCGCAGCTATATGCGGTTATATTTTATTGTTGTATTATTTCTATGATCATGACATAATATTGGTTTTATTAAGACAATATTATTATTATGAAAGTCGGGTAGTTCCAATTGAAGGATGAGGTACAATTCCAGTTCAAGGGCAACGGCAGTGTCACTCAAACATAAATGACGTGTTGATCTAAAAGTTTCGGCCGCATTCCATTCGACAGCTGCGTCGATCGGACTGGCGGAACCACTGATGAGGGTTCACGCCCTCGACCGCAAAGCTGCGAGTCTTTATCGACTGAAACCCAAACGAATCAACCGGCCTTGTTGGTCAATCAATGCTTCCTTCTGGCTTTAATTAAGTCCGTCATCAGCAAACGCAGTCGGACCGGACGTGGAGCCGGGCCTCGGTTTTCGGACCGTTCCGGGAATTTGTCACATCTTAAGTAAAGTTTATGTCACAAAAGGATTTTTGACTCTTATTCAACGTTTCTTACCAAAAAAAAAAAAGAAGAAGCTACACAGGGGCACGAAGGGGCTTTTGATTGCAAAATATTTTCATTTCTACAACTAAAAACCGCACCACGGGCGAAAACCGATTCACCGCACGGCTCGAGTGGAATGTCAGCGGCTTTTTTTTTCTTCTTTTTTTTTTTTTTAACGCAACATTCCCGAGATTCACTCCGTGAACCGCGCCGTCTTTTCCAACCATCAGCGCACGCGGTTTCCGCCGCTTACGCCAACATATAAAGCAGTGTTTCCGTCAGATGTATTCAGTAAATGCTCCGTTCGAGTGTGAAGTGGATCAACTTGTCCCACTTCTGACGTTGGCCTTTTCCGCCATCGGACACCGATTGACGACGAAAGTCTGTGGTCCTCCACTTTGCCTGGAGGGGATGCACGATTCAATCATTCATACATTCGATTGAATTAATTTCAAGCGGGAGGATGTACAGCAGGGGTTGGGAAACCTATGGCTCGTGGGCCATAGCTGGCTCTTTTGATGGTCGCATACGGCCCCGAGAGCCCTCATAATGACATACCTTATTTTCCGGACAAGCTCCGGATTACAAGTCGCACCGGGCACAAAATCCCCCCAAAAAATGAAGAAAAAAAACCAAAACATTTATAAGTCGCACTGGAATATAAGTCGCATTATGGGGAAAATTTATTTGATAAAATCCAACACCAAGAACAGACATGTCATTTCAAATTCAAGTGATGAACAATTTAAAATAAAAACAGAATAGAGGCTGAACGGTACCCCTACGTTACTTGCGAACGTATGTATAACGCTATGCTAACATAACATATTAAGAATTATTCCCAAAACTATAAGATAAATAACATACAAAGAAGTTTACCAAAAACCGAAAGTCCGCTAACTAAAATCCGATGAAATCGTCGCCCTCTGTGTCACTTCTGAACAAGTCCGCCAACTCCAGATGTAGACGACGCGTCGCTTACATCGGACTCGTCGTCGCTTGCAGATATCGTTTTCCGGATTTATTGTACTCTCAAAGTGTTGGTTCGAAATAAATGCGCAAATACACCTGGACTTAGTTTTTTTTAAAATACCGTATGACTCTTTTGACAGTATATTTTTAAATATTTGACAACCGCTGATGATATACAGTATCGTGATGTCGCCCAGTTTGATAAATGCACATTTACAGGTATTATTATTATTTTTTTGGGGTACTTACACACATAAAAATTGCAGTCCTGTGAACGAACTACTCGATAAATCCTGGGACATTTTTTTTTTTTTTTCATTTCTACAAGGTGACTTTTTACTTCCAAAAAAAAAAAAAAACGATTTCTGTTAGGGAACTTTTGCACAAAGATGTCGGGAACCCATGTGGAGGAAATCAATGAACAAATGGGGGGGGGGGGAAGAGAAGAAGAAGGTGAAGGTGATCCGGCCGTAGCGCCGCCCCTGTTAAAGCCGAACGGACGGCAACAGGCCGCCCTCCTCGATAATAGGACGGGGGGGGGAGGTTTTTTTTTTTCTTTTTTTCAGACGAAGGTAGAAAGGTAGAAAAAAACGATAATCCTTTTTGTCGGCCATTAATCCTCTGTCCGCATCGCCTCCATTAGCTCCCGCCGCTTTGATCAGCGGCGTGACGACAGTAATGGCTTATAAATTCCAAAGAAACTTTTAACTCGTGTACAATTTCAAACCAAGGTCGCTGCTGCTTTTTTTTTTTTTCCCATTACTTTTACATCGCGTACGTGACAGCTGTGCTGTCTCTTTTTTTTTTAATGTTTTTAATCGGGCTGTGATTTTCCACAAATCCCGTTGAAACGCGCGCAGTCGTTGCCGTGAATAAAATGAAGCGCTGGCAAGACTTGAGCAAAAAAGTAAAAACAAAACTCACGTGATGAAAGTTTGCTAGTTGTGAAGTTTTAACACAATATCCATTGAATTGAAGCAACAAATGTGGGGGGGGGGGGAACGGCTCAATTCATGACATTCCGCTTTGTTTTTCGATAAAGTAGCGTAATTCGCGAGCTACAGAGCGCATCTTTCTAGCTAGCGTTAGCACGCCGCTAGCATTAGCGCGGCGCCAGCGTTAAACCCTGTGTTCCGAGGCTTATAACCAGGTGTGCTAACATCGCAAACTTTTTTTCATGTTTTTAATCGGGCTGTGATTTTCCACAAATCCCGTTGAAACGCGCGCAGTCGTTGCCGTGAATAAAATGAAGCGCTGGCAAGACTTGAGCAAAAAAGTAAAAACAAAACTCACGTGATGAAAGTTTGCTAGTTGTGAAGTTTTAACACAATATCCGTTGAATTGAAGCAACAAATGTGGGGGGGGAAACGGCTCAATTCATGACATTCCGCTTTGTTTTTCGATAAAGTAGCGTAATTCGCGAGCTACAGAGCGCATCTGGTTAGCTAGCGTTAGCACGCCGCTAGCATTAGCGCGGCGCCAGCGTTAAACCCTGTGTTCCGAGGCTTATAACCAGGTGTGCTAACATCGCAAACTTTTTTTCATGTTTTTAATCGGGCTGTGATTTTCCACAAATCCCGTTGAAACGCGCGCAGTCGTTGCCGTGAATAAAATGAAGCGCTGGCAAGACTTGAGCAAAAAAGTAAAAACAAAACTCACGTGATGAAAGTTTGCTAGTTGTGAAGTTTTAACACAATATCCGTTGAATTGAAGCAACAAATGTGGGGGGGGGGGGGGGGAAACGGCTCAATTCATGACATTCCGCTTTGTTTTTCGATAAAGTAGCGTAATTCCCGAGCTACAGAGCGCATCTGGTTAGCTAGCGTTAGCACGCCGCTAGCATTAGCGCGGCGCCAGCGTTAAACCCTGTGTTCCGAGGCTTATAACCAGGTGTGCTAACATCGCAAACTTTTTTTCATGTTTTTAATCGGGCTGTGATTTTCCACAAATCCCGTTGAAACGCGCGCAGTCGTTGCCGTGAATAAAATGAAGCGCCGCCAAGACTTGAGCAAAAAAGTACAAACAAAACTCACGTGATGAAAGTTTGCTAGTTGTGAAGTTTTAACACAATATCCGTTGAATTGAAGCAACAAATGTGGGGGGGGGAAACGGCTCAATTCATGACATTCCGCTTTGTTTTTCGATAAAGTAGCGTAATTCGCGAGCTACAGAGCGCATCTGGTTAGCTAGCGTTAGCACGCCGCTAGCATTAGCGCGGCGCCAGCGTTAAACCCTGTGTTCCGAGGCTTATAACCAGGTGTGCTAACATCGCAAACTTTTTTTCATGTTTTTAATCGGGCTGTGATTTTCCACAAATCCCGTTGAAACGCGCGCAGTCGTTGCCGTGAATAAAATGAAGCGCCGCCAAAACTTGAGCAAAAAAGTACAAACAAAACTCACGTGATGAAAGTTTGCCGATGGGGTCGATTTTTAGAGAGGACTAATCTACAGATTAACCCGTCAATGAATCAAGTCATCGCATAAAAACCAGTTATGCATTATTAAACACAATGACATAATGGGACAAGCCGAAGGAAAAAAAAAAACATGAACGCAAGGTACAGCTAAATTAGACTTCGTTTTTCGTAATCAAATCATTTATGTGATTTGATTAATTACTCTGGCCCTACTTCAAATAAATGTTGATTGCCTTTTTCCAGAAGCTTTTATTCCAGTTATGATGAAAATTTCCTTTTTTTTTGTTACCAATTGTGAAGTTTTAACACAATGTCTGTTGAATTGAAGCAACAAATGTGGGGGGGGGAAACGGCTCAATTCATGACATTCCGCTTTGTGTTTCGATAAAGTACCGAAATTCCCGAGCTACAGAGTGCATCTGGTTAGCTAGCGTTAGCGCGGCGCTAGCGTTAAACCCTGTGTACCGAGGCTTATAACCAGGGGTGCTAATGCTAGCGCCCTGCTAACGCTATTGCCATGCTAACGCTAGCGCCTTATCACCGCATAAACCGCGGGGTTGAAAGCGTCGCAGCTTCTAGGCAGGAAATTATGGTATATTAGAGAGTCTGACATATTTTATTAAAATAATACATTACAGGGAGGCACCAGTTGATTCTTTTTTTTCTTGCTGGTTGTTGTTGCTGCTGCTGCTGCTTTCCCCGCACACCCCGTCAAAAAGCACTCGTCACCCTCAACGCCTTGAGGAAATTCATTTGCGGCTCAGCGTTCCCAAGATAAACTCATTCAAAGTACGCGACGTGCTCGCGGCGGAAAAGCGAGCGCGTGTCGCCGATAATCTGGCTTTTGTTAAGCGAACCGCTACCATGGCTCCAAATGAGCATACACATACCACCGGGAAAAAAAAAAAAAAATGGGCTCAGCGGGGTTCCCTAACATGCCGGCGAGGGGCATCAAAGACCACTGGAAAGTAATTTGCCTTCGACTGAAATGCTGCTAATGCGCCTTTGGAGCGAGCCCTTGATAACAAAGTGAAGCCCACTTGGAAGAAATAAAAAAAAAAAACATGAGGGAGAAATATTGCTTGCACATGCGCAAACACCCCCCCCCCCTCAAAATACAAAAGTAGCATTTCATAAACTGGAGAATTAGAGGTTGATTGTGCAATAAAAGTCTTCGGCAGTAGCGTCAACCCGTCCACAAAAGCGTTTCAATCATTATTTTTGGGAGTAATGTCGGTTTAAGAGGCGGGGCCTGTGACATCGCGAACCTGTGTGTGAGCGGTGGCTTCTGAGAACGCGCCTTTCCTTTCCCAAACGTTACAGCAGTGGTGTGAAACTCATTTCTCTCGCGGGACACGTTGTGGTTCGCGTCTCCCTCAGAGGGCCGTTTTGACTGTGAAACACGAAAAATGTTTAATCGCCTCATTGTGTTTACATAATTTATGAACCAGTGTCCGAATCAAAAATCAAGGCTAACGTGTTTTTCAACACAAAAACGCTTATAATAACTCAACTTGATCATTTACTATATACGACAATTTGAAATTTTGGTACGGATTTTTACAAGAATCACGGAAATGAAAACGCTAGATTTGGCTTCGCGGGCCAGATAAAATCATGCGGCGGGCCGGATCTGGCCCCCCGGGCCTCGAGTTTGACACCGGTGTGTCAGAGACTAAATATTTTGAAAGAAAAGCCATTAATCCTACAAAAATATGCTTTTTTTATTTCACTGCTGATTTCTGCAATATAGCAGAGATATTCAAGTATTTCACTATTGTTACTATTATTACTACTATATACTAATATTTTATTTGTGTATTATTATTTATTGATATTATTGTTATGGAAAAAGTAATGTAAAGCAATGCCAGCAACATTGGTAGGACCCGCTTTGAAAATAAAATATCTGTCAAATATTGATACGGTTCCCCTCCCATTCAAAGACCTCCAGTATATTTGTTGATGATTTCATATATCAATATACTTGTGCTGATAATCCGCAAAAACGACCAATGAAAACGTGCTTAATGGATTTTTAACGATAACCGTCACACTTGCTCCCGGTGAGATACGGCAGCTCGGGACATTTCGATGACGGCGGCGCAAAACGCACTTGCGAAGCCATCAAAAGGCTTACGAGGGGGAGGGGGGGGGGTGGGGGGGCGACTTTTTAATTGCTTGTAGACATTTTGCGGCCTCTGGAGTGTCGGCACAGCCATCAAGTGTGAAATTACAAAAGCGTTTTTTTTTTTTTTTTTCCTGGGCTGCATATTGTCAGAAAATATGTTTGTCAGCAGGCCGTCCAGATTTTGGCCCGTTTGTGTCATCTAATTATTTGCTAGTACATTTTAAGATATTGTGATGAGTGAAATAGAATTCTATACTTCTGTCCTTGATAAAAAAAAATATATATATATATTAGTACCATAATTGGATAGAATAAAAAATGTATCATATTATGATTATGCATCATGATTAATTCATCGCTGTTGCTTCTGGTGTGTGCAACTTGGCCACCGGGGGTCGTTATAAAACAGTCATGAAGACACAAATAAAGAAGAGTTTCACAAATACTGTAAACTCGGTAAACTGCAGTAAAAGTCACTTTTTGAAGCGGATAAAGAAAGTATTCCCGTGCGTACTTCTATTGTCCGTCTGACGTGTTGATGCACCGTTTCTCTTCAAATATTCGTTATGGCACCACAACATAGGTGCGACTCGTTAGCCCGTCTATGGCCTTTCCGATTATTTGTTCGCATTAACCAAGCAAAGGCAAAGTTGCGCAATCGGTTTAAATACCGCAATTTCCGACCGACAGAGCACACCTGATTATAAGCCTCACCCAGAACATTTGTAAAGGAAATACCATTTGGTACATACGTAAGCCGCACCGGTGTAAAAGCCGCAAGTGCCCACATTGAAACACGAGATATTTGCAAAGAAATATGGTACACAGAAAGAGTTTTCAAAGTTTTAATACCTTAGCTTAGCTTAACATAGCAACAACACGGTAGACAAAGCAACCCGCTAGCGCAGCACTGAGAGGGCCGGTTAAAAAGAAACCTACTGGTAAAAGTCACTTCCTCACCACGTTGAAATTCAACCATCTCACTCTTACCTTTTCCGCTCAAGTGCCCCCTTGCGGCCGTTAGAAAAAAAATTTGCCGCATTACCGCATAAAGCCGCAGGGTTGAAATAGTGTGCAAAACGTCGCGGCTTATAGGCCAGAAATTACGGTATGTTAGCTATTGTCCATTTTCATCTCCGTTCATTGTTTTCTTGCCCCGGAAATTTATCATGAGCCACGGTATATCCTGATTTAACAACATGAGTTGCAGCTAAGGGTTTACCTTTTCATTCACGCAACACGGTAGCGCAGCACTAACAGGGCCGGTTAAAAAAAATAAAAAATAAAAATAACATACCTACATCACTGAGACGCGGCAGTAACATAGCAGCAACACGCTAATACTAGCGCAGCACTAACAGGGCCGGTTAAAAAAACATACTGGTAAAAAAACGCTGAGACACGGCAGTAACACACCAGCAACACGCTAGCATAGCGCTAACAGGGCCAGTTAAAAAACATCCCAGTAAAAATCGCTGAGACACGCCAGTAACACGTTAGTACACCGCTAACCCTAGCCCAGTGCTAACAGAGCCGATAAAAAAAAACATACAGGTAAAAATCACTGAGACACGACAGTGACACAGCAGCAACACACGACAATAGCACTAATGCTAGCGCAGCGCTAACAGGGCCGGTTAAAAAAACATCCCGGTAAAAATTGCTGGGACACGGAAGTGACGTTAGCACACAGCTAATGATAGCGCAGCGCTAAAAGGGCCGGTTAAAAAAAAAAAAAAAAAAAACTAAATCACTGAGATGCGGCAGTAATACAGCAGCGACACGTTAACGCTAGCGCGGCGCCAGCAGGGCCAATTAAAAAAAAAAAACATACCGGTAAAAATCACTGAGACATGGCAGTAACACAGCAGCAACACACTAGCGCAGCACTAAAAGGGCCAGTTAAAAAACATACCGGTAAAAGTTACTTCCTTGGCACATATATTCCACTGGTCTCACTCTTGCCTTTTCCGCAGGGTTGATAGTGGGTGAAAAAGTGAAGTTTCATTCCCTATCTGCCGAAGTGCCGCCCGTTGTGAAGCGATTTCTGCTCCCAAGTCAAAGCGGAAAATTGTCGAAACGATAAAAATAACGATAACTTGTATCTTGGACACGTCTGAATTTCGCCAATACATTTTGACAGTGTTGTGAGGTAAGACATCGTCAGTAATTAATATGCTGCTCGCTATGAAAAATGAGTCTATTTTTATGGTAATGAGTCAGAATAACGTCCAGCCGTAATTACACAATTGCCGGCGGGCGAACCTGTCATAACCGTTGGCGAAATATTACAATAATGTAGCGTTGCATTGAGTTGCTCGCTGATTCTTCTGCCACATTATTCATCCAGAGCCAAGAAACGCGGACGCCTCAGCAGCTGAAAGATTCATCAAGTGCGCCGGGCGGAAGATTCACTGCGTGAACCGAATGCGGCCACCTGTGATCCCGACATTAATATTTCAAAAACGGTGCCGATAACCAGACGGGACGCAGGGAATTAACTTGGCGCGTTACAACTGGATAATTTATGACAGAAGCGCCGGCGCTCGGCCTGTAATGGCGTGATTGGGGCCGAGGGTGCCAAAAAAATGTTTTCCTCGCCCCGTTCGTTTTTATCACACTTAATAGCGCCGCCGTCGCTCAGCGGATTCACGCTCATTAAAAAAAAATATTGGGGAAGAAAAACGTTGGGCTTCAAAATGATGACGTCGTGGCCCGGCTCGGCGTCCGGTCGGGTTTGCCGACGCCGTGGACGACGAGAATACGCCTAGCCGTCCGTTAACTGAGGTGCTTATCCTCACAAGGGTCGCTGGAGTGCAGGAATACAAAATACTGCACCTAGCGTAGCATCCGGGTGTTTATTAGGTGTCTTTAAGAGGCGGAGCCTGGTGGGTGCGTGATTGTCTGGGCGTGAGCGGCGGACAACAGCAGCTTCTGCGTAATTACACCGAATAGAAGATTTTGATACCGGTCGGGTTTGCCGATGCCGTGTCGACGGCGTGGACGACGGGAATACGCCTACCCGTCCGTTAACTGAGGTGCTTATCCTCACAGGGGTCGCTGGAGTGCAGGAATACAAAATACTGTACCTAGCGTAGCATCCGGGTGTTTATTAGGTGTCTTTAAGAGGCGGAGCCTGGTGGGTGCGTGATTGTCTGGGCGTGAGCGGCGGACAACAGCAGCTTCTGCGTAATTACACCGAATAGAAGATTTTGATACCGGTCGGGTTTGCCGATGCCGTGTCGACGGCGTGGACGACGGGAATACGCCTACCCGTCCGTTAACTGAGGTGCTTATCCTCACTCGGGTCGCTGGAGTGCAGGAATACAAAATACTGTACCTAGCGTAGCATCCGGGTGTTTATTAGGTGTCTTTAAGAGGCGGAGCCTGGTGGGTGCGTGATTGTCTGGGCGTGAGTGGCGGACAACAGCAGCTTCTGCGTAATTACACCGAATAGAAGATTTTGATACCGATGCCAATGACCCGGTCCAAAGCAATCGGGTTATCGATAAATTGGTTAATAGCCGACGTATTGGCCGATAGCCAATATATGAAATAACATTGACGTACGCAACATACAATATGTACTGAATGTGAACACCCAAAAAATGCGATTCAAGGCAAAAGAGCGGAGCAGTACCAAATAAAGTAGAAACTTGAATTACCGTAATTTCCTGCCGACAAACCGCGACTTTTTTCACACGCTTTCAACCCTGCGCTTTATGCGTTGATCTGGCGCTAGCGTTAGTGCACCTGGTTATAAGCTTCGGTACACAGAAAGAGTTTAATGCTAGTTAGCGCCACGCTAGCATTAAAACTCTTTCTGTGTACCGGCCAGGAATTATGGTAGTAACTCGACAACATGAGTGGAAAATGACTTTATAAGTCTTATTTTTGATGACGGTGGACACAGGAATTAGCAGTGGCATACATCTTTATTTTGCAAAATACAACTTTAAAAACTACAAAACTAGCTAGCGCCGCGCTAGCATTGAACTCTTTCTGTGTACTGGCCAGGAATTACGCTAGTAAGATGACTACATGAGTGTAAAATGACTATAATAGTCTTACTTTTGATGATGGTGGACAGTGGAATTAGCACTGGCATGTATGTTTATTTCGCAAAATACAACAACTACAAAACTAGCTAGCGCCGCGCTAGCATTGAGCTATTTCTGAGTACCAGCCAGGAATTACGGTAGTAACGTGACAACATGAGTGTAAAATGACTATAATAGTCTTACTTTTGATGATGGTGGACAGTGGAATTAGCACTGGCATGTATGTTATTTCGCAAAATACAACAACTACAAAACTAGCTAGCGCCGCGCTAGCATTGAGCTATTTCTGAGTACCAGCCAGGAATTACGGTAGTAACGTGACAACATGAGTGTAAAATGACTATAATAGTCTTACTTTTGATGATGGTGGACAGTGGAATTAGCACTGGCATGTATGTTTATTTCGCAAAATACAACAACTACAAAACTAGCTAGCGCCGCGCTAGCATTGAGCTATTTCTGAGTACCAGCCAGGAATTACGGTAGTAACGTGACAACATGAGTGTAAAATGACTATAATAGTCTTACTTTTGATGATGGTGGACAGTGGAATTAGCACTGGCATGTATGTTTATTTCGCAAAATACAACAACTACAAAACTAGCTAGCGCCGCGCTAGCATTGAAGTCTTTCTGTGTACTGGCCAGGAATTACGCTAGTAAGATGACTACATGAGTGTAAAATGACTATAATAGTCTTACTTTTGATGATGGTGGACAGTGGAATTAGCACTGGCATGTATGTTTATTTCGCAAAATACAACAACTACAAAACTAGCTAGCGCCGCGCTAGCATTGAGCTATTTCTGAGTACCAGCCAGGAATTACGGTAGTAACGTGACAACATGAGTGTAAAATGACTATAATAGTCTTACTTTTGATGATGGTGGACAGTGGAATTAGCACTGGCATGTATGTTTATTTCGCAAAATACAACAACTACAAAACTAGCTAGCGCCGCGCTAGCATTGAAGTCTTTCTGTGTACTGGCCAGGAATTACGCTAGTAAGATGACTACATGAGTGTAAAATGACTATAATAGTCTTACTTTTGATGATGGTGGACAGTGGAATTAGCACTGGCATGTATGTTTATTTCGCAAAATACAACAACTACAAAACTAGCTAGCGCCGCGCTAGCATTGAGCTATTTCTGAGTACCAGCCAGGAATTACGGTAGTAACGTGACAACATGAGTGTAAAATGACTTCATAATAGTCTTACTTTTGATGATGGTGGACAGTGGAATTAGCACTGGCATACATCTTTATTTCGGAAAATACAACTTTGACAACTACAAAACTAGCTAGCGCCGCGCTAGCATTGAACTATTTCTCTGTACCGGCCAGGAATTACGGTAGTAAGGTGACAACATGAGTGTAAAACGACTTTATAATAGTCTTACTTTTGATGATGTTGGACACAGAAATTAGCAGTGGCATATATCTGTATTTTGCAAAATACAAGAACTACAAAACTCTCGCTAAAACTTGCATGAATACGAAAAAGAAATTCAATTCATTTCATAAATTTGACACCGAGTAAGTGAGAGAAAAGTGTTGCAGTTTTGTGCGCGAGGGGGAGTGGCTAGCGCACTAGTATCAGTTACGTAACGATGGCGTGATCACTGCTACGCTGTAATCCGTCAAGTTTTTCGCGTTTTGGTGTTCTTCCGGCGTCCAATAAACGACTGCAATGTTCACCGCCAAATGCTTTCTTTTTTGTTCTTTTGTAATTCCCTAAAATTCCACTAGAAGGCGCCACCGTTCAAGCGCGATATCGCAGCAAAAGTGCTGTAATCGTTTCCCGAATAATTATTCTAAAGCGCTAGCGCACGTCACCGCAGCTTGGATATGTTTGCAATTTTAATGTCCTTCTTTGGGAACCGTAAAAGCGACTTTAAAAAAAAACAAAACAGCTACTTTTATTCGCGTTTCATGTAGCGAGAGACGCACGCGGACATCAAACCGGACCAAGAGGAGGCCCGGAAGCCTCCCCGGAGGAAGGAGGAGGTGCCCGTGTCGCGGTTCGCACGCACTTCTCGGCTTGATGGGTTACGACTGTGTCAGCGCTGGCACTGCCACTGATCTGAGGGGCTTTCATCCCCCCCCCCCCAAACCCCCCCATACGCGCCATCGCTCTGCATGCTAATGTGTTTACGAGCGCGAGACGCACGGGGGGGGGGGGCGCACGTGAATGTCAGACCGCTTCCACTTGCGATGCCCATGCCTCAGCGGTTTTTGCTCATTATCCTGCTTCCCTTATTACGATCCTTTGAGAGACTGCGGGCTCCATTTTTTTGCTTGTCTTTTTTTTTTTAAATTATTATTATTTTTATAACTGGAAAGAATCACTGACACCCATATAGCAATCTTCAAGCTCAAGTTTCGTCTGTGTGTGTGTGTAATCCTCCCTGAAAATATATCGAATCATCTCAGGCGAGGTAATTAAAAGTGCTTAAAAAAAAAAAAAAAAAGAAGTCTGAACGCGGTAATTCTCCTTACTTGGACTGAAACTTGGTTTTTAGTTCGGCCTCGTAAAACCGTGTTTACCCCGGGGACGGCTTTAAAAATCTTTACGGTCCCTCGCTGACAGCTCTTTCAACCCAGGAGGAGATCCGGATCATTCCAGGAGATAGCGTATATAGAATGTGAATAAACAACCTTTGATGCTTTTTTTTTTTTTTTTTCGCTGACTGGAAAAAAAATGAACTGTTAAAACAAGCGTACCAACTACTATTGCGATTAAATGTCCATAAAAATTACCGCCCGCAAAAATGCTCAATAATTACAATTCTCATGCGGCCAATAATTCCGACGCTTCCCAAATTTAACGGTTAGCTGCAGTATATTCCATTCACACTTGAAAAACGTACAGGTGTGGTCAGTCATGCCCGCGGACATAGAGTTACGGGTGTGTGTTCTGTTTGTAATGATTGGTGTACCTCTTTAAGAGCGTAGGGGGGCGGCGTCAGGTAAAGTAGGAAGTAGAAGTAGGCTGAGAGTGTGCGACAAGTAAAAATGCTGAATAGTTATAATTCTCATGCAGCCAATAATTCCGACGCTTCCCAAATTTAACGGTTATCTGGAATATATTCCAGTCACTCACATTTGAAAAATGTACGGGTGTGGTCAGTCATGCCCGCGGATATAAAGTTACAGGTGTGCTCCACCGGTCACGCCCGCGGACATAGAGTTACGGGTGTGTGTTCTGTTTGTAATTATTGGTGTACCTCTTTAAGAGCGTAGGGGGGCGGCGTCAGGTAAACTAGGAAGTAGAAGTAGGCTGAGAGTGTGCGACAAGTAAAAATGCTGAATAGTTATAATTCTCATGCAGCCAATAATTCCGACGCGTCATCTGCAGTATATTCCAGTCACATTGAAAAAATCTACGGGTGTGGTCCACCAGTTATGCCCGCAGATATAAAGTTTGTGTTCCTTTTGTAATTGAGAGTGTACTCCTTTAAGAGCGGAGGGGGGCGGCGTCAGGTGAACTAGGAAGTAGAAGTAGGCTGAGGGTGTGCGACAAGTGCGCAATTGCGCAGTGGCGCAGCTTCGAGGGAACGTCGGTCATGACTGCACAAAATAAGCGACGTCTTTCGATATCGATGTATTTCGACGCGTAACAAATTTTACGCGCGGGATTTTTCGTGCTCGACTGCAGATTTGCGAAATCCCAGTGACGGATATTCACTTTTCAGTTTTGACGGTTTACCAGAAGAGTTTCCATAGGGACCAAGACGGACTGCCGATCCTCAAAATATGTGCAATTAGAAAAAAAAAAGTTTTTTTCGATTAATTGAAGTTTTATTCTGATTTCAATTTTGGCTTCTATTTATGAAAAAAAAAAAAAAGCAACCAAAGAAAAATGATTAACATGTTCCTGCGTTGTAAATGCACCCCGAACGTAGCACGAGTATTACTTACTTTATGTTGATGTGCTCAATGTCAGAATATTGAGAGAAGGAATTTTTGTAATATAAATATTCATTCTAAACAAGTCAGCCACCCGATTTTATTTCCATGACTATTTTTTGTTTTTATTTAAATTTTTAAAAATTACATCATTTGACTAATTTATTTTCTGGTGCCATTAAGTCACACCACACAAGTTGAGTTATGGTAGTTAAAATTTCCAAATTAGTGAATAATCCTGCTTTCATTTTCAATTTCAAAACAATTGTAATTATAATTTTCAGAATGTGGTACGGTCGCTCAGCTAGAAAGCGTTGGCCTCACAGTTCTGAGGACCCGTGTTCGATCCCGGAACAACACTTGTGGAGTTTGCATGTTCTCACCGTGCCTGCGTGGGTTTTCTCCGGGTGGGCACTCCGGTTCCCTCCCACATTCCAAAAGCCTGCAACGTTAATTGGAGACACTACAATTGCCCCTAGGTGTGATTGTGAGTGTCTCTACGTGCGCCGCGATTGGCTGGCGACCAGTTCAGGCTGTACCCCGCCTCCTGCCCGTTGACAGCTAGGATAGGCTCTAGCACTCCCTGCAACCCTTGTGAGGATAAGCGGCTAAGAAAATGGGTGGATGGATGTATTTTCAGAATGGCGCAGCCCTAGTTTACGACCGTCTCTCCATACCGAACACCATCACTTTGTTTGACGACCGTCTTTTTTTTTTTTTTTTTTTTTTTAATAAAATCCCCTTTTGAGCTTTCTTTTGGTCTATTTGCATTTTTATGTTGTTTTGTCGCGCGCTCGTCATCTCGAAGGGTGAACGAGTCCAGATTTGCATTGGGGAAAAGCTGCGTGTTAAAATCATCAGCGGGGAGTGTTGAGTCAGAAACACCCCCCCCCCCCCCGCCGCCACACCGCCCCCCCCCTCCTTTCGCCATGTAATCAGAAGCTTTGTTTGGCTCCCCATCAATGGTTTATCCTCACAGCCTGTGAGCGTGTGCTGCAGTCAAGAACGCTCCCAATTTATATATATATATTATATATAATTTATTTGATTTGATTTTTTTTTGCGGATTCAATTATGACTGGAGACTTTGTCTTGCCGGCGATTCCCAGACGTACCGGAGCGAAACGCAGATTAAGAAGCGCCGCATCCAGTCCAAACAAAAGAAAAGCAGAAGAATGAAGTCCCACGCACTCGGCGGCTCGTATTTCATCCGCCGCGGCGGTTTGGATTTGGAGAGTCGCATCAACTTTTTGGGGTTTTTTTTTTTTGGGGGGCGGGCGGGGGGGATAAACTGTGGCAGAATTGAACCCATTGTGCTTACGGGAGTCAAAGACTCTCCGTGGTTAACGTCTGGCGGCCGATCCGTGTGTGCAATAATCAAATAAAAATATTTTTGCATGAAAGCTGCCATTGTGATCGGGCCAGAAAACAACTCCTCAAGTCGTTCATTCGTTACCTCGCTTGATGGATTTCGTACGCTCGTATTGTCGGGGGGGGGGGGGGGTGGTCACAAGTATTTGGATCGAGGATTCGTAATCGAGAAAATCACTTTTGTCTTTGTGCAAAGTTATGGGAAACGCGGCTTCAAGAACTTCTGAATTTCCATTGCAATGGTGGAAAATGGTGATATATATTTGTCCACCAGATGGGGCTACTGCTCCCTATGTAAAGCACGCAGGAAGAAAAAGAAAAAAAGATAAAATGAAATGAGAACATTTACCGCAGCCCGCGATGCTGCCTTGTAAATGAAAAATGACATTATGTGAGTCATCACCGATGCGTATGATCATCATCTGAATGCAACCCCGAATCCGGGGTCACTCCGGGGCTCCGTCAGAGACCACATGACGCGGTTCCGTTGCTCGGGATTCTAATCTTTACACTCCCGAGCAAATTGATTTGATTTGATTTTTTATTTTTTTTGCCCCCAGTATTCATCACGCTGATATGTGATTTTCTTCGGGACATGCAGCTGCTTTAGCTGTCGGGGCATAATTGTGATGATCACGATCCTTTTTATTTTTATTTTGATTTTTTTTAACTGACAAACAAAGTCCCGAGTTCTTGTGATGATTTAGTTTCCATTTTTTTAAAAAATATTTTTTTCGTTTTTTTTTTGTTAAGGGCATGTAAGCATTTCACTGTAGTTTGATTTGCTTAATGCAGGTTGGGTGTTAACACTTTTGTCGGTAAAACATTTAAAGAACATAAATAGCCCGTTGAAACTTATCAGTAAGTGCGGTAATTACCCAGCGACGTGCTCTTACGTAATCGTTTCAAGGAAAATCAAGGTAGGTGGGTGATTGTAATAACTTCGGAGCATAATTTGCGCTCATTTAAAGGACACACACACAAAAAAAAAAAGGCAAACGTTCAGGGTGCGTTGAATAAATCGGCTACAGAGAAATGAGAGCAGCCCCCGTTGCATCCAATCCGGCCTGCGGGGTTTCAAAATCAATCGGCGCAATCTGTCTAACAGGCCACATCCTTAAATCACATCAGGGCCGCGATGGAAGCCCACCGGCTGAAAACGCAGGCGGGATTTTTTTTTTTTTGTTGGGGGGGGGGGGGGTCTGAACAGCCCCCGCATTCCGGTATTAGTTTGCTTCCAGGGGGATGTGAAACGGAATGACTGAAGCAGCAGAATTGGTGTTAATCATCCATCCGGCCATTTTCTTAGCTGCTTATCCTCACGAGGGTCACAGCAGTGCTGGAGTCTATCACAGCCGTCAACGGTCAGGAGGCAGGGTACACCCTGAAGCGGTTTCCAGGCAATCGCAGGGCACGTGGAGACAAACAGCCGCACTCACAATCTCACCTCGGGGCAATTTAGAGTGTCGAATGAATGTTGCGTGTTTTTGGGAGGTGGGAGGAAATCGGAGAACCCGGAGGAAACCCACGCAGGCACCAGAAGAACATGTAAACTCCACACAGAGAGGGCTGGAATCAAACCCAGGTCCTCAGAACTGTGAGGCCGACGCTTTACCAGCTCATCGGTAAATTTACTCGTAAGTCAAATCAACTTTCCCTACTGACATAACTGGCAAGGCCAATAATCCGTTCCACCCCAAAACGTTTTGCTCCGTTTTGAATGTAATCAAAGTTGCACTTTATGAAAATATTATAAAATAGAATGTAAAAAAGGAATTGGAATTGTATGTGCCGCCTAACTTTTATAGATGCTTCATTTTCTGTTTAAAAATGCATAAATAGCCTGTTTGCCATCAATAGACGGATGATTAATCCTTAATCAACATGTCATAGTTTTTAAAAAAAATGCTTTACATGTTTAATTTTAGATGGAACAATCGACTATTGAGCAATGTCGTGTCCTAGTTTTATCTAAGATATGAAAATAAATAAGTATGATGGTTATGATCCTGTTGGGATTTGAACCCAAGTCTTCAGAACTGTAAGGTTACTGTGCTGCATCCATAACTAAAGCTCATCAGTAAATTTACTCGTATGTCAAATCAACTTTCCCTATTGAAATGAATGGCAAGGCCTTTAATCCGTTCCACCCCAAAACGTTTTGCTCCGTTTTGAATGTAATCAAAGTTGCACTTTATGAAAATATTATAAAATAGAATGTAAAAAAGGAATTGGGATTGTATGTGCTGCCTAACTTTTATACATGCTTCATTTTCTCTTTAAAAATTAATAAATAGGCTATTTGACATCAATAAATGGATGATTAACCCTTAATCAACATGTCACAGTTCTTTTAAAAAATGTTTTACATGTTTAATTTTAAATGGAACAATCTACTATTGAGCAATGTCATGTCCTAGTTTTACCTATGATATGAAAATAAATAAGCATGATGGTTATGATCCTGCTGGGATTTGAACCCAAGTCCTCAGAACTGTGAGGCCACTGTGCTGCATCCATAACTAAAGCTCATCAGTAAATTTACTCGTATGTCAAATCAACTTTCCCTATTGAAATGAATGGCAAGCCCATTAATCCGTTCCACCCCAAAACGTTTCGCGCCGTTTTAAATGTCATAAAAGTAGCAAAATATTATAAAATAGAATCTAAAAAAGGAATTAGGCACTAAATTTGAAAATCAAACCAAAAAAAAATGAAGATTGTTTTTCCCATCTTTATGCTCACTATCATATAGGAGCCGTGTCACTTGTTGCTAGGCAGATTTCATCCGGTTCAATCATTTATGCACAAAAATGTCCACGTCTGCCGAAAACCAAGAACAGCGGAGAACTCGACTCTTCGAAACCAGAAACTGAAACTGAAAACCGTTCCGATAAAATGTAAACATTTTCGCTATAAGATGTGTTGCCGGGCAACACGTTCATCATCGGGAGGTCCCAAAGTTCAACGTGAAGCCTTTGAGGGACCCTCGCGGAGGGAGGCCTGCATCCAAAACCGCATCCATTAGGGCCGGAATTAGACCGCACGGCCGCCGCAAATGTGCCGACAAATCCCGTTTCCTGCGCGGGAAACTTTTAGCAGCCGGCCAAGAAAACGACTCAACCGCGACCCTGAACGCCGCGCGGGAAAAAAAAAAAAAAAAAAAAAAAAAAAAAAAGGAATCTCCCCCGTCCGACGTGTCGGCGGACCCCCGTTACCCAGCGATTGCCCCCCCGCTGCCGTGAATAAATACATCGAAAAGCGCCATAAATTTTTCATTTTTTTGCCAATGAGTCAAAGGTCAATTTACGGTGGATCAGCTGGTAAAGCATTGGCCTCACAGTTCTTAGGACCTGGGTTCAATCCCCCGGGCCCGCCTGTGCGGAGTTTGCATGTTCTCCCGGGTTTTCTCCGGACACACCGGTTTCTTCCCACATCCCAAAAACATGCAACATCAATTGGACACTAAATTGCCCCTAGGTGGGATTGTGAGTTCGACTATTGTCTGTCTCTGTGTGCCCTGCGATTGGCTGGCGGCCCGTTGACGGCTGGGATAGGCTCCGGCACTTCCCGCGACCCTCGTGAGAATAAGCGGCAAAAAAAAAAAAAATGGATGCATGGAGGGATTTTGACAAGAAACATGGAAATGAAAACTCATGTGGCGGACCGGATTTGGCCCCCGGGCCTTGAGTTTGACACCTGTGAGCTAATCATATTTTGAAGAATTTTTTACAAGAAATTGCTCCTTGTGTCCGAGGCTTGATTGCTCATAGGTGTGAATGGGTTTTGTGGCGGCACGGTGGGTCAGCTGGGAAAGGGTTGGCCTCAAAGTTCTGAGGACCCGGGTTCGATCCCCTCGCCGCCTGTGTGGAGTTTGCATGTTCTCCCCGTGCCCGCGTGGGTTTTCTCCGGGTGGGCACTCCGGTTTCCTCCCACATCCCCAAAAAACATGCAGCATTAATTGGAAACTCTAAATTGCCCATAGGTGTGATTGTGAGTTTGACAATTTTCTGTCTCTACGTGTCTTGCGATTGGCTGGCGACCCGTTCAGGGTGTACTCCGCCCGCCTCCTGACCGTTGACAGCTGGGATAGGCTCCAGCACTTCCTGCGACTGTTGTGAGGATAAGCAGCAAAGGAAATGGATGGATGGTGGGAAAAGTTGATTTGTTTGTTTTGTGTCACGATCAAATTCAACTCGAGAATTGCATGGCACCACTATGTTGAAGTGAGGTGAGGAGCTTCATTAGTCAGCCTCGTCAAATGGTGCCATCTTGTGGCAACGGAAGTAGCTTAAAAAAGCTTTTTGGGGAGGGCATCAATTACCGGCAGGTCGCCGGGTTCACGCTACGCCGCTGGCAGGCCCGACAGGTCCGACCAAATTTCTCGCAGCAGGTCAAAAGTGAGGGCTGCCACATTCATGCCCGTCAGCCGCGGTCGTGAACTGGAATCATGATGATGATTTATTATTTTCTTTTCCCCAAATCGGGTCCAGGCGACGCTCACGTCACGTGGCGTAAGTGGACGCGACATCTTCTGGCGTCCGTCCACGCCTGAACCAAATTGGAGTCATTACGCTGTTTGCGTTGGCGGTTTTCTGTTACGAAAACGTGCACACGAAAAAAAATAATAAAAATAAAAATAATAAAACAGCAGTCAAGAAGTCAGCCGGCAGAATCGCGCTCAGCTCAAACATCATTAAAGTCAATTTTGCCGGAGTTGGGCTGCCGGCGGCTGCCGCTAATGGAGGGCGAGCGCGCAAACGTGTAAAACGACGCAAACGGGGGGGCCGACGTTCGCCATCTAATGAGATCCGAAAAAACATATTTTGCCTTGACAGAAATAATCACGCTCGCTTTTGACTGAAAAGTCGCGATTTGACAATATTTCCAGGATGGTGCTCGTGCCTTATAACAGAGTTAACGGTAATCAAAAACACCAACACGATGTAATATTTCACTGTAGCCTCTTGTGGAGTTCAGGATTACTATAATTAATCAAATTCAAAATCAAATAATAATTACATTTTATGACAACAGATTCGCCAATTGAAAGCGAGCTCAGGATTCACTCACGTCACTCACCGGGACTGGCCCCGCCTTTCAAAAACATCCTACCCGCTCAAAATCATAGATACGACACTACAAAGTCAAGATGGCAACCCAAAAAAAAAAAAAAAAAACAAAACGAAAACAATTATTCCACCTCACTAGTTCATTCAGTGCATTTTCTTAGCAGCTTATCCTCACGAAGGTCGTAGGAGCGCCGAAGCCTTTTTCAGCAGTCAACGGCAGGAGGCGGGCAGAATACACCCCGAACTGGTCGCCGGCCAAACGCAGGGCACAAGGAGACGAACAACCGCACTCACCATCACACCTTGGGGCAATTTAGAGTGTGCAATTAATGTTGCGTTTTGTTTTTGGATGTGGGAGGAAACCGGAGTGCCCACCCGGAGAAAAGCCACGCAGGCACGGGGAGAACATGCAAACTCCACACAGGCGGGTCTGGGCTCGAACCCGTGTCCTCGGAACTGTGAGGCCAATGCTTTCCTGGCTGATCCACCGTGCCTCCACCTCACTCGTTATTGTATTTAATAATTCAAAATGGGATTTCAGACGACTACTCGATTAATCGATGGGAATAGTCGACAGGATACTCGACTAAAAATATGGGTCACCAGGGTCGCAATTTCTTGTGAAAATCCGGCCATCGTGCCCGCTGTCTTATTGGTTGTTTTTCTTCAGGGGCGGCGATTTCTTAAAAATATGATTCGATCACGGGTGTCAAACTCAAGGCCCGGGGTCCAAATACGGTCCGCCAAATGATGTTATGTGGCCCGCGAAGCCAAATTTAGAGTTTTCATTTCCATGTTTCTTGTCAAAATCCATCCATGCATCCATTTTCTTTTGCCGCTTATTCTCATGAGGGTCGCGGGAAGTGCCGGAGCTTATCCCAGCTGTCAACGGGCAGGAGGCGGGTGGGGCACACCCCGAACTGGTCGCCGGCCAATCGCAGGGCACATCGAGACAAACAGTCGCACTCACAATCAAACCTAGGGGCAATTTAGAGTGTCCAATTAATGTTGCATTTTTTGGGGGGATGTGGGAGGAAACCAGAGTGCCCGGAGAAAACCCACGCAGGCACGCGGAGAACATGCAATTCACTAGTTATTATATCTAATAATTCAAAATAGCATTTCAAACGATTAATCGATGGGAATAATCAACAGAATACTAAAAACATTTGGCAGCTGTAAGTCGCTGTCCAATTCTGCACAGTTTGAACATTAAAATGTTCAGTTCAAACAATGCGCATCAATAAATAAAAATGTATCTAAATATTACAGCAGAACTGAACTAAGCAGTGATTCTTTCGCTTAAGGAATTTGTAGGAATTTTTCATTAACATTTTTTAACATGTCATAAACAAGGGGAAGTGGGCCTCCGAACTTTCTTCCATTTTTCTGTATGTGATCCCAGAGTGGAAAATATTTGGACATTTTTCTGTACCGTAATTTCCGGCCTCAAAACCGCCACTTTTTTTCCACACGCTTTCAACCCTGCGGTTTATGCGGGGATGCGGCTAATTTGTGCATTTTTTTTCTAACGGCACTCGAGCGGAAAAGGTAAGAGCGAGACCAGTGGAATATATGTGCCGAGGAAGTGATTTTTATAGGTATGTTTTTTTTTTTTTTTAACCGGCCCTGTTAGCGCGGAGATGCTAGCGTTAGCGTGGTGCCGCTAGAGTTAGCGTGGCGGCGCTAGCGTTAAACTCTCTGTGTACCGTCTTTCTTTTTAGATATCTTGTGTTTCAATGTGGGTATTTACGGCTTTTACACAGCTGCGGCGTATGTATGTACCAAATGGTATTTCCTTTACAAATGTACTTGGTGAGGCTTATACAATAAGCCCTCGGATCTTGAACGTCCCCGTTTTCAAACAAGTCGATTTTCGAACGAAAATTTCGAGATTTTTTTGCTTCCGTTTTCGAACGAAAATCGGTACTCGAACGCCCCGGACAAAACCCGGAAATAACATTTCCCGCGGCCAGGCCAGCAGACCCACGACGCGCTTTGTTGTGAATTCCCGAAGCCGCCGAAAAAAAACGGAAATAACATAATGCGCGCGGGCTCAAGCAGCTGACCCACCCATGACGAGTTTTGTTATTGTCTATTCAAACGCCCCTGAAACAAAGGCCAGAAATGACATAATGTGCGCGGCGCAACAGGCCACTTTTGTAGCGTACTCTACTACTAAAGCATACATTTATGCAAAAAATAAATATATTTCTTCAATGATTTTATTATATAAAGTATTTAAACTATACGTGTATTTCTACTATGCAGTTTATTATCAAGAAAAGCTACAAGAAATGCTTTGAAAAGCCCAATTTTTTAAGGCTTGGAACGCATTATTTCTTTTTCCAGTCATTGTAATGGGAAACGTCGATTCGGTTTTCGAACAAATCGCTTCTCGAACCGTTTTCTGGAACGGATCGCGGTCGAGAACCGAGGCATCGCAGCACACGGAAAAAAAACCTCGCCGGCCGCATCCCTCTCGAGTCCCTCCCACAATGCCGAGCGCTCCCCCCCCCCCCCCCCGGATCAGACGAGTTTACCGGAACGCTGCATCACGTACCCCGCTACATACTCATATTCGGAGCGTGCGCGCGCGGACGCAATCTTTATTTTAATAAACACGGGGAAAAGCCCGCAGATCCGCGAGGTAATAAATCCGGCGACGCCCTGCAAGGTTCCCCGAGAAATTAAATTGGCCCTTTGACGTTTTACATTTTTTAATTTTTTTTTTACAGCAAGCGAGGAGAATGTCATGTTGGATTACTTGACATTTCTGTCACATGGCGGCGGCGGCGGATGAGATGATGATATATGAAAAGGAAGGACGGAGGCCCGGCACGCTCGCTCCTCACCTTCCCTGTTTTAATCCCGCCTCTTTTTATAAAAAAAAAAATTATTCATTTTTGAACCTTTTGCCACTCCCGGCGTCGGATGTGCCGAAGCCTTTGCGCCTTTCCCGTCCCCCGCGCTGGCCCTCATCTCGGGATCTCGCCGAACCTTTGCTCGCCGCTTACTCTCTACTCGGTGATGTGATTTACCAACCCCCTGCGCCGCCCCTGCGCCGCCCCGCCCGCCTCAACCCCCCCCGTTCGCGCTCCTCTTCCTCTCCATCCCCCGCCGGAATCACCCCTTGATATCAATTTAAGTGACACAGGCCGGGGGACGAGATGAAAATCGATTCTCCCTGCAGCCGATGCTTCTTTTCTGGTTGCGGAGGAAAAGGGGGGCGGGGGGGGGGGGGGGCGCTTTTGGTTCTCTAAGCGAGGTCGTATCCATCTCTCTTTGAGCTTTCATGACAAGGCGGAGTCCAAATCAGTCCGGCACCGACCGGACTGAAGAGACATTAAAGAGAAGCGGGCAATAAAGCACTCGGCGAAATGACTTTGTGAAAAAGCTGCAAAAGTGAAGCCAACCCTCGTTTCCTGCTTGAAATTTGCTTTTAACGTCGTATTCTTCATCCACATTGCAGGTCCGATCGTCCAATTCCGATTCGGTGGCGATATCTGGTTATTATTATTATTATTATTTTTTTATGCTATATTTTGATTTCCATTTCAAAACTTTCTTTTTTTATTTTGAGACGCATACAATAATTGTTTAGGTTGTTTTTTTTTTTTTGCGCAGAAGCATTTTTTTGGGGGGTGCTGACTGGAATCCTCTTGTGGAGTTTAGAGTTACAAGAATTCATCAAATAACAAAAATTTTTTTTTAACTTTATCAAAACAGATTTGCCGGTCAAAGCCAGCTCAATATTCACTCTGGTTCACCGCCGCCCACGTCACTCACCGGGACTGGCCCCGCCTCTCAAAATCACAGATACTACAGTACAATGTGAAGATGGCAACCTCAACTGGACAAAAAAAATAATTATTCTTCCACCTCACCAGTTCATCCACCCATCTATTTTGTTCGCCACCTATCCTCATGAGAGTCGCCTGAGTGCTGGAGCCTATCCCAGCTGTCAACGGGCAGGAGGCGGGCAGAATACACCCCGAACTGGTTGCCAGCCAATCGCAGGGCACATGGAGACAAACAGCCGCCCTCACAATCACACCTACGGGCAATTTAGAGTGTCCAATTAATGTCGCATTTTTTTGGGGATGTGGTAGGAAACCGGAGTGCCCACCCGGAGTAAAGCCACGCAGGCACGGGGAGAACATGCAAACTCCACACAGGCGGGTCTGGGCTCGAACCCGTGTCCTCAGAACTGTGAGGCCAATGCTTTCCTGGCTGATCCACCGTGCCTCCACCTCACTCGTTATTGTATTTAATAATTCAAAACAGCATTTCAGATGACGACTCGATTAATGGACGGGAATAATCGACTGGACTAAAAATATTTTGTAGCTGCTGCCGTATCATACGTCGTCATTTACGAGGCACTGACAAGTTGTATGGCTCGCAATGTACATATATCCGCCTTTTCTATATTTATGTAATTCTAATCTTTTATGAACACAGAGTTGGAAACAAACACCTGAGCGGAAATGAAAAGCCGACACGACGGAACACAGCCAAATTGCACATTAAAATAAACTTCACGAACATCGGCAGCGGCGCAGAGGGCGCACACAGGTCAACAAAAAAAAATAGATAAATACGACTTTCGAGCGCCCCGACTTACAAATTTTTCAAGTTACAAAGCGCCGTCCGGTCGTTTCTTCAATAAAAGACGCATCGAGAAAATTATACCGGGCCAAGTTCTTCAAATCAAAACGGCGCCTGTGACAATTTCTCGTTCTGATCTCGCTGATGTTGCGTCAATCTGCACTGAAACGATGTCAGTCTTATCGTTTTAGACACGTTCAGAGCTAAAACAGGAAGCCGCGAAGAAGAAGAAAAAAAATCCGAAAGGAGGATGATGAAAAGAGAGGCGGAAAGTTGATCAGATCCTCTGAGACACGCCGCTGTCAACTTCCGACGAAAGCCCGGACGTATTCGGCGGCGGGGTTCAGACGCAAGGACCGGCTCAGAGCGGCTCCGTCAAACAAACGTCGGGTCGAGCCGTCGGTTTGCGGCGCAAACGTGTCACTCGATGAGTTTTCCATTTATATCCGCGGCCCCTCGGCGGACCTTTAAGTGTCAAAGTCAATTTGAAGAACGGCACGTCAGGTACTGGGCAGCCTGTGAAATATTTCAATAATTCCCTCGGCTGAACGAAAAAAAAAAACTCCTCTGCGGGGCAAATGGCTAACTTTTGGACCGGCGACTTATTACAACATTTATTACCTTGTAACAATGAGTTTTTAAACTCATCTTGCAGCTTGAGTTTGATACTTGTGAACCCAGCGATTGTCGTCCTTCACACTTTTAAAGGAGATATTAGTCGTCTCCAACAAAACTTCAAATCACCTCAAACAAATCTCAAAACCACAAAAACGAAAAGCGCTTTCACATCCTGCTCGGCGTTTTAGACCAGATTGACTTGACGTTATCAGAACCGGATCTATCAAAAGTCAAACGTTACGGGTATGATCCAATCAGTCATTCCCGCAGATATAAAGTGACGGGTGTGGTCCAATCAGTCATGCCCGCAGATATAAAGTGACGGGTGTGGTCCAATCAGTCATGCCCGCAGATATAAAGTGACGGGTGTGGTCCAATCAGTCATGCCCGCAGATATAAAGTGACGGGTGTGGTCCAGTCAGTCATGACCGCAGATATAATGTGACGGGTGTGGTCCAATCAGTCATGCCCGCAGATATAAAGTGACGGGTGTGGTCCAATCAGTCATGCCCGCAGATATAAAGTGACGGGTGTGGTCCAATCAGTCATGCCCGCAGATATAAAGTGACGGGTGTGGTCCAATCAGTCATGCCCGCAGATATAAAGTGACGGGTGTGGTCCAGTCAGTCATGACCGCAGATATAAAGTGACGGGTGTGGTCCAATCAGTCATGCCCGCAGATATAAAGTGACGGGTGTGGTCCAATCAGTCATGCCCGCAGATATAAAGTGACGGGTGTGGTCCAATCAGTCATGCCCGCAGATATAAAGTGACGGGTGTGGTCCAGTCAGTCATGACCGCAGATATAATGTGACGGGTGTGGTCCAATCAGTCATGCCCGCAGATATAAAGTGACGGGTGTGGTCCAATCAGTCATGCCCGCAGATATAAAGTGACGGGTGTGGTCCAATCAGTCATGCCCGCAGATATAAAGTGACGGGTGTGGTCCAATCAGTCATGCCCGCAGATATAAAGTGACGGGTGTGGTCCAGTCAGTCATGACCGCAGATATAATGTGACGGGTGTGGTCCAATCAGTCATGCCCGCAGATATAAAGTGACGGGTGTGGTCCAATCAGTCATGCCCGCAGATATAAGTGACGGGTGTGGTCCAATCAGTCATGCCCGCAGATATAAAGTGACGGGTGTGGTCCAGTCAGTCATGACCGCAGATATAATGTGACGGGTGTGGTCCAATCAGTCATGCCCGCAGATATAAAGTGACGGGTGTGGTCCAATCAGTCATGCCCGCAGATAAAAGTGACGGGTGTGGTCCAATCAGTCATGCCCGCAGATATAAAGTGACGGGTGTGGTCCAATCAGTCATGCCCGCAGATATAAAGTGACGGGTGTGGTCCAGTCAGTCATGACCGCAGATATAAAGTGACGGTGTGGTCCAATCAGTCATGCCCGCAGATATAAAGTGACGGGTGTGGTCCAATCAGTCATGCCCGCAGCCAGATATAAAGTGACGGGTGTGGTCCAATCAGTCATGGCCCGCAGATATAAAGTGACGGGTGTGGTCCAGTCAGTCATGACCGCAGATATAATGTGACGGGTGTGGTCCAATCAGTCATGCCCGCAGATATAAAGTGACGGGTGTGGTCCAATCAGTCATGCCCGCAGATATAAAGTGACGGGTGTGGTCCAATCAGTCATGCCCGCAGATATAAAGTGACGGGTGTGGTCCAATCAGTCATGCCCGCAGATATAAAGTGACGGGTGTGGTCCAGTCAGTCATGACCGCAGATATAATGTGACGGGTGTGGTCCAATCAGTCATGCCCGCAGATATAAAGTGACGGGTGTGGTCCAATCAGTCATGCCCGCAGATATAAAGTGACGGGTGTGGTCCAATCAGTCATGCCCGCAGATATAAAGTGACGGGTGTGGTCCAATCAGTCATGCCCGCAGATATAAAGTGACGGGTGTGGTCCAATCAGTCATGACCGCAGATATAATGTGACGGGTGTGGTCCAATCAGTCATGCCCGCAGATATAAAGTGACGGGTGTGGTCCAATCAGTCATGCCCGCAGATATAAAGTGACGGGTGTGGTCCAATCAGTCATGCCCGCAGATATAAAGTGACGGGTGTGGTCCAATCAGTCATGCCCGCAGATATAAAGTGACGGGTGTGGTCCAGTCAGTCATGACCGCAGATATAATGTGACGGGTGTGGTCCAATCAGTCATGCCCGCAGATATAAAGTGACGGGTGTGGTCCAATCAGTCATGCCCGCAGATATAAAGTGACGGGTGTGGTCCAATCAGTCATGCCCGCAGATATAAAGTGACGGGTGTGGTCCAATCAGTCATGCCCGCAGATATAAAGTGACGGGTGTGGTCCAATAAGTCATGCCCGCAGATATAAAGTTACGGGTGTGGTCCAATCAGTCATGCCCGCAGATATAAAGTGACGGGTGTGTCTTCTGTTTCTAATTATGAGTGTACCCCTTTCAGAGCTGAGGGGGGCGCCTTCAGGCAAACTAGGAAGTAGAAGTAGGCTGAGCGGCAGCTCGTCTTTCTACAATTTTATAAAATATCAGAAGAATATTAAGTCAAGGCACTGGATATGAAAGTACACGACATATCAGTATTCTGTGTGCATGTATTCAATTCCGACACAATAGGTATGATGTACTGCTCATGTGATGGGAATTTAAACTGCCAATCATTCCTGTCACCGTTCACTCCACCCCCCCAACACCAGTTCTTGATTATTTTTTAATAAGTCCATCAAGCTTATTAAGAGCTATTCATAATTAACGCGGTTCCATATTTCATTTTTTCCCCACTCGTGAGATTATTTTAAATCAGTAGAAAGTGCTGGTTCACTGCGCTGGATCGGTTTTCACGTGCGCTGAGAGTGCGCGACAAGTGCGCAATTGCGCAGCTTCGGGCGAACGTCGGTCAAGACTTCCACAAAATAAGCGACGTCTTTCGATATTGATGTATTTCGACGCGTAACAAATTTTACCCGCGGGATTTTTCGTGCTCGACTGTGCAGATTTGCGAAATCCCAGTGACTGATATTCACTTTTCAGTTTTCACGGTTTACCAGAAGAGTTTCAAGACCCTCCATAGGGACCAAGACGGACTGCCGATCCTCAAAATATGTGCAATTAGAACCAAAAAAAAGTTTTTTTTTCCATTAATTGAAATTTTATTGTGATTTTAATTTTGGCTTCTAATTATGAAAAAAAAAAAAAGCAACCAAAGAAAAATTATTAACATGCAGCGGCATGTGTTGTGTACGCAAGTTCCTGCGTTGTAAATGCACCCTGAACGTAGCACGAGTATTACTAACTTTATTTTGATGTGCTAAAGGTCAAAATATAGAGAGAAGGAATTTTTGTAATATAAATATTTATTCTAAACAAGTCAGTCACCCGATTTTATTTCCATGACTATTTTTTGTTTTTATTTCAATTTTTAAAAATCACATCATTTGAGTAATTTATTTTCTGGTGCCATACATCTAAAGTTGAAAATTGGTAGTTAAAATTTCAAAATTAGTGAATAATCCTGATTTCATTTTCAATCAAAACAATTATTTGATTATAATTTTCAGAATGTGGCACAGCTGGAAAGCGTCGGCCCCACAGTTGTGAGGTAACCAAAGAAAAATGATGAACATGCAGCGGCATGGGTTGTGTACGCAAGTTCCTGCGTTGTAAATGCACCCTGAACGTAGCACGAATATTATTAACTTTATTTGGCGATGGCGCGCGTCAAATCACGGTGACTGGAATGCGGAGAAAAATTGCTTTCAGTGAAAACAAACACTAAGTGGAACAATTTTAATTATTATTTTTTTTTACTTCAGTGACACTTCAAGCTATAACGAACAAGCCCGAGAAAGGACTTTTGACGGCAAAAATGTATTGATCGAAGTACAACTAATAAAATTGCCTGCCGCAAGCGAGTTGAACGTCAGTGGCTTTGTAACACGTGTCTTAGATAATATGAGAAAAAAAATGAACACTTTTGGAAATACGCAACTCACAACAAACTTGCGATTTCACACCCGATGGGTGGCCAGGAGCTCCGCAAACGCAAATACGTGCAAACGAGCCATTTAAAAAAGTTCCCTTAAAAAGAAAAAAAAAAACAAAAAAACGAGGCCGAAATCTCAAATATTCCCTCACATCGTCTTCTCATTTATCGCAACAAGCGCACGTTGAGGGGGGGAGGAAAAAAAAAAAAAACTTTTACATATTTTTGCATTTTAAAGGAAGGAGTTCACGCAAATGAATTCGCTTTGGACTCAATGTTAGAACGGGATGAGAGTTTCTACACATTTGAAATAAAAAAATGAAATATGGAAGCGCGTTAATTATGAATAGCTTTTAATAAGCCTGATGGACTTATTAAAAAATAATCAAGAACTGGTGTTGGGGGGGAGTGAACGGTGACAGGAATGATTGGCAGTTTAAATTCCCATCACGTTAGCAGTACATCATACCTACTGCGTTGGAATTTAATCCATGTACAAAGAATAATTATATGTCATACTTTCATATCCAGTGGCATAACTTAATAGCGTTCCAATATTTTAAAAAATGACTCGTATTGTATAGAGCTCGTGCACCTACGTCATAAAGTCACGTGACTTTTTTTTTTTTTTACATCGCCATAATGCCGGTCAAGCTAAGCATCACTCATTGCTAAATCGGTTGGAGATGACACGGAAATATGTCTTGCAGCACGACGCCCAGAGTGTTGTTCGATACCGTCAGACATTTAGAAGGTGAAAATAAACGACGGTACGTGGAAAAATTGCATAAACTCGGCATAGAGGACCCGGATTTAATGCCGAAGTCGATGTTTTCGCCGATAAAAAAATTGGACTTTTACTTCTCTTCCTCTTGTCTTGGACAACTGGATCTGCACGTGGATCTCGTGAGTAAGTCGTCGAGATTTACACGGAAAAGTTTGAAAGCGTAGAAACGTCTGGACGCATACAAATACTTCGTTGCTGGATCTGGTTCTCTAATCCGGAATAAATCCCACATAGTGGCGGTTTTGACGCCTCGTGAACGCGGAAGCGTGTTCGGCCACACGTTAACCTTCGCCGGAATCCATCGATCTTTTCGGCGAGTATTCAATACAAATACCAATATTTCAATAAATGACCCCGGTTTTACACAAACTCACATTCATTAACTACGATTGAAAAAAAAACAAACAAACAAACAAAGAGGACGGTGTCGTCTCCACGGAGCGTACTGTACACGGAAGCGATTGCGGCCACACGTTAAACTTCGGTAAACTTCTCAAACGGACAGACGTTTTATTTTATTTTATTTTTTTTTAAATACACATTGTTCTCAAATGAGCCAAACTTGGCGATCGCTACACAGTCGTGTGCGTATTTTGGCTGGGCACCATCCATCACCTTTAATTGCCGAAATCCATGGATATTATTCCATAGAATATCTAATATTTGAATATCTGTCTCGTCTGTTGTGACCAACCAACAGCACAACAGCTCTCGGGTATTGTAAATATTCTCCTGCGGTTCAATGTCTCCCCCCCCCACACTGTCGGGCAGTTCTGTTTGAAAATGGTGCACGAGCGCTCTACATAAGCTTGGCGTTCAGTCGTCCCTCGCGATATCGCGGCTAACTTTTCGCGGGGCCTCGCTGCTTTCTCTAGAATTTTTTTTCTTCACTGCTCTCGTAGCAACTCGCGCGAGCCAGAAGCAGAGAGTGCGTAAAAGACAGAATGCCCAAAGTTCGGGGTCATTTCGCACTGCAATGTATACGAGCTGACGCGATTATGCTAAACAATCTTAGCTAGCTTACCACCGCTAGTCAGGTATCGACTTTCAATCGCTTCATTGAATAAACGCTAGTAAAATTAACACTTTTTGGGGGCGCACTGCCTCGGGGGCAGCAAAGTGGCTTACACTGCCCGAGTGAAAGTGGTTTGTAATGAGCCATGGACAAATATGGATCAAAATTAGCCCCGAGTAGAATGCAATTCATCTACTTTCCAGTAGGAGCTTGGTCTAAAAAAAAAAAAAAAAAAAAAAAACCCCAGTCGGCCCATATTGTTCCAAATGATTAGCGTTAATCCTTGGTAAGCATCGGACATCTTTTCGAGGGGCTCCCCGCCTCTCCCCCTCCGAGATTTGACGGCAATGCGAAGCGCGACATCAAACGGCGTTCGCCGATCTCCAACGGGATTTGCGTGGCGATTATCCAATATTTATCTTTTCTTTTTCACGGGGAGCGCACGCCACGTGAACTTGGGGCAACTTTCAGAAGCAAAGGATTAATTTGCACGCTCCGGAATTAGTGCGAAGATGAAAGGGAAGAAAGTGGGTGGGTTGCGGGCGAGGGGGGGGTGGGGTGGGGTTGTTTGTCAGGGGCGGGGGGGCATCCAAAAAGCTCATCTTCAAGTCGATGGTTTAATTTATCATACGAGGTGAACCCGCATCTATTTCCGTAAGCCAGAGGGGGGAAAAAAAACAAAAACAAAAAAAGTTAACATGAAGGGAACATAATTAGCCACAAGTTTATGGAACAAAAGCAAAGGAGCGCCGCGTACATGGAAAGACAAAGTAAACAAGCCAAGCCAACCCCCCCCCAAAAAAAAAAAAATTGAAAAAGATAAAAAAAAAAAAAAATACACAGCAGGAGCGCGCTCGTCTTTTTCTTGGATTCTGGAGGGGGCTCGCAAACGCCTCGACGTTGCTTCAAACTCAGACGCGCCAACGCTTGTCGGCGTTTACCCGTCGTGGTGGGAAGAAGCATCCTAATCATATTTTCTTACAGTACTTCAAAGTACATTTTTCAGGTGGCTGAACTTTACTTGAATATTTAGTTTTTCTGTCTTTTTTATTTCTACTCCGACTGCCAGAATTTGAAAAACCGCTATCGGTACTTTTCGACTCCTTATTTAAAAAAAAAAAAAAATAGGCTTGTTAACGTCTTTTTGCTCTGCTAACAAAATGTTTTTTAAATGTTGTCGGCTAAAAGATGTTTGATAACAAATGTGTTTTGTCTGTAAAGATTTTTTTGGTGAATCATTTCATAACGCTAGCAAAGCTACTGGAATATGTTTTGATACTAGTTGAGCCAAAGCTAGCTAGCTAGCTAGCTAGCTAACGCTAACAGCATGTGACACGGAACTTGATCGTTTTAAAAGTCCTGCATTTTGTCTACTTAGACCTCCGTAGAGAGACATTCTAACATGTACAATGTATAAAAGGTGTCAATTTCATAAAAAAAAAAATACCACAAATGAACAAACGCAGACCAAAGCGCAAGCTTACCGTCGCAGTCGCCCAAGTGAGCGACGTTTCCCTGCTCCACGTCTTGTTCAAACGGCAGCCTATCAAGGAGAAAAGACACAAAAATTGACGCGAAATTACTCAATATTTGTCAGCTTTATTTTTTTCATATATTCATAAATAATATTTAGATATATAGTTTCGTTCCCTTCTAATCATAGATTTGAAAAATACTTTATCTTCAAACCTGTACGTGTTTTTAAATAATATATCATATTTTCAGTTTGCGTTTGGAACTTTGCGTAATTTTACATAAAAAGACTCCTCAAATACGAGCTTCTTAAGTGTTTACTGTAAATAGATCATTAAAAAATAAATAAAAATAAAAAAAGAACAGCTGAGAAAATGATGATGCCCCAGTGGCTCCATTATGATACTAATAACCGAAACAGAATTCTAATTTAAAGATCACGGCGTACCCGCGGGGGAGTTTAATTAAGCGGCTTAATGAGGCGGATTGCCGAAAATGTCTCGGTCAGCGTATTCGCAGTTCATATTAGATATTGATCGTGTAACTATATACTGCCGTGTGGAATATAGTAAATATGAACGTGCAGTTTCAGGCGAATAGTTCACACTTGTGAGGGTGCCGCACGTGGACATTCAATAACAATCAATGGAGTAGAATTCATTATTATTATTATTATATATTTTTTGTTTTTATTTTTAATATAATTTTGATATGCAAATACATTCAGACTGCAATGGAAATTGATCAAAACATGCGTACGTACTGTATCTGGAATTAGAAAATAATTTCATGATTTGGTGACGCAGCATGTGGCTCGTTATCAAAACATTTTTTGTTTCCAATAATAATTGGTGTTTCAATATTTAATCCATGTTTTTTTTTTGCTCCACCTGTGAAAAACAACAGCTGGTGTTTTCCGCTGTTTATTACAGAAACGTTGAAAAATATCGCCGCCGCATTCATATTTCAGTCCACATTTGCGTCGCGCACGCGTTTTGAATTTGCCACCTACGGCAGCCTCCGGTTTCGAAACGATGCAATATTCATGTCAAAATGAATTTTTTTCCCACCAGAAAACAAACGTTTTCCGCTGTTATTAGGATCCGGTCTCTGAAAATTTGTTCATATATCATTCATGTGGCCGATATCGTATTCATGGCTCGCTAAATAAAACATCGCGGGACTTCGCTCGCTCGACACGTTTTTGATGCTGCTACGTCAATAAATAAATAAATAAATAAATTTTTAGCCAAAAAAAAAAAAAAAAAAAAAAAATATATATATATATATATATATATGATTCCATAACCCAACAGCTTTGTTGTGCTCACGTATGTACGTACATATTGATATACTTTTTAAAATTTCTGGACATAGCAACTTGGATTAAGCCAAATATCTCAAACTTTATGTGATTATTATAGTGTAATTAACCAGTAAAAAGTGTGTTTGTTTTTTTTCCAAGGACAGATTCTATAGTAAAATATGTACAAAGATATGTATCAAATATTGTGCTGAGAATAATAACATTCAGTTTTGACAGCGTCAGTTTATAACTGTGGGGGGCCGCAACTCCAGACAGCTGCTCTGAATATTTTGGTGACCTTATTCAGCCGCGGGAGCACGGAAAGGACTACAAACTCGTGATTATTATGATTATTTTCGCAAAAGGCATATTTTTCCACCGAGTCGGAAGCGCTTGAAGTGTGTCCTGAGCGACCCCTCGCGCCGCCTGCGACATTTCAACAAACTTCTCAGGCGAGAGGAAGCGGAGATGAAACGAGAGCCAACGAAAGAAAAGAAAACACAGCTGGCAAAACAGCGCCGAGAAGCGCTCCGCGGGATTCTGCTCGGCACACAAAAAGCCCGCAAAATTAATTAGACGCAAAACTGGAGCCTCCCCCCGCCCCAAAAAATGTAATTATGCATTTAATTAATACATTACAAACGTCAGAGTCCCCCCCCGCCATGTGAAAACGAGAAATAGAACAGAATAACAAAAGTCGGACTCCGTTTCGGTCCCTCGAGGTGCAATCGACGCTAATGAAGCTATTTCAAAAAACGCTAGCGTGGCTTCTGCCATCAATTCGTTATAAAATCCTGCATGACTGCTACTTGCCTCATTTTTGAAATTAATTCCACTCATTGTGTTTATTTCTACCCTACACGGTGGCGGTGATGATGAAAAACCGCCGAGGAACAATCAAATTACCCCAAAAAAATATGTTTAATTTGCTTTTATAAAGTAAAATATTGTACAATATTCTTTTCCTTTGCAAAAAAATTAAAAAAAAATCATTGCGATTTTGTTTTTGTACTTTTTCGGGAGGCGGTGGAACGGATTAAGGCAATTTCTATTCATTTCAAAGGGGAAAGTTGAATTGAGTTACAGTTACAAGGCCCAATTGTACTTTTACTCTGAAGGTACAGTAAAGCCTCGGTTCTCGAACGTCCTCCGTTTTCGAACAAATCTGTTTTTCGAACGAAAATTTCAAGATTTTTTTTTTTTTTTTGCTTCTGTTTTCGAACGAAAATCGGGACTCGAACGCCGGCCAGAACCTCAATCATGGCTCCAAAGGAGGCAAGTTGCTTGTTTAAAGTCATTCTGCACTTTTGTTAATAAAAAAAGTCTACAAGGCTGGGGGCCGAGTCGCTACAGATAACGCCAATGCACTCCCAGCCTAGCGTACTCTAATAAAGCATACATTTTAAGCAAAATATAAATATATTTCTTACATTATTTTACTATATAAAGTATTTAAACTATACATGTATTTCTACTATGCAGTTTATTATCAGGAAAAGCTAAGAAAAAATGCTTTAAAAAGCCAAATTTTTTAGGCTTGGAACGGATTATTTCTTTTTCCATTCACTGTAATGGGAAACATCGATTCGGTTTTCGAACAAATCTCTTCTCGAACCGTTTCCTGGAACGGATTGCGGCCGAGAACCGAGGCATCACTGTACTTTTTCTTTTCATAGCACAACAAACTCTGTGCTGAACGCATTAAAAAATTTTTTAGTCAATGCGATGAAAGCGGATTCAATTAAATCGATGACATCGTTGATATTTTTTCAACAGCACATCGGCGCTCATTTTTTGCGTAATGACTATTTCCACAGATCAGATATTAAATAAAAAATTCTGCAAAACAAAGTTAGTGGACTAAAGTGTTGAACGTCGACTAATCGGCGACCTTTAGACCTAAAAAGTTGCGAGCTGACTTTGCTTCGATATGATGACAGGACCAGTTGTAGCCTGACTTTCCAAAAGGGGGCGTGCCAACCCCCCCTGGAGGAAATCCCCCCCCGCCACTGGAAGCGGAATCGATCGGTGGGGGGGGGGCGTCCCCGTTAAATCACATCGAAGGACTTTAAACAGCCTGCGGTGGTCCTCACGGAGCCCCCGCCCCCGCGTTGCGTGTTTTCTCGGCTGCGCAAACGTGTTCGCCGAGATTCGAATTCAATGAGCTCGTTTGATCTGAGCGCGGGAGGGCGACGGCGGCGGACTTGCGCCCACGCGCAGACGCTCGCTAAGTGGAAGAAGATGCGCCGTTGTGCGGCGGTCGCATCTTGAACCGATCGCAGGACTGACGAGCCACTGAGACGCGAGACCTCCGGACGATATTAATAAAAAATGCAGTCGCAGGTGCAAGGCCAAGGAAATAAAGAAAAGACAGTGAACCACTGCAATGTGTTCTTCTTGGGCGATCGATTTTTAAGGCCTTTTTCAGGACGCTTAATAGTTCATCGGTGTAGTACCACGTTCTGCCACACAGCATGCCAGGCAGCACTGAGCTCAACTAGAAGACATGCAGCCTAATTAAGTCCAAGAAGAAGAGGCAGCTCCATAACCGTTACCGCCGTGTACGCCTCAATTATATATATATATATATATATATATATTTCCCCCAGAGAAGAAATAAAAATGAACTAAAATAGTGTGGTTGCGTAAGTGTGCACACCCCCATGATTGGGAACAAACGTTTTGGAATTACGGCCAAAAAGTTTAAACTTGGTTTCCTCGTGCAATGACACGTTTACCCACACGAGTACGGGAAATTTTGTTATGGTCCTATGAAAATTATCTGGATTATCTTGCTTAATTTCTTTTAAAAAATATTACAAAACAGGGCGGCACAGTGGATCAGCTGGTAAAGCGTTTTAACCTCATCATCTGAGGATGTGGGTTCGATCCCCGACCCGCCTGTGTGGAGTTTGCGTGTTCTCCCTGTGCCTGTGTGGGTTTTATCCGGGTGGGCACTCCGGTTTCCTCCCACACCCCAAAAACATGCAACATTAATTGGACACCCTAAATTGCCCCTCGGTGTGTTTGTCTCCATGTGCCCTGTGATTGGCTGGCGACCAGTTCAGGGTGACCGCGACCTTCGTGAGGACAAACGGCAAAGAAAATGGATGGACTGACGTTCGAACAGGGGTGTGTAGACTTTTTATAGCCACATTACATGCCGATGATTATCGCCGTATGCTCCGTGTGCGTTAAGAGAGCAAGTTGCATGAAGGTTTTGAATTCTGGTAATATCTATGGTCATTTCCGTCAACTTGTCTATGTAACGTAGCATAAAGCTAGCGAAGGTACATCGCGACGGGCGAAAAACGCCTCTCGGGGGAGTTGTGTCACCTGGTTCCGGGACGCAGGAAAGAGCAGACGCTTCCTCTGGTCCAGCCGCAGTACGGGTCCCTGGAGGCGATGCAGTTCCTGCACAGCAAAAGGGAATTCAACCGACGTCGGGTAACGCACGTCGCGCAATTTCGGGGGTAAAACCGGAGGCGGCGAACTGACTTGATGCAGCGCGAGTAAAGGTGGCAGCGCGCCACCGGCACGCGCACCACGCAGGACGGGAAGGCCAGGACGAGGGTGTGACTCGCGCCGTCCAGAGTCAGCGACAGCAGCTGCCTGGCCTGCGGAGAGTCACCGGCGCACCTGCAAAAAAAAAAAAATATGAAAAAATAATGCATGAGATCATCGCGAAGCTTTGGAAAAAAAAAAAAAACAAAAACGTGGTACTGGCGTGCGCAAGTCTGGTGTGGGGGGCTTGGCGGGGGGCGATATGTAGTACAGGACGTGTATGAGGGGAGCAGAACAGCGGTGAGATCTGGCGGGACTGCATCAGGGATCCGCGCTGAGCCCCTTCCTGTTTGCGGTAGTAATGGATAGGCTGACAGATGAGGTTACGCGTTTGATTGGACAATGATGAACCTTCTACCTTACGTGATTGTGATTGCGTGTCACAAAAAAAATCTTAAATCCATTTTTCCCTCTGGGTTGACAGCTAAAATGGCTCGCTCCATCTTCTACACCTTCGTCTTCTTCTTCTTCTTCTGTAAACATCGTCTTTCATCTCCGTTGATCTTTTTCTGGGTTACGTACGTCAAAACCAGCCGGCGAGCGTCAAACTCGACAGACGGCGATGACGTCTGGGCTGAGCGTCTAATCACGACAAACTGTAGTATTGACTTCCTTGATACCAATTCCTATTTTTCCCCACGAGGCAGGACTTATGCTCATCATTTTAGGACAGGAGGGAAAACAAACAAAAGTGAAAAGGTGAACTTCAAATAAGATTAAAAAATGAATTTTTTGACGACATACAAAAGTATAGACTTCCTTGATACCAATTCCTATTTTTCCCCACGAGGCAGGACTTATGCTCATCATTTTAGGACAGGAGGGAAAACAAACAAAAGTGAAAAGGTGAACTACAAATAAGATTAAAAAATGATTTAAAAAAAAAAATACAATATTACGCTTGAGGTCTCAGTAGACTCAACTGTTTTTATACTTGACATTAAAAAGTCAATATTTCTCAATATTTCCCATATGAAGTTGTATATCAAATGTCAATAGTCGTACAGGCGGCACGGTGCATCAGCTGGAAAGCGTTGGCCTCCCATTTCTGGAGACGCAGGTTCAATTCCAGCCCTCCCTTCAATGCGAGTCCCGACACACCACCCGCGACGGTGTTGTGTTACCCACACGAATTTGGGAAATTTTGTTATGGCCCTTTGAAAATTATCTGGATGATGTTGATTAATTTCTTTTAGAAAATATTACAAAACAGCTGGTGAAGCGTTATTGCCTCACAGTTCTGAGGATGTGGGTACAATTCTCCCCACGCCTACGTGGGTTTTCTCCGAGCACTCCGGTTTCCTCCCACATCCCCAAAACATGCGACATTAATCGGACACTCAAAATTGCCCCAAGGTGTGATTGTGAGTGCGGCTGTTTGTCTCGATGTGCCCTGCGATTGGCTGGCGACCGGTTCAGGGTGTACCCCGCCTCCTGCCCGTTGACAGCCGGGATATGTTCCAGCACTCCTCGTGAGGATAAGCGGCTCAGAAAATGGATGGTTGCCGTGCGTTAACGTATGTACTCGTCTGCGTGCGGTCTGGTGCATGCTCGTCGCAAGTTCCCGGTTTGAATCTTACTTTTCGGGGTTGAAGCCCTCCAGCTCCTCCAGGAAGACGTTGCCGCCGGTGACCGTGTTGTCCCGGTTGGGCACGACCAGGAACTTGAGCACGGTCCCCCGGCTGGAGCCCAGGAACAGGACGGTGCGGTTCCTGTGCGGGCCGGCCTCGGCGTCCACCACGATCTTATTCAGCTGGTACCTGCAAACAATGCGGGGGTGAAAAGGCGCCGAATCGGGGCTGGAGATGGTTTTTTTTTTTCGGATTGCGCGATGGAAGGACAACATGCAATCGGAATGGAACGAATTAGAAATGCCGACGAGATTAGCTTAGTGCGCTAATTACGCCGGACGTTCGGCCGTTAATTCTACAAACGGGCCCCAACTACAAACCACGTGGACGGCAACCTTAATCTGCGCCGGTTTGCATGAAAAAGGATGAAAACATCTTTGCTCATTTGTGTTAGCCAGTCTATGGCATTTTGCATATAGCATGATTAAGCTCGTGGACTTTTGTCGACACTTGTGTGAAATATTTGACACTTAAAACAAAAGTGATTGAATTTTCTTTCACTTAATGTGTTAGTTTTATCGTGAAACTTCAACAGTGACAACCGTCTTGAAGCCCATTTGTGTTAGCCAGTCTATGGCGTTCTGAATTTGACGACACTTGTGTGAAGTATTTGACACCTAAAACAAAAGTGACAGAATTTTCTTTCACTTTATGTGTTAGTTTTATTGTGAAACTTCAACGAACAGCGACAACCGTCTTGAAGCTCATTTGTGTTAGCCAGTCTATGGCGTTTTGCATATATGGTGATTAAACTCGTGGACATTTGACGACACTTGTGTGAAGTATTTGACACCTAAAACAAAAGTGACAGAATTTTCTTTCACTTTATGTGTTAGTTTTATTGTGAAACTTCAACAAAGAGTGACAACGGCCGACGAGATTAGCTTAGTGCGCTAATTACGCCGGACGTTCGCGCGTTAATTCTACAAACGGGCCCGTCTGGGAACAACGGAGGAGGAGCACAACTGGAATTCGGTGTTGCTTCAGTGTACCCTTTTTATCTAGTCCCTGTAATCCCCCCCGGTGGATGAGTGACAGGGCGAATCCCGTCAGCAGCAGAAGTTTGAGGTGAGGTGAACCAGGTCTTGCCCAATTCCCACAGCTTAGTCCTTTTGAGTCGCCAGAGAAACGGAACTGTTTTACGGGATTAGGGATTGTGTTTCGAGGTAGATAAGCGGGAACGCAAAGCGGAGACGGACCGCGTTCATTGTCCGCGCGGCATAAGAACCCGCTTCGACTAAGTTTTTAGCACATCGTCTGAAGTTATGGTTTCAAAATTTGCAAAAACCGGAAGCAAAACACTCAGAGCTTGAGGAGCCTTTTCAAGAAATGCGAAAACAGAACCACGTCATCTGCAAAAAGCAGAGACGCAATACCGAGACCACCAAACGGTCTTGGCTGCGCTTAAAGATTCTGTCCATAAAGGTTGCGAACTGAATCGGTGAAACGAGTCCGACTTAGTGCCAGAAATGCGGAACAAATTCTGACACAGGTCGTACGGTGACCGAATAGCCCAGATTAGGAGGTTCGGTACCATGTACTCCCCGAGGACTTCTCCACAGGACTCAACGAGGGAGACGCTCGGACGGCTTCTCCAAGTTCATAAAACACAGACTGGTTGGGAGAAATCCTATGGATCCCTCAGGACCCTGCCGAGGATGTAGAACTGGTCCACTGACCCACGGTCAGGACGAAAACCCCATTGCTCTTCCTAAATGTGAGATTCTCGACGGAACCTCCTCTCTAGCGGTCCTGAATAGACCGTACCGTGGAGAGGCCCGAGGAGTGTGATCCTCCCTTGGAGTTGGAGAACACACCCTCTGGTCCAGTCTTTCAAAAAGGGGGACCGGGACCTCGGTCTGCCAATCCAGAGGCACTGTCCCTGATATGCACAAGATGCGGTAGACGTCGCCCCACAACCGTATGGCGGGCGATTACTAGAGTTTAACACCAGAGACTCGCTACCGACACCTGTTGACGTTGAAAGCTTCGTTGCAGAAGTGATGGCCTTCATTATCGGAATTTGTGAGGTCCCAACACCTGGCAATGTCCCGCCCCAGCTCTACCGCCAATTTTCCGGGCAGGCAGTGTGAAAGGGGGTTATGAATTTATGACTTCCTATGTATATATATATATATATATATATATATATATTTTTTTTTTTTTTTGCTTTCTCCTTACCTTGTTTTTAAACCTACATCCAGTGTTGCACCTCTAAGAACAAAAAGAGAACAAAAGATACATTTGGGTTAAATGTTTTTCGCATCATTGCGTGATTTTTTTTTTTTTTCCCCCAAGATGTCTTCAGTGCTCGGCGAGACTCGGTATAAAAATGAAAAACGCTGGAGTTGCCGAGCATATTCCTGAGAATAGAAAAGCTATAAAAAAACAACATTTCAGTGGTACCTTGACATACACCAAAAAAAAAAAAAAAAAAAAAAACGAAAACATTTGCAAGGAGCTGCTGTAGGCCACCACTCACACCCAGACGCTCACACGCTCACTTGGCCACGGCCTTTAAAGGCACACGAGCCAACAGTTGACTAACACAGGAAGTGTGATCCCTACAATTTTTTAAAACTTTCTATTATCTGTTAAAAACCCAAACAAATTATGGTATTTTTTTGTAAAAAAAAAAAATAGTAGCACTGTAAATATTGGTATATTCCCGAAGAGAGCGTCTCGAAACTTGCGATCGCACCTGACCATGGTTTTGACTATCCACGGCCTGTGCCCGAGCGACGGGACGGCCTCGTCCATCAACGGATGAGTCTTGACAAAGTTCAGCATCTCATCGGGGAAGGAGTTGGAGGAATTGAACTTGGAACCCTGAACGGCGCAGCCCCCGGGTCTGAAAAAAGCGAGAGTCAGAACACGTGAGGGAAGAACTAACATTAGTTTCCAGATCCGTTGCGGTACCAACCACTAAGTGGGAGAGTACTTTAATTTGAATTGCCAAAAGGCAACAGGTCAAAGGCAATTGCGTTCAAACTACAAACCACGTGGACGGCAACCTTAATCTGTGCCGTTTTGCATTATACAAGATGAAAACATCTTTGCTCATTTGTGTTAGCCAGTCTATGGCATTTTGCAGACACCACGATTAAGCTTGTGGACATTTGACGACACTTGTGTAAGTATTTGACACTTAAAACAAAAGTGATTGAATTTTCTTTCACTTAATGTGTTGGTTTTATTGTGAAACTTCAACAAAGAGCGACAACCGTCTTGAAGCGCATTTGTGTTAGCCAGTCTATGGTGTTTTTCACACACCACGATTAAGCTCGTGGACATTTGACGACACTTGTGTAAGTATTTGACACCTAAAACAAAAGTGATGGACAATTTTCTTTCGCTTTATGTGTTAGTTTTATTGTGAAACTTCAACAAAGAGCGACAAAAACTTGAAGCTCATTTGTGTTAGCCAGTCTATGGCGTTTTGCACACACACCACGATTAAGCTCGTGGACATTTGACGACACTTGTGTGAAGTATTTGACACCTAAAACAAAAGTGACAGAATTTTCTTTCACTTAATGTGTTAGTTTTATTGTGAAACTTCAACGAAGAGCGACAAAAACTTGAAGCTCATTTGTGTTAGCCAGTCTATGGCGTTTTGCACACACCACGATTAAGCTCGTGGACATTTGACGACACTTGTGTGAAGTATTTGACACCTAAAACAAAAGTGACAGAATTTTCTTTCACTTAATGTGTTAGTTTTATTGTGAAACTTCAACGAAGAGCGACAAAAACTTGAAGCTCATTTGTGTTAGCCAGTCTATGGCGTTTTGCACACACCACGATTAAGCTCGTGGACATTTGACGACACTTGTGTGAAGTATCTGACACCTAAAACAAAAGTGACAGAATTTTCTTTCACTTAATGTGTTAGTTTTATTGTGAAACTTCAACGAAGAGCCACAGCCGCCTTGAAGCAAGGCATGCTTTTGCGTCTTTTTGGAGAACTGTTTGAGTAAGAGTAATTAAAATGTGTTTTAAGAAGTTAAATAATAATAAGTATAAAGAATGGAAGATGGCTCGGCCACAGTATTGCGTTTTTGTTTTTAAATCTCTCGCGGCGTCCATCCGAAACGCAACGGGGGTTTGATTGCGTTCGGCGTCACGCTGATTTTGGCCACACCGCGTCCCAATCGGTTCCGGGCATGCGCACCTCGGCTTGGGGATGACTTCATCGGGAACCGGCGTCCAAATGGACTCCGGTGACTTCTGCTCTTTGAAGCGACCGTCGAACACCGCCGCCAACTGCTCCATGTCGAAGGCGCAGACCGCCGAGCCGGGGATGCTGCGCAGACGGACAGACGGACGGAAAGAGAAAATGACCGTCAGTCCTCGGAGGAAGCGGACAAAAGGAGGTAAAGAAGTCTCCCAAGCGCCATACGGGGAGAGTCACCCGAGCAAAAGACGACAAATTGGATTTGGGCTTTTCATATTTTCATCTGGTGCTTGGAAACAAAAGGGAATTGTTACAGAGAGCAACGCGAATGACAGGCAAAGCCGGAAGCCGTCAGGTCGGCGACTCCGGGAAAGAAAAAAAAAAGGCGGTCGGTGGATGCAATAAGCGAGATTAGGAGAGTCTTGGCGTGAATTTCTGTGGAAAAGAAAACAAAACGGGAAATGAGTCACCGATTGGGGTGATTCGCGTGAAGGAAATGAACTCGACAATAAGGCGCTCCGGTAAAAAGGCTCGCTGAGTCGACGGGGAGACGCTTTAACTGCCGGTGAACCCAAGCACCGATGTGGAGAGGGGGCGGGGGGGGGGGGGGAAACACACATTAAGCACTCTGGATCACGTCCACCCAAACTCAAGACCACCTCGTGTGAGTGTCGAGAAAATCCAAATGTGCTGCTTTGATACTTAGCTCCTACGCCGTCGTCGCAGATGGCGGAGGGTGACTAAGTGGCAAAAACACGGCACCGCTGAGTCAAGTGCAAAGCGGTGGCGACGTCGGCGGAGGCCAACTTCCTCACATTCTGTACTGAAGTGGAAGTACAAACATTTGCGTCATAGACACGTCGGTAGAAGTATGTGTACCGATTCGACTCCTTGCGGTAGAAATGAGTCATCTGCCAAGATGGAATCGAGGGAATTGTACTCTGCGTCGTGCGGTGAAGGTGCTTCACCTTTAACGCAAAAGGCTCTTTCGGTTGGAAATGTTTGGGTGTGCGGTCTCCCTCTTTATGCCTTGCCGGGTTGTCACGAACCTCCGCTACGGGGGCCGGACCCAAATGCGGGACTCCGAGACGCGAGCATGATGTTAGGGGGTCACGCACGGCGTAAGCGGTCCGAGCAAAACGCCGAGCAAAGGCAGGATCCGAAAACGTGGAGCGAGGTCTGACGTCTACGAGACAAACTCGGACACCTGAACTAGGACTAGACTACGACTTCTTCTTTTCCTTTCAGCTTGTCTCGTTAGGGGTCGCCACAGCGTGTCATCTTTTTCCATTTAAGCCCATCTCGTGCATCTTCCTGTCTTAAGACCCGACCGTCCTCAGGTCCACCCTCACAACATCCATCAACCTTTTCTTAGGTCTTCCTCTCGGTCTCTCTTCCCTGGGAGCTCCATCCTCAGCATCCTTCTACCAATATGCTCACTCTCTGGCCTCTGGACATGTCCAAACCATCGAAGTCTGCTCTCTCGAACCTTGTCTCCAAAACATCCAACTTTGGCCGAGCTCATTTCTGATCCTATCCAACCTGGTCACTCCGAGCGAGAACCTCATCATCTTCATTTCTGCCACCTCTAGGTCTGCTTCCTGTTTTTTCTTCAGTCCCACGGTCTCTAATCCGGACATCAAGACCGGCGTCACCACTGTCTTATAAACTTTGCCCTTCATCCTAACGGAGACTCTTCTGTCACATAGAACACCAGACACCTTGCGCCAGCTGTTCCACCCCGCTTGGACCCGTTTCCACACTGTCCATTGCTCTGTATTGTTGACCCCAAGTATTTGAAGTCATCCACCCTCGCCATCTCTTCTCCCTGGAACTTCACTCCCCCTCCCCCACCTCATGCATATATATTCTGTTTTACTTCAGATAATCTAGGACATGACTATGACTATGAAACAAACTAAGACGAGACTAAACTGTGGTGGCACAGAAACGCTGTGACGAGGGTAGCGCAAACTAGTCGCAAAACCGTCAGTGAATACAACTCACTAACTCGGGGCAAAGAACTGGCAAATTCCAGTGACAAAAACGCCAACTTAAACGCCAGTCACAATGTAAAAGAGCTGTGAAGTCTTGCTCATGAGCGTGATTAGTGGAACAATCCAATAGGTTGCGTCGTCTCCTTGTGCCGAATTGGACCGACTTCAGGCGGACGCATGTTAGGACACCAATCGAGCAAGACGAGGGTCAATGCCGCAAAACCAGCTCGTCTGCTTAAAGACTGCTTTTCTAATCCGGACGTGGACGGCTTCTTTCGCCCCTCTCGCAAACCAGCCGCGCTCCCCCCTCCGCAGTTTAGACATCCGAGGACCAGAGTCAGCAGTTTCATCTGCAAACTGCTGGCTCGGCCGCCGTCGCCTTTCTCCGGTGTGGGGAAGTCATTGCCGGTTTTTGTCAAACGAGAGAATCCTCTCGCTACATCAGTAGAAATACAGATACCCGTTTTCAAATGTAATGAGTAAAAATTAAAAATGAAAAAAAAAAATAAATACAAATTTACAGATACCTGAAAAATGTAGTTCAGTAAAGAACCAAAGCGTCCCGGCCTGGACTGTACCTGCAAGCCCACATCCACAGCAGAGTTAAATAACGTGAAGTCCTTCAAAATCCTTGACGAAGATTCGTGTCATTTTTTTTTTTTTTGTTACCGCAACTGATAAGAACACGAACAAAGATTTACTCTAACTTGCCGTTTCGAGCGCTTCCACGCTCAAATCTTTGTGATGAAAAGCATCACTCATGTCACTTTTCATTTGATCTCGACTGCGTTCTCCTTGTCTGGCACTGAAACCGTCAGCGCGCTAAATATAATAGCTCCTGGCTTTTAGTGCCGTCGCCGTCGGTAGTTTGGATTTTTATTTTTCCTGACGATTGCCCGGTTTTAACCAAACCGCCGCTCCACCCGTGACCCCGTGCGGTTCGGTTTTACGACAGCGACCGATGAAGCGCAGATACGCCACTTCTATTGAGCGTTTTTCGAAAGGTCTTTTCATGGCTGACGGGGGCTGCTTTGGAGGTGCCGGCGTGCGCTCGCTATCGAGGCGTCGCCCTCGAAAATTCCGGCTTCAAACGCTGGGCGTGAGTCAGGCGTAACCGCGGATGACACGGCGCCCATCTCAGGACTGCGGGCAGCAGATGTTCGATGCGATACGCCGACTTGGGGCTGGTTTGGCCTGTATCCCCCCCCCCACATTTCTTCTGCCGGATGCCAGGTTTACCCCGTAGCCCCTGAACACGGAGATGCGGTCGCCGGCGCTGGCGTCAGCGCAAAAAGTTGTTGGTTGCCAAGCGTTGTTGCCAAAGATTAATCGAGATCCTTTCGAAACCTAATTAAAAAGTGGATCTTCCTTTGAAACTCTGCTTTGAAAGCCCAACCCATGCATGAAGCCCTCATTAAAAACTTACCTGGCTCGAACGCCTGGTTTGAAACCGTAACCCAGCTTGGAACCGGACTTTGAAACCCAAAGCCGCGGCTCGACACGCTGAATCTGAAACGCTAATTTGGGCTGGGAACCCCAGTTTTGAAACTCCGAACTTGTTTCAACTCTGAAATCTGAACCCATGTTTGAAACTCTAATTTGAACCCCTAATGCCGTTAAAACTCTACATTGAAACAAGAATTATGGCTTGAAATTTTAATATGAAACTGTTATCTTTGGTTTAAAGACCAACCGTGGACTGAAACCCGAATTACAAATCTTAATGCTGGTTTGAAAGTCTAACTTTGAACCCTAGCCCTTGTTTGAAATCTTAATACGGGTTCGGAATCCTCATTGAAGCCCCTGGTTTAAAACTCTACTTGAAAATGTAAACCCTGTACTTCAAACTCCAGTGTGCGACCCTAGTTTCAAAACCCAAGACTTGTTTCGAAAAAATGATCATAGGCTCAAACCCTAACGCTGGTTTGAAACCCCTTTGAAACTCTGACTTGAATTTACGACGACCGAGGTCTTCACCACGATGTCCCCAGTATAGCCTCCATTTGTCAAGTACCATAGAAACACCCACACGGTTACCATCATTTTCTTAGCTGCATATCCTCACAAGGGTCGCGGGGAGTGCTGGAGCCTATCCCAGCTGGAGGCGGGGGGTACACCCTGAATTGGTTGCCAGCCGATCGCAGGGCACAAACAACCAATCACACTCACAATAACACCTAGGGTCAATTTAGAGTGTCCGATTAATGTTGCGTGTTTTGGGGATGTGGGAGGAAACCGGAATACCGGGAGAAAAGCCACGCAGGCACGGGGAGAACATGAAATCTCCACTCGGGCGGGTCCGGGATTGAACCCGGGACCTCAGAACTGTGAGGCCAACGCTTTACCAGCTGAGCCACTGTGCTGCCTCCATAACTCAAGCTCATCAGTGCATTTACTTGTACGTCAAATCAACTTTCCCGACTGAAACGAATGGCAAGGCCAGTAATCCGTTCCACCCCAAAACGTTTCGCTTCGTTTTAAATGTAATAACTTTATGAAAATATTATAAAATAGAATGTAAAAAAGGAATTGGAACTGTATGTGTCCACCGTGCCGCCGATTACCGTCATTATGAACTCAAACATATTCTTTCGTTTGGTTTTGTTTTGTTTTTAATGAAAAACAAAAACCCCAAAAGTTTTCTTGGCTTTTCATCAGACAGCAAGAACTTAAAAATAACTTAATAAGCTTTTGGCCATTGAACGTGAAAGCATTCAATATTTTTCAACTTTTATTAAACTTAAACACAGCGTTAGCGACTCTAAATTGCCCCGAGGTGTGATTGCGGGTGCGGCTGTTTGTCCCCTCGCGCCCTACGACCGGCTGGCGACCAGTTCGGGGCGCACGCCGCCTCCCCCTGCCCAACGACAGCCGAGGTCGGCTCCGGCACTCCCGGCGACGCCCGTGAGGATAAGCGGCTGGGAAAATGGATGGACGGATGGCTTTTGCAAAGACCGAATGCTCAAATTGTCCCGGCGCGACCGCACCAAGTTATACGAGCGCGTTCAAAACGAAGCTGCAAGGTGGGCGTCAGATAACGCGCCAGACAAACAACAATAAAGAATTGCCGCTCAATGGGGAAACGCGTCACATCTTGTAAAGGTGAATTATAAGAACATTATGTTGGCGCTTCGCTCAAGGGAGGGCGGGGGGGATTCTGGCTCTCGGCTACAATAAGGGACTTCCTGTGAAGTCCTCTCCGTGATGTTGCCAGGCAACTAGCGCAGGAAAAAAAAAAAAAAGAAGGATAATGTTTCGCACCCCCGGGCGATAAAATTCTTTATTATGGGAAGCATGAAAAGAAAAATGTTTGCGTCATGTTGCGAGATGAAATTTGAGGGTTCCGATCCAATCCAAATGGTCGGTTTGGAAAATTTGTTCATTGGAATCAACTTTTACTTTTGCTACCTATCTTAAATTTTATTCCTTGATATCAAAATTGTTATCATACATGAATGCTAGGCGGAAAAAATATTTTCACTTTTTGTGCTTAACTACGTTTCAGTGTTCTCTTTCTGCTTCGTTAAAAGAGCGGAATTATTATTTTTTTGAGGTCCTGAGGAGATGACATCATTATTTTGCGTGTATGTGCGCACGTCCTGGATGTTTTCAATCAATGTAAAGGAATTTTGTGTTTTTTGGGGGGATGGAAAGCACAATAAAAACGAAATAACGAAAAAATATAAATAAATAAATTGATAAATTTTTTTTCCCCGTTTTTGTTGTTCGCACGAGTCTCTGTAACCCTTTATCAGCACAAGATGTGAATATTTATATTATTATTATGAATATTCAAATCTACTTCCCACTACGTTGTGTGGATAGTTAGCTAGCTAGCGACTTTTCTGCCATTCATTTTCTCATCTTTCTTCGAATCACGCGTAAAATTAAAAAAAAAATTGAAACTTGAAGTCTTGACTTACTACAGAGAGTCCTCCGGTTATGACGGTCTCGACCTAAGACGAAACCCTGAATTCAGGTTTAAAACCCTAAACTCAAGCCGCCATAGTCAGGTTTGAAACCCTGAATTCAAGTCATAGTTAGGTTTGAAACCCTGAATTCAGGCTTGAAACCCTAAACTCAAGCCCCCATAGTCAGATTTGAAACCCTGAATTCAAGTCATAGTCATGTTTGAAACCCTAGTTTAGGCTTGAAACCCTGAATTCAAGTCATAGTTAGGTTTGAAACCCTGAATTCAGGCATGAAACCCTAAACTCAAGCCCCCATAGTCAGATTTGAAACCCTGAATTCAAGTCATAGTTAGGTTTGAAACCATGAATTCAGGCTTGAAACCCTAAATTCAAGCCATAGTCAGGTTTGAAACCCTGAATTCACGTCATAGTCATGTTTGAAACCCTAGTTTAGGTTTGAAACCCTAAACTCAAGCTGCCATAGTCAGGTTTGAAACCCTGAATTCAAGCCATAGTCAGATTTGAAACCCTGAATTCAAGTCATAGTCATGTTTGAAACCCTAGTTTAGGTTTGAAACCCTAAACTCAAGCTGCCATAGTCAGGTTTGAAACCCTGAATTCAAGCCATAGTCAGATTTGAAACCCTGAATTCAAGTCATAGTCAGGTTTGAAACCCTAGTTTAGGCTTGAAACCCTGAATTCAAGTCATAGTTAGGTTTGAAACCCTGAATTCAGGCTTGAAACCCTAAATTCAAGCCATAGTCAGGTTTGAAACCCTGAATTCAAGTCATAGTCATGTTTGAAACCCTAGTTTAGGTTTGAAACCCTAAACTCAAGCTGCCATAGTCAGGTTTGAAACCCTGAATTCAAGCCATAGTCAGATTTGAAACCCTGAATTCAAGTCATAGTCAGGTTTGAAACCTTAGTTTAGGCTTGAAACCCTGAATTCAAGTCATAGTTAGGTTTGAAACCCTGAATTCAGGCTTGAAACCCTAAATTCAAGCCATAGTCAGGCTTGAAACCCGAAACTCAAGCCATAGTCAGGTTTGAAACTCTAATTTAGGTTTGAAACCCTAAACTCAAGCCGCCATAGTCAGATTTGAAACCCTGAATTCAAGTCATAGTCATATTTGAAACCCTAGTTTAGGTTTGAAACCCTAAACTCAAGCTGCCATAGTCAGGTTTGAAACCCTGAATTCAAGCCATAGTCAGATTTGAAACCCTGAATTCAAGTCATAGTCAGGTTTGAAACCCTAGTTTAGGCTTGAAACCCTGAATTCAAGTCATAGTTAGGTTTGAAACCCTGAATTCAGGCTTGAAACCCTAAATTCAAGCCATAGTCAGGTTTGAAACCCTGAATTCAAGTCATAGTCATGTTTGAAACCCTAGTTTAGGTTTGAAACCCTAAACTTAAGCTGCCATAGTCAGGTTTGAAACCCTGAATTCAAGCCATAGTCAGATTTGAAACCCTGAATTCAAGTCATAGTCAGGTTTGAAACCCTAGTTTAGGCTTGAAACCCTGAATTCAAGTCATAGTTGGTTTGAAACCCTGAATTCAGGCTTGAAACCCTAAATTCAAGCCATAGTCAGGCTTGAAACCCAAACTCAAGCCATAGTCAGGTTTGAAACCCTAGTTTAGGTTTGAAACCCTAAACTTAAGCTGCCATAGTCAGGTTTGAAACCCTGAATTCAAGCCATAGTCAGATTTGAAACCCTGAATTCAAGTCATAGTCAGGTTTGAAACCCTAGTTTAGGCTTGAAACCCTGAATTCAAGTCATAGTTAGGTTTGAAACCCTGAATTCAGGCTTGAAACCCTAAATTCAAGCCATAGTCAGGCTTGAAACCCGAAACTCAAGCCATAGTCAGGTTTGAAACTCTAATTTAGGTTTGAAACCCTAAACTCAAGCCGCCATAGTCAGATTTGAAACCCTGAATTCAAGTCATAGTCATATTTGAAACCCTACTTTAGGTTTGAAACCCTAAACTCAAGCTGCCATAGTCAGGTTTGAAACCCTGAATTCAAGCCATAGTCAGATTTGAAACCCTGAATTCAAGTCATTGTCAGGTTTGAAACCCTAGTTTAGGCTTGAAACCCTGAATTCAAGTCATAGTTAGGTTTGAAACCCTGAATTCAGGCTTGAAACCCTAAATTCAAGCCATAGTCAGGCTTGAAACCCGAAACTCAAGCCATAGTCAGGTTTGAAACCCTAGTTTAGGTTTGAAACCCTAAACTTAAGCTGCCATAGTCAGGTTTGAAACCCTGAATTCAAGCCATAGTCAGATTTGAAACCCTGAATTCAAGTCATAGTCAGGTTTGAAACCCTAGTTTAGGCTTGAAACCCTGAATTCAAGTCATAGTCATATTTGAAACCCTAGTTTAGGTTTGAAACCCTAAACTCAAGCTGCCATAGTCAGGTTTGAAACCCTGAATTCAAGCCATAGTCAGATTTGAAACCCTGAATTCAAGTCATAGTCAGGTTTGAAACCCTAGTTTAGGCTTGAAACCCTGAATTCAAGTCATAGTTAGGTTTGAAACCCTGAATTCAAGCCATAGTCAGATTTGAAACCCTGAATTCAAGTCATAGTCAGGTTTGAAACCCTAGTTTAGGCTTGAAACCCTGAATTCAAGTCATAGTTAGGTTTGAAACCCTGAATTCAGGCTTGAAACCCTAAATTCAAGCCATAGTCAGGCTTGAAACCCGAAACTCAAGCCATAGTCAGGTTTGAAACCCTAGTTTAGGTTTGAAACCCTAAACTTAAGCTGCCATAGTCAGGTTTGAAACCCTGAATTCAAGCCATAGTCAGATTTGAAACCCTGAATTCAAGTCATAGTCAGGTTTGAAACCCTAGTTTAGGCTTGAAACCTGAATTCAAGTCATAGTTAGGTTTGAAACCCTGAATTCAGGCTTGAAACCCTAAATTCAAGCCATAGTCAGGCTTGAAACCCGAAACTAAAGCCATAGTCAGGTTTGAAACTCTAATTTAGGTTTGAAACCCTAAACTCAAGCCGCCATAGTCAGATTTGAAACCCTGAATTCAAGTCATAGTCATATTTGAAACCCTAGTTTAGGTTGAAACCCTAAACTCAAGCTGCCATAGTCAGGTTTGAAACCCTGAATTCAAGCCATAGTCAGATTTGAAACCCTGAATTCAAGTCATAGTCAGGTTTGAAACCCTAGTTTAGGCTTGAAACCCTGAATTCAAGTCATAGTTAGGTTTGAAACCCTGAATTCAGGCTTGAAACCCTAAATTCAAGCCATAGTCAGGCTTGAAACCCGAAACTCAAGCCATAGTCAGGTTTGAAACCCTAGTTTAGGTTTGAAACCCTAAACTTAAGCTGCCATAGTCAGGTTTGAAACCCTGAATTCAAGACATAGTCAGATTTGAAACCCTGAATTCAAGTCATAGTCAGGTTTGAAACCCTAGTTTAGGCTTGAAACCCTGAATTCAAGTCATAGTTAGGTTTGAAACCCTGAATTCAGGCTTGAAACCCTAAATTCAAGCCATAGTCAGGCTTGAAACCCGAAACTAAAGCCATAGTCAGGTTTGAAACTCTAATTTAGGTTTGAAACCCTAAACTCAAGCCGCCATAGTCAGATTTGAAACCCTGAATTCAAGTCATAGTCATATTTGAAACCCTACTTTAGGTTTGAAACCCTAAACTCAAGCTGCCATAGTCAGGTTTGAAACCCTGAATTCAAGCCATAGTCAGATTTGAAACCCTGAATTCAAGTCATAGTCAGGTTTGAAACCCTAGTTTAGGCTTGAAACCCTGAATTCAAGTCATAGTTAGGTTTGAAACCCTGAATTCAAGCCATAGTCAGATTTGAAACCCTGAATTCAAGTCATAGTCAGGTTTGAAACCCTGAATTCAGGCTTGAAACCCGAAACTCAAGCCATAGTCAGGTTTGAAACCCTAATTTAGGTTTGAAACCCTAAACTCAAGCTGCCATAGTCATGTTTGAAACCCTAGTTTAGACTTGAAACCCTGAATTCAAGTCATAGTCAGGTTTGAAACCCTAAACTCAAGCCGCCACAGTCAGGTTTGAAACCCCAACCACGACTTGCAAGGCAGACCCAGATTCGGGATCCTAACTTGAAAGCCTCCGGCTGGCTCTTCCACTCACTTCACTTCAACATCAACACGGCGGCAGAGCACAAATGCGCCGTCGTGTGAGTTTTTGCTGCGAATGACGGAGAATACCGCAGTTTACCCCCTTACAAAAAAAAAACACGATTATGTGAATTTGCAAATGCCGAACCGCGAATATGACGGCCTTCGCCGTATCAGAACAGCCGACTAATGGAAACCATAACTATGCAGGAAATGAGTTTGACGCCCTTTGCTAAATGCGTTTATCTGGGATCCAGAGAAAGTGTGCACGCGTTGTCCGTCCCCACATCTCTGAAAAAACTCGCGCCCCCCCCCCCCCCCCCCCCCACCGTCATATCGTCCCCCGCATCGTTCGGAGTTTTCTTCACATCTCAATCGGTAATTAATTCTCGCACGCTGCCGTCTCCCCCGTAAAAGTTGCTATCCAACAAAATGGAGGAAAAATTAACCCCCCCCCAAAAAAAAAAAAAAAAATCAAACATAGCAAAATTGATGAAAACTTGGCGCTGCAAAAATCAAATATGTAAAGAAATGAGCAATATGCTTGTGATTTCAATGGGGGAAAAAAATGGCGTTATTTGCTTTAATTTGATGCGGCGAGAGGCAAAAATCTCATCTTGCATTCATGCGCATGAATCGATAATTGCGCCTCGTCTTCCTCTCGCGCGGGGACGTGACTTCGCGGGTGGGTTTTTTTTTTCGCATTGTACGCAAACAAATGAAGTCGAGGGGGGGTGTTCAACACTTTGTCGATTCCCTTTGCACAAACGCGTGTCAATAGAAGTATGAATTTTGTGCTTCAAAAATGCAAAAGTTTGCTGATTTGCAAAAAAAAAAGATCAGTTAGGTACACCTGCCAGACGGGATGGTCGTTTACAGCAGGGGTGTCAAACTCATTTTTCCTCGCGGGCCACATTGTAGTCCGGGTTTCCCTCGGAGGGCCGTGACGACTGCGAAACAAAAATATTGACTCGTCTCGTCGTATTTACATAATTTATGAACGAGTTTTGGAATCAGAAATCAAGGGTCATGTGTTTTTACCTCACTGTTATCATTTATATGACAATTTGAAATTTTGGTACAGATTTCTTACAAGAATCATGGAAATTGACACTCTAGATTTGGTTTCGCGGGCCACGTAAAATCACGTGGCGGGCCAGATCTGGCCCACGGGCCTTGAGTTGGACACCAGTGAGCTACTGTATTGGTATTTTTAATAATATTTAGGAATTAATTTCACTACAGCTACAGTTCCGTGTTATATTTAATCATCTCATCATATTTACAAAATTTATGAACTCGTCATGGAATCAGAAATCAAGGGTCATGGTTTTTTTTTTTACCTCATCTTTATCATTTATGACAGATGACAATTGGAAATTTTGGTCCAGATTTCTTACAAGAATCATGGATATTGACACTCTAGATTTGGTTTCGCGGGCCACGTAAAATCACGTGGCGGGCCAGATCTGGCCCACGGGCCTTGAGTTGGACACCGGTGAGCTACTGTATTGGTATTTTTTAATAATATTTAGGAATTAATTTCACTACAGCTACAGTTCCGTGTTATATTTAATCATCCCATCATATTTACATAATTTATGAACTCGTCATGGAATCAGAAATCAAGGGTCATGTGTTTTTACCTCAACTTTATCATTTATGACACAAGAAAATTTGAAATTTTGGTGCAGATTTCTTCCAAGAATCATGGAAATTGACACTCTTGGTTTGGCTTCGCGGGCCACATAAAATCAAGTGGCGGGCAAGATCTGGTCCCCGAACCTTGAGTTGGACACCTATGAGCTGCTGCATTGGCGTCTTAAATGATATTTAGGAATTGCTTTTCCTACAGCTACGGTTCCAGGTTACATTTAATCATCTCATCATATTTACATCATTTATAAACTAGTTTTTGGAATCAGAAATCAAGGGTCATGTTTTTTTTTGTTTTTTTTTACCTCATCTTTATCATTTATGACAGGTGACAATTGGAAATTTTGGTCCAGATTTCTTCCAAGAATCATGGAAATGGACACTAGATCCGGGCCCCGGGCCTAGAGTTTGACACCAGTGGTTTATGGGATGCTTGGGTTTGAGGACACAAGGTCAGCGTGCACCTTGGCACTGCAGTGATATATACAGAGGCTGGCCTCACAGTTCCGAGGACCCCCGGGTTCGATCCCGGCCCTCCCTGTGTCGAATTTGCATGTTCTGGCACGGGCCCGCGCGGCTCTCCTCCGGGTTCCTCCCGCATCCCAAAAACGTGCAACGTTCATTGGACACTGCGATTGGTTGTCTGTCTCGAAGTGCCCTGCGACCGGTTCTGGGTGTTCCCCGTTGACAGCTGGGACCCTTGTGAGGATAAGCGGCTATATCGGCTCACCTGTTGGCCGGCGTGGAGAAGACGCCCAGGACGATGTCGCGGCCGTGCATGGTGATGACGGGGCTGGTGGAGTGCAGCACGTTGAAGTAAAAGTGAGAATCGCCCGGCACGGAGCAGTTGAGTCGGGCCTTCAGGAACGACGTCCACTGCTTCTCCAGGACCCGCTGAGATCCGCCCTGGTCGCGCTTACACACCCTGGCCACACGGGGCACCACAACCTGGACGCAGCCAACCGAGTTCACGTTGTCGTGTGTCATTTTACATTTTACCACAGCTGGCAGATTGCGGGAAGCGTTTTTGTTTTTTTTGCCATTTGTGCCCATTTTTTGGTACATTTTGATCGGCTTCCTGTTTGTTCCTGGCCACATTTCTGTAGTTTTGCCGCCAGCTTTTTTTTTTTTTTAGATTTTATTTGACGAATCTCACAATTGCCATTTCTAACATGTGGTTGCCAGGTCAATAAAATAATAATAATGAAAAAAAAAGCCACCAATTTACTGGCTAAAACTATTTTTTTCCTTCTGAAAAATATTCACACATGACGAAGCCAACTGTCCTATGCAGCTCTTTGAGATTTTTTGGGGTCTAATTTTTTGTCAGTTAACGTTTTTGTCACTTTTGTTGCCCTGATTGTCATATGAGATTTGTCAGTTTTTCGGAGATGGGGGCAAAAGATTTGTCATTAAATTGTTTTTTTTGCCATTTTTTTCAAAATTCTCCTCAATTTTTCACACATTGGACCAATAGTTTCCTCTATTTTTACCCTGGTTTTGTCAAGTTCTTTTACTCATTTTTTGCGCAATTTTTGTAGGTTTATCAATTTTTCTGTGGTTTTTTTTCTGTTGCAAATGATCAGATTTTGGTCAAATTTGAATTTTTGTGCACTTTTTTTCAATTGATTTATTGGTCACATTTATGTCCACTTTGACTTTGAATTTTTGGCCTATTTTAGGCAAATACAAAAGAACAACAGGCAAAAAAAAAAACAAGGCAAAAAAAAAAAAGAAAATGAATAAAAATGGCAAACAAAAACCCTGGAAAACTCCTTGAAAAAAATCAGCAAAAAATAAAGACAGTTGACAAAAGTAGCAAAAAAAATAAAATAAAATAAATAAAAGTGGCGAAACCCCCTCCCCCCAAAAAAATCAGCAAAAACTAAAGAGAGAGTTGACAAAAGTAGCAAAAAAAGAAAACAAATAAAAGTGGCAAAAAAACCCCTGGAAAATCCCTGAAAAAAAAAAAATCAGCAAAAAATAAAGACAGAGTTGACAAAAGTAGGAAAAAAGAAAATAAAAGTGGCGAAACCCCCTCCCGCCAAAAAAATCAGCAAAAACTAAAGAGAGAGTTGACAAAAGTAGCAAAAAAAGAAAACAAATAAAAGTGGCAAAAAAACCCCTGGAAAATCCCTGAAAAAAAAAAAATCAGCAAAAAATAAAGACAGAGTTGACAAAAGTAGGAAAAAAGAAAATAAAAGTGGCGAAACCCCCTCCCGCCAAAAAAATCAGCAAAAACTAAAGACAGAGTTGACAAAAGTAGCAAAAAAAAGAAAACAAATAAAAGTGGCAAAAAAAACCCTGGAAAATCCCTGAAAAAAAAAAAATCAGCAAAAACTAAAGACAGAGTTGACAAAAGTAGCAAAAAAAAAAAAAAAAAACAAGGCAAAACAAACAAAAAAAAACATATCAAAGCAAGTGACACAAATTGTGTTGTTGATTCGGTTCCAACTCGTTTTGCTGTCTAAAGACGTCCAACGTGACGTCGGCTGCGGGAAGATGAGCCGCTTCGGCGCCGCTGTTGTGCTCCATTCCACGCCGTCGGCGTAATAGGTTTTCCAAAAAAAAAAAAAAACCCGTCAACGAATCTTTCATTCATCTCGCAAACGCCGACCCCCCTCCCCCGGTGGAGGGGAGGACACGGGGGGGGGGGGGGTGCATTTTCATTACCTTTTCCAGGTAATTAAACTCCATGGCAATCTCTCGGAAGAAGAAGTAGATGTGAGGCCCCCACTCCACGGCGCTGACAAAGAAAGGCTCTAAATTGGCGGAATGGGGGCGGGGGGGGGGGGGGGGGGCAGAAAAAAAACACGCATCGGACATGTGCAAGCAATTACAGGCACTTAATCGCTGTAGTTAGCTATAAGTAGACTTTTCATGCATCTGGGTAGAAATATATTGATTTTTCTCACATTTGAAAAAATACCTTTTTCCCATGACTTTGTCAAAACAGGCTTGTTACGCTTTCAATTAGATTCAACTCAGTTTGGCATATTGCCAGCTATTTGAATATTATTATAATATTCTTTTAAGACCTAGAAAATATGAACATTCCAAATAAAGAGTCGACCCTCTTCTTAAAGCTGGTTTCCTCCCTTCTTTTTCTGTAAAACGACGTGGCAAGCGCCTCATCTTTATCTTCTCCTCAAAAGCTTTTCTGATCTTAGATCGAAATCAACACTACGTCGCACTCTGCAGGTGCATGTTCGTCATTGCAGGGGCTTCCACACCTGAATTTCACAAACAAGCTGGTCGAGTCCCTTTTCCACACCTCGTTCTCGAAAAAACGAATACGCTGTACGGGTACGGGACGCCGGCAAGTACTTTTTCCACCTCCGCGTCCAACTCACTGAGCGAACCGCGAGAAATCCCGAAAACGAAAAGCGCCTTTTCCTCCTCCCCCTGAATGCGACATTCACTTGTGGGCCCAGAAAAGGAGAAGACACGGCTCACGTGGATTCCACACCGGACAAAAAGCGTGGAACGACCCCCCCCCCCCCCGACATTTAACTGGATTTATGCTAGCGTTGTCTACCCGGTCGGTACCAGATAGCGGATCTTTTTACCGCCTTCCCCCGGTGAAATAGCGAAGCGTGAGAGGTCGGTCCTGGGCCGCTAACTCAACATAAAAGTCGCATCTACAACGCTCATGATTCTTTTCCGAAAACGACGCGCTTCTCAGAAACACGCGAAGAAGCATCCGAATCTCCGGGTACCTCGGAACCACTTGGAGTCGTGCTTGATGGTGCGGAGGGCCGGACTGTCGCCGAGGCTCCGGTAGATGACCGCGTCGATGGCCAGGAAGTCCGTCACGGTGGCCGTAAACAGATTTCCCTCTGTAACGTGCGTACACACACACACACACACACACACAGGTTGGCGAACGACAAGTTAGCAGTGACGTGCGCGTGTGCCTTTAAGAGGCGTGGCCTACAGCGTGTTTTTCCATTTTGCATTTGCGTTTTTCCTCTTCAATAACTGACTGAAAGTGCATTCGCGACATTTTTTTCCCCTTTCACTTCACTCGAGTGTCGCTGTGTCCGATCCTCACACTAAAAAAACGGAAAAACTCGACTCTTGTAAAGTCAAGATCAGATTTTTTTTTTTTTTAAATAACCGATTTGCTCACGATGCCCCGGCCCTAAAAGAAAAACATCCAACACGCGAATATTACAGTATGACTACATTATGTAGAATATTTGTCTCCATATCTTCCATTCATCCATTTTCTTTGCCACTTATCCTCACGAGGGTCATGGTGAGTACCAGAGCCTATCCCAGCTGAACTGGTCACCAGCCAATTGTAGGGCAGATGGAGACAAACAGCCAATCGCACTCACAATCACACCTAGGGGCAATTTATCCATCCATCCATCCATCCATTTTCTTCGCCGCTAATCCTCATGAGGGTCGCGGTGAGTGCTGGAGCCTATCCCTGCTGCCAACGGGCAGGAGGCAGGGTACACCCTGAACCGGTCGCCAGCCAATCGCAGGGCACATCGAGACAAACAGCCAATCACACTCACAATCACACCGAGGGGCAATTTATCCATCCATCCATTTTCTTTGCCGCTTATCCTCACGAGGAGTGCCTGAGCCTATCCCAGCTGTCAACGGGCAGGAGGCGGGCTACACCCTGAACCGGTCGTCAGCCAATCGCAGGCCACATCGAGACAAACAACCAATCTCACTCACAATCACACCTAGGGGCAATTTATCCATCCATTTTCTTCGCCGCTTATCCTCACGAGGGTCGTGGTGAGTGCCGGAGCCTATCCCAGCTGTCGACGGGCAGGAGGCGGGGTACACCCTGAACTGGTTACCAGCCAATTGCAGGGCGGATGGGGACAAACCGCCAATCCCACTCACAATCACACCTAGGGGCAATTTATCCATCCATCCATTTTCTTCGCCGCTAATCCTCACGAGGGCTGCAGGGAGTGCTGGAGCCTATCCCAGCTTTCGACGGGCAGGAGGCGGGGTACACCCTGAACCGGTCGCCAGCCAACCGCAGAGCAAATCGAGACAAACAGCCAATTGCACTAACAATCACACCGAGGGGCAATTTATTCATCCATGCATTTTCTTCACCGCTTATCCTCACGAGGGCTGCAGGGAGTGCTGGAGCCTATCCCAGCTGGCGGGGTACACCCTGAACTGGTCGTCAGCCAATCGCAGGCCACATCGAGACAAACAACCATTCGCACTCACAATCACACCTAGGGGCAATTTATCCATCTATTTTCTTCGCCGCTTATCCTCATGAGGGTCGCGGGGAGTGCTGGAGTCTATCCCAGCTGTCAACGGACAGGAGGCCGAGTACACCCTGGACTGGTCGCCAGACAAAAAGCCCCACTCACAATCACACCTAGGGGCAATTTAGAGTGTCCAACAATTATTGTTCCAGTTTTTGGGATGTGGGAGGAAACCGGAGTGCCCCGGAGAAAACGCAAACTCCACACAGGCGTGGCCGGGATCGAACCGGGTCCCCAGAACTGTGAGGCCAACGCTTTACCAGCTGCTCCACCGTGCCGCTCCTCCACATCTTCTGCTTGTGATTTGTTTTGTTTTTTTCTTCCATGTTCAAATAAAATGAGATGAACAACATAGAATAAAAAAAGATAATACTTTTATGGGTACAGTGTCACAGCAGATTGCATTAAAAAATTAAACATTTACACAGCAAGAAATTGTTATTGTTATTAACAATAAAGTGGAATGTGAGCCGCAGTTAAAAACAGGAGCAAATCGCACCAATTGTATGAAAATAAGTTGAAAATGTGTTTATACAGTGGCTTCTGAAGTCTTTTTTTTTTTAAAATATGGTTTCGCTTTTGTGGTTGCGTCTGAAACACATCCCCAAAATAAGCCTAAGAAAGTAAACAGCACATCACGACAGAATAAGAGGATTTCATACGGGCTAATATTACATACGGGAGGGGAGCGCGAGGATGCTAAATTATAACGTGTCAAGCGTTAAATCAAGCGGAGTCGACAAACGAGCCGGCTAAGTAAACTGAAGAAAGGCGCGGCCGAGCGCGTTGAAAGGGCGACGGGTTCGAACGGAACGTCACCTCACCGTCATCGAGAAAAATCGAGAAAAAGAAGTTACCTGCGAACAGGGCGACGTTGGCGTGTTTGGGGTCGTAAGGGCATCTGGCCATTCCGCTGACGGGGTCATTGGCCATTTCCAGAGTGTCACCCTGTTCAAAAAAAAAAACAAAACAAACACGGACGAGGCGTCAATGGATGCAGAATCGTGATGAAGAACGAGTCACAGGAGAATGACAATTAGGCCGCGTTAAACCGAAGTGCGCGCTAATGACGCGCTAGCGGCAATTAGCCGCGGTAACGACGACGAGGGAGTTGCGCGATGGCGCGGGAACAACACAGACGCGCGCGCACGCACACAAGTACGCTACAGCCTCGGTTCTCGACCGCAATCCGTTCCAGAAGGCGGTTCGAGAAGTGATTTGTTCGAAAACCGAATCGATGTTTACCATTAAAATCAATGGAAAAAGAAATAATGCGTTCCAAGCCTAAAAATTTGGGGGTTTTTTTGCAGGGTTTTTTTTTTTTTTTTTTTTTTAGCTTTTCCTAATAATAAACTGTATAGTAGGAATACATGTATAGTTTAAATACTTTATTTAATAAAACAATTTCAGAAATATATTTATTTTTAGCTCCGTTTTTTTTTTTTTTACACAGGTATATATATACAGTGATGCCTCGGTTCTCGACCAAAATCCGTTCCAGAAGGCGGTTCGAGAAGTGATTTGTCCGAAAACCGAATCAATGTTTCCCATTACAATGAATGGAAAAAGAAACAATGCGTTGCAAGCCTTAAAATTTAGGCTTTTTAAAGCTTTTTTTAAAGTTTTTTTTTTTTTTTAGCTTTTCCTGATAATAAACTGCAGCGTAGGAATACATGTATACTTTAAATACTTTCTATAATAAAACAATTTCAGAAATATCTTTACTTTTAGCTCATTTGTTTTTTCTTGTTTTTTATATACAGTGATGCCACAAGATAACAAGATAACGATGCCTTTAGCGCTAATGCTTTTATCTGATTTTGTAACACAGCATGTGGATCATTAGCCGAGCTTATTTTGAACGAATTGTCTCACCTCAACAAACTTCCTTGACACCAATTACCGTACTACTCTATATTCAGTGCGTTGGCGGCATTTTCGAGCATCTTAGCGCGATACAGTAGGCGTTGTTGCATTAAGGCGTCGCTATAAATAAAGCAGTAGCAAGCTTTGCTAACTAGCCCCCCTCCCCCGGAAAGGCAATCAAGTGCATCGCGCGCAGTCGTTAGCGGCTGACAGATAAGCGCTTGAAATGCGAGGCGTGAAGAATCATCCGCGGGAGAGCCTCTAATAATCAAATATTCGGCTTTGATCCGACACTTAATATTCGATCGTCAGCCGCGCCGACGACTCGCGGTACGGTTCTTTGCGGCGGTTTGAAGTCGCGATTGAGCGGGGCAGAGGTGGAATTGGGAAGCGAATTCTGCGGCGGCGCTGATGGATTGAGTTGACGTGAAGAACGCCCGAGCGTTTGGCTAATGGGAAGAGGAGGAAAATAATTAGAGGCTAAATTGGCAGAGTCAGGTCAGTCAACACTTGTTAGCGGAGCCTTGGCGACTTGCTATTCCCTCCTCCGCCCTTTTACTTTAATAAAAAATGTAAAAAAAAAAAAAAAAAAAAAAAAGCAGAGGAACAAATGAATCATATCTTCACACATGCTGATTTTTTTTTTGTTCTACGCCTCGTCGACATCTGTTGTCACAAAACCGAAGATGGCAAGAACGCGGCGGAAAGAATCGACGTGAAATCCCTGCTTTGCTCTGAGTTCCAAGACCTCTCCGGAAGGGTTATGAAAATGATGCTGCCGTGTGACAAAATGGTTTCGATAATTGGACAAGCCAGCAAAATTGCTTTTTGCTACCGCCTGGATTTTTTTTTTTTTGGGCCGTTGGGCAAGCAGAACCACATACAAAACCAAAAAACTCACAAGGAGCATAGCGTCGACTCTACACCATAGATACTAACAGCTAGCTAGCTAGCTAGCTTCATGTCTCTTGCTACTGTTCAAACTATTAACAATAGCACAACATTAATTTGATTCTCCAGTGCCCCACCTTACAAATGTTTACGAACCGTCAATTTTCATGACATTTCATTTTTTTTTTTTTTTAACGAATGGGACAAGCTCTCCAAAACTCAAATAATAAATGAGACCGCTCGGAAGGAGTTGCTGTAGGCAGCAACTCACGCCCAGACGCTCACGCGCAGCACGATTGGCATAGCCGACTCAAAATCCTGTCGTCACGCCGTAGACCAGACCGTTTTTAAGGCACATATCTAATACGCAAAACAAATACTACAGTACGTACTACAATGACACTTAACTTGATTTCTTTAGAGTTATATTTTTTTTATGTTTTAAACCAGGGGTGCTCAATGCGTCGTTCCATTGGCACAATTCATAAATGTACTTTAAAAAATGAAACGAAGAAGCCACTGGTTTCTTTTAGGCAGCACAAGGAACTTTGTCTAACAATGGCCACTGTTCCGTCACACTCTCTTTTTCCTAATTTACCTTGCACCCCCCCCACCCCCCGCCCACTCTTAAAAGGCGTACACTCATAATTACAAATGTTGGAGTACTTACGCAGCCAATCAATGTGTTTTATAACGTCAGCGTCCACCGCCGCCACTTTAGTTGGGCAACGTAGAGCAAAGACGAGCTAGACATGCTGCTTACGTTTACTTTCGATATTAAGAAACGCTGTTGTTTTAAGATGCAATGACTGTCGGAGTATGTGAATAAACGAAGAAAAAGTGGTTAAACCGGACGAGAGTTTCTCTTGTCCGAGGGGGAAAGGTCTGGTCTGAAGCCAAAGTAGAAAGTGCAGGATGAGATGGTGTAAAATTTTAAAATTCCACCTTGGCACAGCCTGATCCGGGATGAAAGCACAGACCGACAATACAGTGCACAAAAAGCTAATTCTCTATTTTAAATATAGGAGGCAACATAATCTTATGACACCCTCCCCCCACCCCCCATCCCACCCCCACCCCTGTCGGTAGTTCGCGAGAGGCTCGGTGCTTGAAAAGTAGATCTTGGGGTAAAAAAAAAAAAAAAAAAAAAAAAATCCGGGCACCCCTGTTTTAAACAGTACATTCCTGTGTTTATCTGTATTAAATATGGAACAAAATTGTTTCGTCTTTTTCATTGGGCTCGAATTCGGCCTTCATTTGTGTTTTTCTGATTAGGCAAAGCCACGTCGGCCATACTGCCTGGCGCCATCTGGTAGCCCCTCCGTGACAAGAGGTGAAGACCTTCATTTAGTCAGGCTGTAACTTTGCCAAACATAATTTTCATTTTTTTTTTTTTTTTTGAAATGCTTGATCTCGTGTCGTCCCCAGGCAATTCGAAAACCTTTGTGTGGGTGTCAATTACTCATGGATTTTTTTCTAGCTGGGCTGCGCTTCTCAAAAGAGAAATAATGATGGGTATGTTTTCAGGAAACAAGCTTCAGGTGCAAAAAGGTAAAAAAAAAAAAAAAAAAAAAAAAAGTCAGTGAGTAAATTGCGGCGGGACGACGTCAAACAAACGTTCACCCGAGCGACCGGACTATGGCGACTTACGGAGTAGTTGGCGCAGAGCGGGTTGAAGGCGTTGGTGCCGCACACAAACAGTCCGCCGCTCCGGCTCAGGAGGACCTTCATGAAATTCCGGCATTCGTCCTACGGGGCGACAAAAAAAACAAACAAACAAAAAAAAAAGTCAAGTCGACGGGCTGCAATCGGAAGAATCTCCGGTCGAACTACGAAAACGTGGTGCGATTATCAAGGAAGAGACGGATGGCGACAAAGGGGGGGAAACGGGAATGATCAAATGGCATTTTAACTGATTGGCCTCGTGCACTTTGCTGAAAAATGACATTTTCCATGCATCGCTCTCTAACCACAGCTACATATGAAATTATAAATATGGTAAAGTTTTACTTTAAAACACAACATCCTGCATACATTTTTTTGGGCGCCGAGCAAAACCTTCGCTGCGTGGTCGAACGGCAAAAAAAAAATGCAACATCCTAGCTTGGTCATTCATCCATTTTCTTGGCCGCTTATCCTCACAAGGGTCACGGGATTGCAGGAGCCAAACCAGCTATCAGGAGGCGGGGCACACCCTGAACTGGCTGCCAGTCAGTCACAGGGAAAGTGTCAATACCATCACTGAGCGGGAATCGATCCCGCGCCGCCTGCACCCAAGTCAGGCGCAGGAACCACTGTTAGCTTGGTTTAATACCTTAAATAAATATAAAAACCATGTGGGGAGTGACCACGAGTAAAATTCTCAAATTTAGACCACAGAGGATTTTTGCCAGATAGTGACTATACAGGACTGGTGTCAAACTCAAGGCCCCGGGGCCAGTTCTGGCCCGCCACATGATTTTATGTGGCCCGCAAAGCCAAATCGAGAGTGTCAATTTCCATGATTCTTGTAAAAAAATCTGGACCAAAGTTTCAATTTGTCATATATCATATATGATGAAGTTGAGGGAAAAACACACTACTCTTGATTTCTGATACCAATACGAGTTCGGAAATTATGTAAATATGATGAGATGATTAAATATAACACAGAACTGTAGCTGTAGTGAAATTAATTCCGAAATATTATTAAAAATACCGATACACTCGTTCACAGGTGTCCAACTCAAAGGCCGGGGGCCAGATGTGGCCGGCGAACCCGAATCTAGAGTGTCAATTTCCATGTTTCTTGTAAAAATTTCAAATTGTCATATATCAGAAATGATAAAGTTGAGGTAAAAACACATGACCCTTGATTTTTTTTATTCCAAAACTAGTTCATAAATGATGTAAATACGATGAGATGATTAAATATAACACGGAACTGTAGCTTTTGTGAAATTAATTCCTAAATATTGTTAAAAAATACCAATACAGTAGCTCACAGGTGTCCAACTCAAGGCCCGGGGGCCAAATCTGGCTCGCCACATGATTTTATGTGGCCCGCAAAATCGAGAGTGTCAATTTCCATGATTCTTGTAAAAAATCTGCACCAAAATTTCTAATTGTCATATATCAGAAATGAGAAAGTTGAGGTAAAAACACATGACCCTTGATTTCTGATTCCAGAACTAGCTCATAAATGATGGAAATATGATGAGATGATTAAATGTAACATGAAACTGTAGCGGCAGGAAAGCAATTTCTAAATATTAAAAATACCAATACAACAACAAGATCAACAACAACAAGATGATTTTCTACAGTGTCAATTTCTATGATTCAAAATTTCAAATTGTCATATATCATAAATGATAAAGTTGAGGTAAACATGAAACTACAGGAAACTCCAATGTGGCCCGCGAGGAAAAATGAGTTTGACACCTTTGCCGTAAACGATCATCCCGTCTGGCAGGTGTACCACTAGCTCTCAGGTGTCCAACTCAAGGCCCGGGGGCCAGATCTGGCCCGCCACATGATTCTATGTGGCCCGCAAAGAAATATCTAGAGTGTCAATTTTCAAGATTCTTGCAAAAATCTGTACCAAAATTTTAAATGGTCATATATCATAAATGATCATAACGTTCAGGTAAGAACACATTACCCTTGATTTCTGATTCCAAAACTGAGATGATTCAATATTTTTGTTTCGCAGTCATAACGGCCCTCCGAGGGAAACCCGGACCACAATGTGGCCTGCTGGTAGACTTTTGCTTGCGCTGAAACCCTGGAATTTGTTTTTTTTTTTTTTTTTTTTTAAATTTTAAATTTAAATTTTATTTTTTGTGCTCAAGTACATTTTCGATCAGCCGTTACGGTCGCCACTTGGCTAAACCTCGTAGACCACGAAAACTAGCGGCTCAAACTGCAAAGTGGTCGAGTGAGCAGGGGCAGGGACGGGAGAACAACGGGCACGACTACGGCTGAAGCGGCAACGATAATAGTCCGATGGTGCGCAACCAATTATGAACTGCAAATCATCATGTAAATGAACACAGTCTAGATGCGAGAGAGAAAATAATACAAGCGCCAGATAGCAAAGCAGAAATGATTTAATACGTTCCTCCGTAGGTACCGCGCGTCCGTCAGTCAGCAGCAGCCTCTTCCGCACGCCAGAGTTTGCGCGCGGTGATTATCCAAACAGCTCAGCGAAACGAAGCTTTTCACTCGCCTGATGTGTGGAATTATTTCACCATTAACGCTGTCAATCACGCCGACGGAGTCTGAAAGCGGCCCTGTCGAGACTGAAAGCCTCTGAAGAACTCGCCCGGCGGGCCGCCGCCGCCGCCGCCGCCGCTTGATTGGCAGACCGTAATCCGAAACCGGCCCGGGGATCTTAAAACAAACGACGCGTCCGGGGGGCGAATTCCTTCGCCGTGACGCTTCAAAGTAGATTGGAGTCGCGCAACAACAACAACATTAAAAGAAAAAAATAATAAATAATAATAATAATCATTCTCTTGAAATGGAAAATCAGAAACACAGCCGAGCGGCGGCCAATGGAGACAAACGAGTCCGACTTCATCCGCGCCGTGTTTGCGTTTGAGCTTGCTAAAACCTACACAAACCTCTGGCGCGTCATTTACATTCTTTACAGACAACTCCGGATCAACAACACGTTTATTCTTATCTCTCTCTTTCATTTTTTAATTTTTTTTTTTTTTTTTTTGCCGGAAGGCGCAGGTAAAAGTCAATATCGCGGCCGATGCGGATCGTTTCCGATGATGATCGAATTCATTCCCGTCGAATGTAAAGCGAAAACCGATGACATGACCCTGCTGAAAAAAAATTCTATAGAACATTTCTAAAGAATTTCTAAACTTTTCGGACCTGACCAGGCCTTATGGAATTTCGTTAGAAATATTATTATTCTCTAGAAAACTCGATCGAAAATCACAGCCCAAAGTTCTATAAAACAAGTTGTTCTGTACAAATTTGATAGAATTCTGTAGATTTCTATCGGAATTTTTTATTCAAAGTGTTGCTTCTTGGATTGCTTTTTACCCTCGTGCAATATGCAATATTACAGAGGCAATCTAATATTTTTTACGTATTTAGGGTTAGGGGAACACCGACGGGTCATGGATTTCACCCACCGCACTGGTCTTTTTATGGCATTTTTTGCAAAAATAGAAGCTGCAAGTTTCAAATCAGATGCTGAAGCCCACAAAGCCTCCCCCCCCCCCACACATTTTTTTAAAAACGTGTATTCAATATCGATGTGCAAGCTTCCAAGTGACACATTGCAGAGCGACAACGACGCGCTGCTTTCCTCGCCGCTAACCTTCCCGTGCGGTCGTTCCGCTACGCGTTAGCGAGAGCGACACGGCGCCAGCTCGCTCGCGCATTCGTGATCGGCACGTTTTTTGTTTGGGGAAAACCGTGTGAAATATTTGAAGATGACAAACTCCGTCCCAAAATGGAAGTCATATTTAACTTTCAAGTCTTAGCCTTCTGGTTTCAAATTAGCGCGGCGTGAATCAAGCCAGCCGAGACGAGCTTCCTCTCAATTGCGGGCTAGTCTAAATTGGATGAAAGAGTAATTTGTAAAAAAATAGCAGACCAGATGAACAATTAGTATTGATTGGGGGAAAAAAATATCAAAAATGACAATATTATAACAGACAGGGTTTCAACCTGAGATTATCTCCACAAATTAGCCACATTAGCTCATTTTCTGCACTTGCATTAGTAACCATTACACATTGACAATTACATCATTTTTTGAAAATGGTCCTTAAAGGTCAAGTGTCATGAAATGTATCATTTTTAGTATGTTATTAATGAAAAAAAACGGCAGCCGTTATGGACCCATCTATTTTTTCACCACAAAACATGATTTTGGCAGCGGCATCGTTGTCGGTCGCGGGCGGCGTTCTTTTTTGTCACCGCCGCGCCACGCGGAGGTGGATCAGGCGGCGAGGTGGTTTGGCCGTGATCCGCATATCATCTAAATATGGCGCGAAACCGTAGGGTATATTCACGTGAGATGTTCTCTTCTTCGAAAAGAGCTCCCGTGTCAAAAGGGGCGTGTCTAATAGTAGGCCCCACGGCGTGTTTTCAATGGCGACTGTCCGGGGTGACGTCACGGGCAGGAAATGCAACCAATATGGCGACCACTTGGATGTCGTCGAACGACACTTGCGCAAATTTGCGCATGGACGACGCGCTCTCCGCTCATATTTATTTTTTTCCGCGTAGACATTGAAGTGAATAATGTTATATGTCTATTTCATTTCAACATCTATTTTGCAATGTTTATGTGGGATGACACTTGACCTTTAACATTCATTTTTACCAACTATTCAGTTGATTCTATGACGTTGACCTAGCGTAGCTGTCTTTGTCGAGTTTCTAGTTACAAAGTTAAATGACGTCGCTGTTGTCTGTAATATCTAAACATTGCACGTACTATGTAACAAATTTTTTTGATTGAAATTATAACCCTTGAATTGATATTTAAGAGTTTTTGGAACCCCCACGCTTCATGATGTGGCCTCTGTCACTAGTAACAAATCCTTGTCCTACTAGTACGTCAATATTGGACTACTAGTCAACCCGTTAAGTATACTAGGACGCTTTTCCTCATTTTTCGAGGTATTCGGTACACTAGCAGCACAGCTGTCTGTTACTAGTGAGGAAAAACTAGTGGTGCTACTACTAGGGTCAAGGACGGACACGCCTACAAGTGTAGCAGTCTTACGAGTCCAGCGTAGCAGTTTATGAGTGTGGTTTATATGTGATCACGTTGCGTTATTAGCACTTACAATTTAACAACATGAGCGAGGGACGTACGTTGTATTTCAGAAATAAAAAAAAAAAAAAACAACGGAATAATAAAATAAATTAAATAAATATTATATATATATATATAATATTATAATATAATAAAATGAAAAAATAAAAAATGGAAAAAAATGAAAAACAAGGGGTGGGGTCGTACTTTAACTCCTGGCTTATGATTTCCAATTGCTCTTTATGAAGACCGGGGTGAAAGCGCATCTGCCGCTGCATGAATTCATTTCATTAACGAGCATTCATCTATTCCAGGAAGCAATTTGGCACTGGCGGCGAGCGGCGCGCGCGAGCTTTATTCCGAGACAAATGGAAGTCGGCAGGATTCGGCTTTTACCGCGATTTCCCGACGCACGCGCGCAGACGGCAGCCGATTACGAATGAGAAAATAGTGTCAAAATCCAAACGTTTAACGTCCGCATGCCTGGTTCCCCACTCCGTCCCTCCCTTCTCTGGGAGCCGTCCAGACAAAACGCCACCTGTGCTCCGCTGGCAAGCCTTCGCCGAAAGCCAGACGGCTCCCCCCGCATCCTCCTGCTCGTCTAACGGACGCTGGCAGGACCGCGAGGCCTCTGGAAAATTCATCTCCCGCTCAGACGGAGCAGGCGGTCGGCCAGCAAAAAATATGTCCGGATCGTTGGGAACCGAACGGGTTGAAGGCTACGGAGCACCTTTTAACGCTAACGCTAAATCGCCGACGCAACAAAACGGAGCGTCGTGCCGTTGTGAGGAAGTTTTCTTTTTTTTTTGGGGGGTTTTTATGATGATTGGGGGTCAAAGGGTTCAATACCGGGGAACGTGGGAGTGAGCGGAGAACCCGATAAAGCAACGCGAACATCCGCAAATTTTCTCGGGTATCGCCTGAAAACACGCTTGTTCATTGTTTTTGTTTTTTTTTTCCATCTCCGTTTTCGTTCTTTTGTGTTAGCAGTCCATGAATGCGCCTCGCTGAAGTCAAAGAGTGAAATTTGAAAATTAAAGTTTGTTTTTCCCTCTTTGCTGATTTATAATTTCCGGCCTTTAAACCGCGACTTTTTTCCACACGTTTTCAGCCCTGCAACTTATGCGGTGATGCGGCTGATTGTACATTTCTTTTCTCACGGCCGCAAGGGGGCGCTCAAGTAGAAAAGGTAAGAATGAGACCGGTGAAATATATGAGCCGAGGAAGTGACTTTTACCGGTGTGCTTTTTTAACCGGCCCTGTTAGCGCTGCGCTTGTTACTGCCGTGTGTGTCTCAGTGATTTCTACTGGTATGTTTGTCAGCGCCGCACTAGCGTTGGCGCCGTGCGTTGCTGCCGTATTACTGCCACGTCTCAGTGATTTTTTTTTTAACCGACCCTGTTAGCGCTGTGCTAGCGTGCTGTTGTCATGCCTCAGTGATTTTTACTGGTAAGTTTGTGAGCACCGCACTAGCGTTAGCGCTGCACTAGCGTGTTGCTGCTGTGTGACTGTCACATTTCAGTGATTTTTTTAACCAGCCCTGTTAGCACTGCGGTAGCGTTAGCGTTGTGCTAGCGTGTTGTTGCCATGCCTCAGTGATTTTTACTGGTATGTTTGTTAGCACCCCACTAGCGTTAGCGCCGCACTAGCGTGTCGCTGCTGTGTTACTGCCGCATTTCAGTGATTTTTTTTTTAACCGGCCCTGTTAGCGCTGGCTAGCGTGTTTTACCTTTCCTCTGTGATTTTTACTGGTATGTTTGTTAGCACCCCACTAGCGTTAGCGCCGCACTAGCGTGTCGCTGTTGTGTTACTGCCACGTCTCAGATATTTGTTTTTTTTTTTTTTAACCAGCCCTGTTCGTGCTACTGTGCTGTTGCTATGTTAAGCTAAGATAAGTTATTAAAACCTTGAAAACTCTTTCTGTGTACAGTCTTTTTTGCAAATATCTTGCGTTTCAATGTGGGCACTTGCGGCTTTTCCACAGGTGCGGCCTATGTATGTACCAAACGGTATTTCCTTTACAAATGTACCGGGTGAGGCTTATAATCAGGTGCGCTCTGAAGGCCGGAAATTACAGTATCATAGTAAACGTGTGGATCGATAGCGATATTCAAGCCATTCAATTGATGTAGTGTGAAAAAATATTGAATTATTTTGTTGCTGTAAATAAATCGCTTGTATCAAACATCACTACTAATTGCAGCTATTCACAGAAGGGCAAGAAAACAATACCAGCGAGTGGGGACTCGTGTCACATGACTTGATTTTAGACTTGGGTCCCGATTTCAGGACTTGGAACTCAATTGGCAAAAATTTGACAAAAGATTTGATTTTGACTGGATACTTAAACTTCATGTTTTTCACAATTTCATTGATTCATGTTAGAAAAAAAAAAAAGGTTCTGTCGCTCGGAGCGCAGAAACACAAAAATGTGATTAAATGTGTTATTTCACGCATATTTTTTGGTCCAATTAATTGCTCACAATTAAGGAGATGAAAATCATAATTGTACTAATCACGGCACATTAAAATCCCATTAAATGCTCTTAAAAACAGCCTGTGTCAGTCACAAACAGAGGTGGCAAAAGTACTCATACTGTGTACTGAAGCAGAAGTACAGTAAAAGAAAAGATACTAATTCAAGCTCTTCACAAATCGTAGCTTTTTATATGTAGGGGGTAAGTTGGGGGGTGGGGGGACAGAAAAATAAATACTCTAGTATAGAACAAAATCTGTACGATAAATACCAAAAACGAGAAAAAGGCAGGAAGTGTACTTTTCAGTTCTGGTCCCAAAGCAGAAAGAGCAAGAAAACTCCGCCTTCTGCACCTGTTTTGCATCTTTTGTGCCGTTCCTAAACAATAAACAAACGTGGAATCTGATTTGATGCCAAAACGAAACGACGTTTTTCCTCAGGTTACAATCCACATCGCTCACCGGGATCGCAAAAGAAAACACGGCGGCGCCCCCGTAAACAATTTGCCCGGCCTGAGCCTGACTCACGGGCTCGTAAAATATGAGTTACCGTGCGCCGCGACCCGCACCGGGGGAAACGGGACGCCTCGAAATCTCCGCACTTTCCGTGACACGAGCGGCCGCCCGATCTTTTAGCGACGTCACGACCGACCATTGACGGTGCAGCGCTTGCCTTCAGATGCAAATTAAAAACAAACCGCATTTCCGCTCTTCATTTCAATGGATGCTGTGCTGCTCCTTCTGGTGCGTGCGACTCGGCCGCTTGGGGCAAAAACTACAGTCCAGACAAGCGGAGACACCAAACGTGGCTACGGTCTCAGTTCCGGTAAGCGGCAGTAACAGCAGTTTTTCTTCACAGAGGATAAAGAATATGCGACTGTGTGTTGCTCTGCTGTTTGTGTCCACGTATCCGTTGTTTGAAGCTGTAGTTTTCTTTCTTCTTCTTCTTCTTTTCCTTTCGGCTTGTCCCGATTAGGGGTCGCCACAGAGTGTCATTTTTTTTTCCATCTGAGCCCATCTCGTGCATGTTCCTCTCGAACGGCCACAGTCTTCACGTCGTCCCTCACAACCTCCATCAACCTTTTCTTTGGTTTTCCTCTCCCTCTTTTTGCCAATGGACTCACTCTCTGGCCTCTGGACATGTCCAAACCATCGAAGTCTGCTCTCTCGAACCTTGTCTCCAAAACATCCAACTTTGGCCGAGCTCATTTCTGATCCTATCCAACCTGCTCACGCCGAGCGAGAACCTCAACATCTTCATTTGTTCCGCTTCCCGTTGTCTCTTCAGTGCCGCCGTCTCTAATCCGTCCATCACCGCTGTTTTCTAAACTTTGCCCTTCCTCCTAGCGGAGACTCTCTTGTCACATAGAACACCAGACACCTTCCCCCATCTGTTCCACCCCACCTGGACCAGTTTCTTCATTTCCTTACCACACTCTCCGTTGCTCCGTATTGTTGACCCCAAGTATTTGAAGTCGTCCACCCTGGCTACGTCTTCTGCTATACCGCTGATATCCATTATCCCATCCGTGGCGTTTCCCATTGTACGCCAACATTTACCTAACAGACTTTCCGGCAAAGTAATGCGGTTGTTTTAAATCCACGCGTGATTCTCTGAGAGTAAACCTTAACTCGCTGGTCCTTACCAAACTGTCCGTTGCTCCGTATTGTTGACCCCAAGTATTTGATGTCGTCCACCCTCGCTATCTCTTCTGCTCAGCCGCTGATGGGCATTATCCCATCCGTGGCGTTTCCCATTATATGCCAGCATTAATCTAGCAGGCTTTCACGCAAAGTAATCACGTGTGATTCTCTGTTTTACGTTGAGTTTGCGAGTAAACTTTAACTGGGTGTTGCAATAAATCATGCGTTACGGTATTGCATAATCGAGTCCTTCCCCGTTCATAATTGCTCCTTATTGTAGCTCCTTTTTAAAAAATTGTACCGTGTCGAAATAGGCCCGTAACACGTTTCCGTCTCGGGATGACGACAACAAACTAATAAAAGACTTTGCGCTCCAGGGGTCTTGTCTTTTTTTTTTAAAATGTATTTATTTATTTATGTTTTCACAATTATCCACACTACTTCTACTCAACTACAGAGGGTGAGTACGCCTCCGCCGCCGAGGTCTGTGGGGGGCGGGCGTTCGGGGGGGTGGGGGTAACGACTCCTCACCCCGTTAACCAAAACCCCCCCGTGCGACGCTTCCCACAAAAAAAAAAGCGTCCCTGGCGCACCGTTTAGAGCGAGTGACGCTCCATGACGAGATGAAAGGGTGCGTATATTAGTGCGCATGTGGGCGGGGGATTAATTAGCGGCAGCACCAAATTAGCAGCGCCGCGGCGTGCTTTTTTTTTTTTTTTTTTTTTAACGCCCCCGCCACCCACCGCACGTTAAAAGTAATCTGCATCCCTCCGGCTTACGGGCCTTCATCTCTGCTTGATGGTAATTGTGACTGAACACACCACGGGCCACAAACAAACATCACACACCGGAGGGAGGCGGCTTGTCAGAAAAATAGCACGCCAGGCGGCTTTTGAACTGCGCCCGGATCACTCCCAGGTGGAGAAATCCGCAGACGTACCCCAGACGCACTTGAGCCGCGTCGCCCTTTCGACACCCGAAGCGCTCGACAGCTCGCGCCGAACGAGGTGCCGAACTGACGTCGGCAAGACACAAATGACTCGCAGCTCCGGAATTTCGCTTTCTGCTAACCCTTGCGCGAAAAACGGGAGGCCGCACAAATGCCGAGCGTTTTTGTCACCGTCTGCACCGACTTTGAAAAACTGCCCACCTTTATGTCCTGGTGCCGCACTCGTGAAATTCTGGAGGGATTCGAGTTACGTGTTAGCCACAAAACCCATCCATCTATCCATTTTCTTAGCCGCTTATCCTCACGAGGGTCCCGGGGAGTGCTGGAGCCAATCCCCGGCAGTCGACGGGCCGGAGGCGGGGTCCACCCTGAACTGGTCGCTAGCTAGCCAATCGCAGGGCAAATCGAGACAAATGGTCGCAGTCACAATCACACCTTGGGGCAATTTAGAGTGTCCAATTAATGTTACATTTTTTTGGGATGTGGGAGGTAACCGGAGTGCCCGGAGGAAACTCACGCGGGCAGTCCAGAACAACAGCTAAACGTCCATCCATTTTCTCTTGCCACTTATCCTCACGAGGGTCTCGGGAGTGCTGGAGCCAATCCCGGCAGTCGACGGGCCGGAGGCGGGGTCCACCCTGAACTGGTCGCTAGCTAGCCAATCGCAGGGCAAATCGAGACAAATGGTCGCAGTCACAATCACACCTTGGGGCAATTTAGAGTGTCCAATTAATGTTACATTTTTTTGGGATGTGGGAGGAAACCGGAGTACCCGGAGAAAACCCACGCAGGCACAGGGAGAACACGCAAACTCCACACAGGCGGGTCCGGGATTGAACTCGGGACCTCAGAACTGTGAGGCCAACGCTTTACCAGCTGATCCACCGTGCCGCCGCCCCAAAACCCACCCAAGTAAATTCACAGATTCCCTGTCACATTCTCACCTATGGGCAATCAAGCCCGGGACACAAGTAGCGATGCGGCCGATCACGACTGAACTCGGAAAAAAAAAAAAAAAATACAGTCGGTGACTCAGACCTGCACGCCATTAACTTGCTGAAGTGAAAAGATCTCCCCCACTGGCCTTGTTATCCAGAAACAACACTTTGAGAAGCCAAAACAATATTCCTGCATTTTTATTTTGTAATTGAACCGCAAGATGACGCAACAGCGCCGGCGTGGAGCCGTTGCCAAGTTTTTGGCTCACGTCGATTCCACCGCATTTCACCAAGAACTGGCGAAATTGGCACAAATTCCTCATACGTTATCATTTAACGATGATTTCGAGAGATAATGAATTCACGCGGCAGGCTTTGGCGGAAATGCTGTGTGGCCGCATATGCCAAAAAAAACGTCGTTGAAACGTCTAATGAATAAGTAACAAAATGCACATTTTTAAGAAGCGTAAGTGTATTAAATGCTAATATTCTGATTTTTCCGGCAACGCAACGAGCCGGGATTTTGGCTAACACGAAGGAACAACGAGCTACCTTCCCGGGGGTAAAACCAATGGAAACAAACGAGTCCACTCGAGGGCAGTCCCGCCATGTACGTCACTTCTTGTCACGACCCATCGGTACAGAGGGAGGACCCAAATGCAGGACTCCGGAGACGCAAAGGTAGTTCGGGAAAAGTGTTGATTCGGTCCAAAGTCGGGGATCAGGCAGACAGTCAAGTGGGGGCAGCAGTAATCAGGACGTCGGGCGTAGAGAGCAGGTCCGCGGGCAGGCAGGGGTCGGTACACCAGGGTCGACGATCAAGCGCACGGGAGTGCAGGAACGGGGCATGAGTTGCGACTATCTGGCGAAGACCAGTCGTCCCCTGGGTCCTATCAATACCGGGGTGAATCAGGGAGGATTGAGGCGCAGGTGTGCGCCTCCTAATCAGTGCCAGGGCTGGACCGGCAAGACCGTGAGACAAACTCATGAAGGGTAAATCCATCCTCCGGAGTGTTCGAGCAATGTCCAGCAAAGCAACGAACCGGCATTTTGGCTAACACGAAGGAACAACGAGCTAGCTTTCCGCAGGTAAAACTAATAGAAACAAACGAGTCCACTCGAGGGAGGATTTTCATGGCGGGAGTATACGTCAAAATCACGTTTTGTGGAAAAAACGTGCATTTCACGACAGCGGCCCTTTAAATGAGATTTTTCGAATGTGAAACAGGCGACTCGGCTCAATATAGCTTCGGATTTAGAGGACGGGTTGGGCGTAAGTGACCCCCGCAATGTGGTTTTTCCACAAGTACTTGAAGAGCTGTGCAACCAAATCTTATGTCCAGCACATTTTTTTTTTTGTGTTATTTTTTATTCCGAAAGAGCTCAATCAACGCCACACCGAACCCCCAAAATGGCAGCCGCCCACTGCTCCGTGTGGAATAGCCTGTCGGCACGATCGTGTGACTCCCGACGGCGTGCCGGCACGCAGCCGCCTTCCTCCTCCTCATTCAATAACAGGAGTTGAGGGGAGCGGAGCGACAGAACAACAAGAAAACGGGCAGCAGAGAGAAAGCGAGACGGTAACAAGCAAAGGACAAAAGCCCCCACGACGGGGAAATACGCAAACCAAAACGTCGGCGGCGGCGGCGGCGATCGTCCGGACAAGAACGGAGGAAGGGCTCGGTAGAAACGGGATCCGGTCTAATTAGGGAGAAAAACGTTGTCCTTTGCGATCAGCCAGGCGGAAACATTTAATTACAAAAGCAATTATAAAGGCGGCAAATGTATCACGTCTGACACCCGCAAAAGAAGGAGGGAACAATTTCAGCGGGCGAAGTGGCGGAAGGCGCTCCGGATTTTCCGCTTAATTGCGCGCCTCGTTAATGTATGTGTGGGTGACAAACAAAGAGACGACAGGTTATATGAAAAAAAAAAAAAAAAAAAAATCAAATAAATAACAAGAAAGAAAACACTCAAGTGTCATGAATATGTATGACTGCGCGCGTGCAGAACTCGATTCCACCTCCGCATTAGAATGTGCGAGTATTGAGTCGTGAAAAGGAAGAAATAAAACGCGTAACAAGCCATGTGAGATTCATCTAATTAAAAATAGCGCTAGAAATGCTTCGCCTCCCTTTCAGGTGTAACGTTTACTTTTTTTTTTTTTTTTTTTTGTTGAAGGATCTCCGTCTTACCTCGCCGCCACTTGAGTTGCGAATTAGCATTTTTACAAGATCACCGGCCCCCTAACCTCAATATTAAAAGAGGGCCAAAGAATGAATATGAATATGAATGAGAAGCACTTAAGCATCACTTCCCTGATCCCCCCCCCCCCCCCAAAACGGGAACAATATCTGGACGTTGTCATGCTCCCGGCATCCTGCCCAGGCTGGGCGTGGCCGGCCAATTAGTCGCACCCACACCTTGTTTCGGCTGATTACGCCCGGTACTTATAGGACCCGGTGACGACTGCTCAGATCGTTGAGGTTCATGCCCTGTTCCGGCACTCCCGTATCCCTGATCAACAACCCGTTCGAACAGACCTTCGCCTGTTCTCCGACCGACCCCGTAAGCCTGACTCCTTTGACACTTCTGCCTTCCTCGATCGTTCTCCCGTGTACCGAGTCCACACCTGCGCCTCAATCCTCCCTGATTCACCCCGGTATTGATAGGACCCAGGGGACGACTGGTCTTCGCCAGATAGTCGCAACTCATGCCCCGTTCCTGCACTCCCGTGCGCTTGATCGTCGACCCTGGTGTACCGACCCCTGCCTGCCCGCTGACCTGCTCTCTACGCCCGACGTCCCGACTCCCGCTGCTGCACCTGACCGCCTGCCCGATCCCCGACCATTGAATAATAAACGTTTTTCCCCGAATTACCTCTGCGTCTCCCGTGTACTCCCGCATTTGGGTCCTACCTCGGTTCCGATGGGTCGTGACAGACGTTGGCGGGACATCGGCAAGACTGCTTGGATGGTCAAGTACACGTTCAAAGGAGCTCGTGCACGTGACGTCGCCATTCACCACTCGTTTGTCACGGAGAGGTTTACCAAAGTTTAACGTGTTGCCGCAATAATTTTGTTTACGGAGGAGCCGACATACCTGTGTTTTATTTTTTATTTTTTCTTCCAATCATAGTTAATGAACGTGGGTTTGTGTAAAACCAGGGGTCATTTATTGAAATATTGATATTCGTATTGAAAAAAATCCGAGTGGCTCCATCCCTACGTGGGATTTATTCTTGATTGAGAACAGATCCGGCAATGAAGTATTGGTACGCGTCCAGGCTTTTGTACGCTTTCAAACTCTTCCGTGTAAATCTCGATGACTTACTCACCAGACCCACTTGTAGATCCGGTCGTCCAAGACAAGCGGAAGCGGGTTAACGCTCCACTTTCTTATTTTGGGATTAAATGTGGGACCTCTACGCCAAGTGTCTCTCATTTCTCCACGTAGCTTCGTTTATTATCACCTTATAAATGTTTAACGGTCTCAGACAAAATTCTGGCCGTCGTGCTATGAAACGTTTTTTCGCATCGTCTCCAACCGACTTAGCATTGAAGAATGCTTTGTTTGACCGGAACTTCCGGCCAGTGACGTGATTTGATGACGTGGGTGCACGAGTTCTGTATGCACCCGCTTTTGACGGCTGCGCGAGCCAATTTTCAATCTGGAAAGGCCTCAAAGAAACCGTTCATGGGATTTATGAGAGAATGGAACTCGGGACTGTCACGGTCCTGCCGGTCTCAGCCCTGGCGGTCCAGGTTCACTGCACAACTGCACCTCATCAGGGTTAATCAACCCTAGTGTATATAGGACCCTGCGGATGGTCTGGCTTTGCCAGATCGTTGCCATCCATGCCTCGTTCCCGCAACTCCTTGTTCCTGATCCTGAACCCCTGGGAACCGACCTCCGCCTGTCCTCCGACCAACCCCGTAAGCTTGACGCTCTTGATACTGCTGCTGTCTCTGACTGACTCTCCGGTTTACGACCTGGGAACGAATAAAGACCTTCCTTTAACTGCCTCCCTGTCTATCGAGTTGTGCATTTGGGTCCACACTAGAGTTCTGGTTATGATGGGAACATTTGGATGTTTGACTTTGTTACTTGGGAATTTTGACCTAAGACACTGAACAATTGTCAGCGTTTGCCGTGATGCAGACTTTGGATCAGTCTGTTGTGATGGGGAAGGGAGTAAGCCAAAAACGCGACGCTCTCAAGTTTCCGGTTGATCTCCGTTCCAACGCTCACCCGTGGTCCCGAGCTGTGGGTCAGGACAGAAGGAACAGATCCCGGATACAAGCAGTCAAAAAGAGTTTCCTCCGCAGGGCGTCCGGTCGTTCACTTGTCATTCGAAAGGGGGTCAGAGTAGAGCTGTAGAGGTGGCTCAGGGATTTTCTTTAGGATGTCTTCCCCGGCAAGGCGTTCTGGGCACGATCCACCGGGAGGAGATTTCGGGGGCGCCACGGGAAATGTTGGAGAGACCGCTGTAAGTCTCTCGGCTTGCTTGGGAAAGCCTCGGGATCCCCTCGGAAGAGCCGGAAGTCTGGGCTTCCCCTGTTAAAAGTTACGCGACCTGACCTCGAATAAACAGAATAAAATGGACGGATGGATGTTTACGAGTCGGCGCGCGACGTCAGCGACGACGAGGGTTGCTGCCTCGAGAGCGCGCTCGCCGAAGAAGGGAAGTGGCGAGGTTCTTATCTGTCCATGACCCAACGCCGCGCGACGCACGCCTCCGGCGGCCGGCGGGGGCCTGTCGCTGAGAGGTTAGCGAACCTTCCGTTAACCGAGTCAGACCCCTTCAGGGGCGTTTAAAACACACGCTCGCACACAATAGAACTCAAATGTCACTCTCCTGACGCCTCCATTCAGTGGAAAAACCCAGTCAGGAGAAATGCTGTGGAAAAAATAACAATGAAAAAAAAAAATGAACAGATGTATAAAAACACAATGGCCTCTCTCTTCGGAATTTGGGTCTCGGCTGAGTCCGTGCGATCATGAACAGAAGACTTCCGTTAAAGGTCAAAGAATGCATTCGGTTTCTCTCTCTTCTTTATGTTTACTTTCTCCATTGTGGTGTTGCGTGAGTATGTTGAATAAGTTTACCCCCCCCCCCCCCCCCCCCCGCTGAAGTCTGAAGGACACAGAGACCACGTTGGCACCTACCAACCAATTAGAAGATGGAAACATGCTCACAAATGTAAAATGACACCGGTTTCTGATTATAAAAGCGCCCGGGCAGATTACAAGATGGAAACATGCTCACAAATGTAAAATTACGCCGGTTACTGATTATAAAAGCGCCCGGGCAGATTAGACTGGCATGGCAACAGACGGAGGCTCAAATCTGATTGGATGAAGAAAAAAAAAAAAAAAAACGAAAAATATAAATAAATGTGTGTGTTTGTGTGTTTTGACAGCTTGTACCATCAGACGAGGAAGTGCAAGCGCTCACGATGTCAACATATTTCCTTAACACGCAGTCTGTCATCAACTACCGAGAATCAAAATAATTTACGGCTGTTGTGTCCCCAACATGTCTGAATTCAATCTGTTTTCAATTGCTTTTTTTTATGTATTTGCAATTTGCTTGGACATCGCTAAAAATCCGCCAAAACATGTGTGAAATGTCAGAAAGGTGGCGCAAACACAACTTTCACATGAATGCAATACGCCTTTCAAGGAAACGTTAATTGCAGACTTTCACTTGAAAATAAAAAGTTGTGTTTTCTTCCGATTGCTAATGGAGTTTTCCCCAATGTCATAATTGCATGTCATCATATTTTAATGGAACATAATTGTTCTGATCCAACAACAATTGTCCTTAAAAGATATTTACTGAGGTCTTACCCATAGTTAAATGGTCACAAATAAATTAATAGGACATTCTGGAACCTTCTGTACTACTCAAAATATTTACTTCAAGTATTGTCGCTGTCTGACAGAAACCCCGTTTGTGAAAATTTGGTCAAATTCATACTTTTTCCAAACCTATAATATTGGTCTGTATCTGTAGAGGGGGTGGACCCAAATGCAGGACTTCGAGGCAGAGCCATAACGCTCAATGCGAGTTATTCCGGAAACTGGGTCATACACGGTGTAGCAGTCCGACAAGGCAGAGGCACCGAAACGCTGGGCTAGGCGGGATCCAAAAGACCTACAGCAAAGTCCGATGACTCTGAGGCAAACTAACAAACTCAACAGGACAGGATCAAACTAAAAGGGCACAGAATCGCTGTGGCTAGGGTTACTCTAACTTACGTGTAGAAGCTGCGAGTCCCGCAGGCAGTGAATGCAACTCACTAACACAAGGCAACGAACTGGCAAATGCTAGTGACAAAAACGCCGACTTAAATGCCTCGTCTACTATCTGAAACAGCTGTGACCAGTGACAGGGTGTCACCACCCGGATCAGTGGCCTGGCTTTGCTCATGACAGTCTCCACGTCATCTATGTTTTTCTTATCCATTATTAACTAATTTCAAATGTTCTAGATACCTTAAAAACCTCTCAAATGACTCTTGAAAACTTGAACTGTCTGAGAAATGTTGCAAAACTCGCTGCGTAGGAGGCGTGGGGCGTGTCGGCCCCTCAAGATCGGGCACCTGGATGTTTCTTAGACTATAACAAGTAAAAATAGGTACGTTTGACTACTTTATATTTTGAACAAAACGGGCTAAACTATTTGTAATTCACCCTCTAAAAAAAAAAACTTTCAATCTTGAGGGAACATAATGCCACACAGCACCCGCACAAGGAAGACCAGGTGGAGTTTTGCAAAACTCAGTGCCCAAGGGAGATTTATTTTTTTCCTGCCAAACCAGATATAACCCTTTAAATTGGTTAATAATCCAGAAAATTAACTGAAGACGTGCGGACAAACCAATAGTGCCGATTTGTAAGACTATCAAACTGCTTAACTTGCTTAAATTTCTCACTGCAATTATAGAACCGACGCGGGGAAGGAAATGACAAGAAGATCTCACCTCGTGTTTGCCCTTCATCCTGCAGATCCTGATGTCGTTCTTGTTGGACTCCCATGTTCTTTTCTAGACACGCGAAAAGGTCAACTTTTTATTGCGCGCGCGCAACGCCGAGGACGAAAGGATTCTCGGAGAGCTCGGGCCCGGGAGGCGCTCACCTTGCTGTAGAACATCTCGTCCGCCGCCGCGATGTCCAGTTCCACGCGGAAAAGGTCGTCCCTGCGGAGAAGCGGCGTGGCAGTCAGCCAACAACAAAAACAACAACAACAACAAAAAAACAAAAACCAAAGATAAGGCACCAATGAGCTGAGCGCAACTTGCGTTTTATTGCCGGCTCGGGACGGCGTGGGGCCCCGCTAAAGATTTTGTTTAACTTTTCTTTTGGACGCCGTCCAAGCAGCTTAATCCTGTCAACATTTTTCCAGAATAAATTTCATTTAATATCTGTGCTTGGACTCCAACATAAATTTCGACGCGGGGGCTGTGTCATGCACCCGTGCACATCAGAAACATTTGAAGACAATGATTGGAAACAGCTTTTTCCCTTAGTCCAAACACAATAGCCCCCCACTACTTGAAGGGGATCGGGACCGAGCCCTGCTGCAAATCCCCCCCCCCCCCCCCCCTAAAGGATTATAACTGCCTATATTAATAGAATAAACTATAAATATATCCCAAACTATGACCCAGTGATCCAGAAATATCCCAATATATCCATATATAGCATTTCCACTCAAAGCTTCCAGTCGCTGGAATAAACGCCACCAGGACCAGGTCGGAGCGAGGTTTTTCCACGCTGCGACAACGAGGCGCTTTAAAGTGGCCACACCAGCACAAAGCCTCGGTTCATCAGCTGGCTGTCAAAAAAATAATGAAATCTTCACCCCTCACTTTTCAGTCTCTCTTTCCGTGAAGTAGCCGCACCCATGGCTGACAACGAGGCGCTCGAAATTAGCCATGCCAGTTGACTATCTAAAGGGTGCAGCAAGGGTGCAGCACACCTTTAGCCATGGCCAAAGAAATCAGGAAAACAAAGTTCTGTCTTTACTACGCATTTCAGCAGTTCTCTTCAAACATTTACAGTATTGTCTACGTAGAGCCAAATTTTTGGATTCATTTTCCGAGGGCAACAACAGTGGGCTCACCATATTTTGGCATTTTGCACGAGTGATTTAAGGTTTTGCAGCTGCATAACCAACTGGGGGATTTGTATCTTGGCTTCTCCCGATGATAGCGTGGTTTTCCTCGGGATTTTTATTTACTCTGAACATCTGTTCAATCTATTTGTGCTCTATTCCATGAAATATAATAACTTACTTCTACCGCACTAATATGCAGACCCCCCTGGCCCCCAAGCGAAAGCGCTTCTTAGATTTTTTGACTCTTCCATCGGTCTCTGAAGCTAACTTTCCGGGGGATGTTTTGGGGGAGGTGAAAACCTGCTTTGCCATCTTGGAAATTGGACTTGGCCCACTGTTGCACTGATGAATCCAGAAAAGTGACGAGTGCAATGACGTTTTGTCAAAATTGGAACAAAACGTCTCTCAAAACAAGATCCTTCCCCAAGTGGAGGAGTTCAAGTATCTTGGGGTCTTGTTCACGAGTGAGGGAAGAATGGATCGACAGTTGGATCCGTGCAGCGTCTGCAGCGATTTAATTTCAATTTACCAGTCGATCTACGTTCCTCCCCTCACCTATGGGCACGAGCTGTGAGTTGCGACCGAAAGAACAAGATCCCGGATCCAAGCGGGCGAAATGAGTTTCCACCGCAGGGTGTCCGGGCTCTCCCTTAGAGATAGGGTGAGAAGCTCTGTCATCAGGGAGGGGCTCAGTGCCGAGCCGCTCCTCCTCCGCATTGAGAGGAGCCAGATGAGGTGGCTGGGGCATCTGATCCTGATGCATCCGGGACGCCTCCCTGGTGAGGTGTTCCAGGTGTGTTCCACTGAAAGAGACCCCAGCGACGACCCAGGACACGCTGGAGGGACGTAGTCTCTTGACTCGGGATCCCCTCCGGAAGAGCTGGAAGAAGTGGCTGGGGAAAGGGAAGTCTGGGCATCCCTGCTAAAGCTACTTCCCCCGCGACCCGACCCGGAAAAGCGGTAGATAATGGATGGATGGATGAAACAAAACCTTTTTAAACTTAAATTAAAATGGAACTGACCCACCCTAATACTCAGTGGCTCATTTCAGAGTGGAGTTCTACCTTTATCCGGGTCTTTTTGCCCCCCCACCCTCACCCAGAGCCCATATTTGTGCTTAGGAGCAGAGTGCAAGTTCTTTAACCACCTCTGCTTTTTAGTCCAGTCTTGAATTGGATCTCCTCCGACCGCTGATGAGTGGGTATTTCAAATGAAAGCGTTCACCCTTCGGCGTTCCCCCGCACTCATTAAACTCGGCCGGCTGCTTTAAAATTCATTTTATCTTGAGCAAGGGATTTTTATTCAAAAGAAGGGGAAAAAAAAGAAAGAAATTGAATTAACGCCGGTTAAATCAAGTTGTTACGCTGATAATTGCGCACACGCCCACACGCCGCCCGCACGCGGAATATGCGTTCCTTTGTGCAGCCGCCACCCCAAAATCGAGCCCCTCGTGCTAATCTTCGGCTAATTCTCAGTAACGTCGGATATTCCCGTGAAAAAGTCCTTCCCAACGCCGAGCTGGGGTGCGCATAAAAGATCAAGGGCTGAAGCGCTTCCGGGACGGATCCGACGGACTCGGCGAGCGGTCGAGCTCCGCCTCGGCTAATCTGCTAATCAGCATGTTATTGGAGCGGTATTGATCCCATCTTTGATCCGTCTTTCCCTACCATCTGCACTGCACGGTCTCCCCTGACGGAAGGGAGAGCTCGTTTTGCATTTTGCATGAGCTCGTCATCCGAGCTCATGTTTGCGTTTGGGGAGCGTGAAAATGGGGAGTCTAGTCCGGGGGTGGTCCGAGAAATCCCAAGTGGGCTATGAGTAGGCTTGCAGAAATGTGGAAAACCGCTGCTGATGCTTTCAAAAGATCAAATAGAAGGTCAATAATATATTTCCAGGAGAATTTAGGGTGAGAACATTTTGAAATACTGTACAGTCGTACCTAGACAAATAATCGTACCTCAAATCATCTTTGCCGATTGAAATGATTGGAACGTTCCGGCACCACATTGTGCTCTTTCTGGTCTGCCCATAAGAGGGCCGTATAAAACCAACAGACACAAAGACATGGAGAAAAGTTTCACGCCACAAAAATATTTGTCATTCTTCACTGCGGATAAACGCCTGTGAGTTTTGATACGTTTTGTTTCTACATGTTTATGTTCAGTTATCAGTTTCTTAAAGGGATATAACTCTGTGGCTATTGTTGGAAGGAGGGCCTTTTGGGGTCTTTCCGTGTGTTCGTCCAATTCCTGGTTTGGTCAATAACTGGACTCCAGAGGCGTGAAATGTGACAAAAACTTCGAAGTTGAGTGAACAAAGCGCTCTGTGACACACAATGAGACACAGGCAAAGGCTGTGGTCCGACACCGAGTGCGTGTGAAAGCAGAAAGAAAGATTATATATGCAATGTTTGAACGCTGCCGTCGGCGGACAAGTCTCAAAACAGGATCTAACTGATTTGACTAGACACCCAAGGCCGTTGAGTCTGCTGAGAAACACCTCCTCAAGGCAGGTGCCTGCGAAAAAAAAAAACGCCGTTTTGGCTAGTCAGACAAGGCTGAAGCCTGCTGGAAAAAAACAACTCCATTTGAGGCAGTTCCTGGAACCAGGTATTAGCGCAGGTTGCTGTCCTAACATAACCTCTCTCTATCCAGGCTACTGGTTAGCCCACCTATGGTGTTTTGCGTTGGGTGTTAGCATTTGCCCACCGGACATAACAAAAGCAAATTTGTGAAGTAGTTTTAGATACAAAATTCCGTTTGACATGAAACACGAACGGGCAAGAGTGGCAAGAAACATCTTGAAGTCTCTTTTTTTGAAGGATTGTTTTTTTTTTCAAATGCCAAATTGCTACTTGTATGAAGTGAGTTGTGTTCTCTGCCGCCACACGCGAAGCCAAGTCATAATTTGGGGCACTTGAGGCCACCGTAGAGTACATACTTTCCCTGACGTTCGGTGGTGGAACGTGCGATTTTTCTTATGTAAAATACGCGTGCGCCTTGGTTCACTCCCGCAAGATTGGGAAACGCCGTACTGGAGGGATGGGCGACGATGGTTAAAAAACTAGCGCAGGCTGGCATGCAGTTTCATGATCATTTCAAGGACTCTCCTTGAAAAGGAGCACGGGGGTACATTCATCACCGCTAACAGTTATCATCGCTGAATTATTTGGATCATCGTCTACTAAAAAGTAGGACCTAGCGACCGAGCATTTCAGTCAAAATGTTTGGCGACCAGAGTTATTGAAATGAGATCCTGATAGCGCTCGGAGAGAAGCGTAAATGATAAATCCCGCCGCAGCTTGTTCGAATGATCCAAAGTCTGTGTGGCCCCGCGTGTGGCGCAAGGTTAAGATTGAAGATGTGTGCAATGTGTCGACATTTTATGACTATTTATGTTTCAGAGGGTACGCGTAGCCTTGAACGGTCCCGCCGGCTCATAATTCTGCGCATGGGCGCCTCGAACCTAAACAGCTTCAGTTCCTCCGAGCTACAAATCAACTGTCCTGTTTCACCCCGCTTTGGTCTTGCGCATAAATTTGGATACGGGGGAGTCGGATTAGCACGCGCCTGAGCTATTATGTCACGAAATACGCCGCTACGTCTTTCACCCGAGAGAATCGTCCATTAACATTCGTTACCAGCTGGTGAACTTTCACCTTGTGGCTTTCCAAACACCCCAGGTGGAGGGTCAAGAGCTCTTCAGCCTCCATGGTTACCCCCTCTTCTATTTCTTCTTCTTCTTCTTTTTCCTGGCGCTACGGAGATTTGGAACATCGCCGTGTCTCTCTGAGCCAAACTGGCAACATGTTTTTTAAGCAAGTATATTTTGAAGGACCTTCAGGGACGCTACCTAGCACGGTTCGTAGGCTATTTTCCAATCGTTCTCCACGGTACCGCATATGAACACCCTTGAGGTTTGAACATTTGGAATTTGCTGTGGTGAAAAAAAAAAAAAAAAAAATCGTAAAAACGGGGAAAAAGCAAGACTGGTCTTTTTAGTTGAATACTTGTGAAGAAAGGGGAGAGATTGCAGTATACGAAGACTTTGGACTAACCACAGCAGCTGCTGTCGTGCTCATAAAGATAAAGCGATTAATACAATTATAACACAAAGAACATAGCGTACATTTCAAGAAAATTAACCTTGGACAAATACTCAACTGCTGCTTCACCGCTAAGCAGACATTTTTATGTTTGTAAACAGGTGCTGAGGTACTTCAGGGGGACAGAAGGCGATTCAGTAGCATTGTCGAACTGAAAACGATTGCAAAATGTTTGGGGTTGCGCTGTCAGATACGCCGCAAAAGGTTTTTTTAACTTTAAAAAAAAAAAAAAAATCTAAACCAATCCAGCGTGTAGGATCAATCGAGTGGATGTTGTAAATAGTCGCAGAGATCAGATCGGAGATCTGATAGGTACGAGACCGACTGGGTACCAAACTGCCGTCATCGGGCTTGCGGACAGGATGTTTGTTTGTTTTGGATTGCCTTTGAATCAAAACTGAAAAGCCTGCTAGCAAACATCGGCGTCAAAGGAGCGGGCCTGCGCCGACAAGCCGAGCAAGTCAATTAATTAGTCGGTCCCTCGACGATCGTGTTCACCATGTCTGATTTTCCCACCATGACTAATGTTTAATCAACTTACCCGTCGAAATGCAAATTACCGCCTGCTTTTCATCTCCCTGCACCTCGCATGACACCGTTTCGGCTGACGCTTCACAAATTTGCCACAAAACGTCATCCGGGTGACTCTTGAGTGATGCAGTCGGCGCTATTGTCACGCACAAGTACGCGCTGAAAAGTTCCGCAGCGTACGGAATAGAAGTTACGACAAGGCCACAACGGAGTGTGGAATGGCCTCAGAGCGGCCGTCCACCCGCGTCCAACTTTCCGCTGAACCCGCAAACCACAAGTGAGCGTGCGTCCGCCTGTCTGTCCGCCTGCCTCGAGGCGTTGAACCTGCCCGCGACTTCAGCCGACCTCTAACGTGTGCGGGCTGATGAAGTCGGACAGTCTTGCTCCTTTGCACGCATTCAGTTTGTGCAAAAGTCTGCATCCATTTGTTTGATTTCTTCTGTCATAAAGCTCCAATTTACGCCCCTCATCAGATACATTTTCCACGTTTAAATTCATTGAAAGAGACTTTTGAATGTGAGCCTTTAAGGGGCGTGGCGTAGTGCAGGACATCAGGTTGGCCGGTCAGTCTGCGTGCGAGCGTTTGGTTTTGTGACTCGTTGCCCACAGCAGCTCCACGCAAATGCTTTCATTTTGCATTTGTGTGTTTCAATGCTGAAAGTGCACCGGCGGCTGCGGCGAGGGCATTAGCGTACTTCCCTCAAACGCAGGCAACGTGAAGCTCAAAGAAACAAATCAAATCAAACGACGTCGCAATTGGAAAAACACGCAAGTTTGGGTTTGTCGTAAGTTGAGCTAGCGTCTCCTCCGTGGTCATCGTTTTGCATTTGTGTGTTTAAATCCTGAAAGTGGACCGGCGGCTGCGGCGAGGGCATTAGCGTACTTCCCTCAAACGCAGGCTACGTGAAGCTCAAAGCAACAAATCAAATCAAACCAAACGACGTCGCAATTCGAAAAACGCGCAAGTTTCGGTTTGTCGTAAGTCGAGCTAGCGTCTCCTCCGTGGTCATCGTTTTGCATTTGTGTGTTTAAATCCTGAAAGTGCACCGGCGGCTGCGGCGAGGGCTAGTGTACTTCCCTCAAACGCAGGCTACGTGAAGCTCAAAGCAACAAATCAAATCAAACCAAACGACGTCGCAATTCGAAAAACGCGCAAGTTTCGGTTTGTCGTAAGTCGAGCTAGCGTCTCCTCCGTGGTCATCGTTTTGCATTTGTGTGTTTAAATGCTGAAAGTGCACCGGCGGCTGCGGCGAGGGCATTAGCGTACTTCCCTCAAACGCAGGCAACGTGAAGCTCAAAGAAACAAATCAAATCAAACCAAACGACGTCGCAATTGGAAAAACACGCAAGTTTGGGTTTGTCGTAAGTTGAGCTAGCGTCTCCTCCGTGGTCATCGTTTTGCATTTGTGTGTTTAAATCCTGAAAGTGCACCGGCGGCTGCGGCGAGGGCTAGTGTACTTCCCTCAAACGCAGGCAACGTGAAGCTCAAAGAAACAAATCAAATCAAACGACGTCGCAATTGGAAAAACACGCAAGTTTCGGTTTGTCGTAAGTTGAGCTAGCGTCTCCTGCGTGGTCATCGTTTTGCATTTGTGTGTTTAAATCCTGAAAGTGCACCGGCGGCTGCGGCGAGGGCATTAGCGTACTTCCCTCAAACGCAGGCTACGTGAAGCTCAAAGCAACAAATCAAATCAAACCAAACGACGTCGCAATTCGAAAAACGCGCAAGTTTGGTTTGTCGTAAGTCGAGCTAGCGTCTCCTCCGTGGTCATCGTTTTGCATTTGTGTGTTTAAATGCTGAAAGTGCACCGGCGGCTGCGGCGAGGGCATGAGCGTACTTCCAGGCTACGTGACGCTCAGAGCAACAAATCACATCAAACCGAGCGACATCGCAATTTGAAAAACGCGTAAGTTTTGGCTTGTCGTAAGTCGGGTTAGCGTCTCCTCCGTGGTCATCGTGAGCGTCCTCATTTTGCATTTGCGTGTTTGACTGTCGTGTTCAATCGACATTCCGGTGACAGTAGCGCTCATTTTCTTTCGCTTCATTTGGGGGGGAAAAGAAACAACTAAGCGACGGCTCCTGACTTGAAAAATGTGCAAATTGGGCCAGCCGTAAATGGCCCGGCACCCTTCGAAAAAAATGATAATGAGGAATATGAATATATTTTTATATATAATCAATATTCTGTGGCGCCCTGGTAACCCGATTTTGAAAACCACTGGCTTCATGTGGATTTACTTAAAGGGGGAATCCAGTGGTTTGCATTAACAATGTATCCAATAGATCATGTAATATGTACTCTTTCTTGACAACCTGATGTTAAATCCGCTCTCATTTCATAGTTTTGAGAAGATTTTTATCGAATTTTCAGTGGCGCTGCCATTTTGGCGGGTCACGTGACCTACGCGGGCGTATGTGACGTGTTACGTGGCGCTCCAAACGCTCGATTACAAGGGACACCACTATGTCCGGCGCTGATTTCTCGGATTTATCCTCATCTGATGAAGAAATAGCAGTATCGGTTCATCGGGAAGACGGAGGAATACTTCCATACAGATCTGAACCTGCGGCGGAGCCGTTAGCCGAGCTCGCTCCCCGTCAGATTCCGCGTCATTCCGCCCGAAGAAGCATCCGAATATTCAACATTATTTACAGCCACATTTACAGATATTTCTTCATCAGATGAGGATAAATCCGAGAAATCAGCGTTGGACATAATGGCGTCCCATGTAATCGAGCGTTTGGTGCGCACCTTACACGTCACGACTTGCGAAAATGGCAGCACCCCTGAAAATTCGTAATTGTCGGTAAAAATCTTCTCAAAACACTCTTAAATGAGAGAGGATTTAACATCACGTTGTCAAGATAGAGTACATATTACATAACCTAATGGATACATTGTTCACCCTTTCTGGACCAAATAACATTTTGCAGAGAGAAAAATGTAATACTTTCCGAAAATGATACTCTGGACTTGAAATTTTCGCTTATATTAAACCTGCCCGGAAAGGGTTAATGCAATCCACTGGATTTCCCCTTTTTAACGGGCGATTACTTCATTTGCAAAACCTGAGATTGAAGCAATATCTTACATGCAAATGACCTCCGAGTTCTCGAATTAGCCCAAACTAAACGTTCTAAATCCAGTCCCACCGCTAGTTTATATTCATACCGTTGAGCCCTTCGGATCTACGCGAAGGCTGAAAAGTGACTCAGCAGCGTTGACGCGGGGCTTAACCCGGCAAGGTGCTGACTCCGACCCGCTTTAATACTTTCATTCGGAGAAGACGAGAGGCGTCTCGGGAAAGGTGTGTGCACTCAGCGGGTGCCCCGGGGGGGGGTTTCAGGGATTTACGGCCGTTTGCGCTCTGAGAAGCAGCTATGCTAATGGTGACGGGATTTAGCGGTGCGCTTATCAAGGCGCGCACTCGCCGCCAGTCGTAGCCGCCGTCGCGCGAGGAAGTTATTTTAAAACTCTGTCAACCCCCCGCGACACGGACTTGGGGGTTTACACGCGGATCTGTTTCTTTGCAAACCTATCGCCGCTTGTCAGGTAGCCGCAAACACTGTTAGCCTTATTAAACTTATACGGGCTTTCTGTCGGTGGCATAAATCCTGCCGGTCTCCCGCCCTCGTGTAACGTCCTGGTGGTTAGCATTTTTACAAGTACCCGCTTGGCTGAGACATCTCGTATCGTATAACTTGTCCTATTTCCAGGACATTTCTGTACATCAAACACCGCCGTAAAGAGTTTCATTTAAGCGTTATCACGAGAGGGAGAAATATTGCGCTGTTCGTAGCTACGGCTGCGATGTAGGGTTAGCCGTGAGTGTGACGCGCTAACTAGCTAAAGCGTCAGTCGACAATAACAACAAAAACTAAACAAATGAAGCTCGTTTTACCGTTTCACTTTTACAGAGGGAATTGAACGATCAGTTCGCTTTGCGACACTTACGTAATTTAGCTAAACCATACAAAGCTCTCTGGAAAAGCAAAAACGTAGCCGCAAAAAGGCAAATGGCGTCTTCGCCGTGGCGTAAAAGAGGGAAGAAAATATCAAGACTGAGAGGTGAGACTTTGTGAACACAGTCGGGGTCCTGGCTACCGTTTGACTATTCAGGATGTATTTTCCCCCAACAATTGAGCTCAAATTCCAAGTTTCAAACCGTTGAAGTTCCTGGGGTCAGCTGTATTTTTAACGATGACCCCCACCCCCCGCCGCCGACCGCAGGAAAAATACTTTTTATTATCAGGAGATGCGGACGTATGCGATTACACAGCCGCAGCGCAGACGGAACGGCTGGAACGAGCTTCCAAAGTTTGATAGATTTACTACTTCGCCTCGCAATGGTGCGGTCGGACCAGCTGGGGGCCAGCGATTGGGTCATTTCCTGGCCCGGAGTGGTTCGCCTTATTGGAAACTGCAACGACAGACAGTAACCAGCACCACATGCGGGGATGACCGTCGACTGATTTTTAGCACGTTCAGAGCTAAATTAGAATTTGGAAAACATGTGCAGTAAATTTTTTTTTGGGGGGGGGTCGAGGTCGAGGTCGGCTCCTGAACGCCTCCAGGGAGCGACAAAATCAGTCGAACGCTCGAAAAACTAATGCGGCTGAGCAGGCTGTTTAGTCTGTCCAGGACCGGCAAATTCACCCGACTGGCAGACAGACCACGAGGCTGTCTCGTACCATTCGCAGATCAGGAGTCATCTGTTAATGGACATTTGACATTATTACTTGGGATGACTTCACAGAAAAAGCATTTGTAATGACTCTGATGTAATGTGGAGATTTTATGTTTCATAATAAATTTTCATCACTTGCTTTTTTTTTTTTTTTTTTTTAACGTCTCGACTGCGATATTAGATTACATTGGCAAGCGGTTCCCAGGGTCGTACAGCGCAGCTCGCGTTGACCTTCTCACCGTGGCGTCGCACATAATTCCGAGCGCCAATTCATTTTAGACGTAGCGGTGGAGAAAATGTTTTGTCGCAAATCCAGCGACGGAGGTTTTGGTGCGGCCAAAGTGACGTAGCAAACGACCTCCGTGATGATTGCAGCTCTTGTTCCCGCCGTCTTTGTTTGCAACTTTGTTGACGTGACAGTTTGGTGGCCGAGTTGGAGTTTCGCTTGGTACCGCCGCAGCCGCACTGCGAGCCTAAAACTGGTATGGATATTTCAGGACTAGCGGCAAAAACGAGGCTAACCTCCATTGGGGGGTCCGGGCCCAGGTTGACTTGGGGAACCACTGCTCTATTCTCCTCCACCCATCATCATATTTTCAGACTCTCTGACCCGCGCGGATGTATGAATTTTGTCGGCCAGACAATAAAAACGAAAAAACGACGACGGCGGCGGCGGACGGGCGAGTCAAAAGTCCGGTTCACTGAAGAGAAACATGTGCAGGACTCTCGCAAATTAGAACAAAAATCAGCACGAATGCGATTTTTTTTCATTGTTTTTATTTATGTACCTACGTCGTTACATTAAAAAGAACGATGGTGACCTTTGCACTGTGTTGAAAAAAATCATGACTTTATCGATTTGATCCGATAAAAAAAACAAAAAACAAATCTTCAGTTTTTCAACCCCTTCTATGTACAATGTATATTTATTAAAAAGTACTGAATAGGTTCCACTGAATTCATTTACATTCCCCCCCCCCCCCCGCCACCAAATAACTATATTAAACCATTTTGGATAAATCTGGCAACACAAGAGCAAATTCACATTTTCACTTCAAGTTGCTGCTTTTTATTTTCATAATTTCATGAATGCCAGGAGAAAAGTAAAATACGTAACAGGGGGAACAACGGGAGCTGGTGTCGACCACAGCACTCACGCACAGGCTCGCCACCTCGAGAGGCCCCGCCCCTTAAAGGTACGTGCTTGTATCTAACACAGACGCTTGCATGACCAACCGTATTTTGTACACAATTCACGTGTGGAATTTGTAAATGTGTAATTACAACAATAACACCAAACCTTGCAGGAGAGAATCGAACAGAATGTGTCAGAAATGGAAATTTAATATGTATTTTGCACTAAAAGTGGACGGGGAAGGGAATAAAAGCAAAGTACGGTACCTGGCTCCGATGTAAAGCGTTCGGTTGACTTGGATGACCCGCTGGATATGCAGACGATCCTGCCTCTGCCACGTGTGATGCGGTCGGCCCAGGAACACCGGATAGCGTCGCGACACTATCATGAGGCGGGAGACACACACAGATAATTACCGATCCCGATCTGGCGTTCGTCCCCGGAAAATTTATGTCGCGCCGCATCCGATTTAGAGACGCCGGCAGGGCGAGCCGGCGGATCGACGGGCGCCCGCTGCAACGCGCAATCGAGGCCCGACGGTCTCAATTTAGATCAACGCCAAATTGTAAATCGTTGCAGATATTCATCAACAGCGAAGGCGCAAATCGTCGCAACGAAAACAAAACAACAACTGCCCGACTTGAGCCTCCTCGCGTTTCTCGCATCACTACACAAAAACTTAGCACAACAGCACGCAACTGTGCCGCGCTCTCAACTGGAACAGTTCAGAATCGATAACATCACAAAATTACATGAAAAGAAAAATCATCCGCACCGGAGAAGATGCTTATGAAACGCATTAATGTGCGCACAAGTGCTTTGCCGGTCGGACTCGAAGTTTCACGGAATTGATGATGTTAATTTAGGCAAGTGCTTTTGAGCCGTCGCCAAGTCCGAGTCTGGCATCGTTTTTCATTTATTTTACAAACTTGTCCGGTTTTTGGACCGCCACAGCCGCGTTAATGTTCCCGCAGATGGACGAGCGCGGCCGAGCGCGCGTCCGGCCTCGGCTCTCGAAAACGAGGATGTGATTGTTTAATATTCGCCCTTCGTCTCTCTCCTTCCACGCCATTTTACGTCTTTACACGCCACTTTCATCTGATTTCCACTTCATGTCTATATTTAGCCTTGAGCGCTCGTCTCCTACCCAAATGATTTTTATTCACACGAACCCAAAAGCGATCCCTCGGTGCCGACCGTTGTCTTCCTCCCGTCCAATATGCATTTTAAGCCGCACGCGCTTAAGACTTTGCACGTCCCGACGCGAGAAAATGGCGGAAAATGCTTCATTTCCGGCAGTTTTCCAAATCTGACGTGACAAATCTCGCTGAAAGCAATTTTCGCCGTCTGAGGCGTATCCCGAAGCACACGTGACGCCGCACGTTGACGCCGATGTCATGTAATTATTGTTATTAATAGATGGTTTGTGACACTGTGTTCTCCGTAAAAAGCAACGGCAATTTCCAGGTACCACTGCGACCGGAATATTTGGGGGAATGGCAATACTATGGCACTGTACTGTACTGTAGAGTATAATTTCTCTTATTAAAGCATGTTTATGGCATTTTCCTTCATTTCAAATGGGAGAATTGATTGTTAGAAGCGTGATTCGGGTATAGTCAGGAACTGAATTTCGCTCGGAAGTCCTCGTTATTCAGTAGCATCGTCGGACGGCGAAGTGCGGGAAAGGCCGTTTGACAGTCTCGATCCGCCGCCGCTTGCTGCTGACGCTTGAAGAAGCCATCGGTCGACATTATCGAACCGCAACCGAACCAGGTCTGGTCTTCGCCAGAGACTGGCGAACCGGGGCGGAGAGTCTGAGTGCGGAAGGGGACGCCGAGAACATGCGTGGGAAAGTCGTAAACGCGAGCGGCCGCCTTTCCGCGTTCGCGACCCCCCCCCCCGGTCTAAGGCGGTCAGACTCGATCGTGTGCGAACATGTCTCACCTCCGCAGCCCCCCCCACCCCACCCCACCCCACCCCCAATCAACACCTTACGTGTTAGGCCGGGACCCCGGCACCTGGCACGTCTTGAGAGGAAGGTGTTTTCAGAAAGGGGAACAGTGGTGGGATGACGGTACATAAATTATTGGTGGCCCAATACAGACCCTTGGGGAACGGCGCATTCTATTCGCAACCAATTGGATGTCGTCATTCCGTACTTATTTCTACTTATTGAGCCTCGTTGCTTAAACAACTTCCTATCCAAGTGTTTGGTATTTCTCTGATCCCTCAATGGTTACTATGAACAGAATTATACATGATAAAATATGCAGTATATGTATATTTTCATTCTTTTATCTTGTTTTCATACAATATTGTGTTTTTGTTATTTTTTTTTTTTAAATGAGGAGGCTGGAATGGATTGCAAGTCAGTACTGTACTTAAAATAGATTTTCCAAGTACTGAACAATACACTGTACTGTCAAGATCTGCATTTGCGCGTTCATACTGAAATATTACAACTTTCACTGCCTATATATATTTTTTTTTAAAAGGCTTTCCACTCCTAACTTTGTCAGATTAAGCGCGTTACATTTCTCCTACTCGACCAACCGCAGCTCTGGGGAGCAGCATTGCATTGTGGGACCATTTTAGGCAAGCGGTAGTTATGCTGAATGTAAACAAAACAAAAAATATGTTTTGTTTGTGATTTTCTTTGCGTGTTTGCACTTATTTCGATATTGTACATTATTTTTAATCACACATTTAAAAATAAGATGAATACAATTTAGTTCTGGGACTGGAACGGATTAATGTCATTTCCATTCATTTCAACAGGAAACATTACCTCGGTTGGCAAACGTTTCTTTTTTTTTTTTTTGTATTTTAATTTTATTTATTTATTGCTGTACAGTGCGCGAGTACCTCTGCCAGCTCAGATTGAGAGAAAGTCCGTACCTTCAGTCGGGATGAAGTTTAAAGGGCCGGGCTCCTCGGGGAACGCCGAGCAGGCTGTTCGGAGCAGCCAGCAGAGCAGGAGGAGGGAGGGATGGGTCGCCGTCGCCATGGCAACAGAATTGCAGAGCCTATTCACAGAAGAAAAATAATAGAGAGAAAGCGAGAGAGGGAGGAGTGAGCGAGTGAGTGTTTGCCAAATGAAGACGACGAATGCGAAGCGCAAACAGCAAGCGTGAACTCAATCAAGATGGAGGATTTTGTCAAATACGACATATTTCATTCAAAGTTCATCTTTACGGGCAGCACGCTCAGCAACACTGATTTTCAAGTTCATATTTTGTAGGGTCCCATAAAAGACCAACAAATTATGCTGTATAACATAATAACATTTCATAGCATTGTCTCAACAATTAAATAAGAGGATTGTGTATGATGAGTTCATGAATTCATTGTGAGGCTCCTTGCCACCAGGGGGCAGATGAACACACATCCATGTACAAATGAAGAAGATGGGCACAACTGTTCATTAAGCTGCAGAAACATTTGTCATTCTCTGCAGAGGATAAAGAAGATGCCTGTGAGTGATGTTATATTGTCTGTCAAAATGGGTTACTGCACCATTTGTGGTTATATATAAAGGTTACAACACCGTGACGTTGATGCTCGCTTCGTCCGTGGCATTTTCGTTGTGAGTTCGCACAAAGCTAGCAGCCCTCCAAAGTCTTGCGGCTGTTTTAAATACACAACGCGTCAAAATTGTCTTTACTGCCACTTGCTGTGACGTTCCCTGCCGCCGTCGACCGCCCGTCACAAATTTTTGCTCGCAGCTCAGGACGAGCGCATCAAAAAAATCTCACAAGCCGAGGCAATCAAACGATGTACGTTTCGAAAAATGTGCGGCAGGGTGGGTGAAACTGGTTAGTGCGTTGGCCTCACAGTTTTGAGGACTGGGGTTCAAATCCCAGCATCCTGCTGTGTGGATTTTGCATGTTCTCCCCGTGCCTGCGTGGCTTTTCTCCGGGTGAGCACTCCGGTTTCCTCCCACATCCCAAAAACATGCAACGCTTATTGGACACTCTAAATTGCCCATAGGTGTGATTGTGAGTGCAACCGTTGTTTATGTCCATGTGCCCTGCAATCGGCTGGCAACCAGTTGAGGGTGTACATCTGAGATGGGCTCCAGGATACCGTCGACCCTCGTGAGGATAAGTGAGTCAGAAAATGGATGGATGTTCATCCAAACCATACAAGTCCGATAGCTTAATGCTACGATATAATGCAAAACACCATATAGGGGCTAATGGAAATTAGCATAGAGGTTACAATAATTACAAACCTTCAAACAACTTAACAACAACCAAACATGCAACAAAATCATACACGGGAATATAAAATATTTTTTTGTTTCTGCTGTAGGAACGATCCCTGGAACTTAGTAGGGCACTTTCTCAGCTTCTTCTTCATGCTTTTTAATTACGCTGCATTCCCTTCCAGCGGAACTCAGCGCTGCCTCCGGTGCGGCACAACGCGGTACTGCTTCGAAGAGCACGACTGTAAATCCGTACTTGCCCGTATACCGTCAAAATAAATAATCATAAAAGTCGCCATCTGGCGCTAAGATCCGCATCCACGGAATCTTTATTAGTCGAACCGCAAACCTCCAAAGGCTTTACGACCGGTCGCTGCGTGCAAGGCGCCGGAATCCAGAGTGTCTTAATGCCTCATTTGTAATCATCACTTTCCTTGTATTCCGTGTTAGCGCGTTATGATAATCGCTCTCCTTTGGAAATGTCACAAACAGGCAGTTCCAAAAAAAAAAAAAAAAAAAAAAAAAACAATCCCAGCCAACATCTTGTTCCAATCAGCGGCGGGGATGAGTCAGCGCCCGAACGAGGCTCTCCAGCCGGCGCGCCGACATGAAACAATGGAGCTCGCTTTGCGCCCGCGCACCGTTGACGTTTGCGGGGAGACGCTGACAAAAAAAAAACATATATATATATATATATATATATATATATGAAAAAGACAAAAACAAAACAAAACAAAAAAACTTGGACTGTGGCCGATGATTGCCTGCCGGTAGGAAGTCGCAAAAAGTACTTTTTGTGCTGTCGCACTGATTTAATCGGGGATTTGTACTTGTAGTCATCAAGCATCAAGTGTGCATACTGTAAGTGAAACTAAACAGAATATTGACACAAATGTAACTTCCCAATTGAAATGAATAGAATTGTTATTAATTTGACTTTCGCCTGCCGCAATCCCCCCCAAAATAAAAATAAAAAAATGTCTGGAAAATGAAGAAAATTACCACTCTATGTTATTGTTATAAATAAAAACGTACAGTGATGACACAAGTAAATAAAATAAGTGTTTTTTTTTTTTAAACTTCAATTTAATGCAATGTAATACACTGATGGTGTAGTGTTACACAATGCTGACTTTGGCGCGGGCAGCGTGGGATCGATTCCCCGCTCAGTGATGGTGTCGATAACTGCCCTGCGACTGACTGGCGACCAGTTCAGGGCGTAGTCCGCCTTTTGCGCAAAGCTAGCTGGGATAGGCTACAGCTTTCCCGTGACCCTTGTGAGGATAAGTGGCTTGGATAATGGCATGACGTAATTTTACAAGGAAAAAAAAAAAGTGTCCAGATTTTACCCCCAAAAAATCAATAGTGAAATGAATTTATTTGAGAAAAGTTGAAATTTTACAAATATAAAAAATATTGGATACAAAATATCAAGTTAGAATATTTAATGAAAGAAATCAACTATACATTTGCAAGAGGAAAATTGTAAGATGACATGAAAAAAGCCCAAATTTTACAAAATGATTTTTTTTTTTTAATGAATCAAAAGTGAAGTCTCAATTTTATTTTTAAAAAAAGCTATAGTATTTTTATGTCATATTACAAGAAAACAAATCAGTTTTGTATAAAAGGATTTTTACAGGGAATAAAAAAATTGTATTTATTCAAGAAATGTTGAAGTTACGTGACAAGAAAATATCTTAATTTTAAAGTCATAAGAAGAGAATCTGAATAAACTTTTATTTTTACATGACAGAACTAAGAATTTCACTAAAAGAGCAAGCACAAGAAGAATGAAAATGAAAATTTAAAAAGGATATCAAATTTACAATATTAAAGTTGCAATTTTACCCCCATTTTTTTTTACAAGAATGACATCTGAATTTTATAAGAGTACAGTCATAATATTAAAAAAATATATATATATAAATATTAAAAAAAACTATTACTTTTACATATTTTACAAGCCAGAACTAAGAATTTCACTAAAAGTCAAAAGACAAGAAGAATAAAAATGAAAATGTGAAAAGGATATCAAATTTACAACATTAAAGTTCCAATTTTACAAATGACATAGAATGACATCTGAATTTTATAAGAGTAATAATATAATGATAATATTAAATAATAATATAATACTATTACACGATTATATTATAATTATATTTATAATATAATAGTTATTTTATTATCATAATTATTATTACATATTATTAAAAACGTAAAATCTGAATTTTCCATACGTTAAAATATTTGCCCAAAAAGCAAAGTTGTCGCATTTGATTTTTTTTTTACGAGAACAAAGTCATAAAATTACAGCTACAGGATATGAATTTAAAAAAAAAAAAGAGTTAAAAATACAATTGAAAAAAATGCAATAAATTAATTATTTCCTTGGCTGTAGAATTAAATTGAATTTACACAAATAAAATCATATTATGATAAGAAATAAAAATGTGAACGTTTTAAGAGTAAAACACCCAGTGGATGACAAAGTAGATGCAAACATGAGCGGTAACTAGTCACTATTTAGCTCTTCAGAATCTTTCCTTTCCAGCTGACTTGCTTATGGAGTTTTTTTTTTTTTTTTTTTTTTTGACTGCAGTACTTTTGAAGTAGACGCAGCCAACAAACAACATGTGGCGCGGGATGCCCCCATCCCCCCCCCGCCCCCCCCGACCCCCCCACCGCATCCCGCGCTGGCCCCCGTTTGGCTAAAGACTCTCCCCACATGTGTCGCTCATTCCCGTTGACGCTAGCCGAGGCCGAGTGCCTCCAAGTGAATGAACTCGTAACCTAATTGGGCTACAGAACTAATTGATGCGGAACAAACAATGACAACATCCACAACGTTGAGAAAATGAAATATCGTCAGTGCAAATTCTTTCAACAAAATGTCTGCTTCGAGTAAATCCGAAGCGACACTTTCTATAGTACGGTGGGAAGTACGACTGCGATACGATACTTCGAGTTATGATAGCGACATGGTTTCTTGCTACACTTTGACTGTTATTATTCTATGTTCTTGTCTCCGGATCTTCTTTGACCTTCGCGGGAAGAAAAATGGGGAAAAAAAACCAAGAATAAATGAAAATAATGAGAAAATAATTCAGAATTTTAAATGAGAAATGATATGAAAAAAATATATACATTTGAAAAGTTGTGATGTTGCAATAAAGCATTAATTAGTGATAATATTTCAAAAAATAAATGAGAATTTTAAGAAATGAAGTTTTTCCATTCTACAATACTTTTTGAATAATTGATCGAATTTTAAAATTGTTACTTTTACAAGAATTAAGATATACTATTTCAATTTCAAAAATATTCTTACTATTCTATACTATTCTTTCATTGAAATAAATGTTACATTTTGCAAGAATAATGTCCCATTTTTACGAGAAAGCTTGCGGGTGTGAATCCAAATAATTAAATGAAAAGAATTAGAATTTTTAAACTATTAAATAATTACATTAGTTACTATAATTTGTTATAATGTAGTTTATTTTTTTATGTATTATTACAAGAAAACTCCTGTGATTCTTACAAGAATAAAGTAAAATTTCCCTTAAATAAATTCTAATTTTACAAGAATAAATCGGAATATTACAACCCAAAAAATAAAATTCTGAATGAAAGTTGGAAGATAAAAAGAAAAATTTGAAGGTGGAAATTTTTCGCAGGAATAATACATCAAAATTGGTAAAGGCTAAGTCCTCATACACAGTGATTTTATTTTTGTAGAGCCAAAAATAAGGTTTTTTGATTACAGATTTTTTTTTTTTTTTTAAAGGTCCCAGTATTAAAAAAAAAAAAAAAAAAGAAAGATGAGCTGTTATGTTGCATCTTTTGTTATTTTCAGCCCCACAATCTGGCCCAGTTCCCCCCCCCCCCCCCCCCCCCAAAGCGCACAAAGCGCCTTTGTCGCGTCTCCTTGCCGTAACCTTATCGCGGCTCGCCATCTTTATGGGGAATTTCTCAAATTCCCGGCTGTGACATTCGCCTCAAAGCGGGCGCTAATTATTAGTCAGCGGCGGCGGCGTTCGGTGACGGCGAGCGGGTGGCACGTCGGGCGAATTTGCGGTGACGGATGCGGCCGGAGATACGCGCTGCGAGACGACGAGGCGCTCTTTGCCATCGTGCATTCCGCTGTTGCCGCTATCAAAAAAAACTGGGGTGGGTATAATTACGCACCGGCGGCCAGGGCTTGCAAAAGTACTCACACCCTGCACTTAAGTATAGATAGCGAGAGACAGAGAGAGAGAAAATACTATAATAAAATTGGGATAACTGAAAGATTATGGATGATACACGTTTTGATGTTTTGGCGTGACTTAACGTCCCAACGCTGCCGGCGGCCTTTGCGTTGGTCGGAATTCCAGAACAACAGCTAAACATCCATCCATCCAATTTCTTTTGCCGCTGATCCTCACGAGGGCTGCGGGGAGTGCTGGAGCCTATCCCAGCTGGCGGGGTACGCCCTGAACTGGTCGCCAGCCAATCGCAGGGCACATCCAGACAAACGGTCGCATGCGCAATCACACCTTGGGGCAATTTAGAGTGTCCAATCCATGCATGTTTTGGGGATGTGGGAGGAAATCGGAGAAAACCCACACAGGCACGGTGGGGGGGAGAGAACATGCAAACTCCACACAAGGCGGGGCCGGGATCGAACCCGGGTCCTGAGAACTGTGAGGCTTTACCGGCTGAACCACCGTGCCACCCAGCTAAACATTTATTTAAAAAAAAAAAAAAAAAAAAGTCAAGCGTGTTTACTTTGCGTGCACGCGTACGTAAAGCATTTCCATAATCATGACAAATGGCTCCGGTCGAGTCCGAGCTGTACAACAGCGCGCCGTTCCCCCGAAAATGAGGCGCATACATAAATTTGCCAATTTGCAAGGAGACGCTGATAAAAAAAAAAAAAAAAAAAAACGAGCGATTTAAGGACACGGGAATCGGGAAACCTCGGATTGGGGAAAAAAAAAAAAGCTTTCCGGGGTCGTGACTGACATATTTTGAGATCGATCGACGCCGATCGGGCTGCCTCGTCGTCGAGCGCCAACTTCATCCAGATGGTGAGCGATGATAGGGGGGGGAGGCGGGGGGGGGGGTCGTCATCCAAATACCGCAGGCGACCCGCGAGGGCGCACGCGTCGTCCCGCTAATGAATTTGGACTTGTAAAAATCAGCAACGCGCTCGGCTCGGCTTCCGCCGGGGGGTGGGATTGAACGCGGCAATTTGTCCGACTCTTGGCAAAGTCGTCGAGGAAACGTCGGGCTGTCGCCGCCCTAATAAAGTCGGCCGGCGGAGGCGTCGAATCGCCGGACCGATCGATGATGTCTTTCGTCGGGGGGCCGCTTTTTAATTCAAGGTGATTCCGTGGCGGCCCGAGAGGATGAAAAGGGAGGGGGAAAAAAAAAACACCCGCGGATTGAAATGGAACGAACCGCCGCTCGCGGTGCTTTTGACGGGCCGACGACGTCGCTGACGCTCTGTGAAAGGTTTTTTCTCGCGTTTGACGGTTGCCATGGCGCTCATTTTCTCCATTCATCCCCTCGTCAGGCTTCGTGTTTTCAGACCCACTCCCGTTTTTCAATTTCGCTTCAGGTGTCATTCAGACACACCTCAGGGAATCCGTATTTGATAGCTCGGACTTTGCAGTTTTTTTTTTTTTTTTGTAAACATCATTTCCTTGGTACCGATTTGCCAAGTGACATTGGAGCAGCTTTGGATAGTTTGGGTCTCCCCGCGGAGGTCATTAATGGTGTAACCCGGTTAAAAGTTGGTACGGGTAAAATTTCAGTATAATAGCGTAGCAATTAGGTTAGATTTAAATGTGTTTGATTCGTTTGGGAAAAAGAAATACTTTTGTTTGTCATTTTATTGTTGTAACCATTGTTTAAGAAGGACAGGAAGTGACGTGTTGAAGAGACGCGGGAAAAAGAGAGAGAGAAAAAAGGCTAGACGGAGTGCAAGGGACGAGTGGTTTTCGGAGGGAAACGAAAGGGCAAAGAAAGTGAACGGTGGACATTTGTCAAAAGTTGATCGACGTGTTCGACATGTACTGTTGAAAGTTCAACTGGGGTAGTGTGTCGTTTGAGTGGACTACTCAAACCACGCCGTAACGTGGTGGAGTTAGCCGCTACCACAGGGGCTGAGTGCATGCATTGCACTTGGCTTGGGCGCTAGCAACCAGCTAATTCTAGCTAGCCAGGCCTGTGTATTGGACCACGAAGGAGAGGACAAGGGCGCTAGCGTCGAGCCAACGCGGCTGGCGAGGCTGTGTTTGGACTCCAAGGAAGAAAAAGGGACGAGGACCGTGAGGACGCCGGACAGAGGAAAAACCACCTTCACCTTTCTTCACTCCTGCCTTGGGAAGCAACGCAGTGACATTGGGGTTTGAATTTTGTTTGCTTGCCGGCTATATTCATATTTGTTTGGGCCCTTAGCATGTGGGCATTGAGTACCTGTTAAATTGACTTTGTTTATTTGACTGTTGTGTATACATGTTTGATTTTTCCATCCTTTATTTTGTTATTAAATGTTTATTAATTGACTATCTGCAAGACAGCTAAAATACTGGTGAGTTTATTTGGTAGCTTGATTATTTAAATTAGGATCATATTAACTCATAAGGGGAAATATTATTTCAGAGACTTTTTGGTAGAGAATTAAATGCACAAGTAAAGGGTAAAATTGTAATAGACATTTAGATTAATTAACGTTGAGTTAATTTATTAGGTTTGTACTTTGGAGTAAGAAAAGAACTCAGGTGGCTACCTCGTCAAAGTATTTTATACTAGAGAGGCGCTACAATAACATACAAAAAAATCATGCATTTCATGACAGTGGACCTTTAAGTTCTTCAGTCCACGCCCCTCACAGGAAGCCCCGCCCACGGCAGCGGCCAGCCCATCCCCATGAAATCCTAGAACACGCATTTGCGCAAAAATGAGGTATTTGTGCTCAAAAGTACAACAAGTAGAAGAACAAATTGGATTTCTGTACGAACATAAATAGCCAGAACTGGCAAATGTATTTCTGCTTTTATAAAGCAGAAGTACGGGCACCGTACTCGTGTAAAAGGAAAACCAAAAAAAGAGCAAGACTCAATTCCTTTCGTGAAGTAAAAATGGAGAAGTTTGGCAAAGTTGTCTCGCCACAAGTGTCAACTCCTCTTCGACAGGAACCCCCCCTTGCCCCCCCCCCACCCCCAGTTTGTAATTTGGATTTGCGACACTTCGGGAAGCTCGTAGTGGGCTATAAAGTGCGCCGATTGGAAATGGAGCCATCCAGGCACACGCCGCGCAGTAAACTTGATTTGCTGTTGAGAAGTCAAGGTTGAGGCCCGATCCGCATCCATTAGCACTTTTTCTAATATTGATTTTTTTTTTTTAAGAGGCGTTATGTACGAAAAAGCCACATCGCAGGAAAATACAGAGCGACTTGCTAAAAGGATCACGGGTGTGTCAGCCTCCAAAGCGTGAAGGGGGGGATTTCATATCCATTGCGAGGACCGCCTTGTATTCATCACGGACACGTGTAACGCTTCGCTGCCGCGCCGGTTACCTTTTTCGCCGTAAATACGCTAACCGCTACTCTCTCCGCTTGCACACTATTTCATATTTCATTCACTTTTCACGTTCGTTAAGTTCCGGAAAGAATTACGCTGCACAAAACCTGCATTTGCTGCGTACCATAAATATGAGCGGAGAGCTCAAAGTTACGGAAGTCTCATTCGACATTGAAGTGGTCGCCATATTGGCTGCATCTGGCCTCTCCGTCCAATCCGACTCCGTGCAGCGGTGATAAAAACAATGCCGCCCGCGAGCGACGACGACACCGCGGCCAAACTGCCTCCCTGTCGGAATCCACCTCCGCGGCGGAGATGAGCCATTCCGGCCGAAGCCGTGTCTACGAGGCCGGCGGCTATCCGCAAGGGCGGCTCGGTATTGTCGACGAGCCCTGCGGCTGTCCGCAAGGCCGGCTCGGCATTGTCTACGAGACCGGCGGCTATCCACAAGGCCGGCTCGGCATTGTCGACAAGGCCGGCGGCTATCCACAAGGCCGGCTCGGCATTGTCGACAAGGCCGGCGGCTATCCACAAGGCCGGCTCGGTATTGTCGACAAGCCCTGCAGCTGTCCACAAGGCCGGCTCGGCATTGTCGACGAGACCGGCGGCTATCCACAAGGCCGGCTCGGTATTGTCGACAAGGCCGGCGGCTATCCACAAGGCCGGCTCGGCGTTGTCGACGAGACCAGCGGCTATCCACCGGCTCGGTATTGTCGACAAGGCCGGCGGCTATCCACAAGGCCTGCGGAGGCCGTCCTTCATCGGCTGCTGCACGGAAGCCTTCCAATACACGTCGACACATTTAGCACCCCTTATTTACGGATTACGCCCCCCCAGACCACTTTTTTTTTTAGGAGCTGTATATACACCTACCTGTCGTTTAGAACCCGCAACGCTCTCGTCCGTTGCGTCTGTACAATCCATTTTTCACGACGAACTGTGTCTTTTAGAAAAGTATGAAGTGCGAATCCATCCTCCCAGGTGTTGGAGCAATTTCCAGCAACGCAACAAGCCGGCATTTTGGCTAACACGAAGGAACAACGAGCTAACCTTCCAGCAGGTAAAACTAGTAGAAACACACAAGACCGCCTGAGCGGGTTAATGCCCTGAACGTCACTTCCTTCTTCTTCACCAAAACAAATCCCCCGAGAGGATTTTCATGGCGTCAAAATCATGTTTTGTGGTGAAAAAAACGGATTGATCCATACCAACTGCCGTTTTTTCATTAATAACATCCTAAAAATCATGCATTTCATGACAGTGGACCTTTAAGTAGATGCTAAACATTGCAGAAAATGACTTTAAACCCCCCCGCTCTGGTTTTATGGTGCGGTTAAGCTCCTCCAAATGACGACAAGTTTTCATATCGCCACCTCCCACCTCAATCTGCTTCTGCGCGGTCGCACAAACACAAACAAAAGACACACACACGCACGCACAATGACACGACGCGCAATTCGACGCCGAGACCACACACACACACACACATCCGTGACGTAATACGCCAGACGCGTTGTTGTTCGACTTCTCGGAATGCGCTGGAACTCGCGAACGAGCCAACGTGAGCAAAAGTTTCCACTTAACAGTATTTGCACTTGTTGTTTTCAGTCCATGTTTCAGCGACAATAGCAGGGGAAAATGTTTCCGGACAGGCATAAGAGATCTCTTTGACAAAAATGTCATGATGTATTATTTTTTTTAAGATGGCTACTTATAAAAAAACAACAACAACAACAATAAAGAACATTATTTCTTGCTTAGAATGTGAAATTATAGTTATTTGACAAGGACAGTAAGTCTGTTTTTGTGGTTGATGAACTCTTGATGTCCATCCATCCATCCATCCATCTATTTTCTTTGCCGCTTATACTCACGAGGGTCGCAGGAAGTGCTGGAGCCTATCCCAGCTATCAACGGGCAGGAGGCGGGGTACACCCTGAACCGGTCGCCAGCCAATCGCAGGGCACATCGAGACAAACAGCCGCACTCCCAATCACACCTAGGGGCAATTTAGAGGGTCCAATTAATGTTGCATGAACGGGGAGGGCTGGGTTTGAACCCGGGTCCTCAGAAATGTGTGGGGAAAAAAAAAAAAAAAGAATCCCGTTTGAAATTTCTCACTCCTGTTCCAAAAGGCACGTCAAGAGCTCACTGAAAACGAAAGTGTCCGCAGTAAAGCTCTTAATGAAGATGTTTTTTTTTTATGACGGTGGATCTCATAAATCTGTGGATTTTTTTTTTTTCCTTAATACATTTTCAAAAATGTCTCGTTTCGGGACGCTGCTGGAAAAATTGAGGGCGGGGTGAAAATCCATTTGCAAATTCAGTGATTTTTTTTATGGATGTAAATGTGTGCCAGCACGATTTGAATTTGAAATGTAAAGCGATCACATTTTCAATAGTTATATTTCAGTGTAACTTTTCAATATTAACAATTCAACCAGCTACAATTCGCTGTCTAAAATTCACCGTCTGTGCCACCGGGCAGGGTTACTTCAGGTCAGAACCGAACAGCCAGCCAATCGCAGTTCCGCTTTCTTAGTCACGTGACGTCGTATATTAAAACCCATTCATGGGCAGGGTGGCAATTTTTCCTAACACGCCACAATCAAGGAAATACTTATTTTTTTTTTGTTTAACGCGTAAAACAAAGACGAACTCTATAACTGGGACGGGTGTGTTATCGGTTCTGTGAAGTGGTACATACTAGAGACATCTTTATTAATTGATTTTTATTCTAGAGTGACACTTACGCATTAATAATAAGGATGGATTAGCATTTTGAAGACAAACTTGGTTGCATATTGACCTCTCTCCCTTTTTTCTCTTGGAAAACGCTCCATGTGTACTTGAGGCAGCCATGTTGGGTCAGGAAGGAAAGGGAAAGACTTTTGTGCGAACTTTGACCGATGAGTTATTCTCTCCTGATACCAAATTACGGCTTCAGATTAAAAACACTTGAATATTTCGACATACTGATGGATATAATGCGTGAAAATCATGATGTCCCAAAAATGGGACGCTGCCTACGAATGCGTTTAAGAAAGCGTAACTGCGATTGGCTGGTTGTTCGGCTCTGACCTGAAGTAACCCTGCCTGGTGGCACAGACGGTGAATTTCAGACAGCGAATTGGAGCCGGTATAATTGTTAACTTTGAAAAGTTACACTGAAATACAACTATTGAAAATGTGATATCGCTTTAGATTTCAAAATCAAATCCTGTTTTTTGTGTCATTTCAAATTCAAATCCTGGTGGCACAAATTTAATTCCATAAACTTTGACCTATGAACGGTACGGAAGCGTATTACTGCCACGGCAAAAAAAAAAAAAAAAGTCATTATAATGTGAATCGTTTCACATTATAATGTGAATCGTTTCACATAATAATGTGAATCGTTTCACATAATAATGTGAAACCTTTCACATAATAACGTAGATTCGTTTCACATAATAATATAGAAAATATTACATTTCACCCGTCTTTACCCCGCCCCCCAAAAGACAATTACTTCCGGTTCGGGTGGGTGGTAGCAATACCCCTCCATAATCCGTAATTTATTCATTCAGTGTCGCCAAACGATCCATCTTGCATAAACGCCGTTTCGAAGCAATAACTTCCGGTTCAGGTCTCTGGCAGAGCCAATTCGGCGACGCTCGATAAACGTGCATCTTATTTTTCAATCTTAAATATTTTTTTTAGTAAAGATGAAGCAGTGCTATTGAAGATCTTCGTAGATATACAGAAATGTATATGTTTGATATATGGAAAAGGTCTCCACCCATCCGAACCGGAAGCAACTGTCTTATGGGGGGCGGGGTAAAGAGGGGTGAAATGTATTTATTTATTATTTTTTATGTTATAATGTGAAACGAATCTACGTTATAATGTGAAACGAATCTACGTTATAATGTGAAACGATTCACGTTATAATGTGAAACACGACCTATATTTTGGAGGGGGGTGGCAGTAATACGTTTCCGTAGAACGGCGTACGTGTCACGGTAGGTACTGGAAAGTGTGCGTCGCCACGATAGTAGCGTCGATTCTTATATTTTCGTGGTTAATCAAGCAAAACAGGACAATATAGGATAAAAAAAAATTGAAAAAAAACTGTGGCGGGTCTCACACAGTTCAGAATTACGGTCGTACGTGTAACAGGATCTAAAGTCAGCCACGGAGGCTTGTACGATTTTTCCACTTCGTTTGTGCGAGCTTAAAAAACACCCGACAGATTTCGCGGCGCTCGGCTTTAATTGTCACGTTAGTGAGCGTGGAGAGGTTGCTTGGCGGAGAGCGCGCAATCACGGCCGGATGACAGCCGGATGCTGCTCGGATCACAGATAACAAATGACGCGATGAGCAATGAAACGGGGAGGCGAGGAGGGAGGCTTCGGGAGGATTTCAGGCGAAGGAAGGAGTGGGGAAAAAAAAAGGTGGGAGGGCAAAATGGAAATGACAAAAACAACGCGACACGGGGAGCGCTGAATAGAAAGAGAGGTGAGGAAGAGGGAGGGGATACAATTGAGGCATTCACACGGTCGCGGCGGATATATAGCGAGCAGCGAGGCCAAAGAATCTATGGAATGAGCAAAACAACTGAACGCTTGCGCCGAGAGCGGGAAATACTTCTGCTGGAGTCCGATTTAAGATGACAACACTGTTCCTTTTGACGGACGGGGTGTACCTCAGGGTTCAATGCTTCGACCGATTGTGTTCTCTCCAAGCAGGCACACGGATATTTGAAGCTAGCCGCGCACACATAATCATGAATTCCGGGGCAAGGGAAACCAAAATCCAATTTTTGTAGTCATCATAGGGGTTTTGGAGTCGTACTTTGTCTGGTCCCTCACCTCGGACCTGTTTGCCATGGGTGACCCTACCAGGGGGGCATGAAGCCCCACGGACAACTTAGCCCCGAGGATCATCGGGACACACAAACTCCTCCACCACGAAGGTGACGGCTCCATGACGTTCTCATCTTGTCACTAAGCCGCATCAATACTAGTAGCTGCCGGTCCAGCCTTGGCTCACCGGTGATGATTAGGAGGCGCACACCTGTGCCTCATCCTCGTTCATTAACCCCGGTATTTATAAGACCCAGGGGACGACCGGTCTTCGCCAGATCGCCGCAACTCATGTCCCGTTCCTGCACTACCGTATTCTTGATCGTGAACCCTGGTGTACCGACTCCGTAAGCTTGACATCTTTGATACTCCTGCCTTCTCTGATCGATCTCCCGTGTACCTGCCCCCAACCTTGGAACGAATAAACACTTTTTTCCAAACTGCCTCTGCGTCTCCGGAGTCCTGCATTTCGGTCCTCCTCCGTACCGGTGGGTCGTGAAACAGACAATAAATAAGAGTATGTATGCCTGTAAGTATTGTTGTATCACAAGTGTTGCTCCATCTTTTGTGCTAATATATCTATTTCAAAAGCATTTGAATACCACCAAATACGCTACAGACGCTGTACGAAATTTCTTATTGTGTGTTAGCGTTAAGGGAGTGGAATTTCAACGTAAGTAAGTTTTTTTTTTCCGGCTTGTCCCGTTAGGGGTCGCCACAGCGTGACATCTCAGATGAACGATCGTATTTGTTTGGCACAGTTTTACGCCGGATGCCCTTCCTGACGCAACCCCGTTTGGGGAGTAGAGGCCCCAAGTAATAAAGAAATGAATACATTCCTGAATGAAGAATCTTGATAAAACTTATAAGCCAGATAAACTCAAGAAATATGTCTAAGATGTCCAACTATTTGACTTTGAACTATATGGCGACTGTTTACCGCTTGATCCCAAGTTGGGACCATATCAAGTTTGGTTCAAGGGTGGGAGTAACAGTCCATGGGAAACTTATAAAAAATAGTGAAATGGGGAAAATGAAACAATAGGAAAAAAATATTTAAGATCATCAAGATATGGTACTTGTTTTCAAAAAACGTCCCCGTGACCTTTCTCCAGTCACTATCACTCCGGTCCGCTTATCTACCGGACATCCTCGGGCATCTGCCGCTGCCATTTCGATTCGCGCCGGTTGCTCACGTCGGCCAAATTACAACGCCTTCTCTTTATCTCCTTCGCAAGACCCAAGTGATAAACAATGGCCTCTCCCGGACTCGGCGCCTGAATGATTTCTTCCTCCTTTTTTTGCATGAGTCGCCTGGCGAGCCGGCTCGGTTTACGCGGAATTTGCATGGCCGTGAAAGCCTCGGAGGCCCCGGAAACGTCGCCAGCGTTCGGAGTCGGGTTTTGGGGGGTGAGAAAAGGTTGAGAGCGGGAAGGAGAGAGAAGGCGTGAGCGGAAGATGAAAAATGAGGGCTGACCTTTGGTGTTCCGTCCGCTGGTTTTCCCATGCAGCGCCGCAGATCGCCGCATGATGTGGAACATATTTGGACGGTGCGCAACGGGACAGAAACGCATAACTCTTTGCAGACTTCTCCCGATCCTCGCAGTCTCTCTGACTCTTATATAAGTCCCTGTTCTCATGCGGGAGCATTAAAAAAAAAAAAAAAAAATGGAATCGGGGATCCCAAGACCGGAATAAGGCCTCTTCCCATCGTAGATAAAAATACACGCAAGTGTTGAGAAAAGACACAGATCTGACTATGAATGTAATTTTAATGTAAGCTTGACTTGAGTCGGACTTCCGTCACCAATTTCAGGACTTGGGAAGGTTGACGGCTCAAAAATAATAGACAACAACTTCTACATCAAACTTCATCTGTCGCTGTAAAACCCACACATCGGTTAGTTACGTCAACGTCACAGTTTGCCTAAACGATAGCTGGTCAAACATCAAATATGGTTTCTACCGCTTATGTGATTATCTGAGGAAAAGTCACAGAAAATAAGGAGACTGGTTTTGGAACCACAAAAAAAAAAACAAAAAAAAACTACGTGGTCACAAATGTTGTAGCATGGCTAACTCGTGCTAATGTACAAACATTTGTTGTGACTGCACAAGTGTGTATGAAAAAATCCTCATGTGTTTTCACACACTTGGCCAATAAAGCGGATTCTGATTCTGACTTAGTACTTTCGTAATCCAAGTTATGACAAGGATTATAAATTCTCTCACTATTTACAGTCAACAGTAGCAAGTATGTCAATGATATTTTGACTTTTAATAGCTAGCTATCACAAATCTTTCTATTGTCCATCAATTTTTAGTTTCAATTAAAGATCTATCTGACGTGTATCTTAGCTGATGATTGACCCAACTAGAGGTGATCTTAAACGTTAAGCTAGCATTACCTTGTCAGTCTGTTTAGCTAGCATTACCTTGTCAGTCTGCTTAGCGACAGATAAATTGCAGTTTATATTTGAAATGCAAACTTTACAAGCTGTGTTTTCCCCACATTTATTCCAAAACACAATCCTTGATAGTGCAGATTTTTCCAAAATCCAAACAGATAAGACTTTTCAAGGAAAGCCCCGAGCAAGTCGCAAGGCCCAAAGCTGGCTGACATCAGCCTAACTCCAGTCAAGTCATGGGACTCGAGTACCCCCACTTTCGGTAAAACACAGCCATATGTAGGATCTAAGGACTCAATCAGTCTTGGTCACTTGGACCTGCGGTAGGAATCGGACCTTCAAGGTTGACGGCGGAATACGATAATCGGCGACGTCCCGTTAAGACCTCCGGACGTCAGCGCGCTAATGTAATCGCAAACAGTTGATGAATGGATATCTCGGAGCATTAACCGGTGCTCTCGCTGGAGTCGTGTCACCGTCATTAACCTTCACAGGCCGCCAAATTACAGCCGCCGAGACACCGGGCGACAAAGCGGCCGCAGTTACCACGCCGAGGGAGTAGAACAAAGATGTTCTGTCCGAGTCGCTGTGTTAATTAGCCATCTCTTTCATGGGAATGGAGTCGAAGAGCTGAGATCGGGGTTTTTATCCCACTCTCTTTTATTTGCCTACCCTCCACATGACTTTCGTATGATGATTCATTCATCTTGAACGCCTCCTCAACACCGCTGGCTCTGATCCAACCACAAAGCGCGAGACCGGGTACCAAGCATTCTGTGACATCACGAAAGCAGAGATAGGCCTGACCTCCGACTCCTCTCCCCGTTTACAAGCGTCATTAGCGGGCCAGGGTTCAGGGGCCGAGGCCGTAAATCACTCTTCAAACCGGCTACGGGGGAGGAATCCAGAACCACTGCGTTAACCGTGAAAAGAAAACACACTCCGAGACTGGCGGGAGGCTAAAAGCAACTCCATTCGTCACGATCGGGGAGAGAGGCTTTGTGAAGTCAATGAGGGGAAGAAAGAACCACAGTGATAATCTCCGTCGTCGTTATAAATAATACAGAAACCTTGCTAACGCCAAGAAACACGTTCTGCAGGAAAACAGAACCGCTCTTGATATTATTCGGCTCGCGTATCCCCGAGGACATGAATTATCGTGCGTGAAGAGTGCAGGAGTTACTCAATAACAGCAGAGACCGTTTGGCCTTTATTTTTGTTGCACGCGAACAAGTCGTGAAGGCTTGAATGGAATGGCAAAAAGCGTCTGTCGAAAGGGACGCGAAGTTAGGCAGAACAGTTTGGGTTCAAATAAAAAAATAAAATAAAAATAAAGAAGTAAAGAATTGAGGAGAAACGCGGGTTACGGAGCCGAATATCTGCTTCCCGGTGATCATCACTACGTGGACATCAGCCTGCCAGACGATTCCAAAAAGATTTCAAATGGGCCGTCCAACAGGAAGATGAGCCGTGAAGCATTGCGCTACCCGCCGCTATTTAGCATTTATGCTGACGCACGAGATTCCTCAGCGCAAAGATCCCGAACAAAAGCACCACCAAATCCGAGACCGTGGTCCTCGGTCGGAAAAGGGTGGCGTGCCCTCTTCAGGTCGGCGATGAGATCCTGCCCCAAGCGGAGGAGGTCAAGTATCTTGGGGTCTTGTTCACGGGTAAGGGAAAATTGGATCGACAAACGGGTCGGCGCAGCGTCTGCAGTGATGCAGACTTTGTATCAGTCCGTTGTGGTCAAGAGGGAGCTAAGTCGAAAGGGGAAGCTCTCGATTTACCAGTCGAACTACGTTCCTACCCTCACCTATGGGCACGAGCTGTGGTTCACGGCTGAAAGAACGAGGTCCCGGATACAAGCGGCCGAAATGAGTTTCCTCCGCAGGTCGTCCCGGCTCTCCCTTAGAGATGGGGTGAGAAGCTCGGTCATCCGGAAGGGGCTCAGTGTCGAGCCGCTACTCCTGCGCATTGAGAATAGCCAGATGAGGTGGCTGGGGCATCTGATCCGCACGCCACCCCGAGGACGACCCAGGACACGCCGGAGAGACTATGTCTCTCGGCTGCCTTGGGATCCCTACGGAAGAACTGCAAGAAGTGGCTGGGGAAAGGGACGTCTGGGTATCCCTGGTGAAGCTACCGCGACCCGACCCGGAGAAGCGGTAGACAACGGATAGATATTGATGTTTAGTATTCTTTGAAAGTGTAGTTGTTCAATCTATCTGGAAATGCGGCCCTTTGACCCTGAACAGGGTAAGAGTGAGAGAAAACAAACAGATGGATGAATTGACTATTTCAATCCATACCGTGTATATCCAGTTCCTCCGTTGACGCTGCCGGTACGCCATCCCATCAGATTCGAATCCACGTCCGGGAGACGCCCGAAGAGATCCGATTTCACGCCGCCACGTCACACATCCCCGACCGGCAGCACTTTTCCATATTTTTGCGGCGGAACGCGGCTTATAGGCGCAAATGATGTGTCCCCCAGCTGCTTTCGGCAATCTCGCAGGAAGATAACCGCGCCGAGAGCTTACACCCCAGTCATAAACAACACCACGAATAGCAATTTAAAAAAAAAAAAAAAAACGCACCCGGGAGGAAAAGCGAAGGAAGGCCAGCGAGATTTGCATGAGTCATCCGCCAATCTCTTGAAATGTCCTTTCACCTTCACGCCCTCGATCTCCATCACCGGGGACCGACTCCTCATCCAATTCGGCGGCAACCATTCCAACCTGTACGATCAACCCCCCCCCACGGCCGCCTTCATTTCTGCTACAACGCTTGTGAACGTCGCACCTCATACCGGCACACACGCCGTCGAACAAAGACGCGCGAAGCGGGGGATCGAGCCATTAAAAATAAGAGAAACAAACACACGCGCGTACTGACGAACGGGATTGCGGGCAGGGCTCCCGGGCCCTGGCTGTGCGCAAGTTTGATCCCCCCACTTCACCGTGTCTGAGGAGCATGTTAATCAGACACGGAGTCTGCCAACTCGAGCCACATGCGCTACGTCTCTATCTTCGGCGTCTGCGAGCAGCTCCCATCACGCCGCTGCCTACGCTTGACTCTCACCTCCTCCCCTGCCTCCATCCCTTCCCGACAAATGAGCTCCGGATGCCTTTGACGGGATTTAACCACACGAAGGCCGCTGTTTATTTCGAAAACCGCCCTGATTTTTTTTTTTTTTTTTTTGGGGGGGCCACTCGCAATCCTGACATTCGGCACTCCCGCCGCTTTCTTGCCTTTCGGGATCCGTTCGTCAAAGTGGCTTCGGTGGCGGCTTTGGCGCAGCGGGCGGGCTGAGAGCGGGTTGGAGTTCGAGTCGGAGTTTTGAAAGCTGAGGAGGCAAACGGAGGGAAGGGGAGAGGGAAATGCGCCGGTTGTGCGTTCGCAGACGACCGCCGGGAGGAGAGGGAGTGGATTAAGAATTGAGCACTGCATTTGAAATTGCCATACGTATATTAATCATTTCAATCGTAAAAGATACCACAAGCTACGACCCCCAAAACTTTTAAGCTCCTCTTACATCATAACCCCATAAAGTAAATTGCTAACAGATGATCTGATTTTCAAAAACAATGCAGTGGTAGTTTGCATGGCCATGCAGAAGAGGCTCTGTAATTTCTACTAACTACCCAGGCTAAACCAAGCTCCACCCCAACAAGTTTAGATACATAACTTCAACATACATACAGTGTCCCAAAGATGAGATTTTTTTACGTGTTTTTACAGAAAACAATGGTGGCTTCAATTAATTTTCCTTCATGAAAGTAATCGTATTGGACTGTATACAAAGAGGTGGAACGGTGGATCAACTGGAAAGAGTTGGCATCACAGTTCTGAGGTCCCGGGTTCAATCCCAGACCCGTCTGCGTGGAGTTTGCATGTTCTCCCAGTGCCTGCGTGGCTTTTTTCCAGGCAATCCAATTTCCTCCTACATCCCAAAAACATGCAACATTGACTGGACAGTCTAAATTGCCCGTAGGTGTGATGGTGAGTGCGACTGTTGTCTTTCTCTGTGGTGCCCTGCGATTGGCTGGCGACCCCTTTCAGGGTGTACCCTGCCTCCTGCCCGATGATAGCTGGGATAGGCTCCAACACCCCTGCGACGCTTGTGAGGATAAGCAGACTAGAAGATGAATGCACAAAAAGATAAATGCAGACGCTGAATATGTGAGTGCAAAATTAAAGTGTACCTAATGTATTGTCCTTCCGTGTTCTGAATGGTGAGTTGAGACCGATATTGTCATAAAACAGCGAGGAAACCAACGTGAATTGATAGTGGCTGAAGGTTTGGCTGCCAACTCGCGGTGAGGGTCTGAAATATCTGCATTGCAATGGCAGTGGACGCTCGGTTCTCGAACGTCTCCGTTCTCGAGCAAATCGGTTTTCGAACGAAAATTTGGAGATTTTTTGTTGCGTCTGTTTTCCAATGAAAATTGGTCCTCGAACGCCCCCGACAAAGCCCAGAAATAACATACCGTGTGCGGCCCGACCGGCTGACCCACGACGCGCTTTGTTAGTGTATAACGCAACCTCTGTACGCAGACGTGTCCCGGTAGCTACATTTACTGACTGTTTATTTGTTCCCATTGAGGACTATTAACCCCCAATCGTGGCTCCAAAGAAGTGACACTAGCTAAGTTCTTTGGGAAAAGAAAAACTTCCGGGGGGGGGGGGCAACTCAAGGCCCCCCCCCACTGAAGAGATTTCATACAGTGATAGTTTTGCATTGCTTTTTTCTTGTAAACTTCAATAAAGCTGTGTTCCATTAGCATTTCTGCATTTTTGTTTTGTTCTGAAGATTTCGATTTCTATACAAATTAATGTTTGTGGATGTCACTTTTTGTAAAAATATATATTTTTTAAGTTATTCTACGAAATTTTAAAAATTCTAAATTCTAAATTTTACCTGGCTCGGGGCCGAGTCGCAACAGATACGGCAATGCGCTCCCAGCCGAGCCTACTCTACTACAAAAGCATACAAAAAATAAATATATTTCTTAAATCATTTTATTGTATAAAGTATTTAAACTAAACAGGTATCTCTACTATGGAGTTTATTATCAGGAAAAGGTAAAAAAAAATGCTTTAAAAAGCCCAGTTTTTTAAGGTTGGAACACATTATTTCCTTTTCCATTCATTGTAATGGGAGATATCGATTTGGTTTTCGAACAAATCACTTCTGGAACGGATTGTGGTCGAGAATCGAGGTTGTACTGTATTTGTATCACAACGGATCACTTGGTAATGGGATAAACTTGAAAAAAAAAAAAAATTTAAAGTTCTCTCTATATTGTGGATTTTCACCTACTGCACGTGGATCTCAAATGCCCTGTGATCAAAACGTGGTTCGCGGGACTTCTTTGACACTAATTCCCATTTTGATAGCACTTGATGACTTATTGGCATAAATTACTGTTAAGGAAATCACATCCTATGGAATGGATTCGCCTCGTAACGCCTCAACACCCAAACGTCGGGAAACGCAAGCTTCGTCGCAGTCCAGCCGACTTCATCAAATGAGAAGCGGGCGCATTCAAACGGGCTCCAAACGCCACAAAAGAAGCCGTTCGGGCTTTATTAGACGACGGCACGAGGCCGACGCGCAAATTAAAAGGAGACGCGGGCTCGCCCCGGCCCGAACGACCCCCGGCGGGAAGTCAAAGGAGACGCGTCACGCATGACGGCCTCTTTTCTTTCTTTCTTTCTTTTTATTTTGGGGGGGGGGGGGGTTTCCCAGGCTGGCGGGCTGTCGTGCGGCACGTGCAATTAAACGCGTCGACATGACACACTTCACGGATAACGCGGCGAGAGCCGCCGCCGGGCTCAGCCGCCGCCGGGCTCAGCCGCCCGGGAACATGCGTGCTCGCTCGATTTGCGTGAAACTGAAGCTCGGCGGAAAGCCTCACGAGCTGTCCGCGGTCGTGGCGTCGCCGAGTACTTCGCTCGGAGAGGACGGAATCGATTAAAAAATAAAATAAAAATGTTTCCAATGTATTTCCGTCCAACCCGCTCTGGTTCAGGGATCAGTTGCGGTCCTCGCGATGGAAAGTGGAAATCATTTGGGAAAAAAAATGACTTTTTTGATGGCGAGATAATTAAATAGTCTCCGGTAATATTTTTTTCCCGTGAGCCGTTGATGTCGGAAAGGAAGCCGTGCGGATTTGGGCTCATGGCAGACGGCTCCATGAAAATCAAAATATTCAATGCCTGGTGTCTCGGAGTAACGCATTACATCAGATTACGTAATTTAATAAAAATTTAATAGGAATCCATTATATTTCTGGGAAAAAAAATGGGTAATTACACATGATTTGAGAATGTGAAAAAACACTTCTGTAATTATCCTTCCTTATTAAAATAAATGGAAATGACATTAAGACACTCCAGCATAATTGTGGATGTATTTTTTATTTTTTTTACTGAGAAAAGGATTATGGTGTATTTTGATCCGTGGAACGTAAAGTAATTACATGAATAATTTGAATATAAAGGAAACGCTTTGTGCTTCATTTTGAATTCATTGAGGCGCCCCCTGGTGGGCAAAACTCGACCACCGGGGGGCAGAGTAATAAAGTCACGCAGATACAGTTGAAGAAGAGTTTCACAACTACTGTACGTGACCCGGTAAGTAAATGTCGCTTATCGCAGAGCACTACAAAAACTCAAAATCTTACCAAGAATATGTCTTATTTTTCTCCAAAACCGAAATTAAAACAAAAATTAAGACATCACTTTTTAAAAAATAATTTTTTGAGTCAATTTTCACTGGTTCAAAAACATCAGTTACAAATGTAAAAAAAATGCCAGCGGAGCAAATTTTTTTTTTTGTCACCTATTTCAGGTACAAATTAGCTTGAAAAAAAAGAAGAAAATGTTGTATAAAAAAAATTGTTTTTTACATGTGATACTTATTTTACTGTTGGTAATATTTTGAGTTTTTGCTGCGTATTCTATGCCTCGTGTTGCTGCACCATTTGTGTTCTGATGCCACATCGAGCCGATTTGTAAGCCCGACGACGGCGTTTCCCAATATGTGCAAGCAATAAGCTACCGGAACAGAGTTTAAAATACACGTCTAAGTCTCTTCGTTTGATGTTCTGTTTGACAGTAAACTTCAGCTGTTAGTGCCAATAAACTGTTTTGGTATCTTTGAAGAATTGTTTACACAGCATCTGCAGCAATGCGGACTTTGTATCGGTCCGTTGTGGTAAAGAGAGAGCGAAGTTGAAAGGCGAAGCTCTCAATTTACCAGTCGATCTACATTCCTGCCCTCACTTATGGGCACGAGCTGTGGGTCGTGACCGAAAGAATGAGATCCCGGATCCAAGCGGGGCAAATGAGTTTCCTCCGCAGGGTGTCCGGGCTCTCCCTTCGAGAGAGGGTGAGAACCTCGGTCATCCGGGAGGGGCTCGGTGTCGAGCCGCTACTCCTCCGCATTGAGAGGAGCCAGATGAGGTGGCTGGGGCATCTGATCCGGATGCCTCCCGGACGCCTCCCTGGTGAGGTGTTCCAGGCACGACCCACCAGAAAGAGACTCTGAGGACAACCCAGGACACGCTGGAGAGACTACGTCCCTCGGCTGGTTTGGGAACGCCTCGGTCATCCGGGAGGGGCTCGGTGTCGAGCCGCTCCTCCTCCGCATTGAGAGAAGCCAGATGGGGTGGCTGGGGCATCTGATCAGGACGCCTCCCTGGTGGGGTGTTCCGGGCACGTCCCACCGGAAAGAGACCCCGGGGACGACCCGGGACACGCCGGAGGGACCACGTCTCTCGGATGGCCTGGGATCGCCTCGGGAACCCTCCAGAAGAGCTGCAAGAAGTGGCTGGGGAAAGGAAAGCTACTTCCCCCGCGACCCGACTTGGAAAAGCGGCAGATAAAGGAAGGATGTTTACTACCTACCAAACTTGTCTGCTTGTATCTCAAAAAACTCTGATTGCTCGTATCTTGAGGCACCACCGTTGCCAGCGGCTGCCAGTTTAGGATTAATATTTAGCCCCAAACAATAATCTCCCGCCTTTTGAGCAGTAAGCAAACGGAACCGCATTCGACAGATGTTTTTCTTTTAAAATAAGAATCCGTCCCACACTAAAGTTGCCGTGGAAACACGGCTTCGTCTCTCCAGGATGTCCACCCCCCCCCTCCCCAAATCGGTCTAATAAAAAAAAAAAATCGGATCACTTAAGGCTGTCGTTGTTCAATGTGCATCAAAGGAATGTATCGATGTATTTATTTCTTTCCACACCATCCGTCTGTTCTCTCATTCCAAGAGATGTTCCGGGCACGTATCCCCTTTTCTGAAACCCAGTTTGATCTACTTCTGCTTGAAGTTTCGGAGTCACGTTGCGCACACAAATGTGTAATCTACCCCCCACCCCCAAAAAAAACAAAAAAAACACCACAATGCGGCCCGAGGCCGACGCTTATTGGCAACAATCAATAGAGAATTTCGTATTTTCGCCTCGTTCTTTTCCGCAATGTTTTTTGCCCGCCTCGGATCCGCCGTCATTCACTCCGAGATATTCTGGTCATGCTTTAATTTTGAAGTCAAACAGAGTTGAATGCGATTCTTCAAGGCTAAATCCGAGCGGCTAATTTAGCGCCCGGGCGCTTGGCAAAAACAGATCGATGCCGCGGGAATCAAATGAATCAGATTTATTTAAAGATTCATTTTACAGCTCGCAATGAGGTCACGCCATCAACTCGCGCCGCTCCGGCTCGAGCTCGCCGCTGTCTACGTCGCGGCGTGCCGCGCGAACCCCCCGACTCTTTACCCTCGCTTTTCCGACACAATACAAAAGGAAACGGCTTCTTCCCGCGTGAAAACCGACATAAAAGCACGTGGAAATGGGAAAGTAGAGCGCATGCGTTGGCGTGCCAATTAAAAAGTAAAGCGGCGACGCGGGTGCGCATTGATCGTGCGTCAAAGACCCGACTCGGCTACAAGTTCTCCTTCTCGTTTGGGGTGTAAAATTACCTCAGCACCGACTCGGGTTTCGGCTTGTGCCGTCCACAAATTGCAGCCTAAAAACAAAACAAAAAAAGCAAAGAATACTGTACAAGCGCTATTATATATATATAATATATATATATATATATATATATATATATATATATTGATATATATATATATATACAGTATACACCACTACTGACAATAAAATTGATTTTTTGGTTTTTATCTTGTACTTTTTTCCACCTAAAAAAAGAAGAGTACCGTATTTTCCGCACTATAAGGCGCACCTTATTATAGGGCGCATCTCCAATGAATGGCCTATTTTAACACGTTTGTTTCATATATAAGGCGCACCGCACTATAAGGCGCACCGTATTATAAGGCGCATCTCCAATGAATGGCCTAGTTTAAAACTGTTTTCATATATAAGGCGCACCACACTATAAGGCGCACCTTATTATAAGGCGCATCTCCAATTAATGGCCTATTTTAAAACGGTTTTCATATATAAGGCGCACCGCACTATAAGGCGCACCTTATTATAAGGCGCATCTCCAATGAATGGCCTATTTTAAAACTGTTTTCATATATAAGCCGCACCGCACTATAAGGCGTGCCTTATTATAAGGCGCATCTCCAATGAATGGCCTATTTTAACACTTTTGTTTCATATATAAGGCGCACCGCACTATAAGGCGCACCTTATTATAAGGCGCATCTCCAGTGAATGGCCTATTTTAAAACTGTTGTCACATATAAGGCGCACCGCACTATAAGGCGCACCGGATTATAAGGCGCACGGAATAGACGCTACAGTAGAGGCTGGGGTTACGTTATCCAACCATTAGATGGAGCCGCACTAAAGTCTCAATAGTGATCCATGTATAAGGCGCACCGGATTATAAGGCGCACGGTCGGCTTTTGAGAAAATTAAAGGCTTTTTAGGTGCGCCTTATAGTGTGGAAAATACGCTAGTTGATTCAATATCTGGACTTCTACTTAAAAACTCATTCAGTGCCAGGCTTCCCAGTTAACACGAATATTTGACGTCCAAAGCCGTCAATGGTAGCGAATGTTAAGTGTGAGTAATTTTTGTACATCTGCTTGACTGCGTGAATACACGCCACAACGCAAACACCCGCCTCCCTCTTCCCATCAGAAAAATAAGACGTGGTAAACTTTACTACCTCAGTTCATAGACCTGTAGAGCGTTTACACGCAAATGTTAAAGAGTTAACGGCTGAGCGGATTTTAAGCTGTGGTTTGCTAACAGGGTAAACAAACATCCAAGTCAAAAATTTGTCTTTGCGAAATTATGGAATGATTGTGTATTAATCCATCCATTTTCTTAGGTGCAGATCCTCATAAGAGTCGCGGGAAGTGCTGGATCTAATCCCAGCTGTCGGCGGGTAGGAGGCGGGGGTACACCCTGAACTGGTCACCAGCCAATCGCAGGGCACGTGGAGACAAACAGCCGCACTCACAGTGACACCTAGGGGCAATTTAGACGGTCCAATTAATATTGCATATTTTTGGGATGTGGGAAGAAACCGGAGTGCCCGGAAGAAACCCAAGCAGGCACGGGGAGAACATGAAAACTCCACAAAGGCGGGTCCAGGATTGAACCCGGGACCTCAGAATTGTGAAGCCAATGCTTTACCAGCCGATCCACCGTGCCGCCCGAGTGTATATTAATAAAAAAACGTAATTATTCACAGCACGTTTGGTCAAGACTAGTTTGTGGGGACGAGTTATGAGAGTGTGGAAAATGGCAGGTCGTCATCCAGTCTTAACCCAATGTATGATTATGATTGGTCCATTGGAGTTTTGGGGTGTTCAAGCACCCCCACCCCACGCCCCAAAAGGGCAAATTGAAGCAGAATTAACGCACCGACATAATGCGATCATAAACTACCGTATTTTCCGCACTATAAGGCGCACTGCATTATAAGGCTCACCTTCAATTCTATTTTAAAACTTTTTTTTCCATATATAAGGCGCATAAAATAGACGCTACAGTAGAGGCAGGGGTTACGTTATCCAACCATTAGATGGAGCCGCACTAAAGGCTCAATATTGATCCATGTATAAGGCGCACCGGATTATAAGGCGCACGGAATAGACGCTACAGTAGAGGCTGGGGTTACGTTATCCAACCATTAGATGGAGCCGCACTCAAGGCTCAATATTGATCCATGTATAAGGCGCACCCGATTATAAGGCGCACCGTCGGCTTTTGAGATAATTAAAGGCTTTTGGGTGAGCGCGGAAAATACGGGCGTTTATAAATGAATCAGAGACAAAACACTAGTCGTGAAGCAGCACTGATGACATTCAGTAGCTGTGTTTGTAAACTTTCAATCCCATTCGGCCAGACATTCTCCATCTGGAGCAAATATGAGCGAAACCGAAGGACGTCTCTCAAATCTGGACGCCACCCCTTTTCGTGAAAGTGAAAAACATCATTAACATTCATTTGGCAGTCGTGACGGATTTTAAAACAAAAAAAAAAAAAAAAAGATGCCGACTGGAAAAAGATGGACAGCGGGGGGGCCGAAGAAGGAAGCCGGGGAGTAAGAAGTCGCCTTAATGAATTTTAGAGCTGGAACTCGATGACACAGCGAGATAAAAGCAAGGAGAAAAGAACGGGCAAACGGTACGAGAGTGTCGGACGAGCCTCTCGATCTGGATCGGAAGATGAGGACAGCCAGAGGCCGGCTGAACTCACCGACGCTTGCTCGATCGCGCGAAAAAACGGGACAGGTTGAATCGAACGCCGCAATCTGACTAATAAGTTTATGAGTCGGAGAACGTCACGGTTATTCTTTCCCCTGCCGCAGAACGGGTCGTACGTCACAGCCCGGGTGCGCTTCGGATGAGCTGCTAATCAGGATAAGTGCGGGAATAAAAGCGAGACGGGCCGGGCCGGGCCGGGAGAAACCGAGCGTCGGTTCACGTTTTAAACGGCCAAACATTAAGCGGTTACGGTCCCGCGTTAACCTCGGCGTCACCTTCTTGTTAGGCTTCTCTGTTTCTTCGCCGCGGACGTCCGCGTCCCGCCTGGCCGATTATCAGCCGGCGCGACGGCGACGGGGAATCGACTGATGCCACAGAAAATGCGCCAATGGGGCCCGTCCGTCTTTTTAAATAAATATGCGCACATCAGTTTAGGCCATTCCCGTCGCCACTGTAGGTAGATTTGATTGGGATAGATAGATAGATGATAGATAGATAGAGAGAGAGAGAGAGAGAGAGAGAGAGAGAGAGAGAGAGATAGTAATAACGTAATCATAACATAATGATAGATAGAGACAGGTATACAGACAGAGAGATAGATAGATAGATAGATAGATAGATAGATAGATAGATAGATAGATAGATAGATAGATAGATAGATAGATAGATAGATAGATAGATAGATAGATAGATAGATAGATAGATTAGATAGATAGATAGATAGATAGATAGATAGATAGATAGATAGATAGATAGATAGATAGATAGAAATAACGTAATCATAACATAATGATAGATAGAGACAGGTATACAGACAAACGGATGGATAGATAGATAGATAGATAGATAGATAGATAGATAGATAGATAGATAGATAGATAGATAGATAGATAGATAGATAGATAGATAGATAGATAGATAGATAGATAGATAGATAGATAGATAGATAGATAGATAGATAGATAGATGTCCAAGGTGATTAATTTGCGCATATAAATATGGTGCCTATTTACGGGCTAAACCTACTGACTGGCAAGACCGCATAAACGCCTCAGTACAGTTCATACCCCTGAAGCCGCTAAGTAAGATCAATTTTTTTTTTAATCCGCCCGCCTTTCACCGCCTTTTTCAACACTTTTGAGTTGTCGGCAACATCTGACAAGATCTGACAAACGTTGACGAGAGAAAACAGGATTTGTACCTCGGTACTTCCCGCCGCAGAAAACCACAGTGCAAACAGTTTGATAAATCCGGCAGGTGCAATTTATTCCGAAAGTTTTTTTCGTTTGTTTGTTTGTTTTGTTTTTGACGAGCAGACGAGGCAAAAACTGGTTTCCTGCTCAGCGAGACAAATGCGAGCAAAATGTCTTATTTGGCTCTATTGTGTCCTCCCAGTAAGTAGCGCTCTTCGACTTGATTATAGAAAAATGGACTTTTAGCACCGAAAACCTTCCAAATATAACCTGCTCTTCTTTGACGCCGATTAGGCCTCTTGTTATTGCTACTGAGGCCATTTATGGAGATAATTTAGCGACGCCTCCTGTGGTGGGGAAAAAATTGTGGGCACGCTATCAGTGGGAGATTTTCTTCATCCCCGTCGCGTCGGTCACGTTATTTCAGAACAAAGCGTAGGCACAGTTTACCAACCGCCTTGATTTCCTGCACATCTGTCAAGATTAAAACTTTTTGGTCTTATAAAGTGCAAACTTTTGAAACACGTTTGTTGCCATTCATGCGAAGTGACGAGAAATATTCGCCAAAATCGGATTGGACTAGCGTCGCCTCAAGTTGGACGTGGTATCAGCGGGCGTTGGTTTGGAACAACCTTTTGCCACAAGATTGTCGTTGCTCTAGTACGCCCAACTAGTAGCAGACGTATCTGCCAAGTTGCAAGCCTCGTGTTTTTTCACGAAAATCAGGTGCCGCTAAGTTTTAGCGCTGTCTACAGGAACAGACCCAAGTCAGACAAAATATAGACTGTGATGTTAGCGTTTCTTACGAGCCGCTGATTTGGTAAGCTCCCATGTTTGTCACTTTTGACCACAATGTGTGATTTTAATTTAGATTTTATCAGATTTTTTTTTGTGCCGTTTGACAAGAAGGAGGAAAAATGTCGACTGCTACGTTCGCAAGTTGTAGTTGTGAGCAAGTTGCGTTGTTGTTAGCAAGTAGTCAAGTCGGACATGGTATCAGCGAGCGTTGGTTTCGAACAACCTTTTGCCACCAAATTGGCGTTGCTCTGGCACGCCCAGCTAGTCGCAGACGTGTTTGCCAAGTTGCAAATACACGCGGCAAACCTCGCGTTTTCCACGAAAATCAAGATGTGGTAAAAGTTTTGGCACTGTGCGGGTGGTCCGCCGTCTACGAAAACAGACCCAAGTCAAACAAGATGTAGACTGTGATGTTAGCATTTCTTGCTAGCCGCTCCTTTGGTAAGCTCCCATGTTTGTCACGTTTGATCAAAATGTGTGTGATTTTAATTTAGATTTGATCAGATTTTTTTTTGTGCCGTTTGACAAGAAGAAGGAAAAATGTCGACTGCTGCGTTAGCTTTTCTCATGCATTCACATTAGCTGCGAAATGCTTATCATTTGTAGAAAATTGCGAAGAGAATTTGATTGGGATCTTCTGTGACTACTATCTTGCATCTCAGTACATCTTTCCGGACTGTTTAACAAGAAGGAACTAGCATCTCCCGCGAGTCACTAATGGGTTAGCTGCTATATTTTTGTCAATTTTGACCAAAAAGGTAAGAGTGATTTTTGGTGGGATCTCTCGTGACTGGAGTCGGGAATCTGTTTGTGCTTTTGATCAAAATGTGTGATTTTCATTTACATTTTATCAGATTTTTTTATGCTGTTTGACGAGGAGGAGGAAAAATGTCGACTGCCATGTTAGCATCTCCCGTGAATTCGCATTAGCTGCAAAATGCTCATCACTTATCTCGTGACTGGAGTCAGGAATCTGTTTGTGCTTTTTGACAAGAAGGAGTAGCGAGCGAAGACAGACTGCCCCGTTTGAATCCCGTCATAGACCAGCTAGCTAGCTAGCTAGATAGCTACTATGTCGCTTATGACTATAAGATAAAATGTGTGTGTGTGTGTGTGTGTGTGTGTTACGGTACCTGTTAATGAATCTTTGCTCGGGTGGTTTGATGAAGATATTTTCAGTTTTTAGGGAAAATGTCGCGTTAAATGGGTGACAAGCATCAGCCTTATGGAGTAAGTGAAGCATGACAACCTCAACAAATGAAATCATCTTTCCAATCGTCATAATACGCCGGAAATGCAGCCGAGGGTCATTCCCCTTCTCCTGTGAGGAAAGATGGGCAGGAGGTTTTTAATCCGACCGATTCATTGGACGGCAATTGAACGCGCTGTCAATTAACAGCACCGGTGGCTCGGGCAGCCCACCGGAGGCCCGTTTATCGCACGATGGCTCCATCTTCAAGGGTACTACTAAGAGGGGGCGACACGCCGGAGGCCAAACGACAAGTCCGTATGTCGCGAGACGGTTGGCGTGCTCCGCGTACGGGCGTAATCCCTCGCTAGTGCACAAGCACAAAGGCGAGAATTGCTGCTGCGCTGTTGAACTTCACACGTAGTAGTTCCAGAAAATGCTATTTAGTAAAAGGCTTTGGCTTTCTGGGGCGCACTGTGTCGACTGTGTATTAAAAATGAGGAAGTGACCCGTGAAAGGTAAAAGATGTTCAAGTGAAAAATGTTCCTTATAAACGCAATATTTCTGAACCCCGAGAGAGCCTAACCCGCTCAGCTTCAACTTCGGAACTCCCAGTTAACCGCAGCCAACAGTGCATTCCCCGTGTTTAGGGTGCTCCATGCACGAATGGTCACTCGCCCTTCAGCACACCGTTGTCCAATCAGATTACGGTTCCCACCTGTTGCTATGTTAAGTTAATCTTCCCGGGGCCTTGGAAATCAGTCCTGCGTCACTTCAACCAGATCAGTTTCTTCGATCGATGAGATTTCAAATTCATCCTCTATGATGTCGGTCAGAGCAAAACTTGTGACAGACGACCTCAACTAGCAAAAACGCAATTAAATGTTAATGGCAAATTTTCATATGGATTCTGTTGCATATTTCTGATGGTTTCGATAACGGACCTTCCCGACCTGTCAATCACTCGTACAATAATAGCCAATCCGACAGCCGCATTGTCTGAACTCCCAGCTTGACACCCCCCCCCCCCCCCCCGGCCGTATTCTCCCACAAGCAACGCTGGTTGTCAGTAGCGGGCGCTTGGAAAAGTTCATGTTCCGAAAAAAATGGTTCTCAGACACGCTTGGGGAACGTGCAATTCTGATGAAAGATATCATGCTAGCTCACAAAGGAGCCCGCTTGATTAATTTCCCGAAGCCTGAAACACAGTTGACGAATTCCATGCACATATCCTTGCGTGAAATAGTTGAGACCTCTCTGTCTGATGCATTTGGCAAAAAACATACCCCAATATTATACGCGATAGAGAATCGACTTCAAACACGTTCAAGCTTGTGGGATGTGGCTGAGGGGGCGGAGCTTAAGATCACCATCGGAAAGGTCCATCGCGACGTATTGAAATGTAGATGAAGTTGCGCCAGCTTCCAATTGATTGGCTTGGGTATCACGTCCAGGATCCGGATTGTTTTTGCACTGTTGGAAAGATGAGTCGTGTAATTTTCTGCTACCGAGTCTCCACCAATCCCCCCCCACGTAAAAAAGAAGCAGCAAGAGGACTGGAACCGACGTCGCGCGCGTGGGCACCGCGGCGACGGAACCCGACTGACGGCGAGGCTTTCCCACCTCGTTCGCACTCCGACGCGCCGCGCTCGTCTTTCGTACTTCCCACGTTCGCGAGCGCTTTTCCAAAGTGACGCCGGCGTGGCGCGAAAGCTTCTCGTCCTCCATTTCTCCGTAATTTCCACCTCCGTTTGGTGCATGTTGTCCCTGCGCAGTGCCAGTCTCTTAAAGGGTCGCTATTGATCATCCCGTTTCCTCTTTATCTTTAATCAAAAAGGCCGGGGAACTCTGTTGTTTAATTTATGACTCGCTACCAGAGGCTCGGTCTCCCCCGGCTCCCGCGGAACCAGCGCCTATTCATAATTAATAAAGAACGGCTAATTATCCGAGCCCGGTGCCCTCGCGCCGTGCTCGTCCTATATAGGAGAAGAGAGGGACGGGAAAAAGAGAGAGGGATTACGGGCGGGCGGGGGGGGGGGCGATTTGGAGGAGGGAAGGGTGGATTGCGACACGTCACCTGCGATCCGTCTCGATTTCGCCGCCTCCATCGCGTTTCCTCGGCCGCGGGACGGATTCCAGACGGAATAACACGTTTGCGGCCCGTCTACTTGTTCATAACCACCCGCCACATAAAACGCCTCGACTGTAAACCGCGCAAATGGCCCTGAAGTGTTTCATATCCTGTTGAGGTTTCTCAAAGGGGGGCGAGGCCGCGGGTGGGGGGCCCGGGCTCCGATGCGAGCAGCAGATGTCACCCGAGGCTCCTTTGCTTTGTGCGGTTCACGTCGGCAGTTGTGAGCATTTTCATTGGGAACATTAGTACAGTTGTGATTATTAGCCTTAAAAATAAATGGTGAAGCGCTTCAGGAAAAAAATGGGCCTCTCTGTAACTCCCACTAACAACCCAGGCTAAACTTCACTCCTCAAAAGCATACAAAGATGTCAAATCTTTTAGCGGAGATGCGTTGGCGTCACAGTTCTGAGGACCCGGGTTCAATCCCAGCCCTCCCAGTGCGGAGCTTGCATGTTCTCCCCGTCGTCCCTGTGTGGATTTTCTCCGGGTGAGCACTTCGGTTTCCTCCCACATCCCAAAAAACATGCAACATTAATTCAACACTCTAAATTGCTCCTAGGTGTGATTGTGAGTGCCGCAGAATCAGTGGTGGAAACCAGTTCAGGGTGTACCCCGACTCCGTTGACAGCTGGGATAGGCTCCAGCATTCTTGGGGACCCTTGTGAGGATAAGCGGCTAATAAAATGGATGGATGTTTCTCCACAGTTTAAGTTCAAATGTCGGTGGCCCGTAGGTGTGATTGTAAGTGCGACTGTCTGTCTCGATGTGCCCTGCGATTGGCTGGCGACGAGTTCAGGGTGTAACCCCGCCTGCTGCCCGTTGACAGCTGGGATAGGCTCCGGCACTTCCCTTGTGAGGATAAGCGGCTGAGAAAATGGACGAACAGATGCGTCATTTCAGTGTAATTCCTTGACGCAATTATTACTCCCAGGGATTTGGTTAATGTATAGAATATTTCAGACTTTCATCATAGTAATACTGTCTGATTGTTTAAATTTTTATGATTAAATTATTGTATCGTAGGTGTCTTTCTTACATATTTTAATGTAAGGTAAATCAGATGTGCTTTGACCGGTGAGCCTACAAGTATCGAATTTGCCACAAAGTAAGAAAACATGTTTTTCCTTCGTGTGCGTGCGTGGAAAGATTTCCATAAGACGAAGGTTGGGCGCGCAAATATCTTAAGATGGGAGTCCATAAATCAATAATGCAAATATAAACAAACAAATAAATCAGTCACACGCGTGCTGCATAAACTCTCGCGCCACTCGTTAATCGGTCTCTTACGGGCGTTTTACGGCAACAAGTGCATCTGTTGGCCTCATTTGAGGTGATCGGAATTGTACACATTGACTTCCCGCAAAAAAAAAAAAAAAAAAAAAGATGGAAAAAAAAAATAATTACTTCGGTTCCATCGGGCCTCACAACGCAACTGAAAAAAACTATTCCGAAATGAAACGGTACCTGAACGCAGCCCGACCTAATCCGTGGCCTTAAAGCTCTTTCGTCTTTTTTTTCCTCAGCGACTTGTCGTCTCTTTGCCTTTTTGAAGCCTTCCACGTCCGCGTGATGACATTTTCAAGGCAGTCCGCTGTCAGAATAAGCGGCAAAAAGCTTTTAAATATGGTGGCAAAATATGGACCACTCATCAAATACTCGTCTTGATTTATGAAGAAACGACAGCATTTTATTTTCTGTAAATAAAAGGTTAAACCACAATTTTTTTCCCCATCATTACCAAATGTAATTCTTTTTCGGGGGAGCGAATATCATCTGGATTTGCCCGACGACGACGCTCTCCCTGAACCCCGTGCGATCGCCGTATCATTTCATAATTGAGCATAAAGTTACAGCGACGGTGGCAAACGAATCCTGCCTAGCGACAATCGGCAAAAAGGACAAAAAAAAATGCACAAGCGTAGGATGCAAGGATTCCAGAAAATATTCATATTGCGTCACCTTTTCCATGTTGACAATAATCCTCGAATGACAAAAACTACGTATACGTTATGTTATATATGTTCTGTAAAAGTTGTTCAAAAAAACTACTACGGTTTTTTTACCTCTGTTGAATGAGAATTGTCAGTTTTTGTCACTGGCATTTGCCAGTTCGTTGCCTTGCGTTAGTGAGTTGCATTCACTGCCTGTGGGAGCCTCCGCTTCTACGCGTAACTTGGAGTAACCCTAGTCACAAGCCATTCTGTGCCCTTTAGTTTGATCCTGTCCCGTTGAGTTTTTTTAGTTTGCCCCAAAGTCATCAAACCTTGCTGCATGTCTTTTGGATCCAGTCTAGCCCAGGTTTTCTGTACCTCTGCCTTGTCGGACTGCTACACCGTGTATAACCCAGTTTCCGGAACAAACCACATTGAACATCATGCCTCTGCCTCAAAGTCCTGCATTTGACAACAACTATGTATATGTTATATTATATATGTTCTGTAAAAAGTTGTAAAAAAAACTATTATGCTTTTTACCTCTGTTGAATGAGAATTGTCAGTTTTTGTCACTGGCATTTGCCAGTTCGTTGCCTTGCGTTAGTGAGTTGCATTCACTGCCTCTGGGACTCTACGCTCTTCGCATAAGTTAGAGTAAGCCTAGTCGCAGCGATTCTGTGCCCTTTAGTTTGATCCTGTCCTGTTGAGTTTTTTTTAGTGCGCCCCATAGTCATCGGACCTTGCTGCATGTCTTTTGGATCCCGCCTAGCCTCGGGTTTCTGTGCCTCTGCCTTGTCAGACTGCTACACCGTGCGCGACCCGGTTTCCGGAATAAATCGCATTGAAAATCATGCCCGTGCCTCGAAGTCCTGCATTTGGGTTTGCGTCCGTACTGGAGGTTCCTTACAAGAATAGAATCCACATAAATAAATAAATAAAAACACAAATAAATAAATGGAAAAATAAACAAATAAACAAACAAATAAATACATAAAATTAAAATTAAAATCACAGCTTTGTTGATATTTTCAAAAGTGGTTTCATTTTTGGCAAATGGTGAGATCTCACCAAATTTGAACACGATTTTAAGATAATGTTCTGGAAACAGAGCAACAAAACTTCTTAGATGGACTTTCTCTTCAAGATCCATTAATCCGTAGTACTCTCGGCTTTTGTTTATTGTTGTGGATCGGTCACGGGAAGTGTCCACTTCGCTGGGGAAACTTTATCAAGCGGGGAGCGTAATGCAATCTAACGTTTAATAAAATAACAAATAAAATCAGTCAAGCAATAAATCACTTTTTGTAGCTGCTTTTGGAGTTAACCATCTCATTTCCCCCCCTCAATAAATGTGCAAATAAAACCGCACAATCAAAAAGTCCTCATTTTGAAAGCAAGCCACAGCGGTACCTTGATTTTTGATTTACAATTTTTTGTCATCTATGTTTCGTGACTCTAAATTTTAGTTGTGAGCAAGTTTCAGATGAAAAAAAAAAAAAAATTGACAATGCCTGCAACACTATTTAATAAGAGCGTGAGAAGTGAGAGCGTCGAAAAAGATACTCAGATAATGTTTTTATAAAGATATGCAAAGATACAAAAAATATATCTTTACCACTATAATAGCAACAACATTTCTCTTCATAACACCCCGGTGATTAACGATAATTCCATTTCAAAAGCGCAAAAAATTTGCGCCACTTTCTCCTCCTTGCTCGGGTCCAATTTGTGAACAAAATCATCATCATCAAGTAACAGTTTTAAAAATCAGTCCGCGGTATAAAGATTGATTTTATTTTGTTTTCATAATGTGAAAAGCTACTCGGTGCAGGGGCGTAGCTATTCTGCTGTGGTACAGGGCAAGGGGGACACTATAAGAGTTTTTCACAAAATGAGAACTAAGCTTGATGAAGCGGTTTTAGTGGGTTTCAAAAAAATTATAGGTGAAGAATGTCAAAGTGGTGCTCGTGAAAAAGTTTGGACGCTATCATCTTCTTCTTTTTCTTTCGGCTTGTCCCGTTAGGGGTCGCCACAGCGTGGTCTTCCTCCCGCTCGTTTGCCTGGCAGCTCCATCCTCAGCTTCTTCTACCAATATATTCGCTCTCTCGCCTCCGGACATGCCCAAACCACCGCAGTCTGCACTCTCCAACCTTGTCTCCAAAACATCCAACTTTGGCTGTCCCTCGAATGAGCTCGTTTCTAATCCTATCCAACCTGCGAGAACCTCAACATCTTCATTTCTGCCACCTCCAGACTAACGCTAGCGAGGCCTACATTGGACCACAAGGAGTAAGACAACAAGGACACTTACCAACCATTGAGAGTGAAATTAAATAGCCAACGACGAGCAAAGGCTAGCGACGAGCTAAAGCTAGCGACGAGCCAACGCTAGCGAGGCCTACATTGGACCACAAGGGGTGAGACAACAAGGACACTTACCAACCATTGAGAGTGAAATTAAATAAGCAACGACGAGCAAAGGCTAGCGACGAGATAACGCTAGCGAGGCCTACATTGGACCACAAGGGGTGAGACAACAAGGACACTTACCAACCATTGAGAGTGAAATTAAATAAGCAACGACGAGCAAAGGCTAGCGACGAGTTAACGCTAGCGAGGCCTACATTGGACCACAAGGAGTAAGACAACAAGGACACTTACCAACCATTGAGAGTGAAATTAAATAGCCAACGACGAGCAAAGGCTAGCGACGAGCTAAAGCTAGCGACGAGCCAACGCTAGCGAGGCCTACATTGGACCACAAGGAGTAAGACAACAAGGACACTTACCAACCATTGAGAGTGAAATTAAATAAGCAACGACGAGCAAAGGCTAGCGACGAGCCAACGCTAGCGAGGCCTACATTGGACCACAAGGGGTGAGACAACAAGGAACACTTACCAACCATTGAGAGTGAAATTAAATAAGCAACGACGAGCAAAGGCTAGCGACGAGTTAACGCTACGAGGCCTACATTGGACCACAAGGAGTAAGACAACAAGGACACTTACCAACCATTGAGAGTGAATTAAATAGCCAACGACGAGCAAAGGCTAGCGACGAGCTAAAGCTAGCGACGAGCCAACGCTAGCGAGGCCTACATTGGACCACAAGGAGTAAGACAACAAGGACACTTACCAACCATTGAGAGTGAAATTAAATAAGCAACGACGAGCAAAGGCTAGCGACGAGCCAACGCTAGCGAGGCCTACATTGGACCACAAGGGGTGAGACAACAAGGACACTTACCAACCATTGAGAGTGAAATTAAATAAGCAACGACGAGCAAAGGCTAGCGACGAGCTAACGCTAGCGAGGCCTACATTGGACCACAAGGAGTAAGACAACAAGGACACTTACCAACCATTGAGAGTGAAATTAAATAACCAACGACGAGCAAAGGCTAGCGACGAGCTAAAGCTAGCGACGAGCCAACGCTAGCAAGGCCTACATTGGACCACAGGGGTGAGACAACAAGGACACTTACAACATTGAGAGTGAAATTAAATAAGCCAACGACGAGCAAAGGCTAGCGACGAGCTAAAGCTAGCGACGAGCCAACGCTAGCGAGGCCTACATTGGACCACAAGGAGTAAGACAACAAGGACACTTACCACCATTGAGAGTGAAATTAAATAAGCAACGACGAGCAAAGGCTAGCGACGAGCAACGCTAGCGAGGCCTACATTGGACCACAAGGGGTGAGACAACAAGGACACTTACCAACATTGAGAGTGAAATTAAATAGCAACGACGAGCAAAGGCTAGCGACGAGTTAACGCTAGCGAGGCTACATTGGACCACAAGGAGTAAGACAACAAGGACACTTACCAACCATTGAGAGTGAAATTAAATAGCCAACGACGAGCAAAGGCTAGCGACGAGCTAAAGCTAGCGACGAGCCAACGCTAGCGAGGCCTACATTGGACCACAAGGAGTAAGACAACAAGGACACTTACCAACCATTGAGAGTGAAATTAATAAGCAACGACGAGCAAAGGCTAGCGACGAGCTAACGCTAGCGAGGCCTACATTGACCACAAGGAGTAAGAACAACAAGGACACTTACCAACCATTGAGAGTGAAATTAAATAACCAACGACGAGCAAAGGCTAGCAACGAGCTAAAGCTAGCGACGAGCCAACGCTAGCAAGGCCTACATTGGACCACAAGGGGTGAGACAACAAGGACACTTACCAACCATTGAGAGTGAAATTAAATAGCCAACGACACGCTAAGGCTAGCGAGGCCTACATTGGACCACAAGGAGTAAGACAACAAGGACACTTACCAACCATTGAGAGTGAAATTAAATAGCCAACGACGAGCAAAGGCTAGCGACGAGCTAAAGCTAGCGACGAGCCAACGCTAGCGAGGCCTACATTGGACCACAAGGGGTGAGACAACAAGGACACTTACCAACCATTGAGAGTGAAATTAAATAAGCAACGACGAGCAAAGGCTAGCGACGAGCTAAAGCTAGCGACGAGCCAACGCTAGCAAGGCCTACATTGGACCACAAGGGGTGAGACAACAAGGACACTTACCAACCATTGAGAGTGAAATTAAATAAGCAACGACGAGCAAAGGCTAGCGACGAGCTAACGCTAGCGAGGCCTACATTGGACCACAAGGAGTAAGACAACAAGGACACTTACCAACCATTGAGAGTGAAATTAAATAACCAACGACGAGCAAAGGCTAGCAACGAGCTAAAGCTAGCGACGAGCCAACGCTAGCAAGGCCTACATTGGACCACAAGGGGTGAGACAACAAGGACACTTACGAACCATTGAGAGTGAAATTAAATAACCAACGACACGCTAAGGCTAGCGAGGCCTACATTGGACCACAAGGGGTGAGACAACAAGGACACTTACCAACCATTGAGAGTGAAATTAAATAGGCAACGACGAGCAAAGGCTAGCGACGAGCTAACGCTAGCGAGGCCTACATTGGACCACAAGGTGTGAGACAACAAGGACACTTACCAACCATTGAGAGTGAAATTAAATAACCAACGACGAGCAAAGGCTAGCGACGAGCTAACGCTAGCGAGGCCTACATTGGAGGACAAAGAAGAAGACTACAACTTCTTTGCGGCAGTTTTATAAAACCCTTTCAGGAACAGATGTTTAAACAAACACAGCACCAACACCTCGAGAGAAAACAATACTATATTCTTTATCCTCTGTAGCGAACAAATCATAATAGTGCAGAAAAGTGGAGAATGAGGAGTCTATAAAGCAAGGGTCACCAACGCGGTCCCCGCGGGCGAACGGTAGCCCGCGAGGACCGTATAAGGTGCCCGCAAGGTATCTTCTAAAAATACCATAGACCACAAATTGTTACTATTATTTGTGCTTTAAATTCTGAATCTGACTTGCTTACGTGAATTAAAATTTTTAAATTCCCGTAATGCCATTTACTGCAATAAATTAAAACGGAAATATTTGATGTACGTGTATTGAACTGAGCCTGAAATTTGCCACAAACAGGGTCACGTAGCCCCTAATGCGATCGGTGCTCACGAAGTAGCCGTCGGCCTCAAAAAGGTCGCTGAGCACTGCTATAAATTATTATTATTTTTTTTACTCTTCATGAGTCTATTAAACTCCTCCCGGGTCAAGTGTGATGCAGAGTGTGACATAAACTGTTTAATTCTTGACAATCTACTTTATTACGTCACTTTTTTTGTAAAAAAAAAAAAAAAAAAAAAAACATTGAGTGCTATTTTTTGATGATTTTTTTTTTCCAAAATAAAAAACACTCAATGGCATTGCTATTTATTTCCAGTGGGACTGATGTAAGTCATGCCACCACTTCTCTTATCTTAAAGTGACAGCCACCTAAAACTGCGTTCAAATGAACACGTTTCGATTCCCAAGAAATGACGACAAGATCAGAACGGTCTTCTCCCCCCACCCCCACCCCCCCAACCGCCTTCTATCGAAGCCTTGGGCAAGTCAGACCTCAAATTCCCGAGACGTGACCTCAATTTCCCCAAACTCACGACAATCTTTTGACCGCATCGTCCCTTCAACCGGAGCGTAGAGATCGCCCGGAATGCAAAGCGTCTTCGCTAAGACCCCCTCAAGTCGTGCGACCTTGGCTTTCTGAACATGAAAGATGGATTTTTAAAAAAAAAAAAAAAAAAAAAAAAGACCCCATCGCCACCAGTTCGAGCTAATGAGTTAAATGATGCATCCCCCCCCATAAGATCAAGGACGGACTTGGGGCGCCAAAGGTGAAGGGTCGGGGCTGGCGAATTACGGTTCAACTTCAGGTCAAAGTGGCCCAATTTACGAAGCCTCACTTAGCGACAGTAAACATCGGGCAACTTGTGAAGCGCTTTCATCATAAACTTAGAAATTCCCCTCACAAGCGTGAAGGCGAGAGCTTTCGGAGAGACGACATCAAACGCTCGGAATTATTCGTCTGTTGCAATCTGCGGCAAGCAGGCGGGAGGCGGATAAAAAAAACGGGGTTTGCTATCTCAGATGACATTCTGCATCCTCAACAGAGTCGTCGGCCGTTTGGCTGCAAAATAATACCCACTGAAGAATGCAGAAACTAAAGACACTAATTTACTGCTGCAAAAACACCGTTGTCGCCTCGAGCGGGGTGGAAAAAAAGCCAAAGTTCAAGTTTACCGTCTGCTTCTGCTCAATGGGCCGTTCGCACTGGGAGTGGACATTAGACCGTTACGTTACTTGTTATCAAGGGATACCTTTACTCCCGTCTTGAATTACACAACGGTGATAGCTGGGAGAGACGCCACTACTCCCACGACTCTTTTGAGGATAAGCGGCTCAGATAATGGATGGGTGGGTGGTTGTTCGCTGTTAACTCTCGCCGCTTTGCCACTGCTTAAAATTCGGGTTTTGGTCGGTTTTACCACTGGAAACTGCAGGCACCGGGCTCCATTTTTATCCGAGACGAGAATGAGGGCAGGGAGAGAGCATTGCAGCAAAGTGGAGGCTGTTGTGTATAATATTGCAGCATCCTGAGTAAGGGACAGCGATACGTGACGCTACGGTAAGTATATGTGTGTTACTCAAGAGGAGATTGTGGGCAGCAAGAAAAGGAACAGCTGCAGCAATGTGGAGACTCCGGAGTATAAAACTTCAGCATTTAGAGTAAGGCACAACAGCTACAAGGTAATCTAAGAATAAGATGTGTGTGACTCAAAACGAGATTATGGCAACAGGAAAACGGACCCTTGCAGCAAAGTGGAGACTGCGGAGTATAATAGTGCAGCGTTCGGAGACAATTCATAAAAGCAGGGCAAGATAGTGCTTGTGTTATTCAGGAGCACACTGAAAACAGACAACTACAGCAAAGAGGAGACTATGGAGTTTATTACGTCCAACGTCCAGGGTACGCTTGAGCAACAGGGTAAAATAAAGTAAGTGCGTGTGTAATTCGAGAGGACCCTTGCAGCAAAGTGGAGACTGCGGAGGATAATACCGCAGCGTTCAGACTCGATCCATAAAAGCAGGGCAAGATAGTGTTTGTGTTATTCAGGAGGACACTGAGGGTGGCAAGAAAACAGATAACTGCAGCAAAGAAGGGACTATGGAGTTTATCACGTCCAACATCCAGGGTACGTTTGAGCAACAGGGTAAAAAAAAAAGTAAGTGTGCGTGCTATTCGAGAGGAGATTAAGGGCACCAAGAAAAAAAAAAGGGGGTCTGACGGAACTTCGTGGAAACTACGGAGTGTAAAGTGTGAAGCAGAGCACGAAATTAACGCTAAGATGCGAGTTAGTCGAGAGGAGATTGTGGGCAGCAAGAAAAGGAACAGCTGCAGCAAAGTGGAGACTGCGGAGTATAATAGCGCAGCGTTCGGAGACGATTCATAAAAGCGGGGCAAGATAGTGTTTGTGTTATTCAGGAGGACACTGAGGGCGGCAAGAAAACAGACCACTGCAGCAAAGAAGAGACTATGGAGTTTATTACGTCCAACGTCCAGGGTACGCTTGAGCAACGGTAAAATAAATTAAATGCGTGTATTATTCGAGAGGAGATTAAGGGCACCAAGAAAAAAAAAAGGTCTGATGGAACTTCGCGGAAACTACGGTGTGTAAAGGGTGAAGCAGAGCACGAAATTAACGTTAGGATGCGAGTTAGCCGAGAGGAGAATCCGGGCAGATCGAAATCGGTGTGATGGCGCAAAGCGTTGCGCCGACAACTTCAGTGAAGGACGATTCTGACACAATGTCCAGAAAGGCCCGTTTGGGTCCAGAGATCAGTTCGCGGCCTATCGGATCGTCTCGGAGAATAAGACGAGAAGATAGCGACCGACGACGTATACATCCGATTGCCGTCTCCATTCCCGTTTTGTTTTGTTTTTTTTTTTACCCGGAAGAGAAGAAGAACGCTCGCCTCGCCCGGAAACGACAAATTTCTCACCGAGCGGGCGAGGAGCTGTTCCAGAGGAAGGTCAAAAACGCTCGCGCGATCGGCTGCCGGCGCCGCGGTCCGTCATCTTCAAACGCAACGCCGTCTCCCTGGAAACAGCTTTACCATAATCCATTCTTCAACCGCCAGTTTTCATTTTTTTTTTCCCTTCTTCTTCTTTACCTTGAAGTCTGCAACTGTTTCCTCAATTTCACACACACGCAAACGCGCCAGCTTGCTCCCGTGAGAGTTTCGGACGGCAGACAAAAACCAGATGTCTGCGGCTCCGCCGAAAAAAAAAAAAACTCTCATTTTTTATTAACCGCCCATCCCGCTTTGAACCGAAGGCCTGATAAAGTATTTGGGCGGATTGGGAATACACCGCAGCCGGCAGGTACATGCAATCGCGTCCTCGTCTAGACTGGGTGAAGCAGCGTGGAGCTCGTTGCGAAGAACTGCAATAAGGGTTCAAGTACCCCCTTGGAAAAATCTGAAAGAACTTCTTTCTTTCTTTCGGCTCGTCATCTTTTTCGTGCTTCTTCCCCCGTCCTCACGTCGTCTCTCACAGCATCCATCAACCTGTTCTTTGGTCTTCCTCTCGGTCTTACCATCCTTCTACCAATATGAGTACACTCTCTCGCCTCTGGACATGTCCAAACCGTCGAAGTCTGCTCTCTCGAACCTTGTCCCCAAAACATCCGACTCATTTCTAATCCTGTCCAACCTGCGAGAACCTCAACACCTTCATTTCTGCTTCCAGTCGTCTCTCCAGTGCCACCGTCTCTAATCCGTACACCGTGACCACTGTTTTATAGACTTTGCCCTCCGTCCTGGCGGAGACTCTTCTGTCACATAAAACACCAGACACCTTCTGCGTGGACCCGTTTCTTCACTTCCTTACCACACTCTCCATTGGACTGTATTGTTGACCCCAAGTATTTGAAGTCATCCACCCTCGCCATCTCTTCCCACTCCGCCCCTCTCTTATTCACGCACATATATTCTGTCTTACTTCGGCTAATCTTCGTTCCTATTGTTGCAATCGACCTATACGTGGCACTGAGCATTTAGCATTTAGCATTCCTTCCCATTTGAGCCCTTTGGGCCACTGTAGTTCTGCTTACTCAGCCATTATGAGCCCGTTCCAGCCCGTTTAAGAAGCTAAATCACATTCGTTTCCGTCCTTGATCGGATCATTTACTGGCGTCACAAACAAGGTTCTTAAATCGGAATAATTGAGCAAAATGCTAAAATTCGGGAGCGCTAAATAATCATTACTTTCAATTACGGACGAGCGGAATAATCCTTTATTCTGATCAATAGCACGCAAGCATCGAGCAATACAAATTATATTTTGCCGAGGTAGAAAATGATGTCACATACTCACGGAAAAAATGGTACAATCGAGGGAGCGCGATCGTCAATCTGGATGATCGTAATAATCGATTCGTTTGGTGAAGAATTCCGTCGATTGCGTGGAATTGATTGCTGCTCAATCGCAAAACGTGAGTGCGCCGGTGATTCAAACTTAACTCGTCCGCTGTCTTGAAAATAAAAAAAACTAAAAAAAATGCGCAAAAGGATTCTGCCATCCCATTGATGATCATAATAATAATAATAATAATAATAATTAAGAACAAGGAAATTTACTAAGCTTTTCATAGAGGACAGAGAAAATGTTACAATTATTCTTTTAGCTTGTGATCAATTAATTTAATCATTATGCGTGACGACCACGAGAACATGCAAATTGGTTCTCGGATGTCCCATTAAAAGTAACAACAAAAGTAAATTATGATTGAGGAAATGTAATCAAATACCCGGAGGAAAAAAAAGTAAGGTCCGAATTGTGCTTTTGACTCATGATGGCCATAATCAATTATTTTATGCAGGGCGGCACGGGGGGTAAGCCGTTAGAGCGTCGGCCTCGCAGTTCTGAGGTCCCGGGTTCGGTCCCGGAGCCGCCTGTGTGGAGTTTGCGTGTTCTCCCCGTGCCCGTGCGGGTTCCCTCCGGGTGGGCACCCCGGTTGCCTCCCACGTCCCAAAAACATGCGACATTCATTGGACACTCTAAAATTGCCCACAGGTGTGATCGTGAGCGCGGTTGTTTGTCTCGATGTGCCCTGCGATTGGCTGGCGACCAGTTCAGGGCGTGCCCCGCCTGCCTCCCGCACGTCGACAGCTGGGATAGGCTCCCGTGACCCTCGTGAGGATAAGTGGCTAAGAAAGTGGATGGATGGTGGATTACCATCTCGAAAATTTTGCTTTTCGTGCTTTCAGTACAGCGGAAGGTCCAAGTGGGAATTGTCCTCCCTCCTTTTTGCTAACATATTTTAGGGGAAGAAAAAAGTTAAGCTGTCAACCGTAATATATATATATATATATTTTTTTTTTTGTTAAACTTTTGAATGATTGATGATATCGCACACATAAGGTGCATTCAGCCCGAAGCGCTTGGCTGAAACGGCCGCTAAATATAGACGCTGACGCGGGGCCCGTAGGTAAAGCTGTCATTATGGGCCGCTGACTGTGAAACTCTTGTGTTCTTCAATAATGACCCCCCCCCCCCCCCCCCCCGACCCCAACTGCACCTGTCTCCCCTTCTACCCCCACCCCCCGGTGCCCACCCCCCAACCAAATCCCCCACCCCTGGAACGGCCACTCGGGTCAGGCTAAATATAGCTCCGTCTTCTCCGTCGCCCCCGACGCGGCACAAGGACCCGCCGGCATCATTGGACCAAAGTCCTCCTAATCTGGTACCAAACTACGGCACGGGGGGCGGGGGGGGGTCTGCCTCCGCGGTTCTGGTCTCGGCCCCTTTTATAGGAACGCGACGACGTTGCGCAGGACGCGAATAACAAACAGGAATCTATTGGCAGCGGAGAGGCAGCCGTGAAAGATTAGAGTTGCCACGTCGTGGGTGTCGGTTTATCTTTGGGCGGCCAGGAAACTGCTAGCGATGGAACACAAAATAGAGTGTGTGCGTGTCGGGTGGGTGGGGGGGGGGGCAGTGGGGGTACGGGACATAGCCGAACAGCTATGCTAATGGTGATCTCAAAGTACTGCGCTAACACGCCGTTAATGGTCATGTATAGCATGGTCGGGTTGGAGGGGGCAACATAATGTCCACCAAGCTTTATTTTTTAATTTAGCAATTTCAACTCTCTAGTTTCTAAAATTAAAGCAAATTAACTGCTTGCCCATTTGTTATTATTATTTATTTTTAATGTTACTATGCTTCAGCAAGGCGTTGGCCTCACAGTTCTGAGTTCAATCCCGGACCCCGCCTGTGTGGAGTTTACATGTTCTCCCCGTGCCTGCGTGGCTTTACTCCGGGTGGGCACTCCGCTTTCCTCCCACACCCCAAAAACATGCAACATTAATTGGACCCTCTAAATTGCCCCTAGGTGTGATTGTGAGCGCGACTGTTTGTCTCGATGTGCACTGCGATTGGTTAGCGACCAGTTCAGGGTGTAACCCCGCCTCCTGCCCGTTGACAGCTGGGATAGGCTCCAGCACTCCCTAGTGAGGATAAGCGGCAAAGAAAATGGATGGATGGATATCCTTCACCAGACCAGCACTGCGCATTACTATTTATTGTAGACGAGAAGTGTCAAGTACAAATTTTAATCTGTATTTTATCTTGCGCATGGTTGGAACGTCAGTGGGAAATGAACACGTTGATAGTTTTCTAATTCATTTATTCTTTGAAACGATATTACTCTAATTAGTCTAAACGTGACTGACGCCTTCATTTTAGTGAGCTTCATTCGGCGTTTCGGTTTTCAGCCTTGGTTTCCTCGTTGTCGGTTTTCATCCGGTTTTATCTCGAACGCTAATTAGCCCACCAGTTCAATGTTAGCATTAGCGTTTAATCCGAGTGTACCATTTAATGAAACCCCTTTGATAATAAAACCTTTTCGTATTCCTGAATGTACATGTTCGTTTAGCACACAAAAGCACGGAATATTACCGTATACTGAAGTATAGCGCGTATTACTGCTTATTATTATATTGCTATACTGCGTAGTACAGTATAGCATAATGTAGCATTGTATACTGCAGTATAGACTATGTGGTGTAGTTCCAGGTAAATCCATTGTAGTATGGTAAACCAGATTATAGTACTTTAGCCTACAATACCACAGTATAGCGTAGTATACACCAGTATAGCATGAATAGTATCGCATAGCTTATCTTAAAATTCAACTCCCATCATCAAATTGACTGAATAGTTCGCGAGTGTGCTGACCGACAGACCTTATTTAGCATAAATTTTCATTTTGGCTGTGTTTTTAATCCATAAGTGCTCGGGCCCGATGTTGAAATGTAAGCGTTTTGGCCAGTCATTTGGGAGATAAGCAGGAATCTGAATACATGTGGCCCCCCCCCCCAAAAAAAAACAGTCACAAAGTCAGTGAAAAGCACCTTAGCGCCTGCTGCCCAGACGCTTCGGTTGAGGCTATTCCGGAGTCAGGCAGACGATTACGGCAGAGCGGTCGGTCACGCCTCTTCTTTGTGATTAACGCCCCGAGAAAAATGAAACGCGCGCATTTTTCGACGGCGTCGCAACTCTGCACCCGAGAAGAAGAAGAACGGGAAAAATAGCTCGGCGAGCTCCGTGGGAACGTCGGAGCCGGCGGGGTCTGGTGATCGCCGAGCCTCGCGTCTGCTGCCTGCAAGAGGCAGCGCCGTCGCTTTCCGGGGTAGTAAAAGATAAGATGAAGCGATTAGGCAAATGCCGCTTTTCCTGACGAACGCCGGACTGGGCGAGCACAATGAGTCACCTGCTCAACCTCCAAAAACAAAAACAACAAAAAAAACCCGGCATTAGCTCGTGTTTGCCTTCCCAAAGTCTTCCCAAAACCGCATATTGCACCATAGTAGAGAAAAATATGCTACATTATGGATTATTATACAACAGTACTGTATATTATCGCATGTTACAGCTGAGTAAAAAACTATACAAGCCCACCAGAGGGAACGGGGAGGGGTGGGGGAGGTGGTTTGACAGAAACACAGAAGTCCGTCACTGTCACGGCCAAAACCCACGGCGAAGGAAGACGGCGCGTATCGGGCAGCGGACAACAACATCCCGGCCGTCGTTTTACTGCCTCGGTTACCGTGGAAACAGTCGCCGGTGTCGGGAGGGGCGGTTCTAGAACGGCGGCCGGGCTAGAAAACCCCCGACTTCACGAGCTGACGAGGAAGGAAGCGGCAAAGAAAAACCATACGAACCGATGAGGCGGCGCTGGGGGTCAAAGTTCAGGTCCGGGTGCCGTCACGATACAGCCACCTTCAGATACATCGCCGCTGGACTGAACCGGCTGAGGAAAGACAAAAAAAAAAAAAAAAAATGGGTGGGGGGGGGGGCAATTATAGTACTGCGATGCCCGCCTGGATATGGCCAAGGACAGCTCACAGTTGCACTTTGAGATACTTCAAGGGGGAGGCAAAACGGCGCAGCACACGTAACGACGCGCGGATGCACACGCCCAAGAACCGGGGACCAGAGTCCAGATCCTGCCGTCGCTCACTCAACTCTCAACCACTCAAGTGCGTCCTGCTACTTTTCCCACCACTTATCGCCGGTCTCTTATCTTAATCTTCTTCATCTTTTCTAACTTTGCACCCCCTTAAGAATTTCGCCCTCTGCAAATTAATCATCTGCACCCCCCACAAAAGTCCGGAACAGGCGGCTTTCATCTTGTTTTTTTGGGTTTTTTTTTTGACGCTCAAGGGCTCGTAAAATGTTTGTTTGTGTCTGGCAACTTGCGTATGAGCAAAGTCAGCGACTGAAAAGCCAAAATGTTTTGCATCCAATCGGCGCGGAACAAAAATCGGGTGCAAGAGAGGAATGGAGGGGAAATGGTAAGATAGTGCAGCAACGTAGCTAACACTGTCAAGTAGACGTAGCAATAATTGGCTTTTTCTTCTCATTTTGATGAATTCAAACCTTTTTGCAGCCAAGGCGCTTACCGTATTTTCCACACTATAAGTCACACCGCATTATAATACGCACCTCCAATGAATGGCATATTTGAAAACATTTTCCATATATAAGGCGCACCGTATTATAAGGCGCACCTCCAACGAATGGCATATTTCAAAACTTTTTCCATATATAAGGCGCACCTCCAATAAATGGCATATTTGAAAACTTTTTCCACGTACAAGGCGCACCGCTTTATAAGGCGCACCTCCAACGAATGGCATATTTGAAAACTTTTTCCATGTACAAGGCGCACCTCCAACGAATGGCATATTTGAAACCTTTTTCCATATATAAGGCGCACCTCCAACGAATGGCATATTTGAAAACTTTTTCCACGTACAAGCCGCACCGCTTTATAAGGCGCACCTCCAACGAATGGCATATTTGAAAACTTTTTCCATGTACAAGGCGCACCTCCAACGAATGGCATATTTGAAACCTTTTTCCATATATAAGGCGCACCTCCAACGAATGGCATATTTGAAAACTTTTTCCACGTACAAGCCGCACCGCTTTATAAGGCGCACCTCCAACGAATGGCATATTTGAAAACTTTTTCCATGTACAAGGCGCACCTCCAACGAATGGCATATTTGAAACCTTTTTCCATATATAAGGCGCACCTCCAACGAATGGCATATTTGAAAACTTTTTCCACGTACAAGCCGCACCGCTTTATAAGGCGCACCTCCAACGAATGGCATATTTGAAAACTTTTTCCATGTACAAGGCGCACCTCCAACGAATGGCATATTTGAAACCTTTTTCCATATATAAGGCGCACCTCCAACGAATGGCATATTTGAAAACTTTTTCCACGTACAAGCCGCACCGCTTTATAAGGCGCACCTCCACGAATGGCATATTTGAAAACTTTTTCCATGTACAAGGCGCACCTCCAACGAATGGCATATTTGAAACCTTTTTCCATATATAAGGCGCACCTCCAACGAATGGCATATTTGAAAACTTTTTCCACGTACAAGGCGCACCTCCAACGAATGGCATATTTGAAAACTTTTTCCATGTACAAGGCGCACCTCCAACGAATGGCATATTTGAAAACTTTTTCCACGTACAAGGCGCACCGCTTTATAAGGCGCACCTCCAACGAATGGCATATTTGAAAACTTTTTCCATGTACAAGGCGCACCTCCAACGAATGGCATATTTGAAACCTTTTTCCATATATAAGGCGCACCTCCAACGAATGGCATATTTGAAAACTTTTTCCACGTACAAGCCGCACCGCTTTATAAGGCGCACCTCCAACGAATGGCATATTTGAAAACTTTTTCCACGTACAAGGCGCACCGCTTTATAAGGCGCACCTCCAACGAATGGCATATTTGAAAACTTTTTCCATGTACAAGGCGCACCTCCAACGAATGGCATATTTGAAACCTTTTTCCATATATAAGGCGCACCTCCAACGAATGGCATATTTGAAAACTTTTTCCACGTACAAGCCGCACCGCTTTATAAGGCGCACCTCCAACGAATGGCATATTTGAAAACTTTTTCCATGTACAAGGCGCACCTCCAACGAATGGCATATTTGAAAACGTTTTCCACGTATAAGGCGCAGCGCATTATAAGGCGCATAGAATAGATGTTACGGTAGAGGTTGGGGTTATGCATCCATTAGATGGAGGTGCACTCAAGGCTCAATATTGATCCATATATAAGGCGCACCAGAGTATAACGCGTACCGTCGGCTTTTGAGAAAATGAAAGGCTTTTAGGTGCGCCTTATAATGTGGAAAATACGGTAATTTACAAGTGAAAAATTTTCACGAAACACCAATAAGCAAAAATGTTACAGAAGGTGATGAATATGTTCTGTCTGTTGTCATGCCTCAGTAAATGAACATCGATCCATCCATTTTCTTTTGCCGCTTATCCTCACAAGAGTGCCGGGAGTGCCGAAGCCTATCCCAGCTGTCGACAGGCAGGAGGCGGGCGGGGTTTCACCCTGAACTGTTCGCCAGCCAATCGCAGGGCACATGGAAACAGACAACAGCCGCGCTCATAATCACACCTTGGGGCAATTTAGAGTGTCCAATGAATGTTGCATGTTTTTGGGAGGTGGGAGGAAACCGGAGTGCCCACCCGGAGGAAACCCACGCAGGCACCGACCGGGAGAACATGCAAACTCCACACAGGCGGGGCCGGGATCGAACCCGGGGTCCTCAGAACTGTGAGGCCAACGCTTTCCAGCTGAAAACACCGTGCCGCCAAAAGATGAACAAAGATACATAATTTATTGTAAATGTACATCTTTTGAACAATTATGTACACAAGTATATACAGTGAATGGACAGATCATTTAAATAGACTCATTGCTGCATCTTGTGATCGATGTTTGCCCCCCAAAATCCTGATCCTGTAAAACCAACGGTTAAGGTTCCTAATCTGCATTTACGTCCCCATCCCCGGATTTATTCAAAATAAAAAATGACAAATGTTGCCCTCGCGGTGACCGCCCGATGCTACGCCACAGTTCAGCGACGGCATGTAAAATAGGTGATGACAGGCTGAGCAAGAATAGGAAAATGTACGTTATATTCTATTTCATTATAGAATTGGGAATCTGTGACCGTCTCCACGTCTGTCCAATCAATGTCTTACTTCCCCCTGGTGGCCATAACACCAGAAGTACCACCATCATGTCCTTTAAATTTCCAATATTTTTTATTTTTGTCAAATTTCAACTTTTCTCAAGTTCATTTCATGATTGATTTTTTGGGGATAAAACGTGGACCCTTATTCCCCCCCCCCCCCCTTGTAAAGTTACATGTCGAGTCATTATCCGTGCCGCTTATCCTCGCAAGGGTTGCGGGAAAGCTGGAGCCTTTCCCTGCTAGCTTCGGGCGAAAGGCGGACCACACCCTGAACCGGTCGCCAGTCAGTCGCAGGGCAGATATCGACACCGTCGCTGAGCGGGAATCGATCCCACGCTGCCCGCACCAAAGGCCGGCGTGTGTAACACTACACCATCATTGAATTGAAGTTTAAAAAAAAACAAAAAAAAAAAACACTTATTCTATTTACTTGTGTCATCACTGTACAGTATGTTTTTATTTCTAACAGTATTATAGAGTGCTACTTTTCTTCATTTTACAAACATTTTTTTTGTTTTGTTTTTGGGGGGATTGCGGCAGGTGAGAGGCAGATTAATAACAATTCCATTCATTTCAATTGGGAAAGATGATTTGAGATACAAACAATGTGAGAACCGAGGGCGGTCACGGAACGCATTAAACCCGCGTTTCGAGGCAGAACCGTACGTCTGTTTAAAAACCGCCCCCTGACCCCCACCCCCGGACTCTGAATACTATCAGTCCCAGGAGGGCAATTCGGTTTTACAAATGAACCTGTCCGTAGTTACAACAGTAAGAACAACAACAAAAAAGAAATGTTGCCCCAGTGGGGACCACCCCACACTACTCCACCGCGTTGGAATTTGGAAATTGCGCAAGAATACGTGGGAGGGGGGGGGGGGGTTTAGAATGACTCCCAGTTTTCTGGCCACCTCAGATGCGCAAGAGCCGCGAGGAGTCTGCCCGGTAACAACATTAAGCGCAGACGGCTAACGCGCACTTGGCACCGTCTCGACAACGACCGCCGGGGAAGTGCGTCCGATTCCGAAAGCGGACGGGGGACATCTCCGTCTTTGACATCCATCCCGCCCTCCGCTCATAATGGACCTTTTGAGTCACTCCGTTTGTCTTCCATCTTTCGCCCCAAAGCCAAATCCTTTCTTTAGACTCCCCCCCGGTCTCTGCCGAGGGTGCCTTAACAACAATGCCCCGCGCCAGATCGCAGACGGCGACTGAAGGTCAACGCCGAGCCTGCGGGAGAAGAGCAACTGACACGGATCAAATACTAATCGATATTGAACACAAGCTCACTCGCTTTCCCTCTGGACTCCCCCGCCGATCACAATGGCGGTTGCGTCTGCGCCGGTGTCAAAGTGCAGTTTCCCCGATCGAGTTTCCCCTTTTCCGTCCAAGCTGCCACATCGAGAGGCTCTGTCAGCGTGCGCGGTGACCCCCCCCCCCTGCGAATCATCGGCGGACGTGTTATGTTACCGATTGGCTTACGGCCGGCTTACTTTGTTCAAAAGGTAAACGACACCGCTGAGTAAAGCGGCGCAAAACCAGACCGCAGTACCCGAGCGGGCTCACGTTACCGCCGGCGAAGACGCGTCAGCGCTTTTGTGTGACGGACCGACGTCGCGCAATGGAAGCCCCCGGGGCCTCGGACGGGCCCGCCCGACTTGATGTTCGAACCGCGTCTCCGAATGTCGAGGGTTCAAAAAGATTGGAAATTTGATTCAGGTGCGCTTTTATGGGTCGGATTACCGAAATGGCTGCGAGGTGACTTCACGAAGGGCGCCGCGACCGCATCAAAGTTGCGCTCGGAAACGTTAACCTCTTTTTCCCCTGTAGGCGCGGAGTCTGGTTCAAACCCTGTGAGATAATTCGATACTTGTCAAGATGATTCGGTCGTTGCAGGGAGACTTAACACTGGCAAGGTCCGGGCTATTTGCTGGACAAAACTACTTTTTTTTTGGATTCGGCATTTTTCAAATCAACAACCCTAAAATGTAGCTGGTGTACCGAAATTCCCGGCCTACAGAGCGCACCTGGTTATAAGCCTCACCCAGTACATTTGTAAAGGAAATACCATTTGGTACATACATACGCCGCAGCTGCGTAAAAGTCACAAGTGTCTACATTGAAACACGAGATATTTACAAAGAAAGACTGTACACGGAGTTTGATGCTAGTGCCGCCGCGCTAACGCTAAATCTAACTCTAGGGCTGCACTAACATCGCGCTAATGCTAGCGCCGCACTAACATCACGCTAATGCTAGTGCCGCTCTAATAGGGCCGGTTAAAAAAAAAAAAAAAAAAAAGATAGTAAAAATCACTGAGACACGGCATTAACGCGCTAGCGCAGCGCAAACGTTTGTGGCCCCTGCAGGGCCGAACCAGTAAAAGTCACTTCCTCGGCACTTGTATTCCACCGGTCTCACTCTGACCTTTTCCGCTCGAGTACCCCCTTGCGGCCGTTAAAAATAAATAAATAAATAAATAAAAAAAATAAAATAAAATGAAAATAAAATCACCGCATAAACCGTCAGGGTTGAAAGCGTGTGGAAAAAAAAGTCACGGTTTATAGGTCGGAAATTACAGTAATTTTTAATGTACAATAATACATTATATGTGTGCGATTCCCTTGCCGTTTGTCGTACAGACTTCATATTGGTTTAGTGGTGATACTATTTATTTTCCTTCAGTTTTTTTTCTCTCTCGCAATAATCTTCCTTTCCTCAACTTGTTTATTGTTAAAGTATTCAACGCCGGCAGCCCGTGTTTTACTCGGCATCGCCATCGTTATACCCCGTTCCGATTGACACTTTTAAAGATAAAAAAAAAAGGCAAAACCATGTTTACGATTGCGGCTGCTCGAGCGGTATCGTTCGCCGCCGGGGGCGGGGGCGGGGGCGGGGGGGGGGTCTTCCGGAACTGGATCGAATTAGGAGAGCGCAGGTGTACCTAATATTGTGTCCGTTGATGGTTTGCGTTTCAAATTGAATGAGGGAACCGCATGACATAATAGTTTACGCCAAGCGGCAAGAACGGCCGTCTAAGGCGGACGGCGGCGTAAACAAAACATTTTCCAATGGGGAACACATGCGCAATCTTTCTTGCCAGACATGAAATACTTTGAATTGGGAAACTGTGTCCCTTCGTAACCGCAACGTTCCCTTTACTGAAGGTCAGACTGAATTAAAATCAGGTTATCCGGCACCCCCCACATTCCAATATAACTCCCGATTCTGCTTTCCTACTGCGTGTTCTGCTCTCAATCGGCGTTGAGGGAAGAAAAATAAACAAAATGTCTCGCTGTACCAATCGGTCACAATGAAAAACTTCAACAAACGAGGAAGAAAGCAAGGAGAAGAATTTATTTTTTTTTTTTTTAAATTCGGGGAGACTGCGGAGGAAAATTGGAAACTGGAAGATCATATCACAAATTCAGAGCAAAGGGTTAGCCATTTGCTAGCATGTAGAATAGGGCTACAGCTGGCGAACATTTTTTTTTTAATCCAGTATTCCAGCGATTATCACTGATGAATGGGTTCCCATACTAACTTTCTACTGTAGGGTCTTTGACTTTGAGTGTGTATGACTTTAAAAGGCGGGGCCTGCGCTGGCGAGTGACGTGGGTGTCAGAGAATTAGCGCTCACAGTCGCCTGGCTGTTAACTGGCTAACTCGTTTGCTAGTCTGCGTGTTGAGCGACTCCCTCACCAATCGGCGGCTCCTGTACGGATGCGCTAATTATTAGCAATTATGAACATTTTAGAGTTACACGCCTTTTTTTTTTTTTTTGTAATCGGGAACAACATGCGTTGACAGTCCTAAAAATGGAAAAGTATCAATAGCGAGCGCAATTCTGCCGAGGCTGAGGGGAGCGTGTTTCATTTGCGTCTTGATTACAAACAAAATACCACTTAGAAGCTGATTGGAAACGCAATTAGAACGGATTGCACGGAAACCTCAACCGGGGGGGGGACGGACGGCATTTGGAAGAAGTACAAGAAGACGCAATGTCAGCAAGAGACGACGGGTAGACCGAGTAGAAGTGAAAAGGCGGCATACACAGAAGCGAGCGCAAGTCTCGGGAGAGTTTATCGCTGTAACCTCTTTCCGTGACTTCCAACTTGAGATTGAGGGAGTGCACATCGCGGGGAAAAGTTGGAGAGAATTTGTTTCTTGACTAATGAACGCCGATCTGCGCTTTTGCAGCCGACTCGATACACGACCCGCAGCTCGCCGGCGGCCCACATTAGCGTCTCGGCGCTCACCTCGCCTCATCCCGATGGCCGAGCCGGCCTCAGACTGTCACATTAACGACGTTCGCCCTTTCCGAGTTCACCTCCTCCCGCGCGGATAAACCAGGTCACTTTTGCAGAACTGAGAACTGTTCTTGCTGCCCTTCTTGAGTATTCAAATGGCTTTGTGCAGGCAACCCGAAAAAAAGCTTCCAGAGAGTTGGGGCAAATAATCTCAAATGTCAAACTGTGGAATTTCTCCAAATCTAGAATTACTTGGGGAAACCACACCCCAAAAATGTGCTTTTAAGTGATGGAATTGGAAGTGTTAGTGGTAGATAAACGTATTGCCGAGTGAGCCACAGTTGGTTTGATTGAATTCTGGTCATGTTAACTGTGTGCCACCAGTTTCTCAATGTCAATTCATCCATCTATTTGGTGTGATCTATCCCCGTGATTCTCACAATATGGCTCCCTCTAGTGGCAAATCATCCCATCACTCCCCAAGCACAGCTCAGTTGTATTTAACTTTAGAGTTCAATACATTTGCATTTCATTTCATTTCCAAGGCTTGATTTTAAACGTTCATTTCATCCATCCGTTTTCCGTGTGAAAATGTTTCATGTCATGGTCCTAGATGCTCATCCTCACAAGGGTTGCGGGAAATGCTGGAGCCTATCCCAGCTAGCTTCGCGCGAGAGGCGGACTACACCCTGAACTGGTCGCCAGTCAGTCGCAGGGCAGATATCGACACAATCACTGAGCGGAAATCGATCACACATTTGCCGCACCAAAGGCCGTCGTGTGTACCGCTACGCCGTCAGTGACTCTGTGAAAATGTGCTACGATCCAAATGAAACCAAGGTTAAACATTTTTGCTAACGTTCCAAACGGTATCTTTGGTGCGTTTTTCTTTAGCTGGAAATGTCAAGATGTTTTCAAGGTAAACGGAATTATGAACACTTCAAAGTCGTCGTCAGTGTTAGCATAAAACGTTCAGGCTTCAAAAATGTCGGGAAAAAGTCAACAACTTCAAAATGGTGGCAAGTGGGGGGGGGGGGGGCTGACTTCCATTTAATTTGAGTTTGAATGTGATTGGTTGATTCTGGACACGCTCCCCCCATCTCCAGTTATAAAGGATGTGTGCACACTTGTGAGCAACGCGACTGGATCGCAGTTCTTTCTGCAGTCGATTGGACGGTACAGGTCCGAGTCTGGCGACTGTACTTTAGACTTTGCCTCTCTTAATTTACCAGGTGGCAGATCTTGCGTCCTCCGTGCAGCTCAAATCTCAAACCCAAGAGCGAGACTGAACTATTGCGAGCAGCGGCAACAATCGCAACAACCCGGTCTCACTTTCAAAGACCGCAATTTGGTTTTTGCAGGTGCGGCGGCTGCGCAGCAAAAAAAAAAAAAAAAAAAAAAAAAAACAAACAAAAAGGCAGTGTGGCTACCCCTACGCACGCCCAACATTTGGCTAGGTCGGGCGGGTCAAGTAACCCGAAACCGTCGTTCAGGTCCCCATTCGGCCGGTCCAGACCGGTTTCCAGTCACGTGGTGCGGGTCCGACAGCTGTCGGTTTGCTCTGCGCCGAGTGCACACGTGTGAGCCCGCTGACACGCAAACGGGGAGTCATCTTTCTTAGTTACGGTTCAGAGCTTCAGTAAATACAGCAGATTAGCTCCGAGCCTGTCCCGAGGGACTCGGTGGATTTGAACGGCGGTAAATAAAATTGCAAATCAACAGACGAGGTCGGAAAGTTGCTCGGGGGAAAATCACCCGTCCGTCATTCTTCCGTAGCGCTCGTCCTCATTGAGGTCACAGGTAAGATGGAGCCCGTCCCAGCTAATTTGGGAGCTAGCGGTGTCCAAACCGTGGAGCGGGGGAGGTGGGGTGCCCAGTTTCTAATTGGCAAGCCGCCAATTCTAAAAACAGACTCAAAACTGTTATACAAGAACAAGTCCAAAGTGAAAAGTTCACTCGGTATTCATTGAAATTAACAAATTTTAAAATGTAATTTAAGTTGAATGGGGCAGCACGGTGGCCTCACAGTTCTGGGGTCCCTGGTTCAATCCCCGACCCGCCTGTGTGGGGTTTGCATGTTCCCCCCCGTGCCTGCGTGGGTTTCCTCCGGGTGGGCACTCCGGTTTCCTCCCACATCCCAAAAACACGCAACATTAATTGGACACTCTAAATTGCCCGTAGGTGTGATTGTGAGTACGGCTGTTTGTCTCGATGTGCCCTGCGATTGGCTGGCGACCAGTTCAGGGTGTACCCCGACTCCTGCACGTTGACAACTGGGACAGGCTCCAGCGCTCCCCGTGACCCTCGTGAGGATAAAACGGTGAAGAAAATGGTGTGAATTATTACACTGTTTATGTTGCAAAAATGGCCTCACTGTTCTGAGGACCCAGGTTCAATCCCGGAGCCTCCCTGTGCGGGGTTTGCACGTTCTCCCCATGCTAATAAGAAAAATCTGCAAGTAATTTATGCCCATGCGGAAAGGTTTTGCCTATAAATAGTCCAAAATGTCTGCAAAGGACAATTTTTTTTCATTAGACAAGGCTATGGCTTGATGATACGAAGCTCCTCCACTCAGTTCAACGTAGTGACAGTGAGATGTCACCAAGCAAAAACTTTGAACAAACACGGCAAATTGAGTATTTTGGCAAATAACTGCGGATCAGCCCCTTAAAAATATTTGAAAATCGGCAAAGTTGCAAATCCTGATCTGTGATCTACGGACAACGAAGAGAACACATCAATTCCCGATGAATTTCCCATGGTGCTCGGAGGCAGGCTTCAAACTTTTTTTTTTTTTTTTAAATGCGAGCAGAGTCGCAACCTCCCCGGCGTTTATCGCCGCAGTTTGCCTGCCGAGGGCACGACGCCCGCGTGTGAATGCGCCAACATTCAGTGAACACGAAGACGGCCACGCGCTCCGTTTACGCCGCTCGGAAGTCGCGGCGCGAAGAAAGGAAGCAGGCGGAAGGAAGAGGAAAGCCGCGGGGCGCCGGATCGCTCGGCCAGACCGTGATTACGTCTGAGGAGGATTTGCCGTCATGGCTGTCGGGGGAGGCGGAGGGGAGTCGAGCAGACGAGGGTGGCGAGGAGTTGGTACCCATCGTCGTGGAGATCAAAAGCTTGTCTACTCGTTGCGCCTGCGGCGCTCCTCTAAAGTTTGCGAGGAGGCTGAGCGGGGGAGGGGGAAGAGGAGCGGAGTTTGCGTCCAGACTTGAACTTTTTTCATCTCTTCTCTCATATTTGTTATATTTTCCCTTTCATTTAGTATTTGACACAATTTACACGATGGCCAGATCGTCCTCGGCCGCTAGTCCAAGCGCGAACGTCTGGACGGGAGTCGCGGCCGACAGCGGAACGTTACGAGTGTTCTCGTTTCGCAGTCGCGCGTTTCACCGTTTGTCCCGTTCGGGTGAACCTGAATCGAAGCCGATGGAGCCTACCCCCGATGATTTGATGTTAAAAACCAAAATTGGTCTACTTGATATACATTTGGGAGAAACAAAGTTTTTCAGATTCTGGAAGGTTGGGAAACGTTGCTCATACGGGTGGAGGATAAAACATGGTACGGTGTGGGGATGGCTTGTTTTTGGAATCCTTTCCAGTTCTGATGAACCGAAACCCATCGGAAACCTCGGATTGGGGGGGGGGGGGGGGGGTTACTAGGTTCATTTTGACACTTGGCTCAATTGAGCATTCAAAATCTTCCTCGGGGATTCCAGAAAGCGAACCTAAAACCGGACCACGTCACCCGTTCTCGACAACAATCTTCCACCGGAGTTTCAGAACAAATTTGGTCCCGAGTCAACCGGTCTTCACCCCAAACAGACACAGGTGCTCCCGAGTTGCGACCTTCAACCGCGAAGACCGCGCGGACCGATCCTCCCCGACTCGCCTCCATTGTCGCCCCTGCCGGCTCAAAGATAAACCTGAAAGGGATAAAAGGGCGAACCTATCAAAAAAAAAAAGGAAAAAAATTCAAAAGATATTCTCCGCCGTAATCTCCGGTGCTGAGCTCGGCTGTGTTAGAGAATACCCAGATGGCGAAAGTCAAATCCTGCGCTGATGTTTCCCCACAAAAAAAAGAAGGACTTTCTGCCCAGACTCTGACTCTCCTAAAAGCCTGCTTGAGACGCATTCTTTGGAGTTGTCTCCAAGGCGGTGCCAAATCCTCTCATCTGCCGCTGCCAAAAGCGCCGCCGGCGAAACGCAGACGATTGCCAGTGGCATTAAGGTGTTTCAAATGAGCTCCGCCGGGGAACACGAGGGGTGGGGTGGGGGGGGCGGGGAGCAGGAGACAAAATCCGATTCATTCGGGGGCGGGGGGGGGGGGGCGTGCAAATCGATCACCGGCGCGGTTGATCATAGCGGGGCCGAGATATTAGCAAGCATTTTCGCTCTCCAGTTGAGAAGACAAAAGTGTTTTTGTTTTATTATTTTAAACGCTGTCACCGTCTAGCCAACGGTCACAGGATTGTTCTTTTCCGTTCGGCTTGTCCCGTTGGGGGTCGACACGGCTTGTCATCTCAAATGAACGCGTTCGGCACAGGTTTTATGCCCGATGCCCTCCCCGACGCAACCGTTTTAGCCGGGGAGAGAAGCTCACAGCACCTGGTACTCCAAGGCGGTCTCCCGTCCAAGTATTAGCCAGGGCCAAACCAGGACCTTCGCATCCGCGATCTGGCAAGATCGGCCGTTCTCAGGGTAGCCTGGCCGTAATCCAACGGTCAAATGATTATAAACGCTAATATTAATGTACAGCCGGAAGGCATTTGGCAATTTATGTTGTACAGAGCGGCTAGCAGCTGATGGGCAGAGTCCACGTCCCGCAATCTAAAAGGTGTGCGGCGCCGACAGTCAAAGTCAACTCACTTGTTAGTCTTCTTCCCGTTGGACGTGACACGAGGGAAATGGAGGATTTGCTGCGTAAACAGCAACCGTGACCCTGTTATTCCCCCTCAAAACCAATACTCCATCTGGAACCCTCCCCCAAAACATCCTGGCTCACCGTGTAGATGCAAAAGCGCGAGATTGAGGCGTGCTTCAAAATACAGCGCCGCTGACGGCTGTCAGACAACTACGTGCAATTCCTCCGAGATGATTGGATGTTCCCGGAAATGTTCAGCCGCGGAGATAAGATGCCTTATCTTACAGGTGTCCAAACAACACGCAACGCTGGAGTCCAACCACAAAGCGCGGGAATCTTTCGTATGAATCAGCAATATGCTGTACACCCTGTTACACAAGCATTTTCATGAAAAAAACAAAAGGCACAGAAGCTTGAAAACGCAGATTTTCAGTTGTAAACAAGCAAGACTTGGCTAGTAGTTCAAGTCCAGTCTTTGTTTTCATCTCAAGTCCCAAACTTGGCAAGTCGAGCCTGACTTGAGTCAATTCCCCAAACTCTGCTGCATCGGAGACAAGCAAGAAGCTACGCTAACCTCTGGTTCCAAACCATCGAAGTCTGCTCTCTCGAACCTTGTCCCCAAAACATCCAACTTTCTCAGGAGCTCATTTCTAATCCTACCCAACCTGCGAGAACCTTCAGAACCTTCATTTCTGCCTCCTCCAGTTCCGCTTCCTGTCGTCTCTTCGGCGCCACCGTCTCCAATCCGAAAATCCCGGCCGGCATCACCGCTGTTTTATAAACTTTGCCCTTCATCCTGGCGGATCCTCTTCTGTCGCATAGAACACCGGCCACCTTCCGCTTGGACTGGTTTCTTCACCTCCTTGCTCCGGATTGTTGACCCCAAGAATTTGAAGTCATCCACCCTCGCCATCTCTTCCCCCTCCGCCTCGCTCATTCACGCACATATATTCCGTTTTACTTCGGCTAATCTTCATTCCTCTGCTTTTTCCAGTACGTGCCTCCAAGTGAACAAAAAAAAAAAGTCTCGGATCAGCATCATTTCTGGTGGTCCAGACCCCTCTGCAAGGTTAGTTGATCAACATTGTAGAAGGAAACCGCAATAGGAATAAGAGTCCCGGGACCACATCAGTGGTGGACGGCGGCTGCAGTTCTTCGGCTCTGTGGTATTTCTTTGGCAAACGTCCAGACACCAAACTCGACCCGGCGAAAAACTGACCTCCGCGGGATGAATTCACTTTCCCTGCTCGGCGTCACATGCTGAATATCACCAACTGAAGAAAAACAAATAAATCAACAACTCCTGACTGCATACATAAATCTCGAAAACCACATGAAAGCTGTTTTGGAAAGTCACCAGAGGAGGCTGATTCGGCTCTGTGGGTATTGTGTGCTCCGTTTCGGATATGTTGCTGCTCCAGGTGTGTACATGAAGGTTTCTGTTCCTTTCCGTGTTGCCCATCTATGGCATTTCCCATCAAATGTTAGCATTTAGCTTGCACACTTTTATTTGATATGTTACTGCTCGTAGTGACGTAATAACCATTAAAACATCTTCCCGAACTATTATTTTTTAATGGTCTAAGAGTGATGGTATAGATAAAAACGAGCCGCAGGCAAAGGTATCTTCACGGCTGGACCAGTTCCTGCTGCACCCAAGCGATCCATTTTTCTGTTCCAGTCACATGGCACAAGTCCGACAGCCGTTGGTTTGCTCGGCGGAGAGTACAAATGTGTGAGTGGTTAATTAACTACGTTCACTTGTTATTGTCTAAAGGAGAAAAATAAAACGTTCTCACTTTCAGTCTTGAGGCGACAAAACTGCGCACAGCACCAGCGAAGTGAGGAAGTCCAGGTCCCAGAGGCGGAGTGAACGGCAGCCGTCTCGAGCAATTGTTCACTTTTTCGTTGGTTAATAAATGACAAAGTGCAGACAGAGCAATATCAATTTGTTCCAAAAATTACTGCTCATGTATTTGGACAAAAACTTTGTCTGGATTGTGTCCAACGCGATTCAACAAGAGTGATAAAATATTCCTCTCGGTAGTGCGGCTCGATCGCGCCACGCAGACCGTTAGGAAGCCATCAAGCTAAAAGAAAGCCGAGCAGCTTTTAATTCCGAGGCATCAAAAATCAATACCGGGTGTCGTCCCGTCCCCCCCCCCCAAACGTTAAGTCGAGACGTCCTCATGCTCCGAGTTTGATCTCGTTTGCCGTAACCGCGCGTGCCGTAATTGCAGCCGGAGAATCCGCCGCGGCGCGGAGTCGGGCTACAAATCGTCTATTGTTTGCCGTTTTCAAATTGATAAGTGCTCGCGTGCGATAACTCAGCCGGGGCGGCCGGCGAATCCTTTTAGGAAGACGAGTCCGCGTGCCAGGAATAACGTCCGAGGATATATACGAGCGCCCGTCCTAAATGGATCTGGAAGCGGCGCCGCTGTGTTTATGTCTTTGTCTTGCCGACAAGGTGTTTCGTGAAGAAACAGAACCCACCGCGTGTAAACTGTCTGTCGTGTTTCCATTCCCACTGTAAATTGGATTGAGACCTAAGCGGCGCGAGCGCGCGATACGCCGCCCGCTGAGATTTGGTTGACGCGGCCCGTGGCGGCCTCTCCCGCGCAAAGACAACGCGACGGGCGGACGCCGTGTTCGGAACCCAACACGGGGTTCGAGTCTTCAGGAGAGTCAAACGGTCCCTCTGCATCCGTCGGAGCTTTTTTTTCCTCCCCCATTTTTAGTCTTTCTGAGGCATGACACCTTTTAAATTTGTTTTTTTTTTTTTTTTTGCTGTTCGTTTTGTTTTGTTTAAGAGGTCCACTCCAAAGTGCGCGGCGAATGAGATGTGACTGTGTGGCTGATCGTCACGGCCGCTCCGTTTGGACATCGTTTGCCGAAGGGGCCGAGGCAACACGTCGAGCTGTGTAAAACTTCCGTGGCTTCAGTTCAAAACAACACTTTGAATTCCCCCATTTCGACCTCGCCCGACTTGAAACGCTCGCTCGTGTTCAAGCGGACCTTTTCCAGAGTTTTCCCGACAAATTCAAACTGTTCCAAAGCGTCTTTATAAAACAACTGCAACACATTTTTGGTCCAAACACCCAAAAGATCAAGCACGGACGACACTTATGTAGGGCGGCCTCGAATCTTCGCAGGGATTAATTTTCAACGCGTTCGGCAAAAGAATCTCAAAATTTTGGGATCATATCACAAGGGTGATAAAGTGCAACGCTTACCGGCAACGGCATGTCTATAATCGCTGATACAAGGTAACGTAACCCATGCACGCATGCATCCATCCATCCATCTATCTTCTCAGCAGCTTATCCTCACAAGAGTCATGAAGTCCTGGAGCCTATCCCAGCTGTCAACAGGCAGGAGGCGGGCGGGGGTACACCCTGAACTGGTTGCCGGCCAATCGCGGGGTACAAAACACACCTCGGGGCAATTTCGAGTCTGCTTGTTTTGGGGATGTGGGAGGAAACCGGAGTGCCCGGAGAAAAGCCACGCAGGCACCGGGGAGAACATGCGAAGTCCACACAGGCGGGTCCGGGGTAGAACCCGGGGGACCTCAGGACTGTGAGGCCAACGCTTTCCAGGTGATCCGCCGTGCCGCCGGTAACGTGTTAGCTAATTTAACCCCGCCTCCCATCCCTAATTAGAGAATTTAATAAAGAGAGCAAAATAGAGAATTTCAATTCCTGTTATTGAAGAAATGGTAAGAAAGCATATTTTAAGCATATTCATAAAAGTAGTTTCTACAGACGCAAGTCAACACAACGCTTTAGCCAAACCAAAGCAAATCTACACTCTTTTGCTGGCAGCCACGTCACTCAGTCTAAGCCCCGCCTTTCAAAGCCATAAACATTCAAAGTCACACATACTACAGTACAATGTGTGGATGGTGATCGCGAGTGGACCACGGGAAGATTTGTACCTCACATTCATCTCGTATTGTTTCATTTAAAAAAAAAAAAAAAAAAAAAATTATATAGGACTAATCACGCCACTGGACAACCCTCACAGTTCTGAGGATCTGGGTTCAAATCCCAGCCTCACCATCCCAAAATTATTAATTAATTGAAGACACTAAAATTACTCAAGTAATTGTGCCCCCACCACTCAAAAAGTATTTTTTCATTTTTCTGTTTGTTGTTTTATAGTTTTGAGGTGCAACAAAACCAAAATATATGTCGTTTGAAAAGTTTCTTCTCACAAATGTCGGTCCAAAATCGGTGTAAAAATAAATGTATGTAATATGGAAAAAAGCTTCTATTTTGGTTAAAGATGACAGTCTGCGCTTTCTTTTCACAGGTCTTGAAATGTCGGTCAAAATGCACTAAAATATGATTATTATATCGGGAGCTTTAAAATAAAATTGTCAGTGAAGAGTTCATTTTTTAACAATAAATACATCACAAAATTATGTTCCCAAACCACCTCCATGTCATTTCAAAAGAGATTTGATTTTGAAGACATCAATTACTACTTTCCTGTTAGTCAGGGTTTGGGCGCCATCTTGTGGCATTTCCGGGTAAAACTCGAACGTGAATCTGTGAGACTTCACTGCAACGATTTCACGTGAGGCGCTGTGACTTTTGCTTCACCAAAGGACCGCCGGCGCGTCACGTGGAAAGAACGCGACGCGCCGCGCTTGTAAAAATAGAAATTGTCAAATTACCGGCAAAGACGGACGACGCGGCGACGTCCGCGTCCTTGTTTTTGTCATCACTTCTGGACCGGCCCGCTCTGCCGATAACTTTTGCGGGGAGAGAAAAGAAAAGACGGCAGCTCCCGACGTCAACGCGGCCAATTTGCAGAGCAGCCGCGACACGGCCGAGGCTAATGAAGGGAAACTTTAAAGATCGACAGACCGCCGCCGCGTCTTTTGATGCGCTGGACGTTGAAAAGCCCCCCCCAGTCCCCACCCCCACCCCCGCCAACCCCCAAAATAAATAAATAAAAGCGCTTTAGTGTTTCGACCAAGATTTTTTCGAACTTTTTGAGTCCTCACACGCCGTACGGCGGAGGCATTTTTTCCCCAATTCGAGGACGCTTGACCTCATCAGGGTTAAAGATGACTTTCGGGCGAGAGGTGAGGCGGTGGGGGGGGGGGGGGGGCACTTGAGAAATCAAGCCAGCCAATCAGGGGTACGTATGGAAACACCAAGCATTGACATTCACATCTACGGACAATTTAAGTCTTCGATGCACGCGTGCATACGCACGCAAATCGACGTCTTAACTGCTGACAACAAAAATGAGAACACCCCTTCGTTCAAACTTTCCAAATTTGGGCTAATTCGCCTTCCTGCTCCTGATTTCACTTACTCGTACGACGTTACGTCACAGTCAAATCGGAGCTTTTCATTGGCCCAAAGAAATGTTCGGGAAGAGGAATTGGTTTGGTATGTTTTGTTGTTTTGCTGCACCGGAGCCGAAATGGACCATATGGTTTAGTCCAGGGGTGTCAAACTCATTTTTATCGTGAGCCACATTGCCGTTACGGTTTCTGCCAGAAAGCCATTATGACTGATAACCATGAAAATTTTTATTACCCATCATATTTACACATTAAATTTACCAACTAGTATAGGAACCAGAAATCGAGGGTAATAGGTTTTTTCAACTATTGTTGCTGTATGATAACGCAGAAAATGCTTGCAATATCTCATCTCATCAACATTTATGATATAACAATTTGAAATTTTGGTTCAGATTTAAACAAAAATCGTAGAAGTTGATACACATGTTTTGCCTTTACGGGCCACATTAAAATCACGTGGCGGGCCGCATCTGGCCCCCGGGCCTTGAGTTTGACACCTGTGGTTGAGCCGACGAGTCTGCCTTGAAGTAGTCTAAAAATTTAAATTCGTCATTTACTTTTTATTTATCTACATTAAAATATGTCTATGTGAAACTAGTTTGTGGTGCACAAAAAAAAGAAGCTGGAGTCCACTGGACTGGAAAAAATTTGTCATCATTTTTAATCATATTTTCGTCCACGAGAAAGACAAATTATTTTTCCACTTTTTTTTTTTTTTTTTTAAATGATGATGATGATCATGAATTTATTGCTAATTATTTTTGCAGACACCCAAGATACAGCTTAGGAGCATCAGTTTGTGAACCGCCGATTTAGACTTTTTAAAAATTTTAAATAATCACGTGCACGATTAGATGGAAATGGGAAGCACGCACGCGCACGCATGCACACAAGCAGGAGCTGCCGCACATGTTGCCGAAAGAGCCATTGTGACAGCGACGGCCGCCGCCACATAACGAGAAGGGACAGGGCGGCGAGGAGGGCAAAGCGAAAATGTCAGGGCGCAGGCCACGAGGCGACCGCGCGCGATGGCGCCGTGGCGATGAGCGAGAAGCCATGAACGGATGGCGGCGGTTCTGCGGCTGATTTCCGCACACAAGGTCAGCGGCGACAGTCAAAACAAACCGCGAGTGTCGCGTCTTCGCCCTCCTCGAGGACGACGCGAAGCCCCCCAAAAAATCAACGAGAAGACGCGATGGAGAAGTTCCGGCATCTCGCAGCTTTCGTCGGGCGGGAGCCGATCGCTGAGCACCAGTATGAACCGACTCGCCCTTCACTATACTTTTTACTTGGAAATTTTAGGGAGCGGCGGCACGGTGGACTCGGGTTCAATCCCGACCCCGCCTGTGTGTTCTCCTCGTGCCTGTGTGGGCTTTCTACCCTTAGGTGTGATTGGTCGTCTGAGTGTCTCTATGTGCCCTGCGGTTGGCTGGCGACCAGTTCAGGGTGTACCCCGCCTCCTGCTCTTTGCCAGCTGGGACTGGCTCCAGCAGTCTCCCTAGTGAGGATAAGCAGCTAAGAAAATGGCTGGGTGGATGGATTTTCGGGAGCCGTCTCGAGCCAACAAGGTTATTGGCCTGGCTAAACGAAGCTCCTCCCCTCAGCTCACCATAGTTCATGGCACCAAGAGGCCAGACAATGTTTCGATATTTGACCCGAGCACAAAAGCAGCAAACAGGTGAGTGAATACCAAGGGCTAGGCCCCTCCCCCCTCCCAAAAAAATGCAAATAGCCGAAATTGCAACTGCAAACCGCAAAAATGCGAGAGTTCAAATCAAGTCAGAAGGAGTCACTCTGTCGGTAAACATTTACGCTAAGAGGCGCTAAGTACGAAATTAACCACGATTACAAAGTAAAGCAGTGTTGCTAACCTTTCGAAACGTTCATCTTTCATCAAATCAACTTCCAATTATGCCTCAATTGCTTTCAGATTAAACCATTCCACGCCATGCTCCGAATTCTTAATTCATCTAACGGCGATCAAAAAGATAGAGGGAGCCGGTCCTCCCAAAACGAGTTTCCCCGCCGGCTAACGCGAGGCAGGCCATCCGAGTCACCTGCCGCCGCGGCTTTCAGCCACAAGTCGTCCGTCTGTGCGTTTGGGCAGAGATTCATTCGGGCCCGCTCGTCAAACTCGGGCAGTCGCGCACGGGACGGGGAAGAAACAAGCCAGGCAAATTGCCAATTCCCATGCAAAGCGTCCCGTTTGTCTGGATAAACTATTAGACGTGCTCCGATCTTCCGCGTGTTATGTCTGCAGGAACAATAAAGCACCTCAGATGACAAGCAAATCCATCTCTTTGCCTCCCTTTTTTACTTCATTCTGACACAAGTCAAAATCAACACGTCGGCTTCAAAATCAAAATCAAGCAGTTGTAGCGGGTCTCGGTCACTGGCACCAAACAGCGCTCGGAGCTCGGATTTTCGCTCTTAAATCAAAGCAAAAAATGACGGAAGTCGGGTCACTTGTATCTCAAGGCACCGATGTACCCGTCGCCGCTCTTTGCTCAGTTAATTAAAGGTCAAATGTCATGAAATGGATGATTTTTAGTATGTTATTAATGGGGAAAAAAAACGCCAGCCCGTATGGATTCATCCATTTTTTTCCCGCCGCAAAACGTGATTTTGACGTATACGGCTTTTGGTAACTCCCATGAAAATCCTCTCGAGGGATTTGTTTTCGAGAAGAAGCAGGAAGTGACGTACATGGCGGGACTTGTTTGTTTCTATTAGTTCTACCTCTGCTAAGCTAGCTCGTTGTTCCTTCGTGTTAGCCAAAATGGTGGCTTGTTGCATTGCTGGATATTGCTCGAAAACTCGGGAGGACGGATTTACCCTTCATAAGTTTCCGTTTCGTCGTGAAAAATGGATTGCACGGGTGCAAAGGACGAGAGCTTCGTGGGTGCCAAACGACAGGTAGGAGTGTATACAGCTACTAAAAAAAAAAAATAATAATAATAATAAAAATAATAATAGTTTGGGCCGTAATCCGGGTCTCATAGCATAACAAAAGGTTCGCATAAGTATGACAGGGGTGCTAAATGTATCGATGTGGGCGTCGGACAGCTGCCGCGTCGGCTCGCCGGCGAATGCTGCCGGGTCGGGCTCGCGTGCGACGACAACACCGTAAAGCAGCTCGGCTCGGCGCCGCAAATGAGCCACCCCAGCCGACCGGCCGGGTCGCGATGTCTCATCTCCGCCGCGGGAGTTGATCGGACAGGGAGGCGGTTTGGCCGTGATCCGCATATCATCTAAATATGGCTCGAAACGATAACGACAGGGAAATATTGCCTCGGTAATTTCACTCGGTTGTGAGACGTTTTCTTCGAAAAGAGCTTCCGTGTCCGAAGGGGCGTGTTCGTCTCCCATAGTAGGGTCCAACGCGTGTTTTCATTGGCGGATGTCCGGGTGACGTCACGGACAGGAGATGCAGCCAATATGGCGGCCGCTTGGATGTCGTCGAATGACACTTCTGCAACTTTGCGCACGGACGACGCGCTCTCCGCTCATGTTAATTTTTTCGTATAGACATTGAAGTGAATCATGTGATATGTATTTTTCATGACAATAACTATTTTAGAAGGTTTATAGGGATGACACTTGACCTTTAAGGCCAAGTTGGTTGGGCTGCTTCTTTGGAGGCACGAAGGTTCGTTTCGTGTCCGTGCGGTCAAAAAGCGCCGTAAGCGCGACTTCAAATGTCTCAGGTGTGACTGAAACAATCTCGGGTCCAAACGCCGGCATTCCGCTCTCCCCTCCCTCGCGGCACTCCAGATTCAATCCGGCTGGGTGGTGACAAGAAGCAATCAGCTCTCGTTCTTCTTCTTCTGTCGGCCCACACGCTTCTCGCACGAGGGTGGTTTACACCCCGCCCGCTCTTTTCCCGGCATGAGCCGAGCCGCATTCCTCCACAGGCTATTGTGCAACCGTGGAAAAGGAAAAAAAAAAAACATGAAAAATCATCTCGGAGGAGACTCGAGCCATTCTCCGTTTCGCGAGCCCGCCCGACAACCCACAGGAAAGGAGAAGAGAGCGTTCTCGGGGCGTGATCTCCGGGTCCGAGCCGTGAAACCCGAACGACGCGGAGCTGCGTCGCGGGTCGAAAGACCCACCCCACCCCCCACCCCCGGAACAGTTCGGCACAAACGAATCCGCTTTGCTTCCGCGGCGGGAACTGGGCGTCTTCCGGTCGGCGTGAAAAGAAGGCCATTAGCGCCGGTCGGCCGGCGCTGACCCGAGATGCCGCTGCGCTCGCCCCGTCGAGACGGACCGGCTTAAGTGCTTCTGACAACTTGCGGCTTTCGCTCGGGTCGACGGGCAAGCGACCCTGGCGCGGCGTCGAATGCGCCGCGCAAAAGAGGCGAGTGCATAAAAACAAACAAAAGGAACACAGAGGGTCCAACTAGGACGAGTATTGTATAAATGATACTAAATTCTAATTACATCAATACAAAACAAGCATAATTAAATCTTTTAAAAATTGAAAGAATGAACTGATTTTTACTGCAGATGCAATAAATAGGAGACGAAATGTCTGGAATTAGCCGATTACTTTTTCCAGCTAATGCCATACAAAACTGAAACTTCCATCTGTCCATCCATTTTCTTAGCCGCCTATCCTCACAAGGTTCACGGGGAGTGCTGGAGCCTATCCCAGCTGTCAACGGGGAGGAGGCAGAGGACACCCTGAACTGGACGCCAGCCAATCGCAGGGCACGTCGAGACAATCAGCCGCACTCACAATCACACCTACGGGCAATTTAGAGTGTCCCATTAATGTTGCATGTTTTTGGGATGTGGGAGGAAAACCGGAGTGCCCGGAGAAAACCCACGTAGGCGCGGGGAGAGCATGCAAACTCCACACAGGCAAGTCCGGGATTGAACCCGGGACCTCAGAACTGTGAGGCCAACGCTTTACCAGCTGAGGCACCGTGCCGCCAACTGCAACTTATTTGACAAAAAAAAAAAATATATTACACTCATTTGGATTATTCTATTAAAAAAAAATCTGATTGTACTGAGTCAAATTTAAAAAATATATATTTTATCGTATGAAATTATTAAATTTATATAAAATTTCAATGAAACTAAAAAAAAACACCTAAATCAGATTAAATCTTGTAAATTAAAAAGAAAAAAAAAAAAAATATATTACACTCATTTGGATTATTCTATTAAAAAAAAATCTGATTGTACTGAGTCAAATTTAAAAAATATATATTTTATCGTATGAAATTATTAAATTTATATAAAATTTCAATGAAACTAAAAAAAAACACCTAAATCAGATTAAATCTTGTAAATTAAAAAGAAAAAAAAATAGATTTGACCTAATCGGAAATGTTGAATAAATTTCAATTTAAAACAAAACTTTTTTTTTTCCCCCCTTTCGGCTCGTCCCGTTAGGGGTCGCCACAGCGTGTCATCTTTTTCCATTTAAAACAAAACTGAAATCAATTATTAAAACAACGGCAGCATGGTGACCAAGTGGTTAGAGAGTCTGCCTCACTGTCCTCTGTTCTGAGGACCGCAGTTCAAATCCCAGCCCCGCCCGTGTGGAGTTTGCATTTTTGCTCCGGTTTCCTCCCACGTCGCAAAAACATGCAAGGTTCATTGGAGACTCTCAACTCGCCTCTGGCGCGGTTTTGAGCACTGACTGGAGACGGTTTAACACTGGGAAAGCGAAACAATCTTAAATGATTCTTATTTTTTGGACCGCCTTCAACAAAGTTTCAACCATTTCTTGAGAAAAATAAATAAACCCCCTTGCATTGCTGAGGAGCGCGATGGCGGCTAAAGAGCCGCCTTAGAACGTCTTCGCGAACGTAGTCGGGACGCATTAGACGCAGATTAAGCAAAGCCGTCGGCATAAGAGAGAAGCCGATCCTGAGCCGCTCAATCCTTATCCCGTGTTATGGCTTCAAGTGTCTGCATTATCTCGCCATCGTAAAAAAAAAAAAAAAACTCGCCCCCGTCGTGCGTAAATAAAGAACTCGCGCCGGCTGAATTAAGGAGATGAGATCTCTGTTCTGTACCGAGGAGATCTCGTGATGGCAGGAAGCGGCCGAGGAGGAAAAAGGACAGCGATGATTAAAAATAAAGTGGGGAAGGGGGGGCGGGGGGTCGATTGACTGACTGACTGTCTGTCATCCACGCAGCGGGGGGGGGGGGGGGGGGGGGGGAGATGACAACGCCGCGCCTTTCTACGACAAGAAACCATTTGTCTTGGAATGACACGTTCGATGGCCGCACTTGAGACACGGCGATCGTAGCCCCGAAATGGAGCTGGGATGACTTGTTTTTGGGGGGGGTGCACTCGGTCCAGAGAAAAGAGCGCCATTCTTTCTGAGTCGCGGCTAACTGGAGTGGGCTAACTCCGATTTTCTCACCTATTCACTGCTTCGTTTATACTCGCCGGGTATGTTTCCCCCCCCCCCCAAGTGGCAGGCCTGGAAGAGGGTTTGTGAACCGCAGTAATGACCGACGGATCCCCGCGGATGGCGGCGCTGCGTCGCTTTTAAGTAGAAGATAACGATTAGCCGGCGAATCTCATCTTAGAAGAAGAACACTGCTGAAAGCAAATGAGACAAACGTTTTTTTTGGGGGGGGGGGGGTTTTACTTCTACGTGTCCGTCGGGATGATCTGAAACAGAGAGACTCGAAGCCAGTGAGAACTCGGAATTCTTTACAGCAACAAGCTTGTAAGCGCTACGAGCGTCCGCTTGGTGATCCAACATGGCCGCCAGCTGCCGGGAGCATAATCGGACATTAAAGAGAAGCGAGGGAGGGGGAAGAAACAATTAAAACTGGGGTACACCCTCGCTCCTGTATTTGACTGTATCTAACCACTGCTAAGAACAGAGAATTCTAGAACCCGAGTACAAATATTTCTATATGAAGAAAATGGTCATTATGTCATTGAATAAATTAAGAACTTTTGTCTCTTATTTTCCCCCCGCCAGAGTTGTAAATATGGGTTGGGGTAAAGAGTTACACAGCCGTCTCGGCAACAACAACAAAATGCCCCGTCACAAACGCAGACGGCGATATTTCGCCTCCGAAACGACTCTGACAGAATCAATACCGCTCTCCCGATAATCGCGGAGACGACGCCAGCCGTCTCGGGAGGATGGGAAAAAAAAGAACTCGTCGACAAAAGACGGCAGAAAGGCTCCATCGAGGTCAGCTTTGTGTTTACGTATACAAAGACGAGCTATTTCGACAACTCCTGCGAGTGCGAGCGACTGAAAACTCGTCGACCCAAAAATTCTGTTCCGCGGTTTTGATGAGTCCGACATCACTCGCGCTTGAAGTTTGAATGAATTTAAGCTCCTGGGGGGAACACTCGATGGTTAGCGGCGGTCGGTCTTTGAGGTTTTGGGGGGGGGGGGGGGGGGGCTTGCAACTGCTGTGGAAATTGCACTTTAATGAGCTTGCCCTCCTTCAGCTTCGATATACAGCGGTATCTTTTGGGGAGGGGGGGGGGGGGCACTTGACCTGCAAGCGATGATTTGAGGTAACAGTGAGGCGTCAGGCTCCCCACGTTCGATAATCTGAACCTCGAGGGGGTCTGTTGACCGGTGTGACGGTCTGAGCGCTCCCCCGTGCTGAAAAGCCCCCTTGTGTGAGGGGAACTCTGGGTACGTACTGGGAAAATCTCCCGGTCTCATCGTTCCCCTTCTTCTACATAGAGGGAGCTAACATAAATGAAATCCTAACCCTAACCTAACCTCAAAAATGCGTACATTCGCTCTTTTCGTCTTTCTGAGACGTCCATAGCGAACATGAACGCTCGGCGGCGAGTCGTCGAACGGCGCATGTTGAAGCATGGACGGGGATGTTTCAGACTGGTCGGAAGTTTACAAAATATACTCGCATGCGCATTACTCACAAGGAGATCCGTCACACCGGGGTCAAACCCAACGACCTGAATTTTGGCTAAATACATCAAGTTCAGGAAGCAGCGACGATCACCAACACGAGGCTAAATGAAGAAGACGTTCGCTAATCTTTAATATCCCGTCAACCATTTCAATGAGCAAATGCTAACGACAGGCTAGCGTGTTCGCCAGCCAATTTCGCGCTCGCCTTCATGGACACCCACCACGCCGGGCAGCGCCTTTTAAAAGACACGCGCAAAAAAAAAAAAAACGTCACCAATACTACAGCAGAATGTGTGGATGGCAACCCCCAAGTGGAAACTTCAAATGCATGTTTTTGTGTTTAATAAAGCAAAATCCAATTTTATCCAGCTGCTTAATTAAATCGGGAGAACACTTGATTCGAAAACTTGTAAGGGTACACTTTTTAGCGGTTTTATCGTGTTACCCCTTGCTTTATTTGTCATTTTGCCTGCGCCCGTTGGCCTCACGAGACAGCGAAACTAATTTCAGGAGTGGAAGAAGGAGATTATCAGATCCGAGCGCTCCACCTCCAGACAAAGATATCGATGTAGACTCGACTCGGGGAACAAACGGCGTCCCAATGCTCGTTTTCAGCCTGCGCGGCAACTCTCAAGGAGGACGCGAGTCAACCGGCGAGCTGGTAATTATTCCTTATCTGCGGCGGGGGGTGGGACAAACTCGACAATGGGAAACGCTGAGCGGACGCTCCGTAAAACACGAGCCGACAAAAGAATGTGCGCGGCGTAATCAGCCTCGTTGCCTTTTGAGGGATTTGGCAGGAGACAAAGTGACAAATGTAAATAAGGAGCGATAAGGAAGGGTCCGGTCAAGGTCTCGGTGCAGATGGATTTGCTCCGGGGGCTGCCGAGACCGTCGAGGGAAGAATGTGGAATGTTATAAGAAGATGAAATAACCGGGCCCCGTTCAAACATATGTGAAGCGCTTCGTTCCAATTCTGCAGATGTCGTCACGTTTCTATCGGCCTCGTCAAATTTCGAGAGGACGCTTGCGATATTAACCGAGCGACAACCGAGACGGACTGGACGGTCAATGGGAGAACGTGTGGGAAAAATAGCAGGGCCATTTTACCATTTGATCATCATAAAAAAATCAATACATTTAAAAAAAAAAGGGGGAAAAATAAGAGTTTTTTTTATATTTATTTATTTCCTGTATTCTTTAAAATATAATTTCAATAAACTAAATATATTCAGGTGTTAAAAATTATCTATCAAATACAATATTTTGAATAAAAATTTGCATACATTAATTCATCAAATTAAACAAATTAAAAAAAATCTTTACCAGGATTTTAACATCATTTGTTTGAAAAAATAAAAATGAAAATACTGCACTGAAATGAGATCTCCGTAGATTCAGAAATATTTAGCCTGACTCACCTCTGATTTATCCTTGTTTTTTTTTAAATATTAACCTCATATTTAACTGTGCTTATTACTGTTTTAGAATATGTTCTAGAAGGCTTTTCCTGACAATTTCATCATAGAGGCTGCGATATTAACCAAGCGACAACCGAGACGGACTGGACAGTAAATGGGAGAACGTGTGGGAAAAATAGCAGGGCCATTTTACCATATGATCATCATGAAAAATCAATACATTTAAAAAAAAAAAGGGGAAAAATAAGAGTTTTTTTATATTTATTTATTTCCTGTATTCTTTAAAATATAATTTCAATAAACTAAATATATTCAGGTGTTAAAAATTATCTATCAAATACAATATTTTGAATAAAAATTTGCATACATTAATTCATCAAATTAAACAAACAAATTAAAAAAAATCTTTACCAGGATTTTAACATCATTTGTTTGAAAAAATAAAAATGAAAATACTGCACTGAAATGAGATCTCCGTAGATTCAGAAATATTTAGCCTGACTCACCTCTGATTTATCCTTTTTTTTTTTAAATATTAACCTCATATTTAACTGTCCTTATTACTGTTTTAGAATATGTTCTAGAAGGCTTTTCCTGACAATTTCATCATAAAGGCTGCGATATTAACCGAGCGACAACCGAGACGGACTGGACAGTAAATGGGAGAACGTGTGGGAAAAATAGCAGGGCCATTTTACCATATGATCATCATGAAAAATCAATACATTTAAAAAAAAAAAAAGGGGGAAAAATAAGAGTTTTTTTATATTTATTTATTTTTTATTTCCTGTATTCTTTAAAATATAATTTCAATAAACTAAATAAATATATTCAGGTGTTAAAAATTATCTATCAAATACAATATTTTGAATAAAAATTTGCATACATTAATTCATCAAATTAAACAAACAAAAAAATCTTTACCAGGATTTTAACATCATTTGTTTGAAAAAATAAAAATGAAAATACTGCACTGAAATGAGATCTCCGTAGATTCAGAAATATTTAGCCTGACTCACCTCTGATTTGTCCTTTTTTTAAAAATATTTACCTCATATTTAACTGTGCTTATTACTGTTTTAGAATATGTTCTAGAAGAAGGAGAAGAAGAGGAGCTGCAGCGATTTCCGGCAAGTGCTGGCAGTTCACTCCGTGCGACAACAATCTCTGGCAAAACGGAAGCCGAAAAACACGCGAGCCAGGCTACGTTTTGCGAAAACGCAATTGAAATTTCCCAGCGCTTTTTGCAAAATGTGTTTGCGCCAATAAAACCGAACCGGTCGAACTTTTTAGTCAGAATTCCAGTTGTTTATTTTGTTCTTCTTTTTAATCGCAATTGAATAATGGTGAAAACAATATTTCTTTTTTTATATAACAGAAAAAGATGGCATTAGAAGACAGGTGTGTAGACTTTTTCTAGAGTGGGCCGCGAGGGCACCCTCCGTGCCAGAACGTCCCATTACTGGCAAAGCCTCGCAGAGAGCTTCAAAGCCACTTTGTTGTGGCCGTCAATGATGCTGACGAGAGCGCGCTGGATTCTCTTCTGCGGGTCATGCGGCACAAACCAAAAGGAAGACGGAGAAGGGGGGGGGGAGATAAAATAAAAATATCGCAGAAACGTGAGGTCAACCTAAAGCTGATGCCGGAAAAGAGCATTATTCAGTTTTTTTTCCCCCTCTCATGAAAAGCAAATCTACTTGGCGCAGAAGTACCTCGAGACGCCAATTGAGTTCGTCCGTGACCACACTGCAAATCCTCTTTCCTCATTGAAAAGGCTGGAAACGCCATTTATCTGTTCCACCGCCCCAAAGAAAAACTTAGCACTATGATTTTAATGAGAAAAAATAGCACTATATAACACATTCCATTTCATAAAAACATACATTATTGACATAAATGTGAAGAAATGAACAAATTTGACTTTTTTGCTTCAATTCAGTGGATATTGTGCTGTTCCTTCTGGTGTATCTTTCAATGTGATGGTTAATGTATTGCATCGTTCCATCAGAACGAAGCAATAAATGTAAATGAAATAAACTGCAAACCTTGGCCACCTGGGGGCGGTATAATGGAATCAGTCACTGTGGTTTGACAGGCACGTATGCGCCCATGCGCACTCGCAAATCTGCAAAGTCGAAGCGCATTAAATTTGTTACGAGACGAAATACATAGATATCGAAAGACGTCGCTTATTTTGTGTAGCCTTGACCAATGTTCCCTCGAAGCTGCGCCACCGCGCAATTGCGCACTTGTCGCACATGAAAACCGATTTAGTCCAGCGAACCACAGCCTGATGTCATTTTTTTTTTTTTAACACTGTCTCCAACAACGAGCCGCTGCTCGGTCGACTTCTACTTCCTAATTTACCTGACACGCCCCCCCCCTCCCCCGCCCTCCGCTCTTAAAGGGGTACGCTCATAATTACAAACACAACTTACACCAGCAACTTTATACCTGCGGGCACTTTTCAAATGTGAGTGACTGATGGAATGTAGAGAATGGATGGAAATGGATGACATGCATAATCTCATTAACCGCAGTAATGCTAGTCGTTCTTTGCAGTGGATAAAGAATCTGTGAGTATTTTTACACTTTGCCCACAAGTGATTTCCCATCATTTATGTTCCAAAATCCGCTGCTTCCCGGGTCGTAACACAGCAACAGCAGAGCTACTGGGTAGCTCGTCTATGGCGTATTGAAATCGTTTGTCAGCATCAAGACGGATAGACTCGCCCGAAGCGAATCGATGGGGTCGTTTCAAAACGCACAATTAATTAGTCATTGTCGTTGTGCATTTGAACGGCTCGGCATGGCATTAAACAGCTTGACGCCTCTTCTGAAAAAGAATTGTTCGATTGTATCTGAAGGCACTTCTGGAATATTTGTTCGCCACTATTTTCCCCGTCACTTCTTATTTCAAATCGAGTCCAGGCGTCGTAAATGTTGCCCCCCAAAAAAATATTGAATCAATCCATCGATCTGACCCCGGTTGAGCGTTAACGTGTTCTATTGTGGTTGCGGTCTGAGAGTGTACTGCATCACGCTGAGAGCACTTTGGAACAATTTTGCCTGATTTTGTTCTGGTGCTGGGAGTCGGAAAAAAAACCCGGTCAATAATAAATTGCCGTCTTTAGTATTGGGCCAGTATTTGGGGCTCCCCCCACCCCCGCCCCGCCTTCAGGGTGTCACGCAATTAAATGAGCGCTCGCTCGCGACTCGTCAATAACGTCAAAATAGAGAAAATTCAATACTGGTTAGAAGCTGAAAAGCCACGAGGACAATGTGAGCGTTCATTTTTTTTGTCGGGGGGTATTTTGGCGAGGGCTTCGTTTGCCTTCTCTAACAGCGACATCAGCCTTCGGTTTGGTTCGGAAAAAAAAATGAGTCGCAGCCGCTTCCCCGTCTTATCGCCGAAGTCTCATCGAACACGACAACGTCTGGCGCCGGGCGAGCCTCGTCGCGGCACGGCGCCGCAGTCGGGTTTTCTTTGAATGGAAACGGACAGGTTAGTTAGAGGACGCGTGGCTAATTGGAGGAGAAGCCAAAGTGAAGACGCCGAAGACGGAGAAACGTTTACGGCTAGAACGAGCCCAAATGCGCTTGTCCGGTCCGAACTCCTCCGCGGTTGAAACGAGACGCAGCCCTCATCTCCATTTCCCACTGCACAATACAAAATATTGCAGATACGACCACTGAGGCGTCCAAACTATGGCCCGGGGCCATTGGTGGCCTGTCTCCAATTTATTTGTGGCCCAGCGGCATGTTGTAAAAATATTTGACACGGGCCAACTGCCTATTTAAAGAAGAAACAAAGGGTACGGAGGTCAGCGGGAAAAGTGCCGGTGCCAGAAATGTGTCGATGTTGTGATACTCGCGTCCTACTACTACGGCTACAACACAAACGACAGCGAAGGCGTTTTATATTGAACTTTGCCAGACTTGCAAGGATACAAAGCAAACTATAATCAAAACAGTAATTCATCTTTTTTTCACAATGCCCCGAGTGACATAAGACGACTCAGTTTCAAAAGCAAAAATGGTTTGCTCCACTTTCTAAGATTAGTTAACACATTACCATAATGGACCTTTCCGACCTGTCAACCACTCGTACAATAACAGCCAATCAGATCGTCGCATTGTCTTGACGCGCCCCTCTCGCCGCCGTATTGTCCCACAAGCAATGCTGGTTGCCAGTAGCGGGCGCTTGGAAAAGTTCATGTTACGAAGAAAATGGTCCTCGGATGCGCTTGGGGAACGTGCAATTCTGATGAAAGATATCCTGCTAGCTTACAAAGGAGCCCGCTTGATTCGTTTACCAAACCCTAAAACACAGTATAACTGCTTACGAAGGATTAAGGCTCGCGGAAGAGCCCACGTACAATTAAATGTAAACAATATCAACAAAAACAAGGCTGTATGTTTGAAGGTAAGTGAGGGACAAGTATCTTCTCTGAGTTTGATCGAATTATTATCAGTACAGGAGAACAAGTTTCACTTTGTTAGCATATCATTGATCACTCGTGATCTTTCCAAGTAAAGTTTTTCAAAATTACTAAAATGGTATACTATAGGCAGCACAGTGGGTCATCTGGTAAAGCGTTGGCCTCACAGTTCTGAGGACCCGGGTTCGATCCTGGCCCCGCCTGTGTGGAGTTTGCATGATCGCCCCGTGCCTGCGTGGGTTTCCTCCCACACCCCATAAACATGCAACATTAATTAGACACCCTAAATTGCCCCTAGGTGTGATTGTGAGTTGTGATTGTCTCCGTGTGCCCTGCGATTGGCCGGCAACGAGTTCAGGGTGTGCCCGTTGAAAGCTGGGATAGGCTCCGGCACTCCCCGCTACCCTCGTGAGGATAAGCGGCAAACGTTATGGTCAGGGGAAAATTATCTGGATTATCTTGCTTAATTTCTTTTAAAAAATATTACAAAACAGGCCGGCACGTTGGATGAGCTGGTAAAGCGTTGTAACCTCACAGTTCTGACGACGTGGGTTCGATGCCGGCCCCGCCTGTGTGGACTTTGCGTGTTCTCCCTGTGCCTGCAGTTTCCTCCCATATCCCAAAAACATGCCACATTAATTGGCCACTCTGAATTGCCCATAGGTGTGATTACGAGGGCGGCTGTTTGTCACTACGTGCCCCGCGGTTGGCTGCCAACCAGTTCAGGGTGTGCCCGTCGACAGCTGGGATAGGCTCCAGCACTCCCCGTGACCCTCGTGAGGATAAGCGGCAATGAAAATCGATGGATGGTATACTATAGAATTACATGTCGGATTGCTTTAACCTTGTTTAGTGGATTAAAAAGATGCCGAATGTCCAAGTGGGACTTGCATTGATCCATTTTGCTGTCATAGGAAAAAGTCTGGACAATCCTGTACTGGTACGTCGATCGACCGCCATTCGCAGGGACGGCGGGAACGAACGGTAGTGCCGTTAATCTATTGGCTTGCTACGCTACTGTATTTTCACGGTGGTGGTGGTGGTACTTGGAGAGGCAAGTATTTGGAGGCGGGACTCGGTGTAAAAACTTTGAGAAGCACTAGATTAGAGGTAGCGGAGTGGTTTCGAAGCTTTGTCACGTCAAACAAACGCCAGCGTGAAGTGGAAATCGTTATTTGCGACCGCTCGCGCCCGGTGAACTCGCCAGTCGCGCGTCGACACAAACGCAACTAATTATTTCCACCGCGACGGGGAGAGCCGGGGCGCCTTCGCTCGCGTCTTTTCAGAATTCACCCGACGTCCCCGCTGTGAGATTTACGGCGCCGCGAGTCAAGCGGGTGACAAGAGGCTTGACAGACGCCTGACGCGGTGCCAAACCGTGCGGATGTGCTACAACGAGCGGAGCACAAAATCTCCTCCGTCACCCCGGCGTGCCGGCGTTGTGCCGCAGAGACCGACAACGAAGAAAAGTCCATCGGAGCGTGAGGTCTCGCAGTGATGGCTTGTTAACTCTGCCGAGCACAAAAATGGCCGTTTGTCACCAGTGCGCAATTTTCACCACACAAAGAAACCATTTCAAGCTTTTGGGGTCAGGAAGAAACTGTTTTGCCAACCAAAAAAAAAAATAAAAAAAAAAATCGATGAACCTGACGGAATCCGATATAAGTACAGCTACCATGAGCGATTCATTCCAGACCCATACGCCATACGGACCAAGTCATTTCATTTTTTTCGATACCATAATTTCCGGCCTATAAACCGCGACTTTTTCCCCCAACCCTGCGACTTATGCGGTGATGCGGCCAATTTGTGCAATTTTTTCCTAACTGGCGCAAGGAGGGGCTCGAGCGGAAAAGGTAAGAGTGAGACCGGTGGAATATATGTGCCGAGGAAGTGACTTTTACCGGTATGTTTTTTTTTTTTTTTTAACCGCCGCTGTTAGCGCCGCGCTAGTGTTAGCACAGCGCTAGGATGTTGCTGCTGTGTTACTGCTGCATCTCAGTGATTTTTTTTTTTATTTATTTTTTTTTAACTGGGCCTGTTAGTACTGTGCAGCTACCAAGGCTGTTTTTTTTTTTTTTTTTAACCGGTATGTTTTTTTACCAGCCATCTTCATGCTACCCTGATGTTCCCATGTTAAGCTAAGTTAAGGTATAAAAACTTTGAAAACTCTGTGTCCCTTTTTTCTTTGTAAATATCTCGTGTTTCAATGCGGGCACTTGCGGCTTTTACTCGCGTGCGGTTTATGCATGTACCAAATGGTATTTCCTTTACAAATGTACTGGCTGAGGGTTATAATCAGGTGCGCTCCGTCGGCCGGAAATTACGGTAGTTTTACCCATTCCCACACACTTTATACACATTTAAACTGATTGAAAAACATTATATTTGTAAAAACCTCAGTCATTAAATTACGCTTTTTGAAGTATTCTTAGCATTTGTTCACACACTGACCGTAAAAAAAAAAATTTGAGTATGATGTAAAATCGCTTGGAGGAAATCGAAAAGACTCTCGCTCACACACAGTTCTGCCTCTAAGCGATAGTTGTTGGGTTGTTTTTTTTTTTTTTTTTGGCTCTTCTACTTCGCTGTAAAACTGAAAACTGACATGAAACTAAATGTCATTTCATCTAACAAAAATCTGCTAGTTTAGGAAGATGTGAAAGGGTATAGACGGGCAAATACGCTACAAACAGTGACCTCACTGGTGTGCCGAATCATGGCGCTGATTAAATAGCGCGATTAGCGCAAATGTGTAACTTTGGCTGCCCACGATCGAAGGCCAATCCAAATTGTGCAGTTTTACTGGATTAAGACAGGGTCAAATAAGACAAAATATGTCCAACGAAAATGTTTGTTAGCTTAATGCTAACTCATATGGAATAAAAGCAGCACTTGTTTGTTCATATTTAGCTTGACATTGAGATTTTTGCATATTTCTATCAAATGTTGTCACAGTGACCTCACAGGTGTGCCGAATCATGGTGCTGATTAAATAGCGCGATTAGCGCAAATGTGTAACTTTGGCTGCCCACAATCGAAGGCCAATCCAAATTGTGCAGTTTTACTGTATTAAGACAGGGTCAAGACATAAGACAAAATATGTCAAACGAAAATGTTTGTTAGCTTAATGCTAACTCATATCGAATAAAAGCAACACTATTGTTTGTTCATATTTATCTTGAACTTTACATTTTTGCATATTTCTCTCAACTGTTGTCACAGTGACCTCACAGGTGTGCCGAATTATAGTGCTGATTAAATAGCGCGATTAGCGCAAATGTGTAACTTTGGCTGCCCACAATCGAAGGCCAATCCAAATTGTGCAGTTTTACTGTATTAAGACAGGGTCAAGACATAAGACAAAATATGTCAAACGAAAATGTTTGTTAGCTTAATGCTAACTCATATTGACTAAAAGCAGCACTATTGTTTGCTCATATTTATTTTGAGATTGAGATTTTTGCATATTTCTCTCAATTGTCACAGTGACCTCACAGGTGTGCCGAATCATGGTGCTGATTAAATAGCGCAAATGTGTAACTTTGGCTGCCCACAACAGAAGGCCACTCAAAATTGTGCAGTTTTACTGTATTAAGACTGGGCCAAATGAGTTTTACGTTGTTTTTTTTTTGTTTTTTTTTTTTTTAAGACTATACATGTATATAGTCTGGGCACAGAAAAAAAAATGCAACTTGTAGGTAAAGGTAGTAGTGTATTTGTTGGTAAATAAGTGTACCCAACCCCAGCGATTTAAAGCGCAAACCTTGTCAGCTCCATCACTTTGGATCATTTCCCTTTTTTGTGGGCACCCTGTCATCATGTCTACCACCCCCCCTCCCCCCCCAAAAAAAAAAAAAAAAAAAAAAAAACATTTTAGAGAAGAAAATAAGAGCGTCGCCCCGCCCGGGCCGGAACGCCGAATGTCACGGCCAAGCGAGCGCAACCCCTTCTCGAGAGGCGAAGAGCATTTACATGCAAATACAAATTAGGGCGCCCCTTTACCGCCGCGACGTCCGAACGCGAGGACGTGTCAATCAGCGCCTCTCATTGTGGCTTCGAGCCTTTGGAAAGCGCCGCTTCCGCGCGCGCACTGTCAATTATCTTTTCTTTTTTTTTCTTTTTTTTTGCCCGCCCTCGCCGCTTTGTGACAGCTTTTTGCTTTTTGAATGAAAGTCCCGGTAATGAATTCTGACTCGGCCGTAAGGGTGCCGCCATGCATAGATTTCCCAGGAAGATGATTCCAATTGCCTATCATCATCATCCATCTCGCCGCGTGAAAATGTGCATTGAAAGGCTAAAAAAAAATAAATAAAAATAAAAATATTGGAATTTCTTGAAAATGCTGACAGCCGCAGGTTCGTACATTGCAGCGGTATTTGCCAAAACTTTTTTGGAGCTATTTTACATGAGAAAAATATCACCGCACACCACCTGACATCAATGTCAACAAGTATACAGTTGGAGCCGTCTTTCTGAAATTATTAATTTTTTTTTTTTGGTCTCATGTTGCAAGCAAAATATATGAACTAGCTACCAAGCGGCAGTTTGTCACATAGTAAACATCCATCCATCCATTTCTTTAGCTGCTTATCCTCATGAGGGAGTCCTGGAGCCTATCCTAGCTGTCAAAGGGCAGGAGGGGGGGGGTACACCCTGAACTGGTCGCCAGCCAATCGCAGGGCACATCGAGACAAACCACCAATCGCACTCACAATCACACCTAGGGGCAATTTAGAGTCTGCAATAATGTTGCGTGTTTTTGGGATGCGGGAGGAAACCGGAGTGGCCGGAGAAAACCCACGCAGGCACGGAGAGGACACGCAAACTCCACACAGGCTGGTCCGGGATCGAACCCGGGACCTCAGAAATGTGAGGCCAATGCTATTCACCTGATCACCGTGCCGCTACAACTAAAAAATGTTCAAAGAATTATTAATGTTGTCGTCTCAATTGATGCGCTTAGAAAACCATCTAAATCATTATCCATCCATTTTCCTAGCCGCTTATCCTTACAAGGGTCACGGGAGCGCTCGAGCTTACCCCGGCTATCAACGGGCAGGGAGGCGAGCGGGGTACACCCTGAACTGGTTGCACGTGAGGCCAACGCTATTCACATGATCCACCGTGACGCTACAACTCAAAAATTTTCAAAGAATTATTAATGTTATAGTCCCAATTGATACGCTTGGAAAAACATCTAAATCATTATCCAGGAGGCGAGCCGGGGTACACCCTGAACTGGTTGTCAGCCAATGGATCGAAATGGGGAATGTGGTTTGGCCGTGATCCGCGTATCATCTAAACATGACTCGAAACGATACGATAACATTGCCCCGGTCGCGAGATGTTCTCTTCTTCGAAAGGAGCTTCCGCGTCGGAAGGGGCTTTGTCAACACAAGTAGGACAAGTCCACGTTACTTGAGGAACTCCCACCGACAACACGGGCCAATGAGCTGGAATTTTTCCCCTCGGGGCTGACTGACTTCCTGCCAGGTCACTGATCGCATTAAGATGTTAATTGCATCAAGAGCGCCTGCCAGTGGACTCTCGCCCGACTTCGGGCCCGGTGACGCCGCGGACCGAACACCGGTACCGGGGAAACAATTCTTGTCAATGAGAACGTTCTCATTTCATTTTAACAGCTTCTCCGCGGCCGTAAAAACCCAGATTGGAGCCATTCGTATCGTACGCCTCCCGAGAAATGAATCAGCTAGAAAAACGCCGGCTTAGCCCACGCCAGGTGAGGCGGCGGGGGATCTTTTCGGAATCCCGCTGTGCTCACAACGGGGGCGGGGGGGGGGGGGGATAATTCTCCCAAGTGCGTGACCAGCATCCTCTCCGCGACGTCGCTCTGCGTCATTAACCGGGCGCTATTAGTCATCTGGCCTAGCGTGGGAAATAAACCGGAGAAGATGCGCAAAGTGAAAAGGGAAGTGTTGCTATTTATAGCGTGTCGGGGGGGGATGAAAACAATTGCGGCGTAGCCGTTTAAAATGCTGCCCCAGGCTTTTATATTTATGGAAGCTTGTTACTCTAAGCCCCTGTTTTCACAGAGTAGCGCAATTATTAACAACATGTAAGCACTTTTTTTGGAAGCTAACCGCCGAGATCCCAACTGCAGTCGCGCGAAACGACAGGAGTCAAAGGAAGCGAGACAACGGAGTCCGTTGTTCGAGTCCACGTGCCGCTGGTGACAGGTGGTGGCGATCGCTATCATTAAAAGATGAACTTGCGCTCGAGTCGGCTCGGGAGAGCGCCGCGAGTGCAAAATGGAGTTTGAAGCGATGGAATAGGAAGTGTCATTGGAAGAGGCGGATCAACATCACAGAGTTATGGAAAATAAGTCAATCGCTGCAATTATGACGGGGGAGCCAGCCAGCCCATGATCATATTTTGTTTGATTTATAACACATCCTGTGCGCGTGATTTTTAACATCGTGTTTCAAAGTTGGGAGAGCACACCCCAAAAATGTAATTTTCACCACGAACTGAAATGACCCAGATGTAAGAGCTGGAAAGAGTTTTGCAATCTGGCACGACTCCTCCTTGCGAGTCCAAGTCGGGCCGTAGATCACCGTTGTCAAACTCGAGGCCCGGGGGCCAGATCAGGTCCACCACATGATTTTAAGTGGCCCGGAGAAGCCAAATCTAGAGTGTTAATTTCCATGATTCTTGTACCAAAATTTCAAATGGTCATATATCATAAGTGATAAAGTTGAGGTATTACGAGCATTTTTGTGTTACTAAAACGTGAATAGTTGAAAAACACATTCCCCTTGATTTCTGATTCCAAAACTAGTTCATAAATTCTGTAAATATGATGAGATGATGAAATATTTTTGTTCCACAGTCACAACGGCCCTCTGAGGGCAAACCGGAACAACAATATGCCCCGCGAGAAAAATGTGATCGTTCAGAAGCTACAAAATTGCATTGCAAATTTAATTTTTTTTCGGTTTCAGGGATTTATTAGATTCCCTTTTCAGATGTATTTCAAACAGACAAAATCCACAACCGCAAACTGCATTTTGGCACCTTCGGCGAATGCCAAATCGACCACTGCGGCTGTCCTCGCCTTTACGCGGCCCGTACAACGAGAAAGTAACTCAGTGTGTCGGCGCCGAGTCGTACGGGCCGGTCCGGGCCTCTCGCTTCCTGACGGCGGCCCCTCATCTCCTCGTCTCCTGCTTACGGCCCAAGGCTGAGCCGTCGCGGGGGCTTCGCCGATGCGAAAGCGACGCCCGCCGGGAGATTAAACACCCCCTATGATATGCACGCTCACAAATGCGAGGACAAATCCCCCCCCCCGGGATGTAAAGGAAAGCCCCGTTAATCACACGGGAAGAAGTTCCGGACCCCTCCGGAGTTGATGTAGATCCACGACCCCGTCAAACTATTTATTTTATTTATTTGTTTTAAACCGTGAGAAAAATCCACCTGTTTTTTTTTGGTTTTTTTGTAAGGCGACGTATGTGCCACCACTAATGAAAACGCAGTATCCAGCCATCTATTTTCTGAGCAGCTTATCCTCACAAGTGCCGTGGGAATTCTGGAGCCTATCCCAGCTATCGTCGGGCAGGGGGCAGCCGTATTCTAATTAATATTACATTTGTGGAATAAGAATGAAAGAATAATTCAGTGGCCAGCAAATTCCAGGCGTCGCCCGTAGATAGATAAAAATGCTTAACGAGTCAAACGATGCTTTAATTCACATTTTTTTTTTTTTTAAATTTAATCTGGAAAAAATCTAATATTATTTAATAAAATTTTAAAAATTAAAATAACTATTTTCCGCACTATAACGCGCACTTCAAAACGTTTTTCATTTATAAGGCGCACCGCATTATAAGGCGCATAGAATAGACGCTACGGTAGAGGCTGCATAATATTGCTTAATATTGATCCATATATAAAGCGCACCTGAGAAGGCGCACTGTCAACTTTTGAGAAAATTAAAGGCTTTTAGGTGCACCTTATGTGGAAAATATGGTATTTGTCACCTTTTGAAAATCGTTAAGTACAATATGATTTTTTTTAAATTAAAATATCCATCATAACATACTTTTAATAAAAAAATTTATTGCATTTTTAAATAGTTCTTAATAAACAATGTTAAATTTAAAAATATTCCTTTTTTTTTTTAACCCCAGAACCTGCATGAGAGTTGGCCATTTGGTTTTGCTTTTAAAAAATGAAAAAAATAAATAAATGTGGTTTACAAATAAATATGATCAGATTGCAGTTTTATCGTAACTTCCTCATCTTTAACTTTATTATTAGACTACGTGATGGGCCATTAAAAAAAAAAAAAAAAAAAACATGCGGCGGGGGCACAAAAATGAGTCTCCTCCCGTTTGGTCGCGCGTCCAATTTGGAGTGCCGCATTCAATGCGACGTGGTTTTCGTAGCTTCCCACAAAACTTCGTATGGAAAACGCACCGCAACAGTCGAGAGAGGCGGTCCCAGTGGGCCCTTGAGCCTTTACTGCAATTAAACAGTGGTGGAGGGGGGGGGTGGGGGGGTTCTTGGTGACCCCAAACCGTTTGGGTAATACCTTGGAGTAGATTTCATAAAATAATGATCATAATTGATAGAGCGCAGGTGGAAGGCATCATGGCCTTGAGTGTGAGATGTAGCATCTGCGTGCGTGTGCGTGCGCAAGGCCTTGCAGGGTCACAAGCGTTTGTCCTGCTGCTATGGCAACGCCATCAGCCGAGACAACAAGCAACACCACGCGGGAGAGCACGAGACACGAGATTGGCTACACTGCCACAAACACTCTCATAAACGGATTTTATGAAGCGCAATTCATCGGAAAGTCATCTAAAACTGTCGTGCGTCTGGGTTGACGTGCGCATTTAAGGGGCGCGGCCTAACGAGCGAGGTCAGGAGTAGTGACCCCCCCCCCCACACGTCGGGTCGGTGCTTTCATTTTGCGCTCGGCTGTCCTGGTCACGAACCAAGCGGCCCTTCTACATCCCCGATCATAAACATCTTGTTATACGAACACCACGTCGACGGACTTGATTGTTATCTTTGGAAAGGCGTT